>NC_045610.1:42720507-43320507 GCF_009762305.2 Zalophus californianus | reverse complement strand
CCTTTTCAATATCATGGACACTCCAGGTAGGACATTCCTTTTACTATCAGAACCTTACCCTCTTTGTTTTTTGTGCTCTCACGCTTCCAGAACAGAACAGAACACTTCATCTTTTTGTTTACATTCCCTTCACTTCCCGTCTCATTGAGATAATTTCCATTTTCCACGGTCTCCTTTGCTTCTGACTAGTTAATTAGCAGGCATTGTGCGCCAGGTTTTCTGTTTCACTCCTCTCTTTGCTCTAAAATATTTAAATACTGGGGAATCTCATTCATTGACTCATTTCAGCCTGTGTCAGGCCCCATGCTAGGAGCTTGGTAACAAGGGTGAGTCAGACAAGGCCCTGGTCTCAGGCGCTCTCAGTCCTTTGAAGGAGGCCAGGGGGTCAACACACAAACAAGTCACCGTAGGAGCAGCGTACCTTGCCCTGTGGCTGACTCTGTCTTCATCTTACGGAAAGGACCAACTCAGGGCAGAGTTTTAAATAGAAACATTGGAGTTTTGACAAATTGACCTTCTCAGCCTCAGGTGCCCAGCGCCCTGATACCTCTTAGCCCTTTCCACCACCAGCAGCACCTTGCCAGGAATTGTCTCCTGTGCCCCAGGCCCTTCTTGCCCTTTCTCCTGCCTCTGAATTGTCCTTTGCCCTCGCAGAACTCTGCTGACTGCTGTTGAGGCCGAGCTGGTGTATGAATGTCAATATGTTACGCCCTCCTAGGGCATACAGAACACTTCGTTCTTTTTATGTTTGGGGACCTGCTGTATGAAAGTTTAATCCAAGCATGTGACTCTAACTGGTGGGATTTTATACACGGCGGGGAGCTGTGGGAAGAAGGGAAAGGGCATATTTGGGGGTTCACATGGTTTTCAGTGTTCCCTCAGACCACCTACAAGTTAATTGTGCCTCATCCTGGCACCACGCACGTAGTGACTTACTTGGTATTTGTCTTACAGGACATGTGAATTTTTCTGATGAGGTCACGGCTGGCTTGCGCATCTCAGATGGAGTTGTCCTTTTTATCGATGCTGCTGAAGGCGTGAGTCTGCCTCTACTCCCTTATGACCCCTCCTCCCTGTTAGGTTTGCCCCACACGATTAAATGTCTGTGGGATTCAGGCTCACAATTTGCTTTGAAATTAAGGCAGCATATGAAGTTCAGAATTAGTTCTCAGGGGGAACTTGGGTAGCTTAGTCGTTAAGCATCTGCCTTCGGCTCAGGTCATGATCCCAGGGTCCTGGGATTGAGCCCCGCATCGGGCTCCCTGCTTAGTGGGAAGCCTGCTTCTCCCTCTCCCACTCCCCCTGCTTGTGTTCCCTCTCTTGCTGGGTCTCTCTCTGTCAAATAAATAAATAAAATCTGTTTAAAAAAAAGACAAAATTAGTTCTCAGTACGGGTCCCTCACTCCCTGCTCAGTGAGGCTCAAAATGATAGGACCCAAAATAAAATGACTAATGTAATTAAAAAGAGAAGGAGAGTATATTCGTGTAAATGGATTTTAAATATTGATGCGTTTTTCTAAACTAGAGAGATTAGAGTTAAAAGACCCAAGGTGTCTTATATATTTCTAAACTGAAAGATGAGGTAATTTGGCTAACTTTATTCATGTGGTCATTGATGAGATAGCCAGCAGAGGGAGCCAGAGTTGCTCCCTCCCCTCTCCCCCATTTGACTTCATTTTGGAATAATTTCAAATTTATTGAAAAGTTGCAAGAACAGTACAGGAGTACACTCTCATTTGCTTCGTAATTCTTTTTCTGTACATGTACTCATGCATATGTGAGTGTGTGCATATTTTCCCTTGAATTGTTTGAAAGTAAAATATTTCAACGTTATCTCAGAACAAGGGCATTTTACTTACATGACCAAAATACAGTTACCAAAATCAGGGAATTTAACACTGATACAATATGCTGTATAGATCTTTTTCTCTAGACCTTATTGAATGTCACTAACTATCCCAGTAGTGTCCTTTATAGAATTTTTTTTTCCCTGGGGCACCGGGGTGGCTCATTCGGTTAAGTGTCTGCCTTCAGCTCAGGTCATGATCCCAGGGTTCTGGGATCGAGCCCCGCGTTGGGCTCTCTGCTCCACGGGGAGCCTGCTTCTCCCTCTCCCTCTGCTACTCCCCCTGCTTGGGCTTATACTCTCTCTCTGTCAAATTAATAGATAAAATCTTAAAAAAAAAAAATTTTTTTTTTTCCTGATCAAGGATGCTGCCTAGCATTCAGTCCTCATGTCTACCTTAGTCTCTTAATTAGAACTGTTTGATAGCTTTTCTTGGTCCTTTATGACGGCATTTTTGAAGAGCATAAGCTATATTTGTTTTGTAGAATGTCTCCATTTGGTTTGTTGAATGTTTGCTCATGGTTATGTTCAGGTTATTTTTGGCAGGAATGCTACATGAACGTAGTTGTGTTCTTCTTAGTCCATCACATCAGGAGGCCCTGCGTGTCACCTTATCCCATTACTGGTGATACTAACTTTCGTTGCTTGGTTAAGGTGGGTTTGCCAGGTTTCCCCAGTGTAAAGTTAGTATTTTCCCTTAGTAATAATTCGTGGAGATACACCTTGAGTCTATATATACATTATACTTCTTTGCAAACTTTGCATGCTGGTTTTACCTTCTATTACTTTTTTTTTAAGATTTATTTATTCATTTGAGAGAGAAAGAGTGAGTGCAAGTTGGGGGAAGGGCAGAGGGAGCGAATCTCAAGCAGATTCCCCACCGAGTTCAGAGGCCGATGCTAGGCCCAGTCCCATGACTCATGAATTCACAACCTAAGCCGAAACCAAGAGTCGGATGCTTAACTGACGGAGCCACCCAGGCGCCCCCCATTTTTTAAATCTCTACACCCAACATGGGGCTCAAACTCATGACCCCAAGACCAAGAATCGCACACTCCACCAACTGAGCCAGGCTGGCACCCCAAGTTTTATCCTCCATTGAGCATTCCTAGTTTATTTCCGTAGTAGTTGCAAATGGTGATTTTCTAACTTTTATTATTCCTTCTATATTTTTTGGTTGGAATTCTGTTGTGAGGAAGGACTTCCTCTTCTCCCTCATTGCTTACTTATTGTCACATGTGTGGATACATGGATTTTTATTTCATTCAGTGAGTTATAATCCATCGCTATCCTTACATATCTTGATCCTCTAGCTATCCCAGATTCGGTTAGATAGAGCTCCTTCAGGTTGGCTTCTTTGTCCTTTTGACATGTCCCATCCTTTTTTAAGTACTTCCTTATTCTTCAGCACCCAATGTTTTAGACTCATTTTGTGCTTTCTCTGCCCCAGTCCTGGAATCAGCCATTTCTTCAAGGAGTTCTGGATCCTTGTAATGGGGACTGGTATTTAGAAACAAAGGTCAGGGTGTGTTCACTGCTTTGGGGTCCATTACTTCTAGACCCTTTCACTGAACACAGACAGTGCATCCCCGCACACATCCATCACTATTTCTACACATGTATATGAAATGTGATTAACAATAAAAAAAGAAGAAATCATGTGTCCATCCTAATACCCACACTTCCATCCAGCACCACAGGTGCTCCTGAGCCTGCCTCCGCCCCTTTTCCAGCACTGGGAGACCTGGCTCCCAGCATCATCCGTGTGTTTATCAGTGTCTCAGTCCTGCCAGGTGCCCTCTTCAAGGTCCTGAATCAGCCTTTAGCCAAGATACCCTCTGCTTCCACCCAACAATCTATTTCCCCAGGTCCTCTTTTCCTCATACTTCGTATTTTCAGATAGTACCCTCTTTGGCTCTGCTGTGGACTTTACTGCCCTTTGCTCTTCTCACCACCTTCTGGGCCTTGTGTGTCAGGTGATGCTGAACACCGAGCGACTGATCAAGCACGCAGTGCAGGAGAGGCTGGCGGTCACCGTGTGCATCAACAAGATTGACCGGCTGATCCTGGAGCTCAAGCTGCCTCCCACCGACGCTTATTACAAGCTACGGCACATCGTAGATGAGGTCAATGGGCTCATAAGGTATAGGATGCCGGGCGTGGATTTCCTGTCCTCAGGAACTCTGTGTTTTATAAATCTTAACGTTGAACACCTTTGGGAGGCAACTCGGATTTCTTGGGGTGCATAATGAGCTTTTTGGACCAGACGAGGGGCACATTCCAGGGCCCTACAGGGTTTTACTCCACAGCCTTGGCCTCATCGACCCCGGGCCTTAACCAGCTGTGCAGCTTAAGACGCATCTTCACTTCTGCGTCGTGCTTAATACCTGGGATACCAAGTGTGTGAACCTGGGCAAGTGACTTACCCTCCTAGAACCTCAGCTTCCATCTCTATGAAAGGGGTATAATAATGTTTGCCTAATGGGATGTTATAAGAAATTAGATAGATATTTGATGCTACACACTTAGCACTCTGCTTAGCATACAGTACCTGCTCAGTGAATCATGTTAGTTGCTGTTACCTTCTAATGCAGACTCAGTAAATGAAGGAACTGTTGGCTGTTGTTTCTGTGGACGTAGTTGCTTTTCAGCAAGATGCATCTTGGGCTTATATTAGTATGAGTGATGGCTGGGAGACCTTAGAACACAGTATCAAGGTGACTTGGAAGAATAGGTTAAGTATATCCTAACCACGGTCTTATCTGCAGGCTGACAGATGGACTGGAGGACTTCTTGAGACCCCTCAAAGGGCCCAGGACAAGGCTGTCCTTTTGAGAGAACACCTCTCCAGTTAAGGATAGTATCCCCGTGGCCAGAGACAGATTTACGTTCAGGAGCCTCCTCGGTGTGTAGCCCTAATTCTCAACAGCCTAGAAGGGCTAAGAATGACTGGAGACTGACATAACATCAGGAGCCCCCAAAATGAAATGTTAGACTTCTTTATGTATCCCCTTTAAAGTGGGGGGTGCAGGGAAATCCTGATCACCAAAATAGGAGGGCAGATCTCAGCCTCTAAACAAGTAACAGCAACACAAACATTTTCTTTAGGAATATGGGACAAGTGCACTGAAAGTTTTAAAAAATTTGAAAGCAGTTACCTCTGGGGAGCATAACTTGAGAGAGGGTAGAATAGGTAGGGGACTGCTATTTATAAGCCAGTACTTTCACTTCTAAATTAAATTCTAGGGGCGCCTGGGTGACTTAGTCGTTAAGCGTCTGCCTTCGGCTCAGGTCATGATCCCAGGGTCCTGGGGATCGAGCCCCGCATCGGGCTCCCTGCTCAGCGGGAAGCCTGCTTCTCCCTCTCCCACTCCCTCTGCTTGTGTTCCCTCTCTTGCTGTATCTCTGTCAAATAAATAAAATCTTTTTTAAAAAATTGAGATTAAGAATTCCTCATATCAGTGAGGTCACATGATACATGTCTTTCTCTGATTGACTTATTTCACTCAGCATAACACCCTCCAGTTCCATCCACATCATTGCAACTGGCAAGATCTCATTCCTTTTGATGGCCGCATAATATTCCATTGTGTATATATACCACATCTTCTTTATCCATTCATCTGTCGATGGACATCTTGGCTCTTTCCACAGTTTGGCTATTGTGGACATTGCTGCTATAAACATTGGGGTGCACGTACCCCTTCGGATCCCTACATTTGTATCTTTGGGGTAAATACCCAGTAGTGCAATTGCTGGGTCATAGGGTAGCTCTATTTTCAACTGTTTGAGGAATCTCCATACTGTTTTCCAGAGTGGCTGCACCAGCTTGCATTCCCACCAACAGTGTAGGAGGGTTCCCCTTTCTCTGCATCCCCACCAACATCTGTCGTTTCCTGACTTGTTAATTTAAGGGTGGGAGGGATGGGGCAGCTGGGTGATAGACATTGGGGAGGGTATGTGCTATGGTGAGCGCTGTGAAGTGTGCAAGACTGTTGAATCACAGATCTGTACCTCTGAAACAAATAATGCAATATATGTTAAGGGAAAAAAAAGAAGATAGCAGGAGGGGAAGAATGAAGGGTAAATCGGAGGGGGAGATGAATCATGAGAGACGATGGACTCTGAAAAAAAAAAACTGAGGGTTCTAGAGGGGAGGGGGTGGGGGGATGGGTTAGCCTGGTGATGGGTATTAAAGGGCACGTTCTGCGTGGAGCACTGGGTGTAATGCACAAACAATGAATCATGGAACATTACATCAAAAACTAATGATGTAGTGTATGGTAATTAACATAACAAAAAATTTAAAGAAAAAAATTAAGGAATTCTGTAAAACAGGGTGCCTGGGTGGCTCAGTCAGTTAAGCATCTGCCTTTGGCTCAGGTTGTGATCCTGGGGTCCTGGGATCGAGCCCCCCATCAGGTTCCCTGCTTGGAGAGGCTGCTTCTCCCTCTCCCTCTGCCTGCCGCTGCCCCTGCTTGTGCGCACGTGCTCTACCCGCCCCCCTGTCAGATAGATAAATAAAGTCTTTAAGAATAAAGGGGGAGAAAGAAATTCTGTAAAACAATCTGTCGGTAAGGCTAGGGTTGTGGATTGGTTTCCTGTGTACAACTGGTTTTCTCCTAAACATTAGTGAACTTGGGATGCTGTGGTTTCTGCATGCATGGCTTTTAAGACAAAATTTTAACACGAATTTGTATAACAAAGCCAAATAAAACAATAAAGAAGAACAGGGCAATGAGAGTGGGGAGCAAAGTTACCCTTATCTTTTGTTATTTATCCATTTCTAGTATTTATGTCTGCTTGTATTTGTGAAATTGAGATTTCTCTAAAATGCACTCCTCTTTCACATTAGATTGATTTCTTGTGTTCCAAGATCTTTGTCTCTGACCTCCAAATTTCCCCTTGTCTGTCCGGTGCGGTTAACTTCTCCAGGATCTTCTCCAGGATCGTGCATGAAGTTCCCAGCTCTGGGAAATCAGCTCGTTATTGGGAGTTAGGGGACAACTCCACTGTGTCACTTTCTTGGGCCAGGCCTCTGGCAAAGCTGGGTGTGTGATGCAAGTGCGTGCTGAGGGCGAGTGCTGGAAAGAGGCTGGGACCCTGAGTCCCTGCCCTTCCCCCCGGCGTTGTGTCAGTGTTGCTGCTCAGCCTGGCTCTGCACTCACAACTCTCTCTCTTTCATCTCTGTTTCAGCATGTATTCCACGGATGAAAACCTGATCCTTTCCCCGCTCCTGGGCAACGTCTGCTTCTCCAGCTCCCAGTACAGCATCTGCTTCACGCTGGGCTCCTTTGCCAAGATCTATGCTGACACCTTTGGTAAGCTCTGGCTGGCAGTCTGCCTCCCAGCTTCCCCAGAGTCATGTGTGCCTTTCCTGCTGAAGAGTTTAGAAGTGGCTTCATGCCAGAGTCCCCTGTTGGGAGCATTTTATCAACTCTTACTGTCAGAACCATTATTTTTACTCTCTTTGGCCCCTAACCCTTTTTTGGCTAAGTGGTTTCTAAAGAACAGAAAAATAAAGGTACCTGTGGAAGAAGTGGGTGAAGGGGAGCTTATTTTAGGAATAATCTCTCCCAGTGTGAGACAGGTACTGTCAGAAAGGAATGATCCACGCTCACCACACAGCCCCCTCAGACCTCTTCCTCAAAGGTGGGATCTCTTACTAGTGGTGCTTCTAGCTGTCTTTCCGACCATATCTAGGCACATCGACATTTTATAGGCCTACTCGAGAGCTCACATTGGATTTGCAGTCCACTGGGATTTCTGGCTGAGTGATTTTACAGGTCCCTGGAACCTTGATACCAGAGCCTTGGGACCCGCTTCCCAACTCAAGAGACTCTGGCGCTCTCCGCCTTTGTGCCTCCCAGTTCCCTTAGATTCCGATGATAACAACTATGTCCTGAGTGTCAAACGCTGTACCCCCTTGGGGGGTCATGATCACCCGTTTTGAGAGCTGAGGAGAGGCTCTGTGAGAGGTCTCGCAGCTGACAGGTGCTGCAGCTCCAGTGTTTCTATTCTCCCCACTCAGTTGTCCTTTGCTTGCTCTTGTGAAAGAAATGGGCAGGGGGCCTGGGTGGCTCAGTCGTTAAGCATCTGCCTTCCTCTCAGGTCATGATCCCAGGGTCCTGGGATCGAGCCCCGCGTCCGGCTCCCTGCTCCATGGGAAGCTGCTTCTCCGTCTCCCACTCCCCCTGCTTGTGTTCCTGCTCTCGCTGTGTCTCTCTCTGTCAAATAAATAAATAAAATCTTTAAAAAAAAAAAAAAGGAAAGAAATGGGCAAATACAACTTTTTTTTTTTAAATATATACATATTTACTGCAGTCTCATTGTAGAGAACTGGAAAATACAGTAAAATCTAGTCAAGCACACAAGTTCACCCGTAACCTCATAACCATAACCATTGCAAATGTTTGTTAGAGTCCTTTCTTTGTTTGGTTTTCTACATAAATGAGATCACATTTTATAGAGAAAAATATAACAGATATAAAATATATAATACAAGATAAATTTTCACTCAGTATTGGATTATAAGCATTTGCCTATTTTATTAAAGTTCATTTCTAAAAATTATTTTCTGTAATTGCCTAGTGCTCCACGTATACATAGGTGTGTTATAACTTAGCCCATTAGACATATGTTTTAGCTGTCTGTAGCTGGCTCTTTTAAAGATTTTATTTATTCATTTGAGACACAGAGATAGCATGAGCAGGGGGAGAGGCAGAGGGAGAGGGAGGAGCAGGCTCCCCACTGAGCCGGGAGCCCGACATGGGGCTCGATCCCAGGACCCTGGGATCATGACCTGAGCCGAAGACAGACGCTTAACCATCTGAGCCACCCAGGCGCCCCTGTAGCTGGCTCTTTTATTTTATTTATTTATTTTTATTTATTTATTTTTTTTAAAGATTTTTATTTATTTATTTGACAGAGAGAGACACAGTGAGAGAGGGAACACAAGCAGGGGGAGCGGGAGAGAGAGAAGTAGGCTTCCCACGGAGCAGGGAGCCCGATGTGGGGCTTGATCCCAGGACCCTGGGATCATGACCCTAGCCGAAGGCAGATGCTCAACGACTGAGCCACCCAGGCGCCCCTAGCTGGCTCTTTTAAAGAGGGGGAAATAGGGGCACCTGGGTGGCTCAGTCGTTAAGTGTCTGCCTTCAGCTCAGGTCATGATCCCAGGGTCCTGGGATCGAGTCCCACATCGGGCTCCCTGCTCAGCAGAAGCCTGCTTCTCCCTCTCCCACTCCCCCTGCTTGTGTTCCCTCTCCCGCTGTCTCTCTCTCTCAAATAAATAAATAAAAATCTTAAAAAAAAAATAAAAAGGGAGAAATGGACAATAAATGAAACTCCTCTGAGCAGGGTTCTAGTTTATAGGTTTCTGAATGTTCTTTATAACAGCATGTGAAGCAAAACCCAAGACCGTTTCTGTAACTACAATGTATTAATGATTCAGTTTCTGATTGAAGGTGGCCCTAAGCCTCAGGAGAGTATTACCCATGCTTGGAACCCACTGTTCATTTAGAGGAGCCAGCTGAGGGCTCTGACATCATCATCATGAAAAGCCGTGTATGGACTTATATAAAAGCTCTGGAAGGAATATCAGAGATTCTGAGTCCTTTCCCTTAATTTCATATATGGGAAACTATGCCCAGCGTTCCAGAACCTCCTGATGGGCTTGGGACTGGAATCTACTTGGGGTTTTTTCTCTCACACCGTACTGCCACAGTTGGTGCCCTGTCATCTTAACTAGGAATCTGGCAGGGCATGGGAAACAATCTGTGACTTGTAGAAACACTGTCTGGGGGTAGACAGAAATCCACAGAGTGATGAACAACAATGTATAGCATTAACTTGGGCAGGAGGAGATAGGGTTTGGTGGACAGGTGGGGAGTGAGGAGCTGGGCATTCCAGACTCGCAGCATTGGGCAAGGAGGCACAGAGGCAGGTGGTTTGGACCCATGGCCTGTTTAATAATGGTGGACCGTCTCACCAAGGGGAAGAGTTGAAGTAAAACTGGGCAGGCAGGGGTGGGACCACATTGAGGAGGGTTTGGAATGCCAGATTAAGGAATTTTGACTTTATTCGGTAGGCAGTTGGGAGCTATTAAAGATTGGGGTGGGGGCGCCTGGGTGGCTCAGTTGGTTAAGCGACTGCCTTCGGCTCAGGTCATGATCCTGGAGTCCCGGATCGAGTCCCGCATCGGGCTCCCTGCTCAGCGGGGAGTCTGCTTCTCCCTCTGACCCTCTTCCCTCTCATGCTCTCTAGCTCTCATTCTCTCTCTCTCAAATAAATAAATAAAATCTTTAAAAAAAAATGAATAAAGATTGGGGTGGGCTAATGGGGGCTGTAGGCCACGTGGTCTCTGTCACAACTATTTAACTTCCCTGATAGAGCACAAAGGCAGCCACAGACGATATGTAAATGAATGAGACTACGTTCCTATAAAACTTTATGAGCAGTGAAATATGAGCTGCACGTGTCACAAAATACTCTTCTTTTAGTTTAGTCAACCATTTAAACCTGCGGACAGGGGCACCTGGGTGGCTCAGTTGGTTAAGTGTCTGCCTTCAGCCCAGGTCATGGTCCCGGCGTCCTGGGATCGAGTCCCACGTCGGGCTCCCTGCTCAGCAGGGAGCCTGCTTCTCCCTCTCCCTCTGCCCCTTCCCCCTGCTTGTGCTCTTTCGCTCTCAAATGAACAAAGTATTTAAAAAAAATAAACCTGCGGACAGAACCTGTGCTTTGCTAAAGGACATGCATAGGCTGTGGACTGAACTTAACCCTCAGGGGCAGTACCTGCACAAGGCTACCCCGCAGCAGCCTGAGGCACTGACCCTACTTTGTCAAACATCCAGAGAATGCTCTGAGGTGGGACGGGGAAGATTTCTTGCATAAATCAACTACCTCAACTAATTCTCCTTTCAGGAGCTAGACTTCGTGCATGGTGGCCAACCTAAAACTTCCTGACTCTGTGTGCTTCAGCAACATACCCTCCACCCTGTTCCCCGTATTCACACACCTACCCCAAAATCCTTGAGTAAGAACGGTGCTCCTAGGCAGAACAAAAACCTGTGTCCCAGGATGGCTTCCTTCCCCAGTCAGTCTCAAGCAAACGAAACATGAAATTCATGTCCCAAGGCCACTTTCCCAGCCCCTGTAGTATCCTGGGGTCTGTAGGTGTTTCCCAGGATCCAAGTTCTCTCTCACAACCTGCTTAAGAAAGATACACATATGGGGCACCTGGGTGGCTCAGATGGTTGAGCGTCTGCCTTCAGCTCAGGTCATGATCCCAGGGTCCTGGGATTGAGCCCCACATTGGGCTCCTGGCTCAGCAGGGAGCCTGTTTTTCCTCTCCCTCTGCCTCTCTCCCTGCTCATGCTCCCTCTCTCTCTGTGTCTCAAGTGAATAAATAAAATCTTTAAAAAGAAAAAGAGAGATACACATATAAATAAATGAAAAAATGCCACAAAGTTACATTTAAAAAATTAATGAAAATAAAGGTGGGAGTGGGCTGACGTGTGCAAAGCTGATGGAAGGTAGGCTAGAGAGAGGAGAGAGTGCAGGAAGGAACACCCATTTAGACATTTTTACCAATATTCAGATAACAGGATTGCAAATATTGGATTCCTGTTATCTGTGAGATCGAAAAGGCGGAGATGGGTTGGAGAGACGTTCACCCCTTCTTTCAGTGAGCATTTATTACACTTCTGTAGCACGCTAGGCCTGGTTCTTGTGAGTACTGTGAGTATGCTATACCATACATTAAGTGTAGTAGTAGAGGTGTGTGATGGACATAGTGATTCAGAGGAGAGAGCTTCACTAATGTGGGAAAGAAGGGAAGAATTTGGTAATTAACAAAGTGGGGAAGAAAAAGATTGTGAGCCTGGATGAAGTGCCAAGGGTAGCCTCACTGAAAGAACAGTCTGAAGGGGAACACAGCTGTAGGGAAAAGGTGATGAATTCCGTGTTTGCCATCGTGAGTGAGTGAGAACAGTCTGAAATCTGGATAGAAATACTCATGAGCTAGTTGGTGATGTCAGTGATCCAATTGACTGTTACAGGAGCTCTTGAGTGAGATCTTGAATTTTAAAAGCCCCCATTGCTTGGCTCAGTCTGACCAGGATTAAGGGTTACAATCAAACTAAAAAGATTAATTGGTAAAAGATGAGACAAAGGTTGGCTTTGGTGTTTTCTCACCAGAGGACTAGATGTCTGCCTTCCAGAGGCTTAGGGCTAGTCGGAGCTTTAGCATGGCACCGCAGCTGGGAGACTGCCCCACTGGCAGCAGAGATCGAGAAAGAATGAGGGAGGGCGCCTGGGTGGCTCAGTTGGTTAAGCGACTGCCTTCGGCTCAGGTCATGATCCTGGAGTCCCAGGATCGAGTCCCGCATCAGGCTCCCTGCTCAGCGAGGAACCTGCTTCTCCCTCTGGCCCTCCCCCCTCTCATGTGCTCGCTCTCTCTCTCTCATTCTCACTCTCTCAAAATAAATAAATCAATCTTTAAAAAAAAAAAAAAGAATGAGGGAGCCATTAAGCTGCACTTCTAGAAGGAACTGGGTTGCAGAGCATAACATGTGGGCAGTTGAGCCTGTTTTATCAAAGGAAAGAGTATAAACCATACCCTTGTCCATAGCTCAGTTTTTTGTTTGCTAGACATGGACTAGACCTGGAGCCACTTCTAGGTGCTTGTTTTGGCTCCAGCGTAGTCTTGTCAACTTTGGGCCAGTTCTACCCTTGTGTGTGCCTCAATGTCTTTGCCTGCCTGCCTGGGTAGAAGGAAATGTCCGGACCTTGGAAAGGAAGGTGCTAGAATTCCTCAGCTGTAAACCACTTATGCACCTGGAACAGACTTTCAAACAGTACTTAGATAGATTATAATCGTATATCTTCTCTTACAGGTGACATTAACTACCAGGAATTTGCTAAAAGACTCTGGGGTGACATTTATTTCAACCCCAAAACGTAAGTAGAATGGGGAAATGACTCTTTAGAGGGGGGATCCATTTTCCCAGGAAGTGAAGACAGAGAAAGAGTTCCTAAGATTAAAACCTACTTTGTTATTCGCCATGACAGTCATCTTTCCTCCTCTAAGTGGGTTGGCTTCATGAGCTCTTAACAGGACGAGGCTGTTTCTCTTGAGGTCTTCACAGTTCAGCTTAGGTGTGCACGCAAGTCATAACCATGTACCCTCTCAGGAATCTCTCTTTGGAAATATGATCACACACACGTTCCTTCCCCTTGACCCTGCTCAGATTCAGAACTTAGGAGATTCACCCTTGGGGTCAGTGACATGCCTTCTCCCTGCTGGCTCACCCATAACTCTTTTTTTTCCTCTTTAGACGAAAGTTCACCAAAAAGGCCCCAACCAGCAGCTCCCAGAGGAGCTTTGTGGAGTTTATCTTGGAGCCCCTTTATAAGATCCTTGCTCAGGTGAGTGTGTCAGGCTGCCTGGTTCAGGTCTGCCTTTGTAAGCATGAGGTGGAAAAGCTAGTGAACTCACACTTACCCTTGCCCCTAAACCTGCTCAGTTTCATATTACTAAGTGTGAGGTTAGTTGATCACCAGTCTTCTAGATCTAGAACACTATAGTCCTCTAAATGCTGTTGAATTCAGAGTGAAGGGAGAAGATATGGAAGAAGGAAAAGGCCTTGGAGAAATTTGTGTAAAGATTTTGTCTATTCAAAAGAATATGACACTTGAGAACTAATAATTTCAGCTGTGGGGATTTGATTTACAGATCAAATTAAGAAGGTACTCCAGGTTTAACATATATGTAACATATATGTTAAAGCATTATTTACAACACCAGGGGGAAAAACTGGAAATAAGTTAAATGTTTACCAATGAGAATCTGATTAAATGAATTATGGTACTTCTCAAATGAAGTGTTTTGCATCCATTAACAGAATGGGTGTATGAGCTTGCTTTTAATGACTTTTCTGGGCCTGTATGTATGTGATGTTTATCAAATTGAAAAGGATGCATCATGGGGCACCTGGCTGGCTCGGTCAGTAGAGCATGCGACTCTTGATCTCTGGGTCATGAGTTCAAGCCCCATGTTGGGCATAGAGCTGACTTGAAAAAAGAAAAAAGGATGCGTCAGACAGTGGTAAGGATGTAGTTAAACATGTGGGATGCTTCGAAGAAGAGAGCATAGTGTTGCGTTACATGAATTTGTGCTACCTAAAAGGCAGAAGTAGAAGGGTAACATTGTATGGGAATTTTCATAGATCTTTTTTCCAAGACAGTTATAAAATATTCAAGTGTTTAATAAGCCCTGGGCACAGTGAACACACACACATACACAAAATATGTGTGGCCATTCCAGCTGACAAAAAAATAAAACATAGCAAAAAGACAAAAGAGCATGATTAAAATTTATTAGTGCTGAAAAATAATTAGTATCCTGTGTCAGACTGGAATGGATTAATAAAAGAAATTTATAGAATCTGTCTCGGTAGAGACCTTGAGTCTGCTAAGGATGATTTAGCTTGGCCTTGCCCTACCAATAGATGGACTGCTGGTGACCTTTTTTGGTTCCTTCCGGTGCAGTGATCCTCTAAATCTGAGAAGTCTCTAAAATAGGGAAGGGTAGGGTAAGGATCTCCTGAGTGGGCTGAGGTGCTGCTTTTCAGACACCAGGGGGCAGCACTGAAGGTCCATTTGAGAGGTCCAGGTTTATTGGCTGGTGTGGGCATTTAACCAAGCCCTTTTCACCCGGGGTTGGTTTGAAGAGTGGGTACCAAAGATTTCTGGGAAACCAAATAGTTGTCCTTGCCAGGAGCTCTTCCTGTAGAAGAGAACTTAGTGCAGTGACCCTTCAAATTGCCCTCTGCCCTTGCCCTCTATGGCAGGCACCACACCAGGGCTGTCACTACAGCTGACGTGTCTGCTACCCACACAGGTTGTAGGTGACGTGGACACCAGCCTCCCCAGGACTCTGGACGAGCTTGGCATTCACCTGACCAAGGAGGAGCTGAAGCTGAACATCCGCCCCCTGCTCAGGCTGGTCTGCAAAAAATTCTTTGGCGAGTTCACAGGTAACAAAAGAGCTCACGGCCCCTTTCCCATCCCCATCATCATGTTCTGCCACATGTATCCTGTGGAGCTTTTCCTCATCCCACGGCGGTGTTCAGAGATGTGAGGCTCTTTTAAAGAAACTGCAAGTCGGGATGTCCAGCACCTGGATTTTCTTCCTAGCTGTCTTCTTCAGTGGACGGTACCAAGAAGTCTGTCTTGGAAAACAGAAGCAATTAAATTTCCCTATCAGGAGGAGCATGCATTTAAATAAAAGAGATGGGGAAGCAGATTCTGAGGTTCTAGTATTTTTGCCAGGGTGTTAGGAAGATAGACTCATGAGTGATGGGAAGTAGTGGGGAAAACACCAGGCCCGATTTCTCTTTCCTCCGAGCTCCTGTCTCCTCTATTTGAGTGGCAGGGAAGGCAGGTGATACAGTAGAACAAGACCCAGACCAGTTGAGAAAAGACCTGAGTCTTGCTCCTATTGTGGCCCTGACCCTTCCATGTGGTGAGACCCTGGGGCAGCCACCCAATTCTTCTGTGACTCAATTTCTCATCTGTAAAATAAGTGAGGCGGGAAAGGTAATGTCTAAGGGCCCCCTCAGCAGTCTGGTGGGAATTAGATGTCTGAATCCTCCCAAGTACATAATTTTAGCAGTTTATTATGGGCTGGCCATCAGTCTGACCTAGGAGATACCAACTGAAAACACATCTGCCTTCCCCAAGGTGCTCATGGAGTCCTCTCTTGCATGGCTCATTAGCCATTAGAAAAACAGGATCGTGTATAGAACGGAGACGTGTGCAGTGTTTGCCAAAGGAAAAGAGTCAATTTAGGGATTGTTCTAAGTAGATTTAAAGAGAGAGGGTACTTACTTAGTGTAAGCGCTCAGTAAGTGCTCATATTCAATAAAAGATCGTGGATTGGTAGAGCTACTTGAAAATTTTTGTCAGCTGAGTTCCAAGGAACCACTGAGCCCTGCTTCTTGCTCTTCTCTGACATAGGTGTGGTGCCATAACTTTTAGACCCGAACATCAGTCCTCTGGCTTTTAGCGCTCTGGCTATCACAAGTACATCCGTAACTCACTGCTCACTTCCCCCTGTGAGAGTGTATGGTAATGGCTTGCTCTTCTCCCTCCACAGGTTTTGTGGACATGTGTGTGCAGCATATCCCCTCTCCAAAGGTGGGCGCCAAGCCCAAGATAGAGCATACCTACACCGGTGGTGTGGATTCTGATCTCGGCGAGGCCATGAGCGACTGTGACCCTGATGTAAGGGAAAGCCCCCATTTGTCTTGATTTTTCCCCTCCTGTGTGGGGATGCTGTTGTCTGGTCATAGGAAGAATGCCGCCTTTCTACCCTTGTTTGCCACTCACTCCCCATGAGCAAAGCCAAACAGACCTGCATTCAAAGCCTAATGGTATGATCTTGGGAACATTATTCAGTCTTTCTAAGAGTCTTGGTCTATGAAATGAAGGTAATAATACATATGTGATTGTTACAAGAATTGAATAAGAGAAAGTATTACATTTGTGTTCAGCATGGTGCCTGACAGTAAAGAGTCAACAAATGGGAGCTAACCTTGTCAGCCTTGGGCTTTAAAAAGATCTTTCCCAGGGGCGCCTGACTGGCTCCATCAGCAGAGCGTGTGACTGTTGATCTTGGGGTCATGAGTTCAAGTCCCACATTGAGTGTTCAGCTTACTTTAAAAATAAGTCAATAAATAAAACTAAAAATTAAAAAATAGAACAGTCTTTCCCAGCCATTCCTAAGTCAGTCGAGTTTCTCGGCATAAACATACAACCAGTTGAGAATTGTGAGTTATGTCTTCGGCAGGAATTTGGGGCAAGCACGTCTTGTAATCTTCAAGTTAACAGTGCCAGGCTGCTATCGTAAACCTACTTTTCTTTGCCATTGCCCTCATCCCCCTAGAGAAAAGGAAAAGAGTTTTCTTGCTATGCCTGTGACATTTATTAACTAAGCAGGGGGTAGGGCATGGTTTGGGATTTTCCCAGGAGATTGACTTATCTTCCTCCAGGTCTGGGCAGCCTCTTCCCAGAGCTCATGTCATTGCTGTCAAGGGAGATAGAGACCGTGGTATTTACCATGGGAATATGTGTGGTTGAGCCCACACTCTGTCCCCATCTCCAGGGTCCCCTGATGTGCCACACTACCAAGATGTACAGCACAGATGATGGAGTTCAGTTTCATGCCTTCGGCCGGGTGCTAAGTGGCACCATCCACGCTGGGCAGCCTGTGAAGGTATTGGGGGAGAACTACACCCTGGAGGATGAGGAAGACTCCCAGATATGCACCGTGGGCCGCCTCTGGATCTCTGTGGCCAGGTACCGCCAACCACAGCCTATAGAGGCATCCCTTGGTCTTGTCACTGGAGCTGCCACAAGGAGCTGGAAGGAGTAGTCCTCCTTGGAAGCACAGCGGCTGCGTGGCCCCCTACAGTAGATCAGCTGACCCTCCCTCACATCTGTTGACTTTCAGTTCTTACTACCCAGAGTTGCTAGGGCCAAAAGGCAGCTACTGTTGGGATAATGCCAAGAGCCTTGCTTTCGCGTTTTGAATGGCTTGTATAAACTTTTGAAACAGGATTTCTATTTTTACTCTTAATTCTCTCTTCCTTTTCTGTGTTCCTAAGTCATAACCTTTATGTTCCTTCCCAAAAGAAGTTGTCTCCCAGCCTCCACTGACTATTCTTTGACCAAGACAGAAGATTTTGCTGGATCCCTTATAGCTTCCCCATCTTCAGAATCAGAGTTAGCTTGGGCCTCTGGGCTGCCTGTGAGTTCCTAAGCCTGGCTTCTCAGCTAGCAAGCAGAGTGGAGGCAGTCCTGTTCCTGCCATTGCTGCCGCACCTTGCCGCCAGCCCCCGTCCCCTCTCCCAGATCCACCCGTTCCCTAGAAGGCAGAAGACTGATGAGCTGGGACAGTCACAGTGTCTTCTAGGATGCTTCTGGCATTAACTTACATTCTACCCCTTGGGCAGTGCCTTGCTTACCACTAGTATCCAACTGGAACTGGGTTTTCCTGTTTTGTCCTCTCACAGTACCACGCACTTTTCTTTCATGTGCTAATCAGTTTGTAACTCCAGTTGAACAGCACAGGTTTGAGCTACATGGGTCCACTTTAATGTGGGTAATTTTTTTTTTCAATAAATACACTATAGTCCTGTAAACATATTTTTTCTTCTTTAGGACTTAGTATTTTTTTTTAGCTTACTTTATTGTAAGAATACAGTGTAGAATACATGTAACACAGAATATGTGTTAATCGACTGTGTTTATGTTATCAATAAGGCTTCCAGCGAACAGTAGGCTGTTAGTAGTTAAGTTTTGGGAGGAGTCAGGACATACACGTGGAGTTTCAACTGCATGGGGGGTCGGCGCCCCTAACCTCCACATTGTTCAAGAGTTACCTGTACGTATATGTGAGGTTATATGATTGGTTGTTTATTGTGTCCTTCCCTGCTGGAATATGTCTGTCTGGTTCAGCCCTGCGCCTGGCTCAGTGCCTGGCACCCCTCTTTATTTCACATATCTGTTGCTCCAGGTACCACATTGAGGTGAATCGTGTTCCTGCTGGCAACTGGGTTCTGATTGAAGGTGTTGATCAACCAATTGTGAAGACAGCGACCATAACTGAACCCCGAGGCAATGAGGAGGTAGAGTTTTTTGAAAAAGCAGCTGGATTAGTTTAACCTAGAGGGTCACACGGAGCCAGACCACACGGGAGCAACCAGCAACAGAACTCACGGGGTACTAACCCAGAGTCATGACCACTTCCTGGTTCCGGGCCTCTGCAGTGTTCTCGATCTGACCCTGCTCAATTCTCCCTGCACTCTGCTCGGATGCTAGGAATTAGGAGGAGTTCCTTTATCTTTCCCTCTCTCTCTATTCTGCCCAAATGCACAGAATAAACAGCCCTTCAGGCTGCCTCCAAGCAGCACTATGGCTTCTGTTGGGGCAATGGTCTGCTCCTCTCTGACCTCTGCATCTTTGGTGCCTACTCAGTCCAGGTGCCCACATTCTTCTGCATTTTGAATCTCAGGCTCAGATTTTCCGGCCCTTGAAGTTCAACACCACATCTGTTATCAAGATTGCTGTGGAACCGGTCAACCCCTCAGAGCTGCCCAAGATGCTGGATGGTCTGCGCAAGGTCAACAAGAGCTATCCATCCCTCACCACCAAGGTACGCTCAGGGTGTGTGGGAGCTGCCAGGCCCCATTGCCCAGCTGATGGCTCTGTGCTGCCCACGGCCTCTTGTCCACCAGGTGTGCCTGATCTGCTTCCAGCAGCCTATGTCAGGAGCAAGTATCCCCGTCTGCCGCTATCATTTCAAAGCAGGACGTGGGGGCGCGGGGGGCAGTGAGAGTGCACATGTGTGTGTTCATATCCCACAGTATCTTTCAATGGGAAAGAGAGGTGTCCTGGAGAGTACACTTTGAATTGATTTTTCCAGAAAATATAGAGGGAAAAGTGAGTCATTCTGATTCTTCTACATTCTTGAGCCTTCTAGCATACTTTTCTGAGTAGTTGGCCAGGGCTAAAACGTCAACTTATGTCTGTAGACATAGGGCAGGGTGTTCCCTAAACGGTTGTGACAGAAATAAATTGGTGACCTTATGCCCAGTAGCACTGTTGCTGAATGGTCCAGATGTCTTGAGGATTAACTCATAGGTCCCTGTTCCGCAGTGGTCCTTGAAGAGGCTAGAACTGCTGCTGAGCAGTGGCTTTCCAGAGTGGGTTCGGGCACTGCTGCCTGGGGTCTCATGTTGATTCTGGTGCTGGCTGTTGTTGCTGGCACAGGAGGTCCAGGCTGTGACTGCCAGAGCTGTTGCATTTCAGGTGGAAGAGTCTGGGGAGCATGTGATTCTAGGTACTGGGGAGCTCTACTTGGACTGTGTGATGCACGACTTGCGGAAGATGTACTCAGAGATCGACATCAAGGTAAATCGGCGTCCTCTTTCTTCAGCGCCTGCCCGGCCAGGAGCTTGACTCACGGCTCCAGTCTGATTTTACAGGCAGCCAAACCCTTGATTGGCCTGGAAGGCCTGAGGGAAGAGGGGGGCACCAGGAGAAGAGACGTGTTTGGGAAAAGCATGACCTGTTGCTCCCTATATGGGAAGGTATTTGAGATCTGGTTTGCCCCTTCCTGCAGGGTTATTCTCAATGTCATATGTTTAAAGTCAAGGCTCCCAAGCCAAAATGATTCTTGGTTTTTTGTTAAGAAAACTGTTACACAACCCATCTTTGGTGATTAGGGCTCAGTGGATCATTTCAGGGAGTGAGGACTGGCCCTCCTGGGTTTGCTGTCAGGTCATGATGTGGCCCCTCAGTTCAAGTGCGCCTTCTTGGTACACACATTTTCTCCTAGTTCCTGTGGTGGTGGGAGTGAGTGCCCTTACGTACCTGTCTTAGATGCTCCTTCTGATGTGCCGAGGACTGGTGCTCTAGAAGATACTGAGTTCCCTGGGAGCAGGCCGTGTGGGAGCCTCAGGGAGGAGCTGTGCTACCCAGAGCCAGGGGTTCAGAATGGAACAGGGACCTGGCAGGTCCAGGCAGTCCCTAGTGCCCGCTGTGACAGCCACGGGAGCTGTTCAGTGAGCGGTGGGGGGGGTGGCTGAACAGATGTTGGAAGAGACCTTGGGGGACTATCATTTAGGCCCAGGTTCGACTTGCACTTAACTCTTGGCTGAGGAACACCAACTCCGCACTCGGCTAAGCTTTCTCAGGCTACTTAGTGCTGGTACGGACTTTTAGCCCACTATGGGACTTGTTGCTGATGCTGATTAAGAACGGGGTGTTACTGCAGGGGTGGTGCCAAGGGGACCTCAGAATTCCCTTTGGCAGAAGATTGTCCTTCCAACAAATCGAGACCTTGCCTAACAATTTATTCTGTTTCCCAGGTGGCTGACCCTGTTGTCACGTTTTGTGAGACGGTGGTGGAAACATCTTCCCTCAAGTGCTTTGCTGAAACGCCCAATAAGAAGTGAGCTGGGGGTCTGAGTGACCCTGGGACTGACAGGGGACACTCTCCTCTCCCTGCGCCACTCCACCCTAATCACAAGCATTGTGGAAACAGAGACCCCCTGAGTCTTGGGATGGGGTCTTAGGATGCTGGAGTTTTACCCCAGCACTCTCATTCCTTAGGCCTGTAGACATGATGCTGTGGGATTCTTTGCCAAAAGTACCCCAAGGATGAGTGTCCACGTTGCCACTTCTTTCTTTGTAATATGATCGTCTTAAAATCTTGCCCTAGCAGCAGCTCCACTGTTTTTTGTTTTTTTAAGATTCTATTTTTAAGTAATCTCTACACCCAGCATGGGGCTCAAACTCACGACCCTGAGATCAGGAGCCACATGCTCCACTGAGGGAGCCAGGCAGGCGCCCTGAGACCTCACTTTTTTAAAGAGTGGTAGATTTGAATGAAGAAGACAGAAGATGAACCCTTTTTGCTCTACTCTGGCCCATCTGGCTTCTACTGGTGTCACTGCCTTGCCAGCCTTTTCTTAGGAATGCGCCTTCTCTGAGTCCTGCTGATCCTCATCATTACCCGTGTCCTGTCTGACTAGGAACAAGATCACCATGATTGCCGAGCCTCTTGAGAAGGGCCTCGCCGAGGACATAGAGAATGAGGTGGTCCAGATCACCTGGAACAGGTGAGAATGTGGCTGTGGTTCCAAGGCTTGAAAGGAGACGAGGCGCCACAGCCTGCCCGCCCAGTCTCTAATGCCACCTGTCCTGGGAAGTGAACTGTCCTCCAGGAAGGCCGGATCTGTGACCCCAGCAGGCAGTAACCGCAGAGCTGCTGGATACCTCCTTGTCTCCTCTTTCCCCTGCAGGAAGAAACTGGGAGAATTCTTCCAGACCAAGTATGATTGGGATCTGCTGGCTGCACGTTCTATCTGGGCTTTCGGCCCTGATGCCACCGGCCCCAACATCCTGGTGGATGATACCCTGCCCTCTGAGGTACAGCAGAACTAATGGGAGCCACTGGGGTGGTTTCTTCACCGTTGAGTGGAAGAAACTACAAAGTGTACTTCTTTTCCCCAAAGTATTTTGTGGCTTCTGGTGAATCTTCTTACCAGTATACCTACCTTCTCCTCCCTCTAAACTCTGGTTGCTGCCACAGTCGCTGCTCACGTGTGCCCTTGTGTTCTGTGCAGGTGGACAAGGCTCTTCTTGGTTCAGTGAAGGACAGCATCGTTCAAGGTTTCCAGTGGGGAACCCGGGAGGGGCCCCTCTGTGATGAGCGTAAGTTCCACCCGTGCCTCGGCCTCCCCTGCCCAGCCCTCTAGGGTCCTCATGCCTGGGCGTGTGGGGTGGGCTGGGCTCATCTATGGGCCCTGGCAGGAGAAGCAGCTCGGGGCACACGGGACCATCCCTTGTCCTGGAGCAGCGTCCTCTCCTCCTCTCCCTCCCTGTCCTAGTGCTATTGCTCGGGACGTCCGAAATGAAGTTATTTCTAGGCTGACATTTGCTCCTCAGTCCTGAGAAGGAATGTGTTCGAGGAGAGGTATCAGGAGGGAGGTGGGATCAGAGTGGTTTATAGACCACGATTGGATTTAGTGGGAAGAAATATGCAATTCCTAGAACTTATTCTACATTCAAAAATTATTAAATATCTGCAAGAAGAACACATACACATCTAGGAAGCCTTTACGATGCCTGAGCATGACCTGAAACCAACACAAAGAATGTGTGCTTAACTTGCGTTCTCTGTTGTAGGCCTTGGCATCCTATCACAACACCCATTTGCAGGGTGATTGTGAGCCATATCTTTTGTGGCCTCAAGACAGCTGCCGTGCAAGCTAGAGACTCCTTGCTGCTTTGCCCTTGGGCCCTTGACTAGCCCTGCAACTGCTCCTCACTCAGCAGCTCCCCCATCTCTGTTTCAGTGATTCGAAATGTCAAGTTTAAGATCCTCGATGCAGTGGTTGCCCAAGAGCCCCTGCACCGGGGCGGGGGCCAGATCATCCCCACAGCAAGGAGAGTCGTCTATTCTGCCTTCCTCATGGTGAGTGGTGGGGCTGACCTGCTCCAGGACATTAAGTGGAGGTCCAGCCTTTGGGGGCATCAGGACTACAGTCCCTCCAGCCTTTTCTTTACCCGGATCCTCAGTCCTCAGCCTTCCCCAAGCTGAGGAAGCCTTTCTTATTGCCCCCATTGCAGGCCACTCCTCGCCTGATGGAGCCTTACTACTTTGTGGAGGTCCAGGCTCCTGCGGATTGTGTCTCTGCTGTGTACACTGTCCTGGCCAGGCGCAGGTGAGCCACCAGCAGGGCATGTTAGGGAGGGTGCAGAGAGCAGGAGCACAGCAAGAAATTATTGGGCTCCCGTGGGGGAGGAGATGGGCCTCCTGCACAGTTTCTGCTCCTAAAAACCAACTGAGCTGGTTTTTCAGAAGGACGTAGGAAAGATTTGAGGCAATCCTCAGCTTCACTGCAGATAAAAATTTTGAGATTCCTTCTTGGGCCCTCTCTCCTTGGAGAGCCCTTGGGGAAAGTACTGAAATGTGTCAGTGGGGGGAATGTCTATAGGACCTTGTCTCGTCAGTGTTTCCACTCTTGCCTAGAGGTCATTGCCCCTGGAAATGACACTGAGGGCCCCAAGCCTTTTCTGCCCACTATAGTATGATTGTGGTTATTCTTTCCTTGATGGTAACTTTCCTTGATGGTACATTTGGGGCCAGATTCTTTGCTTTTGGTCTCTGTAGGACAAGGTCTCAGCCTTTCTTTTTCTGTCACAGGGGGCATGTGACTCAGGATGCACCTATCCCAGGCTCCCCTCTCTACACCATCAAAGCTTTCATCCCCGCCATTGATTCTTTTGGCTTTGAGACTGATCTGCGAACTCACACCCAAGGGCAGGCCTTTTCCTTGTCTGTCTTCCACCATTGGCAGGTGAGAAAATGGTGCAGGCTGGCCAGTGTGCCCTCCCACCCATTCAAAGCCAGTCCCCTCTGGCCTGTTCCCCTTCTCAGGTGAGATTTCTAATATCCTAGAGAAGAGTCCTAGACCATCACTTTACCTTTCAGATTGTACCCGGCGATCCTCTGGACAAGAGCATTGTCATCCGTCCCCTGGAGCCACAGCCTGCTCCTCACCTGGCCCGGGAATTCATGATCAAAACCCGTCGCAGGAAGGTATGCGTCCCTGGGGCCCATGGCCAACCCTCAGTCCCCAGGGCTCTTGGCAGGAGTTGGATCTCTTCATTTCTTCCTCTGGGACCTTTCTCCCAAAGACTGAGAGCAGTTCACTGCACAGTGCAGAGAGGTGCAGTCTGTACAGGCCTCAGGCCGCCAGTCTGGCTGGCAAGTGGGCACCTTCTCCCCAGTGGCGATTCCTGAAATAGCTGGACCCAAGTTCCACCCCCATCAGCCTCCCCCTCCAGCACAGGTCTCGGACGGCCTTTCAGCTCTGTTGGTCACCACATAGGGCTCTTTCCTGCATCGCTCCCACTCTTTGCAGGGCCTGAGTGAGGACGTAAGCATCAGCAAGTTCTTCGATGATCCCATGTTGCTGGAGCTCGCCAAGCAGGATGTTGTGCTCAATTACCCCATGTGAGTGCTGGGACTCCTGGCGGCCCTGCTCCCTGCAGCGGGCTGTATCCTGGACTTGAAGCTGGGACCTGGTGTGACCCGGACTCCATGTTGTCAGAGAGCATCTGAGAGCTGCTGTGGCCATTTTTAACAACCCCAAACCCTCCAACCCAGAGTCCCAGCAAGGGAGGAGTATTTGGCCTCCTGGTTCCTCTGTGGCCTCTGCCTGGCTCCATTCCCAGGGAACAGAGTGGAGCTTGGACTCAGAGAAGAAGGGGACAAAGTGTTTAACCCCAAGGGGCCCTGTCTTCAGGATTTACGTGGAATTTTTTTTTTTTTTTTACAAGTTTGACCTTAGACATGGTTTTTAAGTGAACAGAACATTCTGACCTCTGCCTTGCTCTGTTCCTTTCATCCCCACCCCTGTCCCCTTCCCTCCAACACAGTCTGGCCCTGGCACTTGGGTCCTGAATATATGTTGTCTCCTGTGTCTCTTCTCCCAGCTGCAGTCTTCCTGCCTGGGTCCCCAGGGCAGCAGCCTGTGATGGGAGGGATGCCTGCCTCTCAATTCAGTGCTCCCATGAACGTTGAGGCCACTTTCTTGCCTCCACCTTCCTGCCTCTCTACTCTGCTGCTGCTGGGTGGGACCTGGGCTGGCCTTGGAGGTGTTAGGCTTTTGGAACCAGAAGCTGTTGCCTCTGGAGAACCTCCCTTGCCCTGGAGCTGGGGGCCAGAACTCTGATTTCTAGCCCTTTCTCTAAAACTAACACCCACCCACCCACCCCGCTACTGGTCCTTTTCTCTGCTGTCCTCCATGTGAAGAAGAGACGTGATTTTCCTCAAAACGGCTTTATTAGGAACGTACCAGGGATTGGTGGAGGAGGCTCTGGTGGCCCCAGGCTCTACAGAGTCCTACTTCTCCCTGGGATCCTGTGCTGTTCTCTTGATGTAATCTCTAAACATCGTGTACACAGCACCTGCAGGAAGAAGAAGGGAAAACATCCCGTAACACCAAACCCTGCACCCATCCTCTGGCTTTCCCAGGAGTCTGACTCCAGCCGTTCCCCTGAGAGTCCAGCTTCTCTGCTCATCTTTTTGCTCTGGGTCTCACCAGCTGCCATGAGCACCTGACCACACGGCCTAGGCAAACACCCCGTTGACAGTTCACAAAGCCCTTCCACATAGATTACCTATCTGAGAAACCTCACAGCAACCTCTGAGGTAGGCAAGCCAGGGTGCTTATCAGCATGTTGGACATGGGGAAACTGAGGCTCAGAGAAGGATTTGTCCACTGTCACACAGCTAGTCCGTAGCTGCCTGCCTCTTGACCCAGAGAGGAAAAGAAGTTAAGCATATGTTCTGCTGTGTGATTTTTCTCACATCTAGAACAAACTCTCACGACACCCAACTGCACCATCCCCACAGGCCCCGGGACAAGAGATAAAACAAGGAACCCTGAAAATGGCTTGGTTTGAGAGCGTCACCCAAGACTTGCTGTGGAGCTTACTGTAGGGAACAGGGACTAAAATCACCATCCCTTAACTGTCAGGACTCACAGCCAGATTTTGCCTAATCAGCTCTGTTGGTATTCTCCTGGGACCCTGGCAGCCACTCACCTAGCATGACTGCACCCACGGCACAAGCCTGCGCTGCCACTCGGGTGTGAATCAGGTGTATGGACATCTTGGTGGAACCACGGGCCTTAAGCCGATAAATCCGGTAGGCTGCCACTGCCAGGCAGCCTCCTAAGCCTGTGGGCAGAGAACATGACTGTTGGGCCTCAGTCACCAATCACATGGTTCCCCTGATGACAGACCCCCTCACTTAGGTATCCTGGGCATCTGGATAAACCCCTACTTTCCTGCCACTTCATGGCAGGAGGGGGGGACCATCATCAGAATATTGAGTTGTTTCCTCTCTGTGGCATTTTCAAAGTGGCTGCCTCCCTCCAATGAGCCCTCCTCTGTGTACAAATAGCCCGTTCTGAGCCTCCTACACCCATTGGCTCTGCTCAGGCCCTTCTCCAACTGCTGTTGGCTCCCACAGCTACTTTCCCACTCTCCCAAGACCTTGAAGGAAGCCCTGGGAGACCCCAAACTGCTCCTCCCTCTCCTCACGCAGGTGTTGATGCCCCGTGTTTTCCCGCACCCCAAGCCCTCGGCCACCACCTCCACCCATCCAGATTCCTTTATTTCATTGTCAGGCGTGTCCCTTCGTCCCTTGGCAGCTTTGCTGCTGGTTCACTCCTTTCCTGGCTGGTGACTGCTCAGTGAGTATGACACTTGAGTTCTCTGCTTCATTTGAAAAGACTAAGAGACCTGTTCTCTGAGGGAAGGACCCTTCTTGCCCTTTTTCCTTACTTTCCTACTCACCTACAGGCACCAGCGGAGACTCCCTGGTCTTCCTCAGGAACTTCTGAGACACACTGTCTTCGCCCTCAGGTGGTACCCACCAGCCTTTGTTAGCAGACATGATCTGGCCCCAGGGTTATCAGCTGGGGCTCTGAGGCTTCAGCACAGTCCTAGAAAGAGGCACCCCACAATAAGAACTCCCGATTCCCCTCAGTCTGGGGTAAAGGAGGGAGTTGCCTGCTAAGACCCTCTCTTACCATGCCCCAACACACCTGCTACTTGAAAAGTTGTCCCAAGTGTCCTGTCTCAGATGGCTGGACCACTAGTGCCATTTCTCCCATCTCTTTCTTTCTTTTTTTTTTTTTCTCTCCCATCTCTTTCTAACGTTTGCCTCTTCCCCATCTCATTCTGACTTCATTGTTTTCCCTGCTCCCCCTCCCCCCCTTCCATCTGTATCCCTATGTGATCCTTGGGTCAAGAAAAGCAGCTGGAAAAATCCACAGATGAGGGTGGGAGGAACAGGCCTTGAGGCTTGGGCACCCCACTGGCCTTGAATCTGTGACAGTTCCCTGAGGGAGCTACAGAAAAGGATCTGGCCCCAGAGAGCCAGAGCCAACCCAGTGTCCCAGCTCTGGTTACTGAATCACCGGAGCCAAAGATTGATTTGTGAATAATTTAGCATAGATTTTGGACATTAGTACTAATGGAACTAATTCTGGTCCCTGAACTGCTCACATTTCCATCTCTTGCCAGGTTCTTTGCCATTGCCGAACCCCTGCCTCCCTCTCTGGGCAGGTGACCCCTATTGCTCTACTTGCTAACCCCAGTAAACATCTGCTCTGATCACAAACTAGACGGAACCCCAGAGTCCTGGTCCATAGACCAGGGCTTCTGCCTACGCGGTGCCTTTTAGGTCCGACCGTAAGACAGACTCCCTACATGAGGTGACCTCTGTTCTTAGTTGCTTCTTCTCTCCTGGAGGAGCAAGGACTGTCAGCCCCACAGGTTCTCAGCATGCTGTTGCTTACCCTAGGAGATGGCTAGAAAGTAGAGTGCGAGCAGTCCGGCCAGGGCTCAGCATCTGCTGTTTTGAACCGGCCAGGAGCTGATGATGGAGCTGCCACTGTAGGGTCAGGGAAGCAAGCTTTAATGGGGACTTTGAAGTCAGGAATGGAGAGGGGAGGAGATAGGCCAGGGCATCAGTCTTAACCCCCCATTTGCTGAGTTCCAGGCCAAAGCTCCAAGCACCGGAAAGTAATGAAAGATCAGATGGCGGGAGCCCTTAACTAGATTCAGTCTGTTAATTCTCATGGATGTAAGGGGCTGGATCAGAACAGGGACTTGCTACGGAGAACTGAGCTGGAAATACAGAGGCAAGAAACGAGAGAGATCCTCTGTTCTCCCGCAAGCTATACTGCTTCAAACACGAACAATGTGGGATGTAAATAAAATGACCCTATTCCCAATTGCGGTCTTGATCCTTTCAAGAATGCTTTCTGGACCAAGGAGATGCATCCAGTTTATAACCACTAGGACTTCCTCACATCTCCAGTGCTCCTTATACTGCCTACAGGGGTGAGATGCTCACTCATGCTCATTCAGGACAGAGATGACAATTGACCTTCATTATCACCTAATTTGAGGTATTTACATTTCAGGCTTTTCAATTGTTCTATACAGTAATTAGTAGTTTGTTCATAGACCGGAAACTGAGCTTCTGAGAGGCTAAAAGACTTATCCAGGGGTGTACAGCTAGTAAATGGCAGTGTCATCTGAATCTAGGTCTGACTGGCTCCAGAGTTTGTACTTGTAGACTGCTTCCCATAGGCTGGCCAAGCAGAACCTCTCCATCCAGGCTGAAGCTTAGGAATGCTAATCAAGTGTGGCACCTTGGATTCAGAGAAGAGGAGGAAAGAACCTTCTTGGGGTTTTTTTGTTTGTTTGTTTTGTTTTTTAAGATTTTATTTATTTATCTGAGAGAGAGAGAATGAGAGAGAGCACGAGAGGGAAGAGGGTCAGAGGGAGAAGCAGACCCCCCGCTGAGCAAGGAGCCCGACGCGGGACTCGATCCCGGGACTCCAGGACCATGACCTGAGCCGAAGGCAGTTGTTTAACCAACTGAGCCACCCAGGCGCCCAAGAACCTTCTTGTTGATAAGCAAGTGGAAAAAGACTGGAGTACACTATGGAGAGGCCCACTCCATCCCAGGCCTTTGTTCCCTCCCTAGATCCGCAGCCCCATGTGTCTATCTGAAAGGGGCTTTTCGGCACTGGAAATCTGTCCAGCAGCTGAAGTCTTTCTTTTCTCTCCCCAGCACTCACTGCCCTAGGGAAAGACCCAGGGTCACAGCAGCTCCCCAGGGCCTTCACATATCCCCAGCGTCCATGGGAACTCTCCTCCCAGTCATTCACACACACTCTCCCAGGCTGCCTCTCCTGGTCCCAACGGTGGCCTGAATTCTCAAGAGATGGATGGTCTGGGCCAGAGGCAGGGGGATGAAATGCCTGGATGAGACAGAGCAAGAATCAGGATCAACTCCAAGCCCTTTGGAGAATACGGTCCAAGCTATGCAGAGTGAAGTTCAACTTCCTCGAGAGGTTCTCCCTTATTGGGCTTCTGTTGATGCTCCTATAACATCTCAGCCCAGAATTGAGAAAAGAATACGATTTTCTGAGCACCTATGGGGCAAGAAATGTGCTAGTTGCTTTAAGTAGGTTATTTTTATTTAATCCTCACAATTCTCTAAGGTAGGTACTATTATCCCCATTTCACAGATGAAAAACAGGCTTGGGTTAAATGTCTTGCTCCGGGTCACAGTAAGTGACAGAAGAAAGAACCAGACTAATAACTTCCTAAAATCAAAGCTCACTGCTCTGGACTAATGGGAGAAGTATTGCAAACTGGAGGGAAAGTCCTGAAATAGAAGAAATAAAATTGCATTTTACTTTTGAGAACACACTAAAACTTCAAGAACAGATTTCTGTAGACTATCGCTTCAGCAAACAGCTAAGACAAATTATAATATTTTTGTTACTATGCCAAGTCTTCAATAATTATTTCTATTTAAGCATTTCTACATTAGTAATTTACTTAGTAAACCTTTTTTCCTTCCAGGTCATGTCACACTCATAGACATTCTAATTTAGAAGGGTCTAATTGAGTGATGCAGGCAGACTTAATGGATCCGGAGCGTAGGCCACGGGCAGACATGGGATCAGTTAGCTGCTTGAATGACCACTCTCTGAATACTTGGTCTTTTGCCACTCAATGTCTTTTGAGTCTATGCCATCATCTGTAAAATGGAGGTAGCATCTCCCCACAGGATCATTGTAAGAGTTAAATAAGATGATTGTTAGAATTCCCCTGCACATGGCCTGCTCCTCTTCCCTCCAGAATGAGCAAGTGTCAGGAAACGGGTAGCAGGCTGGGGGAGAAGTAGAAGTTCCCTGACAACAGATGAAAAGGTTGCCACGTTCCGGGTGGTCCCAGTTCAGCACCCCCTTGTCCCTTTCCAACCTTCTTCAGGCTTTTTCTCCCTATTGTGTTGGGAGGGGGTGGCCAGAACTTGAAGCGCTACACAAATTAAGGCATTGCTATGCTATATATAGCCCAAGGGAGCTGAGGGACCAGGCAGGGAAAGGAGGGCCAGCAACTCTTGCCTTGAGCTAAAGGAGTGCTGTGAGTGAGGAGATGCTGAAGAATGAACTGGACAAGGAACAGAAGATGCTTGAATTGGGGTTGGAATGGGGAGGACCCAGGCTGAAGGACTGGGGGAATCACAGGAGCGGAAACATTAGGCCATATATAGTAGTGTCTCAGGGACTGGAGGTGCCAGGAGTGGGGGTAACAGGAGCAGGCTGGGGCTGGAAGTTTCCAAATAACAGGACTAGGCTGAGGCAGCCTCTAGAAGGTGCCTGGGGTAGGGAGGGTAAGACATCCTCTCCCCTAAAAGCAGGCAGTAAGTTCAAAGGACCCTGCAGTTTTTGTCCAAGGACAGCCCCAAGAGCCACAGGCCTGGGGCCAGGAAACTGCCTTTGTTACCACTAATCTTTCTGGGGAGACTACTCACACATTTAAAAAGCTTCTAAAGAGGGTGTGGATGGTAGTGATTGGAAGGCTGCATCCGAATGTAGTAATGCTGACGTCCTAGGATCACATCTTGTGAAGGACCAATTTTGAGCTGCGTATTAAGACACACCTGTCTCAGATGATGAATGGATGCACAGGGATTTGAAATGGGTTGCCAAGATCCTTGTGTTGGGTGCTTTTGAATACCCAAATTACCTGGCTTCCTCCAAAGAACACTGTGGGAGAGGACTAATGCCTTTGGAGCCTACAAGTTTTAGGCACTTCACATATTTTATTTCATCTTCACAAAAATCCCAACAGATGGATCTCATCCCTATTTTACAGATGAGGAAACCATGGCTCAGAGAGGTGAAGTAACAGCCAGATCGCACAGCAAGTAAATAAATGGCTGAGCTATCCAACCAATAATGTTAACCGCTATAGACCAGCTTACAGTGGAAAGTTAACATAGCAAGTAATAATGGGACTTCATGTACATTTCACCATCACATTCTCACACCATCGTCGAAATATGAGTAAACAAGTACAAACAGCTGGGCAGAGAGAACTTCCAGAAATTCAAAGACTGCACCTACTGCACTGCTTCTCACCAACGCGGGGTAGTTCCTGAACCAGCACAGAATGGGTCCTCTCTCACCAACGCAGGGTAGTTCCTGAGCCAGCACAGAATGGATCCTCTCCCATACACGTCCCCCCACCCCCATCTCCTGCACACACTTCACCTATCCCTCATTTGCAAGTAAATTGACCTTAATTTAAAATTCTGCCTTAATACATAGGAACTGCTAACTGGGCTCCACGAAGCACTGCTGGGGGTCATCCTACTGTTCTTTCTTATACTACTTGTATTAACATATTCAAAAAAAAATTTTGACAACAACAAAAAAATCTGCCTCACCCACCACCCCTGTGGCAGAAAGAAACAGTATAATGTGTCCCACAGGTCAACTAAAACTGCTGGGGGTTCTGGGAAAAGGGGTGTGCTACTCATACCTGCCTCCCCCATTAGCACATGCGATCAATGCGATCAAGAGCTGCTTTAACGAGAAGCTTCCTCCCTATCCAGCCAGTCTGGGGCCCACAGGCCTTTCTGTTGCCAACAGGGAGCTTTCCGAAAATCCTACCTCTCTGAGCCTTTGCTCCCATCCCCCAGGACATAGCAATCTACTCTGAGTTTATCAGCCAAGTGGGGACCCTGGAAAATGTGTAATGGAAATAGTGACACACTGGAGTCTTCAAGTTGACCCTGCAGTTCCCAAACCACAGAGCCCCAGGGTGACTCTCAAGTTCTCAAACTGGTTTTTGATCCTTTCCTGCCTGGGCCCCATGTGAATAAAAAGTGATGCGGTTCTCACAGCACCCGCCTCCACCACTCTGTGCCAGAGGCTTGGAAACCAGACCCCTTCCCTGTTTGAAGCCTGGGGCTTTTTTTTTTTCCTTCCCCCGGGTAGCACCCTTTCTGTGCTAGCCATGGCAAGCTCTCCGTCACTCATTCACTCTGCATGTACTTGCTAAGCACCTACCATGTGCGGCGCTCTGCTCTAGAAGCTGAGAGGCAATGGTCCTGCCTTCAGGGAACTCACATTCTAGCGGTTGCTAGATCCTGGTTGATGAGGGAGCAGAAGGCAAGCTGAGGACAAGGCACAAGCTGACACCCGACACCCCCCTCCCCCGCAGGTGGGATATATGTGACATTCCTCAGCCCTAAAGCCAAGAGAATGAAAAACAAAACAGTCAATTTATAGAGATTACACTCCTTCAAGGCAGGAGTCTCCCTCAGTTTACAATTGTCTTAGTGATTTACAAGAAAAAAAGCATTCTTATCAATAACCTAGCTTCCAGGAGGAAATGTAGATAAAATTAAATGTCCTTATAACCTGCAGCCCATTGACCAATACTTGAGGCAGGCGTAGTATAAAGTTCTTCCAGGAAGCTCCCAACTGTCTTAATGGTAATGCCTTGCTAGAGGGAAAAACAATCTTAACTTGACAAGGGCAAGGCCTCCACTATCTTGTAGGTCCTGTTTAGCATATGAAAGTTCTTCTGAAAACCTCCCTTTTCCCTTACCTCCCCCAACTCCCAAGTATATCATCAATTGCTCCTCACAACCCCAGTGCCCCTCTTTCTGCCCAAGGATCCCGTCCTGGTACTTTAATAAAACCATCTTTTTGCACCAGAGACATCTCAAGAATTCTTTCTTGGCTGTCGGCTTCAAACCCTAACATCTTTCCTACATCACTGATGACTGTCTGGATCAGAGATCCTCTGGCTTAGGTTTCTGGCTTCAGTTTACCACCTATAACTGGATTAAAAGATGTCACTAGCTGGCAAGGTGATAAAAGAAGAGTTATATTTGTTTGTTTGTTTTTTTAAACTATCTGCAGGTGCTTAGCTTCCACGGGTCTTATTTCCTTTTCTTTTTTTTAAGATTTCATGTTTTTATTTTAGAGAGAGAATGAGCAAGAGAGACAGACGGCATGAGCGGGGGTCTGGGGCAGAGGGAAGGGGAGAAGCAGACTCCCCTGCTGAGCAGGGAGCCTGACGTGGGGCTTGATCCCAGGACTCTGGGATCATGACCTGAGCCGAAGACAGACGCTTAACCGACTGAGCCACCCAGGCGCCCCTTATTATTTCCATCTTTAAAAGGTTTCTCTACCAGAAGAGAGACGGGGCTACAGGCTTGGTAGTAAGGTAACAAATACAGAAAGTATATTGTTCCCAATCTCCATGAAGAATGGTCAATGGTAAAAGATAGGAAGCCTTCCTCAGCAGTTTCATCCATGAACTTATAGGAAAATAATACCTAATGAACATTTAATAGGTATTATTAATATATGAAATATACATATATAATCAAATGTTTTCACACCACTTCAAAGTTTTGGGTTTTTTTTTTAAGATTTTATTTATTTATTTGAGAGAGAGAGAATGAGACAGAGAGAGAGCATGAGAGGGGAGAGGTCAGAGGGAGAAGCAGACTCCCTGCTGAACAGGGAGCCCGATGTGGGACTCAATCCCGGGACTCCAGGATCATGACCTGAGCCGAAGGCAGTCACTTAACCGACTGAGCCACCCAGGTGCCCTGGGCTTTTTTTTTTTTTTTTTAAGATTTATTCATTTGAGTGAGAGAGGGTGTGGGGCAAGGGGCAGAGGGAGAGAACGTCATGCAGACTCCCTGCCCAGCGCAGAGCTTGACGCAGGGCTCGATTCCACAACTCTGAGACCACGACCTGAGTAGAAACCAAGAGTTGGACGCCCAACCAACTGAGCCACCCAGGCGTCCCACCACTTTAAAGGTTTTTGTTGAAATCTTAATATGGGGGCACCTGGGTGGCTCAGTCGTTAAGCATCTGCCTTCGGCTCAGGTCATGGTCCCAGGATCCTGGGATTGAGCCCCGCATCGGGCTCCCTGCTCGGCGGGAAGCCTGCTTCTCCCTCTCCCCCTCCCCTTGCTTGTGTTCCCTCTCTCGCTGTGTCTCTCTCTGTCAAATTAATTTAAAAAAAATCTTAATATGCCGCACAAAAATGCACTATCAAAAGTGTACAGCTCAGATGTGGTAACTGAACACATTTGTGTATTTAACCTCCAGATCAAGAAAAGAACAGGACCAGTCCCCCAGAAGCCCCCTCATATTTCCCGTGACTAACCTTACCCCTAGGTAACCACTATCCTTACTCAAGAGCACAGGAGGACACTTTAGCCTGTTTTTGAACTTCATATAAATGGAAAGTTTTGTGAGATTCATCTGTCTTGTGTGTAATTGTAGATTGTTCCTTCTCATTGCTGCATAAGGTACCATTGTGTGACTAGAACATTTCATCGATCCTTTCTACAGTTGTTGGACATTTGGGGGGTTTCCAGTTTTCTGGCTATTACAAATAGTGCTGCTATGAACACATTAATGCATGCAGTTTGTGTACATCTGTACACATTTCTGTGGAATTTCCATGGAATTACAGTCACAGTGTAGGCATAGGTTTAACTTTAGTAGATATTGCCATTTTCCAAAGCAATTTGTACGAATATAGAATTACACTAGCAGGATGTTAGTTTTAATATTTTAATCAGCATATGTAGTAATGTCTCCTGTGTTATTTTAGTTTGACGTGTTCTTTATATTTTCATATATTTACAAGGTCATCACACTTGTCACTTTAAATACATTTGTAGAGAGGGAATGTGTTAAGGAAGGGGTTGGGGACGACTGGGGCACTGTGAGTTCAGTGGGGGGAGAGGGGAGGAGAACTTAAATACAGAGGCCAAGCAGGTAATGAAAATGATTCAAGCAGCTAAGTGGGAACAGTGCCTGCCCTGCACAAACAAATATTACTCAGAAGTAGCCTCGGGTGAGACTAGAGGCTCAACGGGAGCGATTTTTCTTTTTTCACTATTTAGAGAGAAGCCAAAGATCTGGATTCTAAACTTTTGGCAATTAATGCATACTTTTAGAAAACATCGTACTGGCCAAACAAAACTTTTGTCAGTGGGCCGGATGGCCAGCCCTCTGGACTAGCGGTTAGTTCCGGCCTGGCTTTCGGGGTAGGAGGGTTTGACCTGTAGCAAGTCACCTCATTTGTTAGAGCTTAATTTCCTCTGTGGTCAAAAGGGTAAAATGGAAGCCTATCTGTTTGTACAGTGATGGTCAAATGAGATAATTCAGGAGTACAGGAGTTGTCAAACACCATACAAAGTAAAGTACTCTCCCATCTCCTTGGGACACCTTCCGTTGTTATGCACGGACTCCCTGTCCTTAAAGCATTTGAGGTGTTTCCAGATTCCTTCGAGGGGAGGCAGTTTAAAGCTGGACATTCCCATGCATACAAATTCTCCAGAAAGTCCTTTGAATGGGATCCTGCTGGGATGCAAGGGGTTAAGAGGAAATAGCCTATTACGGTTTTGCTAATCTGAGAAGTCCAGGACCTCAAAAGTATCTAAAACGCCACTAAAAGCCAAGACTCAAAGGAGGTAGGATGATTAACCCGACGAGGGCCAGTAGGAGCAGAACCTAGAAAGGGGCGTCAGCATCCTGATGTGTCACACTGGACCCAGGCCTCGGCGGAGCGCACAGAAGACAACTCCGGGACTCGTAGGACCGACCTAGGATGCTCAGGTAAGGCGTGTCCTCGCGGCGCCGTTAGTAGCCCGCCCAAACCGAGGCACTGGCCGCGGGGGACTGCTGTTCCGAGAACCAAGCTGGAGGAATGAATTGTCCCGGGGGCGAGATCTGCGCCCACCCAGGTCCGGACTCCACGCGGGTGGCACCGACACAGTCGGCGCACCCGGGACCGCCCGGGAGCGCGCGAGGGCCCGACCGCAGAAAGTTGGACGCCCGCGCCGCCGCCCGCGCGCTCCGGGGCGCCCCCTCCCACCCGAGCGCCACGTGCCGCGCGCCCCCTGCTCCCAGGCCGCGGCGGGACGCCCCCGCCCCCACCGCGGCGCGTAGTGCGCAGGCGCCTCCCCGCGGGTCCGGGCGGTGGGAGCGGGAGGCGGCGGCGGGAGCGGCTTCGGCCTCGGCTGGAGACTCAGGCGAGGGCGGCGGCGGCGAGAGTTGGAGGAGAGGCGCGGGTGGCGGTGAAGGCGATGGCGACGCGGGGCACATGAGGCGGCGGCCGGAGGGACGGGCCGAGGCCCGGCGGAGGAGGTGGCTCCGGGGGAACACGCCGCCCGGTGAGGGGCGGCCGCGGGGCGGGATGAGGAGCGGGCAAGGGGCGGGGCCCGGGGGGGCGGGAGAACTTGTGGGGAGGCCGGAGGTGGGGGGAAGCGGGGGACGGGGTTCCCGGGAAGAGTGCGGCGGGGGGGCGGGAGGGGCTGCTGCCGAGACTTCCTGCCAACCCCGGAGGGGCGTCTGACCGGCGGCTCGCCGCTGCCCCCTGCGCGCCCTCCCCCTTTTGTCCCTGGGCGCGCGGTTCCCAAATTGGGAGGGAAACGGCCAGGGGGTGGGCCCGGGCGGCGGCTGCCGCGCCGGGCGGGCGGGGACCCCGGAGGACCCCGGGCGCGCACTTGGGCGGCGCTCGGCGGTGCTCGCAACTCCTCGGGGCGGTTAGGGGCGCAGGGCCGCGCCGGGGCCGCCCCTCGCCGCCGGGGCGCTTCGCGGGCTGGTCTTTGTCTCCCGACGCTCGGCCCCTGACATCTCTCCGGGCGGCGTGCGGTTCGTTTGACTCCCTCTACCATCGCTGCCGGGACTCCTGCCTCCCGTCAGTGTTGTAGACGAGATTTAGTTCGAGGGCTGGAAGGAGGGAAACGGGGGGCGGGGGGGAATGGCGCGGTCGCTTCTTCATTAGCATATTCCCTTTACTTAAAATGATTTTTTTTTCCACTTCGTGAAACTTTGGACGACTGTTTTGCTTTCCCATCGATCTGCAGATTCAAAATTAAGAGAAGGCGCTAAAGCTCCGACTGTAGCCAATTGTGTGGTTGGTGGCTGCGTTTGGAGCTTTGAGTTGAAAGGATTTACGTGAATGTGTGGTTTAGAATTTGCGTTGTTTTCCTTCCCTTGTGATCGTTTGTAAGGTTGGGATTACTTTTTCTTTGCGAAGTGGGCGAGTTCGGATTTATGATTTGAAGGAATGTTTGTTCATTGAGAACCTGCAATGGTACAGATTTCATTGTGCTCACGCTTTATTTTGTTAGCCTCAAGACCGTACTTTGTGGAATCGAGTAAATCAAGATAGAGTAAGTTCTGGATAAGCATTATCTTGTGCTGATATAGTCTAAAACTATTAATACGTTCGTGTTGTGTATACTTTGGAGTGAGTATGTGGGAAAGCACTATAAAAACCAAGCAGTCTAAATGAAGGGGATTTTAATTCCTAATAAACGGAGAACAGCACATCTCGACTACATCACATTATCTGTAGAAAAGGGGATTAATAATGTAATTTAGGGATCAAATCCTTTACCTCCTAAAGAAGGTTTAGGTATTATTCAGAGTAAGAATGCAGAAAAATAAAATTAATTCCAGAGCTTCTGACTAAATATATTGTGAATTGTGGTTACCACGTTTCCTGGAGTTTTGTTGGTTTTATTTTTTGGAATTTAGCATAGTATGTTGCAGTTGCTTTAGATTTCTTAAGTGCTATATAATGGCAGAATTAAAAGAAATGAACTGACTCTTCTGGGTAAAAGGTAAAAAGCTGTGGTAAATCTTAGTGTGAGCCAGATCTTTGTGAGCAGAGTATTGTAAGGAAAGGACATTTTGGAGAGAATACATAGGAGCCATATGGAAGTTCTCCCTGTCTTATTTGTCCTGATTTGTAATGGTTTGATACTGTTTACTGCTTGTCTTGAACTGTTGTGCGCTTTTCCAAAGCATTTCAAACATCCTTTCTAAAAGTCAACGCTTTTAGCTCATTTTTTAGGTTGTGTGACTTCAGAATTGGTTTTCTGTCTGTGCTAGGTAGCCACCACAGTTCTCTCAAAAAGGAGCGAAGGACCCAGAGACTTTCAGTTCAGTTCATGAAGATAGAATTGACTTTTAGCCTTCAGTCCAAAGGATTTAAGAAGTTAACATATCTTCAGCATAACAATTTTACTTAAATACTGCTACCCTTAATAATTATTTTTATTCCTATTTTATATTTGTATAAATTAGCAAAAGGGAAGGACTAGAGGGTCCGTCTCTGATTAGCTGCACCACCACCCTAGCTCCAGGCTCTCCTATCAAGTCAGTAATTGGGATCCTAGAATACAAAATACATAATTAAAATCTAGAGTATCATTCTCTTAATAAATGCATAGTTTGTTCTATGCCTAATTCAGTGCAAAGAGATGAGTTCCAAAATGCTGGGCTTTTTATTTGAGGGTTGTTCGCATTTCAAAATAAATGAGCTGTGTTCCCTTCTTTTTTTCATTATTAGTCTGGATAGTTAGTGCAACTGGGAGTGTACTTCTTTATTTCCAAATTGGTGCTTTTTTTTTTAACTTGCAAATGTATGTATTTATTTTTACTAATTGGTGCTTTTCTTGTAGCATAGAAATGTGTGGCTCCTACCCAAAATACCTGATAGAAATTTAGGCAAAGAAAAATGGGATTACTTTTTTTTTTTTAGACTATTTCTTTGAGAATACATAGGATAATAAATTTTAGCTGGTATCACTAACCTAAAACACAGTTCTGCACTGTTAACATCAGCTAAGTGCCAACAATTTTCAGACCTACTACCGCAACTGATGAGTTTAGTTTTTGTGGAAATATGGACCTATTCTTTTACTCTGAGCATTGCTATTTTCTCCAGCTCTTTAGAATGAATGACCAGACAATACTGGACTGTCATACAGTAGTAATACATTCTTGAATTTTGCAAACACTGTAGGGGTTGACAACCTTCAAGTTTGTCATTGAAGCCTGTGTGTGGAATGTGTTGCCCAAAGGGTTCCCCCCGCCCCAGGACAGGGATGAGATCTCTTTGCAGATACCATTTTATTTCTAGGAAAAGAAGTGTTCTGTGGAATGAGTAGAGCCCTCAGTTTGTATTTTTGAGCTATATTGCTTGTAGCACCAGCACAATTTGGACATAGTACTCTGGTGGCCGTTCATTAATTTAGTGAACTTTTTTTTTTTCATTCAGTTATTTGCTAGAATGCTAGATGCTGAAGATGAATACTATGTGGTTTTTGCTGTCAAAATGCTTACAGCTTAACATGCTGAAAGGCTTAGCAATATGGAAATTCTCTGAAATCTTTGAAACAAAAAAGAAATGTACAGGATTTTGGAGTCAGTTTTTGTTTTTTCGCTATAGAAATGGAATAAATTTCATCCCTATTATCCTTTAATCTCTAAACTGGATATTCTAGTCTCCTATAGTTAAAGATTATTTTCATCTGTCTCTGTATGATTTATCAGTTTTGACTGAATTTATTGTTACTTAACTGAGTTATAACATTTTTTTTTAAGATTTTTTATTTATTTATTTGACAGAGAGACACAGCGAGAGAGGGAACACAAGCAGGGGGAGTGGGAGAGGGAGAAGCAGGCTTCCCGCGGAGCAGGGAGCCCGACGCGGGGCTCGATCCCAGAACCCTGGGATCATGACGTGAGCCGAAGGCAGACGCGTAACGACTGAGCCACCCAGGCGCCCCTGACTTACAACATTTCTTTTGGGAATGTTCAGAATAAGGTAGATCTGGGCTTTCTGCTTTTAGAGAATTCCCTTTGACTCATTCTTGGACCTCAGATTCCTAAATGCCCATTTCAGATAGGTGTTTATTATTTTATTTTTATTTTTTTAAGATTTTATTTATTAGGACACCTGGGTGGCGCAATTCATTAAGTGTCTGCCTTCAGCTGAGGTCATGATCCCAGCGCCCTGGGATCAAGTCCCACATTGGGCTCCTTGCTCAGTGGGTTGCCTGCTTCTCCCTCTGCCTGCTCTACCTGCTACTCCCCTTGATTGTGCTTTAAAGATACTATTCTTTTATTTGAGAGAGAAAGAGAGCGCTCATGAGCGCAAGGGGGGAGGGGCAGAGGGAGAAGCCGACTCCCCGCTGAGTAGGGAGCCAGACATAAGGCTCAGTTCCGGGAACCTGAGATCATGACTTGAACCCAAGGCAAACGCTCAACCAGCTGAGCCACCCAGGCACCCCAATAGGTGTTTATTTCAATTCAAAAATTTCCTTCCTGAAGTACTCTTTTCTCCTGGCTTCTGATTTTCCCCCCCTTGTTCTCTGGCTATTCCTTCAGGTTCTCCCCCCCCCATCCTCTTCTGCCAGATCTTTATTTTATTTTTTTTTAATATTTTATTTATTTATTCATGAGAGAGAGAGAGGCAGAGGCAGAGGGAGAAGCGGGCTCCCCGCAGAGCAGGGAGCCGGATGCTGGACTCATGACCTGAGCTGAAGGCAGATGCTTAACTGACTGAGCCACTCAGGCGCCCCTCTACCGGATCTTTAATTGATGGTCTTTCTCAATTCTTGGTCCTCTAATTTCATCCATTCTGTGGCTTCAGTTAACAATATGTATTTTGAATACTCCCAAATTTTTGTCTGCCTCCCAGACTTCTTTTCTGATCCCAGCTGCCTACTCAACATCTCTACTTAGCTTCAGAGGTACTTTGAATTGAGATGCCCAGACTGACCTCTTAATCGTGGCTCCAGACCTAGACCTTCACTCTACCATTTCATTAAGTGGCTCTGTCAACAACTTACTGAGGCCAGACTTGTGATTTTTCTCTACCTTTAGTCTCCCCATCCTAGTCTAGGTCACCTTTTCCTAAGATTATTATAGTCAATTATAAACGGTCTTTCCACATTCGCTCTTATTTTTAAAAGAGGGGGTAGTATGAGATTTTTAAGACAGAAAAAGTAATAAATAATACTACAATAAATACTTAACTACCTTGCAGCTTAGGAAAATAAAATATTACCAGTAAAGGTCAGGTGTTTCCCCACCTGATTGTATCCTCCTTCCCCCAGCCTCCATTGTAGACCTCCTTGCCAGAGGTAATCACTAATTGAATTTATTATTCCTTTGCAGTTCTTTATACTTTTACTACATACATACACACCCTAAGCAGTGTATCCTCATCTGTTCTTCTCACAGCAGCTAGAATTGTCTTTATAAAACAAATTTAACCAAGCCACCTGAAAACTTGTTTTCCTTTTAAGGCCTTCCCTCTTCATTTAACAAGGTGTGACCTGGCCTTGCCTACTTCCCTAGCATCATGTCTTTGTACTTACTTTTCTTGTTATGAGTGGTCTGGCTTGCTGATCTTTTTTTTTTTTCCTTTTTTCTTTTTTTTCCCCCTCTATTCCTTAAAGGTTCAGAGCTCACCCAAGGCCTTTGTACATGCTGTAGCTAATTGTTCTGCCTGGAAAGCAGCCCCTCAATTCTTCAAAATATGCTTAAATACCACTTTTGTGGAGAAATCTTTTCTGATCCTCCTAGATTCAGTTAGAGAACTCAATAACATACTCTTACAGTACCCTGCACTTCTATTATAGTTTTGATTAATTATTTGTATAATGCCTATTTCACCATTAGACTGTTCTGTATATTTCATTAAGTCAAGAGTAATATCTGTCTTGGGCAGCCCAGTATCACAGCACCTAGCTCATAGTTCTTTTTTTTTTTTCTTTTTTAAGATTTTATTTATTCATTTGAGACCCAGATACAGAGAGAGATCATGAGCAGGGGGAGAGGCAGGCTCCCCGCCGCGCCAGGAGCCCGATGTGGGCCTCGATCCCACCTGAGCTGAAGGCAGACGCTTCACCATCTGAGTCACCCAGGCGCCCTCATAGTTCATTTCTGTATTCAACAATTACTTGAGTGCTTACTAATTTCTCTTTTATTTATAGTTGATGATTGTAGCAAAGTAACTTCTGACAAAGCTTTTGTTCTAATTAGAAGCCTCATTATTGGGGCACCAAGGTGGTGCAGTCAGTTGAGAATCCGATTCTTGGTTTTGGCTCAGGTCATGATCAGGTTGGAAGATTGAGCCTCGTGTCACATTGGGCTCTGAGCTCAACGCAGAGCTGCTTGAGTTTCTCTCCCTCTGCCCCTTACCTGCTCTCTCTCTCTCTCTCTCAAATAAATAAATAAATAAAAGCTTTATTTTTAAAAAAAGAAGCCTCATTATTTTATGTTTTTTGCACTATTGGTCTTATATGCCGATACAGTGCTAGTTCTTGGTAAATACTTACTGATGTAAACTTACTAATAGCCATGGCCTGAGCAATCTTCAGTAGTTTTAATAGACCAAAAATACAGTGGTCACCGATGGTATAGTATACACAATGGGTACACTTGCCTCCCAGGAAAATAATCAGCCGGCTTAGGTAGGCTGTCAGATGTAATAAAGAAATTGAAGATTAGGTTTTTTTCTTTGACATCCTATACCTAGTTCTGGTTTTCATTTCTAATATTTGTTGGGCCAAGCTTCAGTATAATTAATGTCCCAAAAAACGGGGACAGTTTATACATTAAGGCCAATGTTGATAGTTTTGCACTTCAGTATTTTACTTTGTAGACTTTTTTGGGGTAGGTAATGTATTAGGTATTATAAAATCCTAAAGGTATGAAAGGATTTGCAGTGAAAAGTAAGTCTTTATTCTCTTCTCACTCAGTCACTCATTTTTTTTCTGCTGAAGCAATTATTATTTACCTTTTTTTGTAAATTCTAGAGGTATCCATGGATTCAGTAATTCTCCACACACATACATAAATGGTAGCTTACTTAAATGTACTGTTCTACAGACTGCATTGTTCGCTAATATATCTTAGTTTATTTCATATCATTAGAGATAGAGCTGTCTCATACTTTTTAACTACCAGATGTGCTGTAATTTGTTTACCCGGTCCCTTCCTGATAGACTTTTTTTTTAAGATTTTATTTATTTACTTGACAGAGACAGAGCGAGAGAGGGAACACAAGCAGGGGGAGCAGGAGAGGGAGAAGCAGGTTCCCCACCGAGCAGGGAGCCCTATGCGGGGCTCTATCCCAGGACTCCAGGATCATTACCTGAGCCAAACGCGGATGCTTAACCATCTGAGCCAACCAGGCACCCCTGTATTTAATTTTAAATCCTTGATTCATCTGGAATTTAAAGACCCAACTTTAATTTTTTCCAGAGAGCTACCCATGGTAGTTTATTATCATTTATTAAATATTCCATGTTTTGTCCATTGGTTTGAAATGCCACCTTCTCATACATTAAATTTCCAGATGTATTTTGATCGTCTGGACTTTGTGTTCTGTTCCATTCCACTGATCTGATCTTTTTGCCAGTTCCACCTTTTAAAATGATTAGAGCTTTATAATACATATCTAGAGAAGCTTGTATGCCCTTCTTACTCTTTGAGAAAGTTCCCAATCATTCTTAACTATTTATTTTTCATGTTAAAGGTATTTATTCATTCATTCACTTATTTAAAGTTTATTTTTTTAAGTAATCTCAACACCCAGTGTGGGCTAAAATGCACGACCCCCAGATCAAGAGCCACATTCTTTTTTGACTGAGCCAGCCAGGCACCCCTTCACATTAAATTTAGAATCAGTTTGCCTGATTCCTAAGAAATCCTATTGGCATTTTTAGAAATCAAGGTTGAATTACATTTTAGATCAATTTAGGGAAAAATAATATTTTATGATGGCTTGTGTATCCAAGAACATGTAATGTTTTAAGTCTTTTAAGCATATAAGTGTTTGTGTTCCTTGGCAGTAATTTAAGTATTCTTCATTAAAAGGTGTATGTTTCTTGTTAGTCTTATTCCTAAGTATTTCGCCTACTTGTTGCTATTTTTTTTAAGATTTATTTATTTATTTGGAGGGGAAGGGGCAAAGGGAGAGAGAAATTCACACCAACTCCAGGCTGAGCATGGAGCCCAATGTGGGGCTCAATCTCATGACCCTGAGATCAGACCTGAGCCAGAACCAGGAGTAAAACGCTTTAACCAGCTGTGCTACCCAGGTGCCGCTACTTGTTGCTATTTTATTTTTACTTATTTTTTTTAAAGTTGTATTTATTTATTTGACAAAGAGAGAGCTAGAGAGGGAACACAAGCAGGGGGGGAGTGGGAGAGGGAGAAGCAGGCTTCCCACTGAGCAGGGAGCCCGATGCAGGGCTCCATCCCAGGACCCTGGGATCATGACCTGAGCCAGAGGCAGACGCTTAACGACTGAGCCATCCCAGGCGCCCCACTTGCTGCTATTTTAAATGGGGACTTTTCTTCAGTTACATTTATATTGCTTGTATATTACTGTCACCTTTCTGCATGGTCTGAAAATAAAATTAAACACTAAACCCACATAGTACAGTAAAAAGATCATTAGGTCTCAAGTTGTATTCTAGGCTTTGCACCTAACTAGTTGTGTGATCTTTGTTTGTTTGTTTTTAAAGATTTTATTTATTTATTTATTTGACAGGGAGGGACAGGGAGAAGCCGGCTTCCCGCTGAGCAGGGACCCTGATGCAGGGCTCAATCCCAGGACCCTGGGATCATGACCTAAGTTGAAAGCAGATGCTTAACCAACAAGCCACCCAGGTGCCCCGAGTTGTGTGATCTTAAGCACATCACCATGATCTTTAGTATCCTCTTCAGTAAAATAAGGATATTAGTCTCATACTCTGATATCAAACAATCGGCCACTACAGAATAATTGATTGAAAGTTAACCTTAGAATCCATGCAGGTATTATCAGTAAACTGTATAAATAGTATTTTACAAATATGTATGGCCTTTTCAAATGTATGTGTAGGTGATACCATGATAAATAAACTACAAGTTTATTTTAAAACTTTAGCAGTGTATGATAGAGTTTTAATCTTTTTCTGTTTTCTACAAAGACAAATACTGTATGCATAGCCACTATTATATAGGGCTCCAGAAAATCTCTTGCAGTTATTACATAAAGGCCTTAAGACCCTAAAAGTTGGGGGTCTTCCTGGGATATGTCTCTGTCTCTCTTGCTCTCTTTTTTTTTTTAATTTTTTTTTTTAAGATTTTATTTATTCATTTGACACAGAGGGAGAGATCACAAGGACGGGGCGGGGGCAGAGGGAGAAGCAGGCTCCCAGCTGAGCAGGGAGCCCAATGCAGGACTCGATCCCAGGCACCCCTAGATTTTAATTTTAAGTAATCTCTGCACCCAACGTGGGGCTCAAACTCACAACCTCAAGATCAAGTGTTCTGTGCTCTTCTGACTGAGCCAGCCAGGTACCCCTTGGGATCTCTTTTTAAGAGACCTGATTGATTAGCCTATCTAGATTTGTCTAAAGAATGTTTTGTGAGAAACCATATAATACTTTCTGAAAGGGGATTTGTTGTTTCTGTGTCTGACTCAACTAGCTTGCTTTGACCTTACATTCCAATTCAGTAGTAGATGTTCATGTTTCTCAGAGTGAAAGCTTTGTATTTATTGAAGGTTAAGCAGGTCAGCCTGCACTTCTCAGATTCACTTAGGAAAGTTTTTGTTTTTTTTTTTTTTAGTTTGGAAATATTGTTAGGAATTGGGGGAGCGTCTCAGTTCTTTTATTGAATTGTGTATCTGAAGCCACTGTATCCCATTACACTCAAACTCAGAAAAAAGGATGGAAAAATATGTTTATGATTTGCATTATATCCGGGGAAGGAAATTATATATACATACCTTGCAAAGCATCCTACTGAATAGATTTATTTTTTTTTTATTTTGATTACTAGTTCATTATGGTTACTAGTTCAGTGAGAAATTTAAATCAGCCTTTGCAATTTTTTTTTAAAGATCTTTATTTATTTGACAGAGAGAGACACAGCGAGAAAGGGAACACAAGCAGGGGGAGTGGGAGAGGGAGAAGCAGGCTTCCCGCTGAGCAGGGAGCCCAACCTGGGGCTGGAGCCTGACATGGGGCCCGATCCCGGGACCCTGGAATCATGTCCTGAGCCAAAGGCAGACACCTAACGACTGAGCCACCCAGGCGCCCCAACCTTAGCATTTTTTTTAAGTAAGCTGTGCACCCAGTGTGGAGCTTGAACTCTCTATCCCAAGATCAAGAGTCCCAAGATCAAGAGTCCCACGCTCCACCAGCCAGCCACCTTCCCCCACATCTTAGCATTTTGAATCCCTGGTAGAATGCTCTTCTTCTTCTTCTTCACTTGAGAGAGAGAGAGTGCAAGCTAGGGGGGAAGGGCAGAAGGAGGAGAAGCAGTCTTCCCACTGAGGGAGCCCCACATGGGGCTCAGTCCCAGGACCCTGGGATCATGACCTGAGCCGAAGGCAGATGCTCAACGACTAAGCCACCCAGGCACCCCTAGAATGCTTTTAATAGAAGTTTATTTCCTACTGGGGTACCTGGCTGGCTCAGTTAGTGGGACATGCGACCCTTGATTTTGGAGTTGAGTTCAAACCCCATGATGGGTGTAGAGCTTACTTTAAAAAAAAAGAACTTTCCTTTTGCATTTTATTTATTTGCCTCAGAAAACTGTTTTTTTTTTTTTTTTTTCCTTTGTGGCTTGAAATTACATACATATCAACATGGTTTTTTGAGGTAGGAAAATAGAGATGAGATCTGTGCTCAGAATAGTGGTCTTCTTAGATTCCTGTTTAGCTAATCTTCAAAGCCTTAAAGTAATAGATTATTTTGTTTTAAATAATTCAGCATGTCAACATTTAGTATTTTCTCTCAGGAGAAATCTCTTGGGTTTGTACTGAATCTCATGGGCATATTCTTATCCCAACAGAAGAATCCTTGATATGAAGGAGAAAAAAAAAGAAGTGGAGTGATTAGGACAGAAAGTATGAGTTTTATAACATTTTCACATGTCAAAGATTTACTAGAGTTCACTTACAGTGGAAACTGGGAGGCGCCTGGGTGGCTCGATGAGTTAAGCCCCTGATTTCAACTGACTTCGGCTCTGGATGTCATCTCAGGGTCCTAGGATCAAGCCCTGAGTCGACTCATTCTGCTCGTTCCTCTCCCTCTGCACCTTTCCCTCCTTATGTTCATGTGTGTGCTCTCTCTCTTTCGATCTCTCTCTCAAATAAAATCTTAAAAAAAAAAATAATGGAGCCTGGTTAAGTTTTTGGTGGCTATTTTAATTATCATTTTCTCAAATAAAGGTAACTCTTTCCAAATACTCCGTATCAGACATTCAATAAACAGCAGGTAGCAGTGGCAACAACTATATGTTTCTTTTTTTATTTTATTTTTATTTTTTTATTTTAAAGATTTAATTTATTTATTTGAGATAGAGAGCATGAGAGGGAAGAGGGTCAGAAGGAGAAGCAGACTCCCTGCTGAGCAGGGAGCCCGATGTGGGACTCGATCCTGGGACTCCAGGATCATGACCTGAGCCGAAGGCAGTCGATTAACCAACTGAGCCACCCAGGCGCCCAACAACTATGTATTTTGAGGGAATATTGGATATGTTAATTTTGTTTTTTCTGGACCATTTTTAAAGATATTTATTTATTTAAAGAGAGAGAGAACACGAGCAGGGGAGAGGGTTGGAGGGAGAGGGAGAAGCAGATTTCCCGCTGAGCGGGGAGCCTGATGCAGGGCTCAGTCCCAGGACTCCTGAATCATGACCCAAGCTGAAGGCAGACGCTTAACTGACTGAGCCACCCAGGCGCCCCTGGACCATTTTATAGTGAGTTTCTAAAGGAATGTAAAGAGCAACATTATGATAGTAAGCTGCTATATATGCATCATGTCAGAATACTACTCTTGGGGCGCCTGGCTGGCTCAGTTGGTAGAGCATCTGACTCTTGATCTCAGGGTCATGAGTTTGAGCCCCATGTTGGATGTAGAGATTGCTTAAGTAAATAAACTTTTTAAAAACTTTTTAAAAAATACTATCTTTTGATATATCCTTACAAATTACGAATTACTCTCTAGACTGTTTTACTCTGGAGTGGAATTTTATGTAAGTTCTGTCTTGGACCCCTTTAATGCAGGGGGGTGTAGTAACTGTATCAGAGGTTTTATGAGATGGTTATACTTTTCTGTGATATATCCATTACTTAATTAGGTCTTTATGAATATTTGCAAATATGAAATTTGTGCCCCGACCTACTTTTTAAATTTCCCTCAGGGCTTTTGTTGCATAGGAAAGCTTTGTCAACTCCTTTATTACATGTTTATTGTAGGAAATACTGAAAAGCAAAATAGAAACCATTCAAAAGCTATTGTCAATATTCGTGTATTTCCATTCAGACAGATTATGTTACTGGAGGGTTTTGTTTGGTTGGTTTTTGTCTCTTTACTACATAGGAGAATTTTCTCACATGATGAAATATTCTTTTTAAACAGGTCACAAATTGGCAGGCTTTATTCAGCCAATAAGATTATCTGGCTCAATATTATTTAAATGTTGGGGTGCCTGGGTGGTGCAGTCAGTTAAGTGTCCAACTCTGGATTTCTGCTCAGGTCATGATCTCAGGGTTTTGAGATCAGGCTCTGCACTGGGCATGGAGCCTGCTTAAGATTCTCTCCCTCTGCATTCCCCACCCACCCACCCATCCCCACCCCCGCAAAATATATTTAATATATATTTTATTATATATATATTGTAACATATATATTATATCTAGTTGCTAACGTGAAATAAAAGGTGACAGGTAAGAATATAAATTGTTACAACCCTCTTTGGAAAAGTACTGACCTATGGAAGCTGACGTGACAATTTGCTTCTAGGTATTCAACAGGAAGTCATACACATATTCACCAGAAAACATGTGTGGGATGTTATGGTAGCATTATTCATAATATTCAAAACTGGAAATTGCTCAAATGCCCATCAGCAGTAGAATGGATAAATTGTGGTATATTCACACAACAGCAATATAGTAAAGCAAAGAGAATGAACAGACTAGAACTAAATGCAGCAAAATTGGTGACTCTCAACAGATGCTGAACAAAGGAAGTCAGGCACAAAAGAGTATATTCTTTCTGATTCTGATACAAGAAAGTCCATTTTGTATTTATATTAAGTTCAAGAACAGGTAAACCAGTGGGTCTCAATGTGGTATATTGTTCCCCAAGGGGGATTTGGCAATGTCTGGAGACATCTTTGGTTGCCATAACTGGAAGAGACCAGGGATGCTGCAAATCACCCTACGGTGCAAAGGACAGTCTCTCACAACAAAGAACTATCCCTGGACTAAACTAATCTGTACTGTTGGAGGAAGGATGGTGGTTTCCCTTGGGTAGGAAGGGGTGTGATTGTGGCTCTGATGGGTGCTAATGTTTTGTTCTTGTTTTTAGTGCTGGTTACAGGGGTGTATTCAGTTTGTGACAATTCATTGAACTGCATGCTTATATTTATGCACCTTTCTGTAGGTATTTTCCACTTCAATCAAAAATTTGTGTAAAAAAAAAAATCAGGGCACCTGGGTGACTCAGTTAAGCATCTGCCTTCAGCTCGGGTCGTGATCCCAGGGTTCTGGGATTGAGCCCTGCATCGGGCTCCCTGCTCAGTGGGGAGCCTACTTCTCCCTCTCCCACTCCCCTTGCTTGTGTTCCCTCTCTCACTGTCTCTCTCTCTGTCAAATAAAGACAATCTTTAAAAAGAAAAATAAATAGGGGCACCTGGGTGGCTCAGTCGGTTAAGCGTCTGCCTTCAGCTCAGGTCATGATCTCAGAGTCCTGGGATCGAGCCCTGTGTCGGGCTCCCTGCTGCTCAGCAGAGAGCCTGCTTCTCCCCCTGCTCCCCCTGCTTGTGCTCTCTCTTTCTGTCAAATAAATAAAATCTTTAAAATAAATAAAGATATGAAAGTCTTGGGGCACCTGGGTGGCTCAGTTGGTTGAGCGTCCCAACTCTCGGTTTCGGCTCAGATCAGGATTCAAGAGTTGTGAGTTCCGTCCCCAGGTCAGCCTCCCCACTCAGCAGGAAGTGTACTTGAAGGTTCTCTCCCTCTGCCCCTTCCCCCATTTGCACATGCATGCTCTCTCTCTCCCCAAACCAAATAAATAACTAAATCTTTTTTTTTTTTTAAGATATGACAGTTTGGTAACTCCATAGCTGTAGCTAATAAGCAGTAGCCCCTGCTTTGGTTGGAATGTTTTCCAGGCCCCATTTTCCTATTTCCGTTACTTGTATCTCCTCACTGGTATCTAGACATTTAAAAAATGTCTTAAACAGCTTGAGTGAGATGTAATTCATACACCGTACAGTTAACCTTTTTAAAGTGTACAATTTGAAATTTTCAGTATATTAACAGGATTGTGTAGCCATCACCACAATTTTTTTTTTTTTTAAGATTTTATTTATTCATGAGAGAGAGAGAGAAGCCAGGCTCCCGCAGAGCAGGGAGCCCGATGCGGGACTCGATCCCAGGACCCTGGGATCATGACCTGAGCCGAAGGCAGACGCTTAACCGTCTGAGCCACCCAGGCGCCCTGCCATCACCACAGTTTAACTTTAGAATGTTTTCATTCCTCCAAAAAGAAATCTCCTACTTATTAGCAGTCACTCCCTATTTCCCCCTGCCCCATCCCTTTCAGGTCTAGGCACCCACTAGTCTATATTTTGTCTTTAGATAATTGTATACATTTGAATTTTGTGATCTCTGTTCTAAAACAGGATTTATAGTAGTTTTGCAGTATTTTGTCATGAGGTTATATCCTAAATTGCATATATTGGTCATTTATTTTAGATAAATTACTAGATGTGAAATTACTGATCGAAGGATATAAACACTTCTAATATTTCCTTTTTTTCTAAGATTTTTTTTTTTTAAGATTTTATTTGTTTATCTGACAGCACAGGGAGGCAGAGAGGCAGGCAGAGGGAGAGGGAGAAGCAAGCTCTCCGCTGAGTAGGGAGCCCGATGCGGGGCTTGATCCCAGGACCCTGGGACCATGACCTGAGCCGAAGGCAGCCACTTAATGACTGAGCCCACCCAGGCGCCCCAGATTTTTTTTTTTTAAAGTAATCTCTAGGTAAAAATCTAAGATTTTATTTATTTATTTGACAGAGAGAGACACAGTGAGAGGGAACACAAGCAGGGGGAGTGGGAGAGGGAGAAGCAGGCTCCTGGCTGAGCAGGGAGCTGGATATGGGGCTCGATCCCAGGACCCTGGGATCATGACCTGAGCCAAAGGCAGGCGTTTAATGACTGAGCCACCTAGGCGCCCCAGTAAATAAAATCTTAAAAAAAAAAAAAAAGTGGTTTAAAAAAATAAAAATAAAAAATAATCTCTCAACCCAGCCTGGGACTTGAACCCGTGACCCCAAGATCAAGAGTTGCATGCTCTTCTGACTGAGCCAGCCAGGCGCCCCAAGATATAAACACTTTAAAGTTCCTGATAAATGTTAACCACAGTACCTCCCAGAGAGCTTGTACCAGACTGCCCTCACCATCAGTGGATGATCGTATTTTTTTGCAAATTTTATGTTGTGAACCTAGTCATACTGGAAATGTTACACATTTTTTTATTTTGCCTTAGATGTGTTTATTCTCCTAGACAGATAATTATTCAGACAGTTGATTTGACCTAAACTCAGGCTGTTTTGGACAAGTGTGCCAATACTGTCCTTTTTTACATGAAGACGGTACCACTTAGGATATGAATGAATGCATTATCCCAGGTTCCTCATACTTCTCCAGCTGGTTCCTGAAGGTTCTTAGATTCAAATAGAGTGGCTTTTTGCCAGCACAAATTGACACTTCACCCCACAGTGATGTATTTTGTTTCCTTGTTGGTTAATAAAGCCAAGATTTCAAACTACTTTCTCTCCACTAGGTTTTATAATTTGACTCACAACAAATTATATTGTATTTCTCAAATACTGTCCATAGTCAAGAGCTCTTTTGAAAACAAGTTGTTTTTATGTCTGTAATACATAGATTACTGTTTGCTAGTGAGCTGCCAAAATGCTTTTGCTTAGAAATTGTCACTAGGTAGTTATTAAACATCTATTATCACTCATGCAGAATTAACTTCCACTTAAAACATTCCAGTTAAACAAAACTTCATTGTAAACCCTTTAATTGATTCCTTGTCTCTGCACATGAAGCGGTCTCATTCAGGACTGTGAGTCACTAGCAGGATTCTTAGTGGATTGCTCGGCTTATGATCTGGGATACCCAGATGGTAAGTCAATATTGAAATCTTTTAGCTTGATTCAACCACAGATTTCTGGGATGACTGTTTGGGAAGTGCCTTTTTGACAATTGGACATCTTGTTGTATTTCACTGCAGTTATCTCCCCTCTTTCCTTCTCCCTCAGAATTCTGAATTCCACTTAATTTGTTGCTTGTTTTTATGAATTTTATTCTGCCTGAGGTGATTTCCATCAAATGTTAATAGACGGGGCCTTAGAAATCATTTGATATTCTCCACTTATTTTACAAATGAAAAAATGGAAAGAAATACTTATTCCTGAAGCACCTGTTAGAATCTCTTGGTTCCTAGTTCAGTGCTTACTTCATCTTGGTTTCATAAAATTCAAGGTTAGGAATGACTGTTCTAGAAAATTAATTTTAGTTCATCTGGGCTTTGTTTTTATTAAAAAAAAGAAATTAAGATTTTAAAATCTGTCTATGGTAGGTTTGGGGTATTGTTTGCTTTTTTAATTAGAAGGAGATTAAAACTTGGCTCTGACCCATTTGGACTTGGTTGTTGGATTTGCAAAACATTTAGAATAGCACTGCCTACCTTAAAATTTTTAATTTCCTGGTTATAATACTTTAGTAAGATTAAAAATTGACAAGGGACAAGTTACTGGGTTTTTTAGTTGTTGATCTGGAACCCTTGGGAGCTTTTTTAACATGAGTACTAGAGAGTCATTTCCAAAGATACATATATGAAAGTGATATTTTTGGATTAACAGTTGTTTTTGTGGCCAACATAATAGTAAAGAGCTTGCAGTGGAAAAAGTGAATCAGATAAACTGAAAAGTAAAGCATTTCCCTGTAGTGTCACTACACTATAAAATGTTTAAACTTTACCAGATGATTTTAGTTAGCTTCCTCTATGCTTAGCATATATAACTGCACATTAACTACCTCTTGAAAACAACTATAGTTTAAAAAAATGTTTTTTGAAAATTTAAAAACTATAGTTTGTAAATTTCCTATAAACTACTAGATTGCGAGCTTCTTGATGGTAGGTAAGTACCAATTGCATGAATGAATTTTAGTCTAAAACTTTTTTTTTTAAGATTTGATTTATTTATTTGAGGGAGAGGGAAAAGAAGAAGGCTCCGCACTGAGCAGGGAGCCCAACTAGGGTTGGATTCCAGGATCCCGGGATCATGACCTGAGCTGAAGGCAGATGCTTAACCCACTGAACCACTCAGGTGTCCCATAGTCTAAAACTTTTTTTATCCTTTTTTATTGTGGTAAAATATACTTAACATAAAATTTATCATTTTAACCATTTTTTTAAGTGTACAGTTCTGTGGCATTAAGTAAATTTACATCGTTGTGCAACCATCTCCCAAACTTCGGAATCTTCCCTACAGAAACTGTACCCATTAAATAAACATAGTTCCCCGTTCCTCTCAGCTTCTGGCAATCACCATTTTTTTCTGTTTCTATGAATTTGCCTATTATAGCTATTTCATGTAAGTGAAATCATATAACATTTGTCCTGTTGTGACTGACTTCTTTCACTTAGCATAATGTTGTCAGGGTTCATCCGTGTGTCAGAATTTCCTTTCAAAGCTGAAGAATATTCCATTGTATTTTAACAAAATGTCCTATTTTGTTTATTCATCTGGCAGTGACACTTAGGTTGCTTCTACCTTTTTTGGCTCTTGTGAATAATTCTGTGAATATGAATCTACAGAATCGAGTCCCAGCTTTTGTTTCTTTGTGTATATACCCTGAAGGAGAATTGCTGGATCATATGGTAATTGTATATTTAATATTTTGAGGAAATTGTAACCATACTGTTTTCTCTGGAGCAACTGCACCATTTTAGATTCCCACCAGCAAGGCCCAACAAAGGTTTCACTTTCTCCACAGCTTTGTCAGCACTTGTTCTTTTCTTGTTCTATAATATACATCTTGGTGCGCCTGGGTGGCTCAGTCGTTAAGCATCTGCCTTCGGCTCAGATCATGGTCCCAGGGTCCTGGGATCGAGCCCCACATCGGGCTCCCTGCTCAGCAGGAAGCCTGCTTCTCCCTCTCCCCCTCCCCCTGCTTGTGTTCCCACTCTTGCTGTGTCTCTCCGTCAAATAAGTAAAATCTTTAAAAATATATATATAATATACATCTTGATGGGTGTGATGTGGTATCTTATGGGTTGTTGGGTTTTTTTAAGATTTTATTTATTTATTTGTCAGAGAGCACAAGCAGGGGAGTGGCAGGCAGAGAGAGAAGCCAGCTCCCCACTGAGCAGGGAGCCCCGTGTGGACTCCATCCCAGAACCCTGGGATCATGACCGGAGCCGAAGGCTAAACTTAACCAACTGAGCCACCCAGGCACTCCAGTATCTCGTTTTTTTATTTGCATTCCCCTAGTGATTGTGGTAGTCTAAAACTTCTTACAGTTTAAACTCCTATTAACCCAAGCTTTGTTTCTTGAAAAATATATTGAAATCATTGGTGAGGGAGTGAGGAAACTAGCATTCTCATACTCTGATAGTGGAAATATAAATAGGTACCAGCTTTTTGGATGGATAATTTGGTAATACAGATCAAAAGCTTTAGAATTTTTATGGGGCCCCTGGGTGGATCAGTCAGTTAAGTGTCTGCCTTCGGCTCAGGTGGGATCGAGTCCCGCATCAGGCTCCCTGCTCAGCAGGAAGCCTGCTTCTCCCTCTCTCTCTACCCGCCGCTCTGCCTGCTTGTGCTCTCTCTCTCACTCTGTCAAATAAATAAATGAAAATCTTTAAAAAAAAAAAAAAGGCTTTAGAATTTTTGGAGAGATAGTAGGCAAAGAAGTTGACCTTTTCTTGTAAACACACACAAAATTTTCACAATCTTTACAACTGTTGACCAGCAATTCTTTTAGAAATATATCCTATCTATAACTGGGTTTGTGTACAAAGTTATGAGTATTATAACAAACCATTGTAAACAACCTAATGTTCAACCATAGAAGATTAGTTAGATTCTGAATCTGTGAGCTTGGGAGTGGGAGTTGTAAGTAGGACATGGGAATCAGCACTTTGAACATTGCCTTCTGAATAATTCTGATGAAGGTGGTCTGTGGACCACATCTGAAGTAGTGATACTTACATGCTTTCATTTCAGGTTCCATGGTATGCTAAGACCCTCTGCAAACAGACGTCTGACTTCCCTGTTCAGCCTTCTCTACAACTACTTCCCAAGCATCCTCCATCATATTTCAGTCTAAGCGGCTTCTTAGACAACTTCTCACTTACACCATTTTCTCTGGTATAATTGAAAGCTTGTACCTTTTAATTCATAAGAATTAGTCTCTTTCCCTTCTCTGAGGTTTTTTTTTTTTTCTTTTTACGATTTTATTTATTTATTTGACAGAGAGAGCACAAGTAGGGGGAGCTGTAGGGAGAGGGAGAAGCAGGCTCCCCGCAAAGCAGAGAGCCCGATGCGGACTCCATCCTAGGACCTCAGGATCATGACCCGAGCCAAAAGGCAGACACTTAGCAGACTGAGCCACCCAGGCATCCACTGTCTGAGTATTTTCAAATTTTGTACTTTTATACCATTCATTGTATTCTGTTCTGAAATATGATTATATTAGTAAACATGTTTCACATTTTCTACTTTGTACAAATTCATTCAAATCTTCTGTTTAATATAACACACATTCATTGAGTGCTTTTTGTGTCCTGGCCAGCATACTAGGAGCTAAGTGTCCAGAAAATTTAAAGAAACCTGGACTTTCCAGACATGAAGGAACTCATATTTCAGCAGAAGAAACCAGTATCACTGATGTTGATTTAATAGAGTAAGTCCTGATAATTGGGGGAATGAAGAATTATTATGGACTTTCGGGGGGGGTTAATTGAGAAGGTTAAGGAAACTTGAAGTGACCTTTGAGCTAGGTCTTAATGAACTTTTTCCAGGTAGGAAATTGTGGAAAGCCTATTTATTTATTTATTTTAAAGATTCTATTTATTGGGGCGCCTGGGTGGCTCAGTTGGTTGAGCGGCTGCCTTCGGCTCAGGTCATGGTCCTGGAGTCCCGGGATCGAGTCCCGCATCGGGCTCTCTGCTCGGCGGGGAGTCTGCTTCTCCCTCTGACCCTCTTCCCTCTCGTGCTCTCTATCTCTCATTCTCTCTCTCTCAAATAAATAAATAAAATCTTTAAAAAAAAAAAAGATTCTATTTATTTGACAGAGAGACAGCAAGAGAGGGAACACAAGCAGGGGGAGTGGGAAGGGGAGAAGCAGGCTTCCCGCCAAGTAGGGAGCCCGATGCGGGCTCGATCCCAGGACCCTGGGATCATGACCTGAGCCGAAGGCAGTCGCTTAACCAACTGAGCCACCCAGGCGCCCCATGGAAAGACAATTTAAAGCAGAGGAGGGGTGCCTGGCTGTCTTAGTTGGTAGAGCATGCAACTCTTGATGCCAGGGTTGTAAGTTCAAGTCCCACAGTGGGAATAGAGAATACTTAAAAAGAAAGTTGGGGAAAATCAATGAGCAGAGATTCAAATTTATTAAGTCATTCAGTGAATAGTTACTGAGCACCTACTGAGGTGCTCATTGTTCTAAGTGCCAGGGATACAAGAACAAAACCCTTATAATGAACAAATTAACAAATAAAAAATGTGTTAGGTAGTGTTGATAAGTGAAGGAAAAAGGCAGGGTGAAGGTATAGAAAGTGATGGACGGGGGTGCCTGGGTGGCTCAGTTGTTAAGCATCTGCCTTCAGCTCAGGTCATGGGATCGAGCCCTGCATCGGGTGCGGGGCTCCCTGCTCTGCGGGAGGCCTACTTCTCCCTCCCACTCCCCCTGCTTGTGTTCCCTCTCTCGCTGTCTCTCTCTCTCTGTCAAATAAATAAATAAAATCTTAAAAAAAAAAAGTGATGGAGGGATGTTATTATAGGTAGGTCGTCAGGGAAGGCCTCACCATGGGAGGTGACCTCTGAAGAGAAGCATAGGGAGGAGCAAACATGAGGGTGTCCAGGGAAGTTTTGTTTTTGTTTTTCTAAGATTTTATTTATTTTAGAAAGCGGGGGGGGGGGGGGGCAAAAGGAGCAGGGGGAGTCTCAAGCGTACTCCTAGCTGAGCACGGCACCCAACACAGGGCTCAATCTCAGAACCCTGAGATCGTGACCTGAGTCGGACGCTTAATTGACTGAGCCACCCAGGTGCCCCAGGAGAAGTGGGTTTAATAAAGGAAACAACAAATCATATATGAAAATACATAGTGTAAATTAATGTAAATAATGAATTTTTCAATTTCAAGTAAAACAAATTAAGATGAACACATAAAACATTGGATTTTTGAAGAAAAATTTGTTAAGTTTACAATAGGATTTTTTAAAAATCTCAAGCCTAGTTTATTCAGTAGGGCATGGAATGCCTTTAGAGTATTTTCTTTTAAAAGCTAGTATATTGGGGTGCCTGGGTGGCTCAGTCAGTTAAGCATCTGCTTTTGGCTCGGGTGTGATCCCAGGGTCCTTTGGATGGAGCCCCATGTTGGGCTGCCTGCTCAGCGGGGAGCCTGCTTCTCCCTCTCCCTCTGCCCCTCCCTTGGCTCGTGCTTTCTCTCTGTCTCTCTCTCGATTTTTTTTTTTTTAAGATTTTATTTGTTTTATTTGAGAGAGAGTGCGAGCGAGCATGAGCAGGAGTGAGGGGGGAGGCACAGAGAGAAGCGGACTCCCAAGACCCTGAGATCATGACCTGAGCTGAAGGCAGATGCTTAATCAACTGAGCCACCCAGATGCCCCACACTCTCTCAATTAAGTAAATAAAATCTTAAAAAATAAATAAATAAAAGCTAGTACATTCATTTGGTTCAAAAAAAAAAAACCCACAAGACCGTATAAAAAGATACATAGGGGCACCTGGGTGGCTCAGTCAGTTTGAGACTGACTTGGTTTCAGCTCAAGTCATGATCTCAGGGTCTGAGATCAAGCCCCATGTTGGGTTCCACCCTCAGCAGGGAGTCTGAGATTCTCTCCCTTTTCCTCTGCCCCTACCCCTGTGCACGCTCTCTCTCTCTCTCAAAAATTTTTTTTTTATTTTTAAGATATATAGGATACCTGGGGGGCTCAGTCGGTTAAGCGTCTTGCCTTTGGCCCAGGTCATGATCCCAGTTTCCTGGGATCAAGTCCCACATTGGGCTCCCTGCTCAGTGGGGAGCCTGCTTCTCTCTCTACCCCTCCCCCTGCTCATGTGCGTGCACACGCTTTCTCTCTGTCAAATAAATCTTAAAGAAAAATAAAAATTAAAAAGACATATAATCAGAAGTGTTGATTCTACCCTATCCTCCTTACTCTCCTCTTGTACTTTTATTAGTTTTTTTTTTTTAGTTTTTTTGTGTATCCCTTTAGGCTCTTTTTTTTTTTTTTTTTTAAGTTTGTTTAGTCATTTAAGTAATCTCTGCACCCAGTGTGGGGCTCAAGCTCACAACCCAGAAATCAAGAGTCCCATGCCCTTCCAACTGAGCCAGCCCATTGCCCCCCTTGTGTTTCTTTATACAAATAAAAGCAAAAACACATTGCTATTTTTTTTCCTCCCTACATAAAAGGTATGCCTAAATATACACTTATATACCTTGCTGTTTTCACTGATTAAATGTCTTGGCTGTCTTTCTATACAGGGAGAGCATTCTTCATTATTTGTATAGATAGACCATAGTGAATATAACCATTCCCTAGACAGTGGACATTTGAGTCCATTATAAAAATAATGTGATTGTTCCCAAAAGTGAGATTACAGGTCAAAGGATAGGTGTATTTATAATTTTGTTAGATATTGCCAAATTGCCATCTGAGGTTGTACCACTTCCATCAACAATGTATGAGAACATCTGTTTCTCCATAGCCTCCCCAGCTGTTTTATTTTTGCCAACATGATAGAATTGTATCTCAAAGTAGTTTTATTTTTGAGATATAATTCACATGCCTGAATTTCATCCTTTTAAAGTGTACAATTCATTGGTTTTCAGTATATTCAGAAGCTTTTGTAGCTATCACCACTGTCAAATTTTCATCATCCCAAAGAGATACCCTGTAATCCATTAATAGTCATATTTTATTTCTCAAAGCCCCAGACAACCACTAATCTTTCTGTCTCTGGATTTTCCTGTTCCAGACATTTCATATAAATGGAATCGTATAAAGTATGGCTTTTTTTGTGTTTTATTTCATTTAGCATTATTTTTTCAAGGTTCATCCATGTTGTGCATCTTTATTAGGGGAACTTACAGGGGATTTTGCCATGGAATGTCTGTTTGTGTCCCTTGCCTGTTTTCTGTTGGATTATTGGGTGGGGTTTTTGTTTGTTTTTTGTAGGTTTTGGGTGTTGTTTTTTTCTTTTTCTTTTTTTTTCTGTAACTCTTTTTTTTTTTAAGATTTTATTTATTTATTTGAGAGAGAGAGAATGAGAGATAGAGAGCACGAGAGGGAAGAGGGTCAGAGGGAGAAGCAGACTCCCTGCTGAGCAGGGAGCCCGATGCGGGACTCGATCCTGGGACTCGATCCCGGGACTCCAGGATCATGACCTGAGCTGAAGGCAGTCGCTTAACCAACTGAGCCACCCAGGTGACACTAGAAATAAAAAACTTTTAATAAAAAAAAAAGAGTTACTAAAAACTTTCTCCCCAGCTAATTGTTTTTCCATATTGCTTACGGTATTTTGTGTTTTGGTTTTTTTAAACTGGAGATTGGAGATTAACTTACCTCCCTCCCTCCCCTCCCTTTCTCCCCTTTCTCCCCTTTCTCCCAATGCGCGGCTGAGATCAAGAGTCAGACGCTTAAGCAACTGAGCCACCCAGGTGCACTGAGACACTATTTCTTTATACTCAATTTGATCTTTTTTTTTCTTGCTGTTTTGAAAGTTATCACAAATTATCAATTGTTTTGATCTAATACTTTTATCCATTTGAGGTTTATCTAGATATCTAGTGGGAGGTATGAATTCTTTTTATCTTTTTTCCGGGTGGTTTCCTGTTTCCCAAACACCATTAATTGAAAAGTTTGTGTTGGGGTGCACGCGCGGCGCAGTCAGTTAAGCGTCTGACTCTTGGTTTCAGCTCAGATCCTGATTTCAGGTTCGTGAGATCAAGCCCCACACTCAGCACAGAGTCTGCTTGAGTTTCTCTCTCCCTTTCCCTCTGTACACAACCTCCCCCAAATAAATAAATAAATCTTTAAAAGTCCATCTTTGCTCCACTGGTTTGAGGAGCCACCTCCATTAGTGGCTTTTTGGCAAAGGAGTAACAGATCCATTTTAAAGAGAGAATTCTAGTGCTGATGTAGGAAACAGGCTGAATAAGGGAGAGAGTAGGGGCGCCTGGGTGGCTGAGTCGTAAAGCGTCTGCCTTCGGTTCAGGTCATGGTCCCAGAGTCCTGGGATCGAGCCCCGCATCGGGCTCCCTGCTCAGTGGGAAGCTGCTTCTCCCTCTCTCGCTATGTCTCTCTCTGTCAAATGAATAAATAAAATCTTAAAAAAAAAAAAAGAAAATACAGTAGGTGTTGGTCTGTAGCCTTTCAGGGGTTTTAATTTTTTTTTTTCTTCTAGGATTTTATATTTATTTATTTTATTATTTGTAGAGAGGGAGTGGGAGTGAAGGGGTAGAAGGAGAGGGACAGAGAATTTCAAGCAGACTCCCTGCTGACATGGAGCCTGACATGGGGCTCTGTCCCGGGGCTTATGAGGATGATGACCTGAGCCAAGATCACAAGCTGGTCATTCAACCCACTGAACCACCCAGGCGCTCCTCTTCTAAGATTTTTATTTTTAAAGATTTTATTTATTTGAGAGAGAGAGAGAGCACACAAGCAGGGGGAGCGGCAGACAGAGGATGAAGAGCCCCGTTGGGGGACTTGATCCCAGGACCCTGGGATCATGACCGGAGCCAAAGGCAGACGCTTAACCGACTGAGCCACCCAGGCGTCCCTCTTCTAAGATTTTTTAATGCATATATTTATTTGTTCTCACAAATTTGGGATAACTCTTGTTTTGTATCCTATTTTTTTTATTAATATATCATGGACGTTTTTATTTTTCCAAATGTTTGAATTTATTTATTGAACAAATATTTATTGAGAGCCTACCACCCTTTGCCAGGCCATAGGGTTTTAGATACTGGGGATAAAGGAACAAAATTCTACCCTCAGGGAGCTTACATTCTGTAAATGACAAAATTTTTAAATAAAAATTAGATAGGGGCACCTGGGTGGCTCAGTCGTTAAGTGTCTGCCTTCGGCTCAGGTCGTGATCCCAGGGTCCTGGGATCGAGCCCCGCGTCGGGCTCCCTGCTCAGCGGGGATTCTGCTTCTCCCTCTCCCACTCCCCCGGCTTGTGTTCCTTCTCTCGCTGTGTCTCTGTCAAATAAATAAAATCTTAGAAAAAAAATAAGAATTATATATATTATTTGAGAGTTAAGTGCTTATAAAGAAAATTGAAGCTGAGTAAAGGATCTGGTCTGGGGGAGGTTTCCTTTTATTATTTAAAAAGAAAAAATTTTTTTAAGTAATCTGTATGACCAACATGAGGCTTGAACTCAACCCCAAAATCGAGTGGCATGTTCTACTGACTGAACCAACCAGGTGCCCCTAGGGGACATTTCATTAAGGAGGTGACATTTGAGCAGACTTGAATGAGACATTCCTGCCACTAGCTACGAAAACAGTGTTCAAAGCAGTGAAAATAGCAAGTGCAGAAGACTTGAGGCAAAATCATGGCATATTTGATGTGATCTGAGGAACATTGAGGATAGGATGCAGGTATTCCTGAGTCAGAATGAGCAAAAGGGAGAATGGAAAGAGTATGAGACCAGAAAGTGAACTGTGGCTATGTGATAGGGGTGTTGTAGGCTGTGGTAAAGATTTTTGGTTTTATTCCAAGAGTTTTGAGCCGAAAAGGGAAATGATCTGACTTTTTAAAAGCTTTACTCTGGGGACGGCTGGGTGGCTCAGTTGGTTAAGCAACTGCCTTCGGCTCAGGTCATGATCCTCGATCGGGCTCCCTGCTCGGCGGGGAGTGTGCTTCTCCCTCTGACCCTCCCCCGCTCATGCTCTCTATCTCATTCTCTCTCTCAAATAAATAAATAGAAATCTTTTAAAAAATAAAAGCTTTACTCCGGTTGCTTTTTGGAGAATAGATTTGAAAGGGATAAGAGCATAAGCTAGGAGACCAGTTAGAAGACTTTTGACATCATTTACAGCTTGAATTCTGGTGCAGGAACCCACAAAGAACACTGAGGAGGATGGGGCAATGAGATAGGATAAGGATGAGGGTGTGTGTTTAGAAGTTTGCAAAGGAGGAGTGAAATAGAAACTGAAAAATGACAGCCAGAGGACTACTAGATCAGGGAGGATCAGGGAAGCCGGGCTGGGTGATGGGTGGAGGGGCAAGTATTTCAGAGAGGAAGGAGTGATCAGGTGTATCAAAGATAGCTTAAAAGGTTGAACAAGAGAATTGACCATTGAATTTGGCATTGTAGAAGTTACCTTTGGTAAGTTGTTTTGGTGGATTGGTGGTACGAAGGCTTACTGGTATGTATACTGTATTCACTCATCATCAATTATTAGCCATTTAGGTAGTTTTCAATTCTTGAGATATTTTAGATATTTAAATTCAGATGTGTATGATGCATTTGAGAATATTGTGAAGTAATAATTTATAAATTAATGGTTTATTGGATATTAGAGTTAAGAAAATACTACATAGCGGAAATAGAAGACTTTGGTGTGGGGCGCCTGGGTGGCTCAGTCGGTTGAGCATCTGCCTTCGGCTCAAGTCATGATCTCAGGGTCCTGGGATCAGGCCCTGCATCAGGCTCCCTACTCGGTGGGGAGTCTGCTGCTCCCTCTCCTTCTGCCCCTTCCCCCTGATCACGTGCTCGCTCTCTCAAATAAAATCTAAGAAAAAGACTACTTTGGAGTTAAACCAGCCTATTTGAACCAGTCTGTGCCAGCAGTTGTAACTTTGACCACACTACTTAACTTTCGTGAACCTGATTCTTATTTAAAAGATAAAATTTTATGAGAACTAAAAGAAATGAACACCCTTTATGGTTCCTGGCACATATGTGTTCAGTGAATCCTAAATTGTGTCTTGTTTTTTATAGGGAATATAAAGATTGCTTTCTGAGAAAAGTCACAATTAATTGGTCTTGGAAATGTAGGAGGTAAAATTTGAGGATGGAGGGGAAGAGGAAAAGAAAATGGTTCTTTTCAGGCATTCATATGGAGATTTTTCAGTGTTTAGAGAGAGAATAGGAATTAGCTAAATTTGAGTGATTGCTAATTTAATTCTGTTGTGATCAGAGCACATACTTTGTATGATTTGAGTAATTTTTTTTTAAAGATTTTATTTATTTGTTTGAGAGAGAATGAGAGAGAGAGAGAGAGCATGAGAGGGGGGAGGGTCAGAGGGAGAAGCAGACTCCCTGCTGAGCAGGGAGCCCGATGCAGGACTCGATCCTGGGACTCCAGGATCATGACCTGAGCCGAAGGCAGTTGCTTAACCAACTGAGCCACCCAGGCGCCCTGATTTGAGTAATTTTTTTAAGATTTTATTTATTTAGAGAAGGGGGGGAGCCGGGAAAGGGGCAGAGGGAGAGAGAATCTCCAGCAGATTCCGTGTTGGCTGTGGAGCCTGACGCAGAGCTCTATCCCACAACCCAAGACCATGACTTAAGCCGAAACACAGTCAGATGCTTAACTGACAGCCACCCAGGCACCCCTGATTTGAATAATTTTAAATGTATTGAGACTTTTGTTAATGACCCAGAATATGGTCTGTCTCAGTAAATGTTATCTGTGTCTTTGAAAAAATTGTGAATTCTTTTGCCATTGGGTGGAGTGTGCTTTAAATGTCAGTGGTTTAGTGGTTAATAGTAAGTAGTGTTTGTTATATGTGTCCTGTCTTTTTTTTTTTTTTTTTTTTCTGTTTGTTCTCTGAATTATTGAGTGGGGGGTGCTGAAATCTCTAACTGTTAATTGTGGTTTTGTCAATTGCTTTATCAGTCTTTGCTTCATCTCTTTTGAAGCTCTGTTAATATGTGTATAAACATGTAGAAATTTTTTTTAAAGATTTATTTTTAGAGAGAGAAGGAGAAAGAATCTCAAGCAGACTCCCTGCTGAGTCAGGGCTTAATCTCATGACCCTGAGATCATGACCTGAGCCAAAATCAAGAGTCGGACACACAACCAACTGAGCTACCTGGTTGCCCCTAAAAATGTAGAAATTTTATGTCCTATTGATGCATTGATCTCGTGATCATTATGAAAGGACCTTCTTTATTTCAGGTTAGTCCTTGCTCCAAAATATGCTTTTTCTGATTTTAATATATACTCTTTTTTTTTAAGATTTTATTTATTTATTTGACAGAGAGATAGCGAGAGCAGGAACACAAGCAGGGGGAGTGGGAGAGGGAGAAGCAGGCTCCCCGCAGAGCAGGGAGCCCGATGCGGGACTCAATCCCAGGACGCTGGGATCATGACCTGAGCCGAAGGCAGACGCTTAACGACTGAGCCACCCAGGCGCCCTTTTTTTAAGATTTTATTTATTTATTTATTTGACAGAGAGAGAGAGAGAGAGCACAAGCAGGGGGAGGAGCAGAGGGAGAGGGAAAAGAAGCAAGCTCCCTGCTGAGCAGGGAGCCTGATGTAGGGCTGATCCCAGTACCCTGGGATCGTGACCCATGCTGAAGGCAGATAGATGCTCAACCTACTGAGCCACCCAGGTGCCTCTGTTCTTTTCATTATTGTTAACATGTTACATCTTTCTCCATAGTTTTGCTTTTAATTGCTTTGTGGCTTTATACTTAAAGTGGATTTCTATATAGGCAGCATATAATTAGATCTTGCTTATTTAATCGTCTGACAATCTCTGCCTTTTAATCAACTATTTAGACCATTTACATTTAATGTGATTATTGATATCATAGGGTTTAAATCCACAGTCTTCCTATTTGTTCTCTTTGTCTCATTTACTTTTTATGATTCCATATTATCTCCTTTGTTGGTTTATTAAGTGTAACATTGTTTTGTTATTTTAATGGTTGATTTTGGGTTTACTGTAGCCATCTTTAATTTATCATAGTCTGCATTTAAGTAATATTAAATCACTTCTTGAATTATAGCCTTACAATGGTCTATTTCCATTTCCTTTGCCTTGATTTTTTTTGTGGTATTATTTTCATACTTCTACCTCTAAGAAAAAGAAGTGTGATAAGAAATATAAATTCCAGGGGCACCTGAGTGGCTCAGTCGGTTAAGCACCTGCCTTCAGTGCAGGTCATGATCCCAGGGTCCTTGGATCAAGTCCCACATCGGGCTCCCTACTCAGTGGGGAGCCTGCTTCTCCCTTTCCCTTGGTTTCCCAGCTCATGCTCTTGCTCTCACTATCTCAAATAAATAAAATCTTTGGAGGGAAAAAAAAAGAGAAAGAAATATAAATTCCACAATAAATTGTTGCCATTTTTGCTTTAAAAAGCCAATTACCTTTTTTAAAATTTTTTAAATAACAAAAGGTCAGAAGTCTTTTATATTTGTGTCCTTCATTCCTTTGTGTAGATTCAAATTTCCATCTTGTGTCTGGATTTTTGTTTGTGTTTTAGCTTGTCAAAAGAATGGGTTTCTGGTTTTTCTTTTGTTCTTTAAATTTGAGTATAGTTGACGCATGGTGTTACATTAGTTTCAGGTTACAACATAGGCGCCTGGGTGGCTCAGTTGGTTAAGCAACTGCCTTCGGCTCAGGTCATGATCCTGGAGTCCCGGGATCAAGTCCCACGTCGGGCTCCCTGCTCGGCAAGGAGCCTGCTTCTCCCTCTGACCCTCTTCCCTCTCATGCTCTCTATCTCTCATTCTCTCTCTCTCAAATAAATAAATAAAATCTTTTTTTTTTTTTTTAAAGATTTTATTTATTCATGAGAGACAGAGGAGGAGAGAGAGAGAGAGAAGCAGAGGGAGAAGCAGGCTCCCAAGAAGCAGGGAGCCCGATGCGGGACTCGATCCCAGGACCCCGGGATCACGACCTGAGCCGAAGGCAGACGCTTAACCATCTGAGCCACCCAGGCGCCCATGAATAAAATCTTAAAAAAAAAAAAAAACGTAGTGATATACCTTATGCTGTGTTTACAAGCGTAGCTGTCATGTTACCATGCAACATTATTACAGTGCCGCTGATTATATTCCCTGTGCTGTACCTTTTATTCTTGTGCCTTATTCCGTGACAGGAAGCCTGTGTATCCTACCCCCCTTCACCCGTTTTACTCATCCCCTTCCCCCCCGATATCATTATTTTTTTGCCTGAAAGACTTAATTTTAGGGGCACCTGCGTGACAACAGTCAGTTAAGCGTTCGACTCTTGGTTTCGGCTCAGGTTGTGATCTCGGGGTCGTGGGATCAAGCCCCGTTTGGGCTTCCCCCTTAGTGTGGAGTCTGCTGGAGATTCTCTCTCCCTCTGCCCTCCCCTCCCCCCGACTTGTGTGCATTCTCTCTCTCTCTCCCTCTCAAATACGTAAAATCTTTAAATAAATAAATCTTAAAAAAGAGAAAAAGACTTAATTTTAACATCTTTTATAGTGCTGGCTTGCTGAGGATGACTTCTTTCAGCTTTTGCATATCTAAGTCTTGAACAATTTTGGGGGGATATAATTGACATAACAAATTACAGATTTTTTTTTTAAGATTTATTTATTTATTTGACAGAGTCTCAGTGAGAGAGGGAACACAAGCAGGGGACGTGGGAGAGGGAGAGAAGCAGGCTTCCCGCTGAGCAGGGAGCCCAGTGCGGGGCTCGATCCCAGGACCCAAGCCGAAGGCAGACGCTTAACAACTGAACCACCCAGGCGCCCCAACATTCAGTATTTTTATTCTTTTTAATTTAATTTTTATTTTTTTAAGTTTTTTTTTTAAGATTTTATTTATTTATTTGAGAGAGAGAGAATGAGAGATAGAGAGCAGGAGAGGGAAGAGGGTCAGAGGGAGAAGCAGACTCCCTGCCGAGCAGGGAGCCCAATGCGGGGCTCGATCCCAGGACCCTGGGATCATGACCTGAGCCGAAGGGAGACACTTATTGACTGAGCCACCCAGGCGCCCCTAAATTACACATCTTTGAAGTATACAGTTTGGTGAGTTATTATGACACGTATAAACCTGTAGAACCATCATCAACAATCATCATCATCATAAGAATGAACATATTCATCTTACCCAAAAGATTTCTTTTCTTTTTTTTTTTTTTTTTTAAGATTTTTATTTATTTGACAGAGAGAGACACAAGTGAGAGAGGGAACACAAGCAAGGGGAGTGGGAGAGAGAAGCAGGCTCCTAAGGAGCAGGGAGCCCGATGTGGGGCTCGATCCCAGGACCCTGGGATCATGACCTGAGCTGAAGGTAGACACTTAACGACTGAGCCACCCAGGCGCCCCCCCAAAAGATTGCTCCTACCCCTTTGTAATCCCTCCTTCTTACCCCCCACCCTGCACTCCACCCCAACTCATCCTTAGGCAACCAACCACTGGTTTCCTTTCTGTCATTATAGATTAGTTTGCATTTTCTACAATTTTATATAAATGGAGTCATACAGGTTTACTCTTTTTTCGCCTAATTTTCATTTGTCCTAATTACTTTGAGATTCACCCATGTGGTACATATCAATAGTTTATTCTTTTTATTGCTGAGTACTATTCTATTTTATGAGTATACCATAATTTGTTTATTCATTACTCTGCTGATAGGCATTTGTGTTGTTTCTAGGTTTGTGCTATTAGAAATAAAATTGTTGTGAGCCTTTATATGCAAGTGATTTTTTTATTTTTTTTAAGATTTTATTTATTTATTTATTTAACAGAGAGAGACACAGCGAGAGAGGGAACACAAGCAGGGGGAATGGGAGAGGGAGAAGCAGGCTTCCCGCTGAGCAGAGAGCCAGATGCGGGGCTCGGTCCCAGAACCCTGGGGATCATGACCCGAGCTGAAGGCAGACTGAGCCACCCAGGCGCCCCTGTATGCAAGTAATTTTAGAGACATGGTTTCACTTCTTGAATAAATGCCTAGGAGCAGAATGAATGAATCATATAGTAGGTATATATTTAACTTCTAAGAAACTGCCAGCCTATTTTCCAATGTGATTATACTATTTTACATTTGCACTACCAGTATATGTATGAGAGTACCAGTTTTTCCATATTCTCACCAATACTGGGTGTGATCTTTTATTTTAGCTATGGTAAATAAATTGCTATAGTATAATTTATCTGCAGTGTTTTTGAGTGTATTTTTTTGTATAGCTTTTTTCGTGGTTCTAGGTATTACATTGTAGATACATAACATATTGCAATCTACTGTTACCACATTTTACAGATTTGAGTGGAGAAGTATAGAAACCTTACCTCCCTTTATATCCTGTTATCCTCCCCCATTTATAATGTAGATATTTAAATATTTCCTCAGTGTATATTAAGAACCACATCAGATAGTGTTACAAGTTTTGTTTCAGTAATCAATTTAGAAAACTCAAGGATAAGGAAAGTCTGTTGTATTTACCCTAATATTGTTACTTTTTTTTCTTGACATTCCAGGATTCCTTAGTAAAAAATTCTTTTTGTTTCCTTTCAACTGAAATTATCTTGGTTTCCTCTTAGTTCCTGAAGGATCTTTTTTTTTTTTTTTTAAGATTTTATTTATTTATTTGACAGAGAGAGACAGCAAGAGAGGGAACACACGCAAGGGGAGTGAGAGAGGGAGAAGCAGGCTTCCCACTGAGCAGGGAGTCCAATGCGGGGCTCGATCCCAGGACCCTGGGATCATGACCTGAGCCGAAGGCAAGGCAAACGCTTAACTGACTGAGCCACCCAGGCGCCCCTAATTCCTGAAGGATCTTTTCATTGGATATAGAATTCTTATTGACAGTTCTTTTCCTAAAGCCCTTGGAAAATGTACCACTACCTTCTAGCCTCTGTGGTTTTTTTTTAAGAGAGAGACAGAATGGGTGGCAGGGAGGAGAGGGAGAGGGAGAAGCTGACTCCCCGCTGAGTAGGGAGCCCAACACGAGGGCTCCATCCCAGGAACCTGGGACCACGACCTGAGCCGAAGGCAGGCACTTAACCGACTGAGCCACCCAGGTGCCCCAACCCTTTGCCCATTTAAAAAATAATTTTTTAATTTAAATTCTATTAATTAGCATATAATATATTATTAGTTTCAGAGGTAGAGGTCAGTGATTCATCAGTCTTATATAATACCCAATGCTCATTACATCACATGCCCTCCTTGATGTCCATCACCCCATCCGCACACGCCCCTCCCCTCCAGTAACCCTCAGTTTGTTTCCTATGATTAAAAGTCTCTGATGGAGGCGCCTGGGTGGCTCAGTCGTTAAGCGTCTGCCTTCGGCTCAGGTCATGATCCCAGGGTCCTGGGATCGAGTCCCACATCAGGCTTCCTGCTCGGCAGGAAGCCTGCTTCTCCCTCTCCCACTCCCCCTGCTTGTGTTCCTGCTCTCGCTACCTCTCTATCAAATAAATAAATAAAATCTTTTAAAAAAAAAAAGTGTCTGATGGTTTGTCTCCCTCTCTGATTTCTTTATTTTTTCATCTCTTCCCCTATGACCCTCTGTTTTGTCTCTTAAATTCCACATATCAGTGAGATCATATGATAACTGTCTTTCTCTGATTGGCTTGTTTCGCTTAGCATAATACCCTCTAGTTCCATCCACGTCGTTGCAAATGGCAAGATTTCATATTCTTTTTTGATGGCTGAGTAGTATTCCTGTGTGTGTACATACTCCGTCTTTATCCATCTGTATACACACGCACGCACGCACTACATTGTCTTTATCTGGGATGGATATCTGGGCTCTTTTCCATAGTTTGCTATTGTGGACATTGTATAATAGCTGCTTTAAGAACTGTCTCGTAGGGCGCCTGGTGGCTCAGTCGTTAAGCGTGTGCCTTCAGCTCAGGTCATGGTCCCAGGGTCCTGGGATCGAGCCCCCACATCGGGCTCCCTGCTCCGTGGGAAGCCTGCTTCTCCCTCTCCCACTCCCCCTGCTCGTGTTCCTGCTCTCGCTGTGTATCTCTCTGTCACATAAATAAAATCTTTAAAAAAACAAAACTGTCTCCTAGTTCTAGATGTATCATTTCTGGGTTTGTATCTGTTAATTTTTCTCCTTATGGATCATATTTTCCCATATGCCTGGTAATTTTCTGTTGGATGCCAAATATTATGAGTTGTTGGGTTTTGGCTTTTGGTTTTTTGATTCCTTTAAATATTTTTGAGATTTGTGCTGGATACTTTCAACTCCTGAAAGTAGTTTGTTTTCAGGGCTTGCTTTTGCTTGCTTTTAAACTTTATCGAAGGGAACTTTGTTTTTAAGTAATCTCTGAACCCAGTGTGGAACTTGAACTCACAACGCTGAGATCAAGAGTCACATGCTCCTCCAACTGAGCCAGCCAGGCACCCCTGTTGAGGGGAACTTTAAGGTTTGGTCTAGAACTAATGATGCCTCACTTCTGAGGCATTACCTTTCTGAGTACTCTCTATAATGCCCCATGTGTTAGGATATCCTGTCTTTCCACTCTGGCTAGTAGGAACACAAATTATTTCTGCCCTATGTGATATCTGGGGCTTGGTCTGCATATCTTCTAGTTTATGGCCCTTCTTTGGGTAATTTCCTTACTGGTCAATACTCAGCTAAAGACTGAGGACAATCCAGTGCTGGTCTCCAGAGCTTGCTCTCTGTAGCTTTCTCCTCTCCAGTGCTCTGCCCTGGGAATTCTAGCTACATTGGCCTCTCCAAATTGTGTACTCTGTCTCCTCAAGTCAGTGAATCAGCCAGGTCCTCTGGCTTCCCTCCTCCCTGCTCTGCAGCCTGGAAACTCTCCATGCAGTAAGCTGGAACAATCAAGTCTCACCCGTTCGTTTCCCTTCTCTTGGGGATCCCTGTCTTGTGCTGCCTCTTGTCTATGTCTGAGAGCTATTGTTTCACTTATTTCGTCTGGTTTTTAAATAGGAAGAGAAGAAAGTTGAGAGCATTTCCATCTGTTGGCACTTATTTTCCTCAGTAAAGGGGAATATAAGAGCATCTGAAAATTTGGAATTGGGCTAGGATTTGGGAATCTGAGGTAGATTTTGAAGAGAAAATTGAAGAGAAATGGGAAAAGGAGACAGCTATGGAAAAGTAAGCAAATGGTTTTCTGAAAGGTAATGAACCAAGATTAAAAACAGATTTCAGGGGCGCCTGGGTGGCTCAGTCGTTAAGCATCTGCCTCTAACTCAGGTCATGATCCCAGGGTCCTGGGTTTGAGCTCTGCTTTGGGCTCCCTGTTTAGTGGAGGGTCTGCTTCTGCCTTAGCCCTTCCCTTCTGCTCATGCTTTCTCTCTGGCTCGCTCGCTCTCCAAATAAATAAATAAAACCCCCTTTTTTTTAATTAAAAAAAATACAACCAAAAACTTGGAAGTGAAACTCTTCATTTCTAGCCTAGTGTTTTGCCTAACACCTGACTCCATACAGCAGTCCATTTTCTGCTTAAACTGTTTTGTGAACCAAAGTTCATTGCTTCATTAGGCTGCTTATTTTAAAAAAAGGAAGAAAAAATTTATTTATTTTAGAGTGTGTGTGCACATGTATGAGCAGAGGGAGAGGGAGAGGAAGAGAGAGAATCTCAAGCAGACCCCTGAGCATGGAGCCCCACACAGGGCTAGATCTCACAACCCTGAGTTCATGACTTGAGCTGAAATCAAGAGTCAGACACCCAACCAGTTGAGCCACCCAGCACCCTGAAGCTGCTTATTCTTTTTATGGACAGGCTGATGCAGTGGGAATCTAGGAGAAAAATACAGAAGAGATTGTAGTAAGTATAAAACAGGTCCCATAGGAATGTATTTATTCGTTTGTCAGACACTTAACATGTGCCAGTTATTGGGCTAGAGGCTAAGGAAGCAGAGGTGAAAGATGTGTAACTCTTGGGGCTCCCAGTTCAGATACAGTGACAAGTCCGAAAGTTGCAGCAGCGCTGGGAGTAATGGTGCTTGCCATGAGGTCAGGCGCAGCTCTTAGCCCTGTACATGTTACATCAGCATCCTAGTAACTCCCCTTTCACAGTTTTCGCATCTCAGACTGTTGTCTCCTGAACTGAGTTTACCAACTTGTCTTGTCCCTATTCTCAATGCCCAAATAAGTAATTAAGCTTATAAACTTATTAATTAAATAAGTAATTAAACCATTTGTTGGAGATACCACTTTTCCAGTTTTATTCCCTCCCTCCTCCAACTGCCAAGAAACCTTTGCGTTCTTTCTGGTTTTGTTTTTGTTTTGACTTGAATTCCTTCTGCAAATAAAGGTCTTAAACTCTGAAATTTCCCCTTTTGATCTTTGTGAATTTATTTTATTATTTAGTGTAATTCTGATGCCAAAGATTGGGATTAGGTCCCCCCTTCTGTGTTCACATGGAACCTGTACATAGTTCCATCAGTAATGTAATTCTTTATTAGTGGTTAAGAACGTGGCTTCACCACTTTAATAACTATATGATCTGCTTTCCTAGATCTCATTTCTTCATTTTTAGAAGGGATCTAGTCATATATCTACTTCCTGGGATAATCCAAATAATATGCTTTGTATTTAATCTTGAAAAATCCTATGAGTTCTTTCTTTACAGAAAAATGTGGTAAACTTTGACTTGATCCTGTTAGGTACAACTGTAGAAACTTCAAAGAATTTGAGGGGGAATTATGTAATTTACTACCATGTTTATGCCAACTAATTTTGAAAATTCTATTTTCTAGTACAAGACAAGGTAGATTTGTAACTTTAGTTATTTGGAAAATGGACTAAAAATAGCACATTTGGTTTCTGTCCGGTAAATGTTATATAAGCAAACCATAATTTTCGTTAGTATGTATGTGTGTGTGAGTCCTTTTGAATTACGGGCTACCATGAATTGCAGTATTCTTTACATAAAAAGTCATCCTAAAAGAGATAACTTTTCCACCTTTGAATTTATTCAAGAAATTGACCAACGTGACTATACAAAAATAAGAAAATGGGAAGGAATGGGCGCCTGGGTGGCTCAGTCGTTAAGCGTCTGCCTTCAGCTCAGGTCATGATCTCGGGGTCCTGGGATTGAGCCCCGCATCGGGCTCTCTGCTCCATGGGAAGCCTGTTTCTTCCTCTCCTGCTCCACCTGCTTGTGTTTCCTCTCTCGCTGTGTCGCTCTCTGTCAAATAAGTAAACAAAATCTTTTAAAAAAATAAAAAATGTGAAGGAAGACAATAAACTGAAGTATTTATATTAAAGGTCAAGTGGTTAATGTCTGTACTATGTTGAGAATACATTCTGCAAATAAATGGGCAGAAGGCTAGAAATAGTCTGTGAACAGGGGGATATGGGAGAACCGTGTCCTGGTATATATTAAAAACAAAAACTGAGGGGCACCTGGCTTGACTCAGTTGGTAGAGCATGCAACTATTGATATTGGGGTTGTGAGTTTGAGCCTCATGTTGGGTGTAGGAAATACTTTAAAATAAAATGTTAAAAAAAAAAAAAATACAGGGACGCCCAGGTGGCTCAGTCGGTTGAGTGTCTGCCTTTGATTCAGGTCATGTTCCCTCTCTCGCTGTGTCTCTCTGTCAAATAAATAAATTCTTAAAAAAAAAAAAGGACATATAAGTCAATTGGGGCTTTCTTAGCAAAAAACTTAGGTATTTGCCATTTCCCCCTCCTCTCACCACCATTCGTCACATGCTCCCCTGTCACTTTCCCTTCATAGATGGAGAGTATGAAAACGATTCTTATTTTTTCATGAGAGCCATTCACAGGTTAATTGCACACTCTCACTCCCCAGTCCTTATCCGTTGTGTTGGCTGAAACGGAAGTCAGAGAAGACTATGTCCTGAATTTTATTTTTATTTTTTATTTTTAAAGATTTTATTTATTTATTTGACAGAGACACAGCGAGAGAGGGAACACAAGCAGGGGGAGTGGGAGAGGGAGAAGCAGGCTTCCCGTGGAGCAGGGAGCCTGATGTGGGGCTCGATCCCAGGACCCCGGGATCATGACCTGAGCTGAAGGCAGATGCTTAACGACTGAGCCACCCAGGTGCCCCTATGTCCTGAATTTTAGGCTTCTGATAGGAGAGCAAAAAATGTCAGAAGAGAGGGAACTGTAGTGGAGCAAGAAGACAATGAGACCACACTTGGCAATGACATGTTCTGCTTAGAAATGTCAATTCCAGAACCCACCCTTCTACTCATTCTGTTTTCTCTCTCTCTCTCTCTCTCTCTCTCTCTCTCTCTCTCTCTCTCTCTCATTGCCTCCCACCCTCTCCCCCCCCACACACACCCTTGGAGTAGTGTAGTCTGATATTTAAGCCATTCTCTTAATACTTGCAGGGAAAGGAAAGGGATTTGGAAAGAGTATCAAAGAAAAATCTATTGACTCCTCAGTAGATAAAAACAGTGGTGATGCTGCCATTCATTTTAGGAAGCCCATGGTTATTTTAGAAAGAAAATTTCCCAGCACCCATTTTATGAGATGCTGGAATTAAGTTACTATACACAACATTGTGCTGTAGCATTTATGAATGCCCATGGGAAACCAGGTTCTAAGGGTTCGGCATTTTCTAGGCCTAGCGTACATCTTAGCCAGTGTACAGTGCCTACTTCTGGGTGTGTTTCACTGCTTTATAACTTGTATAAGCTTTGAAGGACATATCACCATTCCTCCTCCCCCAAGGAAGTTAGATTATTATATGAGATGCTGGACTGTTGAGAAATTCTTTCATAGCAGTAATTACTAAAAAGATACTTGTTTGGGTGTCACAGTTAAGCGTCTGACTCTTGATTTCAGCTCAGGTCATGATCTTAGGCTCATGAGATTGAGCCCCGTGTCGGACTTCGCACTCAGCACAGAGTCTACCTCAGATCCTCTCTCCCTCTGCCCCTCCCACTCATTCTCTTTCAAATAAATTCTAAAAGTCTTTTAAAAAATGATACTCGTTTGTCTTGGGTGTGGAGGAAGGTGTGGAGGATGAATTTTCTAACTAATGATTGTACTTTGATGATTTTGACTTACTGGAATAAATAGAATTTCAGGCTTCAGGGGAAATGCTTTAGATGGGGTATTTGGGAACAATCTGAACTTGGGAATGTGAATCATGACAGAGTTCCATATTGGAAACTTCACTTATGTCACCGTTTAAAGATTGTATATTCCTCTTTTACGGTTTTATAACTTGTGTATTCAGTGAGAGAAGTGCTGAGCTCATTTAGACATGAGAGCTGGGAATGTACTTAAAGTCCTATAGTGAGATGCTCATACCCTCAGATTCTGTACACGAGGTGATTCTTGCATGTTATGTAGGCGCCTGGACTACTATCTCTTCTTATTTTCACTGACCTTTTGGAAATTGTTCTAGGTTTTTTCCCTGTATCTTAACCCCCTCCCCAGATTTTTAAGTTACTATGAACATGTAACACTTATGGATTGTTTTATTTATTTAATTAAATGATAGCAAATGAACAAAGTTGGCACCTTATGGATGCCTCTTGGCCACAGCTATTCAGAGTTGGCAGAGCTTGATAATAAGCAATAATTTATCCAGGATTTTTTTTTTAAGATTTTATTTTTAAGTAATCTCTACACCCAGCGTGGCACAACCCTGAGATCAGGAGTTGCACGCTCCACCAACTGAGCCAGCCATGCGTGCCCCCCCCCGATTTTTTTTTTTTTTTTTTTTTTAATCACAATCCAGATGCAGGTGTTTTCTTTCCGTGAGCAGTTTCTTTGTGTGAATTTATAAATCACCTCATGCGGATTCGGGTGTCCTGGTGACTGAGAGCCAGCTGTTGGGTGTTTGAACTAAACAGCTTGCTCCCAGTTGGCTGCTTAAATCCCAGTGAGAGGTATTAGCTGCTCCAGGGAATAGAACGGGAATAGAGCATCCAGGGTGAAGATTTTCACAAGGCCTTTAGTGACCCGGTTTAAATTTGTTGAGATTTTTTTGCTTTGGCTTTTTCCTATAGGTGCCAGAATTGATCTGCTTCAGATTTTCACAAATGACTCATCTTCCTGTCATATTTTCTTAGACTACAATGACTTAAGATTATTTTTGGGTTACTCTTAAACATAGTTTTTTCTACCACATGCATTGGGAATGGAATAAACAGTGGTACTCAAACTCAAGCCTGTTTCTGCCTCATGCTGACTGATCCCTGTGCTCCATAGAAAACTTCGTTTCTTCCTGAAAATGACATTTTAATGATTCATCATTTTCTGTGGGAGGAAGCTTGTGACCTTCTCTTGTCTTTTTTCCTTCCAGAGGGAATCTGGAAAAATTGTAAGCAAAACATCATTTCTCTAAGAAAATTTTGGATAACAGAAGTTCCGGATAACAGGTAAAGCATATTTAAACTTCAGTCATGCTGATAATCACTGATAATCTGCAAAAGTAAACTGGGAGAGAGGAGAGAGGAGAAGTGTGCTTTGTGTCCAGGGTTGCATTAGGGATTTTATATACATCACCTTATTTCAATGATTTTTAGCAGAATTCTGGGCATAGATTTAAGAATCTCAATAAAACTGTCCTTCAAAATGCTGTTTTTTAAGATTTTATTTATTCATTTGACAGAGAGAGTGAAAGGGAACACAAGCAGGGGGAGAGGGAGAAGCAGGCTTCCCGCTGAGCAGGGAGCTGGATGCGGGGCTCGATCCCAGGACCCTGGAATCATGACCTGAGCCGAAGGCAGACGCTTAATGACTGAGCCACCCAAGCACCCCTCAAATGCTGTTTTAAATGGATTTGCCTATTGATTAGATTTAATGTCCTCCCAGTTCGGTTTGGAAACATAACATCCACCGTAAGTTACAGCAAGATACAGAATCCTGGAATCTGCCATGCTGTGCAGTCCAGCTAGGGAGTGTCTTCCTAGTTCCTTCTGTCTTTTGTTTTAGTTCTTGATCATTGCCAGTTATTTGCAGCTGTATCATCTCCTTAATTCTTTTTAATACTTTGTCACCAGGTCTAAAATTTAAATTTCCTCATACAGTGCCTCTTCACAATGGAGTCCAGCCTAACTGTCCCCATTATGTTCTTAGTGATAGTCTCAGCATGACTGAACAGGATAAGCTATACCTTGTTCTATTTTCATATTTTCATATTTACATCTCACAAAGAAGTCTTTTTTTTTTTTTTTTTTAAGATTTTATTTGACAGAGAGAGACACAGCAAGAGAGGGAATACAAGCAGTGGGAGTGGGAGAGGGAGAAGCAGGCTTCCTGCTGAGCAGGGAGCCCGACCTGGGGCTTGCTTGATCCCACGACCCCGGGATCATGACCTGAGCCGAAGGCAGTCGCTTAACCAACTGAGCCACCCAGGCACCCCCCACACTAAGAAGTCTTACGAAATAATAGTACACATAAAGAATCCAGTATGCTGGGTCTGAGAAATACATCTCAGATGATAGCTACAATTTTACCTTTGGGACTGGGTAACCAGACTCCCTAGGATTCTGCAGGCCCAAGCAAATGAATTGTCCTGCCTGAGGTAGTGGAGTGTGAGATGCTCTTTATTCTGTCATTCTACCATGAGCCTTAAAGTTAGATTTCATATATTCAGAAAAGTAGTTCCTAGGGATATCATCAACAAAAAATTGTTTCAAATTTTAATATTTGTTGATTTTCCTTTGGCATTTTTCCATTTTTATCAGGGCAAACCAATTCAATCACCATGAGTTGGAGCTTCCTGACTCGACTGCTAGAGGAGATCCACAACCATTCCACATTTGTGGGGAAGATCTGGCTCACTGTATTGATTGTCTTCCGGATTGTCCTTACAGCTGTAGGAGGGGAGTCCATCTATTACGATGAGCAAAGCAAATTTGTATGTAATACAGAGCAGCCAGGTTGCGAGAACGTGTGCTATGATGCCTTTGCACCCCTGTCCCATGTGCGCTTCTGGGTGTTCCAGATCATCCTGGTGGCAACCCCCTCGGTGATGTACCTGGGCTATGCCATTCATAAGATTGCCAAAATGGAGCATGGCGAAGCAGACAGGAAGGCAGCTCGAAGCAAACCCTATGCAGTGCGTTGGAAACAGCACCGGGCTCTGGAAGAAACGGAAGAGGACCACGAGGAGGATCCCATGATGTATCCAGAAATGGAATTGGAGAGTGAAAAAGAAAATAAGGAGCAGAACCAGCCTAAACCCAAGCATGATGGCCGAAGGCGGATTCGAGAGGATGGCCTTATGAAAATCTACGTGCTGCAGTTGCTGGCAAGGACCGTGTTTGAGGTGGGTTTTCTGATAGGGCAATATTTTCTGTATGGCTTCCAAGTCCATCCATTTTATGTGTGCAGCAGACTTCCTTGCCCTCATAAAATAGACTGCTTTATTTCTAGACCCACTGAAAAGACCATCTTCCTTCTAATAATGTATGGTGTTACAGGCCTTTGCCTCTTGCTTAACATTTGGGAAATGCTTCATTTAGGGTTTGGGACAATTCGAGACTCGCTAAACAGTAAAAGGAGGGAACTGGAAGATCCGGGTGCTTATAATTATCCTTTCACTTGGAATACACCATCTGCTCCCCCTGGCTATAACATTGCCGTCAAACCAGATCAAATCCAGTACACCGAACTGTCCAACGCTAAGATTGCCTACAAGCAAAACAAGGCCAACATCGCCCAGGAACAGCAGTACGGCAGCCATGAGGAGAACCTCCCAGCTGACCTGGAGACTCTGCAGCGAGAGATCAGAATGGCTCAGGAACGCTTGGATCTAGCAATCCAGGCCTACAGTCACCAAAACAACCCCCATGGACCCCGGGGGAAAAAAGCCAAAGTGGGGTCCAAAGCTGAGTCCAACAAGAGCAGTGCTAGTAGCAAATCAGGGGATGGGAAGACCTCCGTCTGGATTTAATCTTGGCTGGGCTTAAAACTTGTGCTTTTCATAGTTTATGGTAAGCAGCGGCTCACTGAATAATGACTTCCATTGAGTAAACATTTGGCTCTGGTTATCTTCAGGGATGCTGTTGGCTCATGATCCAAGCTCAGGGGACTCTGAAAGCGGGGCTGGGACAAGGGGGAGGAAAGGGGAAAACAGTGTTCCTGGGCACATATTCCAGCAATAATACAGTTATGGAACTTTACATTTGTGTCTTCCAGATCTGGAAAAGAACAGATATATTTAAATCATTCTTGTTGAAAAGTTTTTGTATGTACAGTATTATGGTACGTTTTTTTAGTATGAGAATTTTTTTTGTATTTGTATATTGGACCACTGTAGTTATACTTTTATATTAAAGGGGAAAAAAATCCTTAAGGTAATGCTCTTACTTTTGTTCAGCAAATGCCACCCTGGGTTTAAAGTTTTAATAGATGCCACACCTCATAAAAGTGCTCCTTGTGTTGCCGGGAAGATTTCAGATACCTAAGGAGCCAGGGGAGGAAACATCAATTTTCAGTCTTGGACAGAAAATCCTCAGTAGGGGGGAGGTTGAGGTTTTTTCTCCTTTACTTAAAGCCTTGAATCTCATTCATGTACCCAGACTTATATCCGATCTTTGAAAACCTATTTGTATTTTCAAAGGATATAAATGATTCACTGCAGGATTCCTGTAATTATCAAGCATTACCAGTATATGCCTTCATGGTGTGTATATAATTTAAGTTCTTTCAAAAGGCTGATGTACAGAGGTGGTGTCCCCAGTCTGGTAGCAGTGCAGAGACCCTGACCAGAGTTGTGACGAAGATTCCTCTATTGCATGCAGCAAAGCCACACCTGGAAAATGAGCCCCACTACACTATTTAGTTGTGAACCTTAAATCTCTACCCAGAAACCTGCCTCTCCGGTTTCTTAAGAAACCAGTGATGGATATTTTCTTTATATGTTAACATTAGAAATACAAAAATTCCCTTGTAGGCTAAGAAAACTCAGAGCCACTTGCACTGCATATGGCAGAAGGCCTAAATCCAAATTCCTAATTTTTTATAATTTACTGTGAAACTTTTATAATTTCTATACTTCTGCCAGTGTAGATTTTTGTGTGGAAACCAGTCAGAACAGGGATTCTACCTATAAATAGACCTAAAGAGAAATTCAGTATTTATTCCTTATAGACATATCTCTTTGTTTATGACTAGCATTAGGGTTCACATAACACCTGTAACTTGCAGGATTTTATTGATGTTTTCAATCCTGGATTATGTTGGAGAGCTTTGCTCTCGCATCACGTTCACATCATTTGTCTCAGTTTATGAGCATCTGAGCAAGAGCTTGATAAAGATTTAAAGGAACGGGGCGCCTGGGTAGCTCAGTTGGTTAAGCAACTGCCTTCGGCTCAGGTCATGATCCTGGAGTCCCGGGATCGAGTCCCACATCGGGCTCCCTGCTCAGCAGGGAGTCTGCTTCTCCCTCTGACCCTCCTCCCTCTTCATGCTCTCTGTCTCTCGTTCTCTCTCTCGCAAATAAATAAAATCTTAAAAAAAAAAAAAAAGATTTAAAGGAACGGGCCTTTGCTTCACAGGGAGCATTTCCGTTTGAGTGTCTCACTTTTCTAAGAGAAAGCAAGCCACCGGGGCGCCTGGGTGGCTCAGTCATTAGGCATCTGCCATCGACTTGGGTCATGATCCCAGGGTCCTGGGATCGAGCCCCGCATCGGGCTCCCTGCTCAGCAGGAAGCCTGCTTCTCCCTCTCCCACTCCCTCTGCTTGTGTTCCTTCTCTCACTGTGTCTCTCTCTGTCAAATAAATAAATAAGATCCTTAAAAAGAAAAAAGAAAAAGCAAGCCACCTCTGACTTTGAAATTCCAAAATATTACTTTTTATGTCTTAGTTTTAGAATATCAGTTCTTTGTTATTTAGGAGAATCCTGGAACAGCACCCTTTGGTCATTTCTTTTTCATTGCTTTCTTTGTTCTACTCAGTAGAAAATTTAAGATGATCTTCTAGCCATGCGTTAACCTTTATTCTGTTTTGCTTTGCTTTTTTTATCTATAAATTTTAGCCTGGAGAAGCTTATTAGAATCTCTAAATATCTCAAGCAGAAAGGAAACTCAGGTGAGACTAAAAGGGAAATTTCAGAGAACAAGCGACCTGATGTGTCCTGGATGATTAGTAGGCACGCATGGTTTCCTTCATACCATATGTCTTATAAGGAAATTCAAGTGATTCTTCTTAGAAAACAAGATTTTAAACCCCAAAGCTTAGCTAAGATGAGCTATCAGTTCATTCTTGTGTCTCTAGAGCTTCAAGGAGATTTCTTAATCAAAGGACAGAAAACACACAGACACTCGCATCCATCTACACAGAGCCTGAAGGAGAACAGAGTGGCTTCACCAGCAGAAAGGCTGGGGACTCGGGAGTGACCAAGAGGAAAAGGAGTCGAGCAGAAATGCCAGGCAAAGACGTGTGGCGCCAGGAGCGTCCACTTGGTTCCTACACACAGTGCCCTTGGCGTTTCCTCTTGGCTTGTTCTGAGAATGTTATTTTGTGTCTGGATAATTTCTTCGACATCTTAAAATATATAGAAAGATATTCTGAGTCACTGCACATGTGCACACACTTTAAAAACCTATTTTTTTATTCTCTCGCCGAAGCTTGAAGTATGACATGGAGTTCCCAAGCCTCGCTGCTTTCCTGGTACATTTCTTTCAGCCTTTGAACATGGGAGTTTGCCAAAGCCATTTTCCCCTCCTGTCATGGACCTCCGTTAGGAAGATGGCCCTACCGGTGTCTAGCTTAACCCATTAATGGGTCTACATTGAATCTATAAAAATATCGTTCTGGTTATTCTGGAATGTGCAGGTATTACTATAAAAAGCCTGTGAGCGGGATTTTTTTTCCTATCAAAATCCTATTCCTTTGGATTGCTGCATCGACCTACTCTGTCATGTGACATTTACTTTTCTAAATAGTTGAGTGCTTAAGTCCTCACATACTGGAACCAGGGTATGGTCAATAGGTTTATATTTCTTAACATAGTATTGGATTTATTCAGATGCGGTGTGTCTTTTGCTCATCATCTGTGTTAAAATCTATTATTCAGAAGAGATTTATAAAACAGGCTTCTTTCTTAGTCAAATTGGAAGGGAGAATTAGAGAACATTTTCCCCTAAAGAAATGTTAATGTGCACTTTGTGGCTTCATCTTTGCCTTATGACTTCATTTTTCCTGTTTCTATATTTGCTTATTTAAAACCACAAGTGTGTTACCTCATTTGAAGTCGTTTTTCTGGGGATTTTCCTTGACTAATGTCTATAGAACTACTTTTGATAAAAATGAACTTTGCCATCTAAAATGTGTTTCACAGCCCCAACAACTCTCACACATCTGTCTTTCAGAAGGACACCTATGTCTTTAAAGAGAAAACAATGTCATCATTTGGTACCTTAACTCTTGTCATTTCTTCATGGTATGAAATTACTTCACGTGACTTTTCCAAGTTTTAGGAGCTACCTACTTCCCCAAAATGTTATGAAGTAGTTAGAGCCTCTGGTAAAAGGTATTAAAAAACCAACCATTGGTCATTTGTCTGAACTTGGAGTTTCAAGAAAAAATAGTTGACAGAACTACACGATGGTAGTAAGACGACCCTCCATGCTCTCCATCACAGGAATCAGTGATGGTTTGAAACACTTGCTTTAAGCAGTTTATACCAAGAATGGACTTCAGTGTTATTCCTGTTAGTCATACCAATGCTTTACCCTTTCGGCTTATAAATGTCCATGCTTTATTCTTTCTGTCTCATTTAAGAGACAGTACACCTCTAAAAATAGCATCTACAGTTTATGACAAATTTTTGGCCAGCCAGCTTTCAGTAAAAGGCAAGTATGTTATACTTGAACCTACTTCAAGAAATGCCTTTTTATAAAGGAAGGGTCTTTCCTGACTGAAGAAAATTACCTGAAGTCAAAGATACAGAGTTGCTGGTCATTTTGATTGGAACACGCCAGGTATTAGATTAATTGTATCTGTATAAAATCATGTCATCTCATGAAGAGCCTTACCACCTAAAAATAAGAAAGCCCCAACCCCTATACAGAATTTGGAAATAAAATCAACTCACCTATATATCCTAAATCTCTAATTCATAGTCACCATCAAATGTTAGAATCATCAGGTTGAATTGCATACTTGTTACTCATTCTGGCCACACATCATGGAGAGATTAAAAGATTTTATTTGTTGTCCCTGATGTAGTTGTGTTGTTTTTCATAATGATGTTAAGTGAGTTTGGTTCATGCACATTCTACCTTAATAATCATACTTTTTTTTTTTTTTTTTTTTTTTTTTTTTTTTAAAGATTTTATTTTTATTTATTCGAGAGAGAGAGAATGAAAGATAGAGAGCACGAGAGGGAAGAGGGTCAGAGGGAGAAGCAGACTCCCTGCTGAGCAGGGAGCCCGATGTGGGACTCGATCCCGGGACTCCAGGATCATGACCTGAGCCGAAGGCAGTCGCTTAACCAACTGAGCCACCCAGGCGCCCCAATAATCATACTTTTTAAAGAGGCAGTCCGTATTCCAAAATCCAGGAGTCCAAACAAAAGAAAATCTTATTCCCATGCAAAATCTCTACAGAAATAAAAGGAGTAACTGTTTTGCATTTCAGGGTTGGCTTGTTGAACCAGCAAAGACATTTGGCTACATGCTTCCAAGATAGAAAACGTTTTTTCTTTATTGTACTCTCAATTGTATTTTCTTTAATAAAGCTCTTACAGAAGTCTCTACCTCAGGCACCAAGTATTAGATGTGGTTAGCATATTGGTACTGAAAAATGGAGCTAGGACATCCGGTTTTTAAGATAATTTAAATGTAAAATTCAACTGCTAACCAATGTCATGTGCTGTGCAGCTTGGATGTTGTATGAACAGCTAAGGAATTACCCATTCTAGTGCCAGAGATCACCCGTTGCTAATTCTGTTCTGTACATTGATGTAAAACTTAGTGGTGGGGGCAGACTGCTCGGGGCCTCGTCTCAGGAAGACTGGTCATTGCCACATACAGTTGAGAAAAATTAATTTGTGGCCTGCATCTTTTCCCAAACTTGAAAACTCAGCTGCCAGTAAGTGTCATATTGATTTTACTTTGTGTAAAATAGTACCTGAGAGCTTAATGGTTTGTGCGGAAAACCTGATATGAAAACCTCTCCTAGTACATTGACCTGTAAATTGATCTCAGTGGGAATGCAGGAGCAGGAAAATTTCCAAGTAGATGTTTGGGCTCAAAACATGCCCTTTTTCAGGGGCGCCTGGGTGGCTCAGTCGGTTGAGCGGCTGCTTTCAGCTCAGGTCATGATCATGGGGTCCTGGGATCGAGCCCCACGTCAGGCTCCTTCCTCAGCTGCGAGCCTGCTTCTCCCTCTCCCTCTGCCTGCCACTCCACCTGCTTGTGCTCTCCCTCTCTCTATCTCTGTCAAATAAATAAAATCTTTAAAAAAAAATGCCCTTTTTCTTTTTTTAAAGACTTTATTTATTTGACAACGAGAGCAGGAACGCAGCAGGGGGAGTGGGAGAGGGAGAAGCAGGCCTCCTGCAGAGCAGGAGACTGGGATCATGACCCGAGCCAAAGGCAGACACCCAACGACTGAGCCACCCAGGCGCCCCCAAAACATGCCCTTTTCCAACAGCTGAGTTAACAACCCCTGGCAGTGCTGTGGCTGCATGGATGGGCATATTTCTGGCATCCTAATCTGGGAAGGGTGTGTGGTCTTGTGTAGGAGTGGGAAGGCCGAAGTCTAAGCATAGAAACTGGGATCACACCCTGTCTCGGGCTCCCTTTGGTTCTGAGGGCCTTTTCTCCGAGAGGAGCGCCTTCTGAGAGGGCTGTTCCCGTAGACCCAGCCCAATCTTGGTATGGCTAATCTGCCTTCCTGGGGGAAGTGCAGGAGAGGGTAGCATCTGTTGCAAAAATGCCCTCTGTTTCCCCCAGACACGAGGCTGGCTGGTAGGTCATGCACAGAGCGCACCCTGAGCAGCACAGATTGTAAACCAGTCAGCCAACCATATTTGGTAATGAACTTGTGGGCTGTTCGAAAGCTGTCCGAGCAGTGAAGGCATGCTCTTCCTTCTGAAAGTGGATTCTTTGGCAGATTTGCCATCAGCACAGAGACTAGTACCTGGAAAAGGTGTCATCCTCAAAGTTAAAATCTTTGCTACATGGAGTGTAAAACTTCCTAGGGCTTAAATGAAACCTACCATATTTTTAGGGTTTTCTCTCCTTCAGTTAACTCAGATTGGAAGCATGTTACCAGGGGCATGAAGAATGTGGGAGGTTGAGGCAGAGCTGAGAACAGAATCAAGTCTGCACAGTGGCTCACTCCAGCACGCCCGGCACTTTTCCTGGAGGGGTGTGCAGCAGCTGCTGGTGGGGCAGGGGGCAGACGGGTCTGTGGATCTTTGCTGGGGGGACCTTGCTGTGTCTACGTCGTGTTTTCCAAATGTGACCATTATGCCGCGGGTGGAAGAAGTGACGGGAATGCCTATTAAAATGTAGGTTCCTTGGATGCATCTCAGGCCTACGTAACCCCAATTAAGTTCTCTAGGTGATTATTGAAAAATCTTTTGTTAAGGTGTAATTTTACATGTGGTAAAATTCACCCCCTTTTTTTTTAAAGATTATTTATTTGAGAGAGAGAATGAGAGATAGCATGAGAGGGAAGAGGGTCAGAGGGAGAAGCAGACTCCCCGCCGAGCAGGGAACCCGATGTGGGACTCGATCCTGGGACTTCAGGATCATGACCTGAGCCGAAGGCAGTTGCTTAACCAACTGAGCCACCCAGGCGCCCAAAATTCACCCTTTTTATTTAGTATATAGTTGCAAATACATGCAGTTGAGTGACCACCACTGGAAGGTACAGAATAGTTGCATCACCCAACAATTTTCTGTATGTAATTATCACATTAAGTTTTGAGAACCACTGATCTTAGGAAAAATGAAAACTGGAAGTGTGTGCCAGGGTGAAAGGGGAAGAGGGATTATTTTGAAACTCCTCGTTTCAAGGAGGTTTAGACCTGGCCTAGCACAGGAGCCCAGAATGACTGATGGCCTGGAGTGGAGGACTGTAGAGGGATGGGCAGAATAATCCATAAGTGATTTGCGGGGGGTGGGTGCTGGGAAGCACCTGGACTAGATGGGTTGCGTAAGTTTTTAAAACATCATGCAATACGGGGCGCCTGGGTGGCTCAGTTGGTTAAGTGACTGCCTTCGGCTCAGGTCATGATCCTGGAGTCCCGGGATCGAGTCCCGCATCGGGCTCCCTGCTCAGCAGGGAGTCTGCTTCTCCCTCTGATCCTCTTCCCTCTCGTGCTCGCTATCTCTCATTCTCTCTCAAATAAATAAATAAAATCTTTAAAAATAAAATAAATAAAATAAATAAAAAATAAAAAAATAAAAAACATCATGCAATACGCATTCGGACTTCCACTTGACGGCTGTGACTAGCCCCATGTAAAGAGAACCATCTCACCTAGGTCATGAGTTGGTGTCATTACTTAGAAATTTCTCCACCCTACTATGAATGACATCTTTGAGGAAATTAGAAATGGGAAGTGACTCAGGAGTGGAAAACGAGAAAAAGGGAAGATGACATGGTGACAGGCATTCGCTCTGTGGCTTTCTCCTGCCCTCTCAATCCTCAGGAAATGGCACAGCATTTCCTTGCCCTGTCCTTGACACGCTAGGCCTATTTTCTCCTAGATTCGGGGACTGTGAGAGAAAACCCAAGGAAGCCCACTGCTAATGCCTGGAGGAAAAGCTGACCGGTTTCCCTCTTTACCCTCGGCCGAACCTTCCACAAGTATCCTTGTCTGCTCTGCTCTCTGGGGCCATCACAGAGGGCACGGCTGGCTGACAGCCTTAAACCCCAGGCAAGGCAGAGCCAAGCAACTGTTCATAACCGATTTCCCTGCACAGCCAGTGACCTGAATGGGACCTGACCATGGGGAAAAATGATACAGAACTAGATCGCTTTTTTTTTTTCAATTTTATTTTTAGTTTGTATAGTCCTGTGAAAGTGGAATTTTATCTTTGCACTGGGAACATTGAAAAGCACTGACAGGGAGCCCCTTTGGCCTGGCCCATTTTTCTGAAAGCACATTGCAGCTGTGGTTTGTGCCCAGCAGGCAGGGCCTGATGTTCGATCCTGTGCCCAGGTGCTGTCGACAGCAGTGACAGGCCCCAGCCTCTGCAGAATGGTCTGCATGAGGACTTGGGCTCCTGGCGATGCTTTTAAAGGCAAAAGCCCTGGAAATAGGGTAAGTGCAAACTGTCAGTGGATTGTTTATTTCACGTTCCGATGGGAAAATGATCGTGGACAAAGTCTGCAGCGTTTGGCCCCGTCTTGATTATAGACCAGCTTGTGATTATGCTGTTTGATTCCAGTGGTCTGCTTTTGGGGACTTGTTGGCCTCGAAGAAACAGGGTGGGGTGGGGACTGTTTTTCCTCTTATTTATCTCATTGCCCCCAGAAGGCAGCTCCTCCGAGTAGTCTCTACGAACCTGGGAAATAGGAGAGGGAAGGGCCGAGCTTTCAGCATGGGGCCAGGGGGGTGGGGGGGGGCTGGGGGGGATTCTTGTGTGGTCAGGAGGGATGTGATGTGCCAGAGCACAACCAGGCACTGCCAGAGAAGGCTGTGAATAGATCAACATAGGTTCGCCTGGAAAACATGGCCTGGGCCGGAACCCATGACCTTTGATTTAGGGTTGCCAGATAAAATACAAAGGCCTGGTTAAATTTGAAGTTCAAATCAACAAATGGATCTTTTTTATATATTGTATCTTATATTTGGGAAATACTGATATGTTCAAAATTATTTGTCGTTTATCCAAAATTCAAATGTAATTGAGTGTCCTATGTTATTTGCTAAAACTAGCAACCTCACCTTGACTGGCCTCAGACATGGGTTCTGAGGCCTGGTAACAGAGGATGGAAAAGGCTTTAGTCAACTATTAGAAAAACCACGAGCCTAAACTCTGTGCCAAGTCTGAGCCACTTTGTGCAGAAAGGTAAGAAATCATGCTCCCAGTGTGGAATGTGTTTTGGGCTTCCCTGTTTATAGCAATTCTCTAATGCAAACCATTTTTTGGTTCTATAATTTTATTCACAATTTAATAGCCATATCAACCCAAACTCAGGCCAGCAGCCAGCCTGCTCCTTTAAAAAACTCATTTATCAGGGCGCCTGGCTGGCTCAGTAAGTAGAGCATGCGACTCTTGATCTGGGAGTTGTGAACTTGAGCCCCATGCTGGGCACAGAGCTTACTTTAAAAAAAAAAAAAAGTGGGGGGGGGCACCTGAGTAGCTCAGTCTGTTAGGCATCCGACTCCTGGTTTCGGCTCAGGTTGTGATCTCAAGGTCACAAGATCAAGCCCCGCGTCAGGCTCTGCACGGAGTGCGGAGCCTGCGTAAGATTCTCTCCCTCGCCCTCTGCCCCTCACCTGCTCGCACTTGCTCTCTCTCTAAAAATAAAAATAAAAAATAACCTTACTGGGGCGCCTGGGTGGCTCAGTCGTTAAGTGTCTGCCTTCGGCTCAGGTCATGATCCCAGGGTCCTGAGATCAAGCCCCAAGTCAGGCTCTTGGTCTCCCTGCTCAGTGGGGAGCCTGCTTCTCCCTCTGTGTGACGCTCCCCCTGCTTGTCTCTGTCTTTCTCTCTCTCAAATAAATAAATCTTAAAAAAAAAAAAGAACTTTATGGGGCATAATTTGCAGACAATAAGTAATGCCCTTTTCTAGTGTATAGTTCAATGACTTCTGTGAGTTTATATATATATATATATATATATATATATATATATATATATATATATATATACAATTGCCTGCCAGCGTTTTTTGCTTTGTTGGTTATTCTACTTTAATGACATTTTTTCTGGTTATGAAGATATTATTACATGCTCCTTATAAAAGACTTGGAAAATTCAGGAACGAATAAAGAGAAAACAAAAGACATCAATAATTGCCCCCTCCCTAAAAAGCCCTTCTTAGCAGTGTCTCTTGTTCAAAGCATACATGCATTTATTCACCTTCAAACACATAAAAGTATGTGGGGAATAAAAATGGCCACACCTTTCACACTCAGATAACCCTTGCTGATACTTGAAAGGTAATTAATACACACGCGTGTCTTTTTTTTTTTTTAAGATTTTAGTTATTCATTTGACAGAGAGCACAAGCAGGCAGAGTGGCAGCCAGAGGGAGAGAGAGAAGCAGGCTTCCCGCTAAGCGGGGAGCCCCATGTGGGGCTCGATCCCAGGACCCTGGGACCATGACCTGAGCCGAAGGCAGACACTTAACGACTGAGCCACCCAGGTGTCCCGACCATAAGATTCTTAATGGTGGGTCCTCAGGTGTCTCTCCAAGCACAACTTCTAACGTCTCCATGTAGTAACTTCTTTGAAAAGGGATTGACAGGCAGTTTCTGGTACCTTTGTAAAAATGAAATGCTATATTAAATTTAGTTCAAAGAACTTTCTCAAGGGTGCTTGGCTGGCTCGGTCAGTGGAGCGCATGGCGCTTGATCTTGGGGTTATGGGTTCGAGCCCCATGGGTGTAGAGATTATTTAAAAATAAAATCTTAAAAAGATAGTAACTTTCTCAGATTTCATGTCTACAGATTTAGGCCAAATCATGGTTAAGATGAAGGCCAAAAAATACACATTGCTGATGTGGTCTGATCGGGGCACAGTTACTACTTCGGTAGAAATAAGATTTCCTCATCCACGAAGGTGACAGACCCATGCTCCGGCTCCACTGGGCACGTCGTGCTGGGGTTCTCTCTATTTCTGGGCAGGTGGGGTTTGCCCAGAAGGCAATGGCAGCACAGGTAACGCAAGGAGGAGCACTTGAATCCAAAGGATCTTGAGCCTGAGGAAGAGAAGGCTTGCACCCGCTGTCTTTACATACTTAAAGGACTGTCCCAGGGAGAGGACACCAGTGTGGGGAGATGGAAGGGAGGCCGAACTTGGTTGCAGCTTCAGTGTTCGGATCAAGAATCTGTTGCTTTTTTTTTTTTTTTAAGATTTTATTTATTCATTTGAGACACAGAGATACAGAGAGAGGGAGCATGAGTAGGGGGAGAGGCAGAGGAAGAGGGAGAGGCAGAAGCAGACTCCCCACCGAGCAAGGAGCCTGATGTGGGGCTCGATCCCAGGACCCCGGGATCATGACCTGAGCCGAAGGCAGACGCTTGGCCATCTGAGCCACCCAGGCGCCCCAAGAATCTGTTGCTTCTTGAGATGTGTGTGTTCCCCATCATTGTAGGAATTTATACAGGCCACAAGGGGGGGCTTTGCAGGGAGGAGTCAGGTGGGAAGTTGGACAGATACTTTCTTCAGTCCCTTGTCTCCAGATTCTGGCAGTTCTGTCTGAATAAGCAGGATTTCAGTCTCCATCCCCTTTGCGACAACACCGGCCCCCAGATTTTCTTCTTCACATCTTTTATTCTTTCTCCTTAAGCTCCTAGAGACGCTGGGCAAGTATTTTAGCAAATAAACACGATAAATCTTTGACATTTATGAAAGACTCAGAAAGGGGAAGAACCCGTAAAAGTCCTTGGAAGGGGGTTGTTGGCCCTTGTGCTGGAGCCACAGACCTGTTGTCCCTCGGGCTCTGCCGCCTCCTCTCTGGGCCACAGGGACAGCGTAGGGTGTCGCGTCCCCACACACGAGGTTGTGTGAGGTGGTCCCGTAAAGAGGCACTCTGGGGAAGATGCAGGAAAATGAAACTCATGGGGGGCTTTAGAGAGTTGCAGAAAATAGGACCTTTACATAAAAGCAACAGCATCAGATGAGTGCTCGGAAACAGTGAGTTCCAGGGGGCGCGTCCTCTAAGGCTGGGTGTCCTTATCTGTGCAGTGGGGCTAGTGATGGCGAGTGAGGATCACGGGACATGCTGCCCCAGCGCCTGGCGCCCGGTGAGCACTCGGCTGGGGCCTCATAGACGGGGGGGGGTGCCTGGTGCTGGAAGCATGATGCTTCCACTGATCCATCTGGAAAGGTTAAGGAGGGAAGCTAGTTGGGGAGGGGGTGGATTTGTGAATATACTCCTAATTCTCTTTTTTACAGCAGCAAGTCAATTCTTGTTTCTATTGTGCATTGGGAAAGAATCTTCCACCGTGATGGGACACCTGGGTGGCTCTGTCAGTTAGGCTCAGGTCATGATCCCAGGGTCCTGGGATCCATAGAGTCCCACATCTGGATCCCGGCTCAGCGGGGAGTCCGCTTCTCCCTCTGCCCCTCCCCCCCTGCTTGTGCTTGCTCTCTCTTGCAAAAATAAATAGAATCTTTTAAAAAATAAATAAAATAAATTGAGAGCTAAAGATAGAATAGGAATTAGCCAGATGAAGTGAGGAATGAGGCTGTAAATGGGAAGAAGGTCCAAGGGCAAGAATTTTCAAGGAACTGAAAGACACTGGAGCCGAGAAGGGAGCATGGCCCTGTGAGGAGCTGTAGAGGGAGTAGGGGGCAAACAGGTGAGCCAGGGCTCAGGGGTTCAGGCAGGACTGGAGAGGACAGGGCCAGAGGTGGCCATTGCCAGGATCCGGATGATGGGGTGGAGAAGGAGATGGATTTGGAGTTGGCAACCTCCACTGTTTGGTCCGAGGACTGGATGGGTGGTAAGGAAATGGGGCAGTGGGAGCAGGTGGTCTGTCAACAGGTGTGGCTGTGAAGACCTGGGCCTGGTGGCCAGGGGCTGGTTTTGATCGTGGTGGTCTTGTTTTTAAGGATGGAAAAGGATGGAGTTTCCTAGAACGAACTTCATAGTCTGTGCTCCGCGGGAACACTGGAACACATTCCTTGCGGTGGAATGATGGTGGCACTTATTGGCAGAAGCAGCCAGGACCAGGCTCAACCTGGAAGAAGTTCCTGGGGTCAGGCTGGAGAAAGCAGACTGTGAGTTTAGTTTTAAACCCAAGTGGGCACTACAGCTGCCAGGGAGAATCAGACGGCTCCTGGGGAGAAGGGAGATTGGCATCCGGTTGGACACTTGTCAGGAAGCCTGCAGGCTGCCAAGTGGGCAGGGGTTCAGACTGGCTGAAGGCCAGGACTGGGCAAGAGGGGTCAGGGTGGGGGGGAGGGGAGCAGCAGTTAACACTCTGGAGCCCAATGGGGGGCTCAGTTACTTGAGTGCCGGATTCTTGATTTCAGCTCAGGTCATGGTCTCAGGTTTGTGGGATCAAGCCCCGCGTGAGGTTCCATGCTCAGTGTGGAGTCTGTTTGAGATTCTCTCTCTCTCTCCCTCTGCCTCTTCCCTGACCCTCCGCCCCACCGCAGCTCACATGCTCTCTCTCAAATAAATAAATAAATCTTTAAACAAAACAAAACACTCCAGAGCCCAACTGAAAAGCATTGCCCAAGAAGGAGCCGGCGGCCAGCGAGTATACTGAACACGACTGTCATCCCTGAAGTTGGGTGGGGACGGGGGGGGGCAGGGTCAGGCTTGGTCTCAGTTGGAGGTCAGATGGACCACGTGAATAGCTTTGTGCAAGAGCAAAGGGCCGTCAAGCATTAGGGGCATTCTTCTTTTTTTTTTCCCCAAAGATTTTTATTATTTATTACTTATTTGAGAGAGAGAGAGAGAACACGAGCAGGGGGAGTGACAGAGAGGGAGAAGCAGGCTCTCCGCCCAGCAGGGAGTCCGATGTGGGACTCGATCCCAGGACCCCGAGATCATGACCTGAACCAAAGGCAGACGCTTAACCAACTGAGCCACCCAGGCGTCCCTACTGGGGGCGTTCTGTCAGCATTCTGGAGGACCCGGGCAGCACTTTGTCCCCTCACAGCAGACCTGGAGGGCGAGTGTGACCAAGCAGGAGGCTGTCGCCGTGCGGGTCACAGCCGATGTTACCCGTGGCTTCCCGGCCTCATCAGTCTCCCAGAGCAGGGAGAAGACACTTCTCTCCCAAGGGCCCAGGTGACCTTTGCAAGGGCTGCCGGGGCTCGCCCGGGGCGCTGTCACCAGGGACGGACTTCAGGCTGCAAAATCTTAGACCTCTAGCAGGACACCCTAGCCATCGCAGAGGCTCGGTGGGGATGTCGCCTGTTCCCTGTTTTTGCTTTCAACCCCAGGAGGCCTGTGGCGCCTCCAGAGCTGCTAGAGCCCCCCGCCAGGGGCGCGGAGCATATCAGGGTCTGGGGGGAGGGGTGGGGTGCAGATCTCACTCCCCGACTGTGTCTGAATCTCCAGCTTCAAAGACCAGAAGTTGGTTGAAGCTGGAGCCGCTGCTGACGCCCCCCGCCCCCACCTGCGAGGGGCTTTTGGCAAGAGGCTTCCTGGGCACCGAACCTCAGGACCGGGCTGCCCCGGGCTTCCCTGCCCTTCTGAAAAGTGTGACAGAAATTGCACTTTATCCCAGCACGTTCCTGGGGCCAGAGCCGCTTTCAGGGCAGGACGCATTTAGCTCTCTCACCCTAGAGCAAGTTAAAATCTCCCAGTCCCACCAAGGTCATCCTAGCTCCTCCCTCACCTCCTAGGAAGGTGCAGGCAGATCCCCTCTGAGCTTGAAGGAGGTCTTGTCCTCTGCAGCGCATCCTGGTCTCTCCTGCCCTCGTTCATTTCCTCTCTTCTGGACTTGCCTTCTTGCAGGATTTCCTGGACTGAGATAGCGCAATTTAGCACTTCTTGCCTAGACCTGCGCCGTCCAGTATGGTAGCCACTGGCCACATGTGGCTCTTGAAATGTGGCTAGTCCAGATTGACATGCACTTTCAGTCCAAAATACACTCCTCCTGATTTCTAAAACTTAGTACCAAAGATAAACAACAACAAAAAAACCCATTTCATTTTCAATGATCATTTTATGTTGATTACGTGTTGAAATGAGAATATTTTGGGTATATTTGATTTGATAAGTTGTATTAATGTTAACTTTACCTGTTTCTTTGTTTAATGAGGTTACTAGAAAACTTAAAGATACATATGTAGCTTGCCCCTATGGACCACGCACTTTATTCTATTGGACCACACTGGTCTAGACACTGGGATGAACCATGATGAATTTATAATCTTTCCTTCAACTCAACAAATACACTCCAAGTACTGGCTGGTGCAGAGTGGGCTTAGTGACCCCAGCTGTCCCTCGTGGCCACCTTCAACTCAGAAGGGCACTGAGGAGGTCACACATAGAACTGGGAACTGAAATCTGGATCCACGATCCATCCAGAAATTCTGAACAGGTGAGTGCTGGGTTAGGGAGGGTGACCCAGAGACAGCCTGGGGTGGTGATCTTATCAAAGGATCTGGAAGCAGACTATATCAAAAACATATACCTGGGAATTCTCACAGTAGTGACCTTCACAGCAAATTTTGAGTTTCTGGTCCCACTCCACACTCTTTGGGAAACACTCTGCCTGAACGGCCTGTGAGAAGTTCTGAAGCCAAAGTAAGTACTTTTCCAGATGATCTGTTTGGACCAGGTCTGGTGTTCATTCCAGCCCACAGAGCCTTCCACTTGGGCAGATGGGAGAGGTGTGCTGCCATCAGAGGGCAGCCCCGTGGCAGAGGGCTGAGGCCACCTCCCTGATGTTCCCACTCCCCCCGCCTCCCCAGGCCCCCTCTGCTCTGCAGCTTCCTGCTCCTCTGGGCACTCACACAGCCAACTCCTGGGGCTCCGGGGTTCAGCCTGAGGCTGAGAAGCAGGTGTCAAGAGTGACTGAGCACCGACCTTCACAAGTCACCTGTGATAAGCCTCACCCATGCCCTCCGCCAGAAGCCACGTTTTTTACCCCCTTAAGGCTCAGCTGTGTGACCCATCAGAGTCTGAAGGTCAGGACAGACCCAGAAGTGAGGAAGGAGTGGGCACGAGGAAGGAAGAATGGAGAGGCAGCTGCAATGGGAAAAGTTAAGAAGGTTTCCCACCCAGAGCAGATGCAGCAAGCCTAGATAGCAGGCAGTGACTGTGGATTGGAGGATTCTGGCTGGGCTGCCTGGGCTGCCAGGGTGGGAAGAATGGGGGGGGGGGGTGTTCCCGATATCCTGGGGGACTCAGAACAGGGCGCACACCAGGAACCTAGGCTGGCACTGCCCTGAGTCCTGCTTTCTCTGCATGTGAACTAGGGTGGTCCTGGGAGACCCACCCCTTTGGGAATGGGGCTACGATTCCGGAGCTTCCAGCGTCTCATTCTCTCCAGGCCCTTGACCGGGGCTCTTTCTTGCTCCCATTAATCTCTAGTTTACCTTGCTTTCATGCTCGCCCCCCTCCACCCCGCCCCTCTTATCTTTCCCCTGAGCCAGATACCTCCAGGCCCAAAGCCTCTGAAGGGGAAGATGGGAAGAACAGGCTCCTCTGGCATGGGAGGGGCGCTGAGCCTTGGCCGAGCTCAGTCCCTTCCTGCCCCGGGCCTGGTGGGGGAGGGCAGAGATGAGAAACAGCAAATTCTCTGCCGGCCTAAGAGCAGGTGCCCTGGGACCAGATTAGCGGTTTTATCCAGCTTTCTGGAATCTCCTGGGAGTCGAGGAGAGGCTTCTCCGGGCTGTAACCATAAAAGGGAAGTTGGGTCTCCCGCCTTTGAGTAGGATGCTTTCTATTCACCTCCCCTTCTGCTTTGCCAAAGCCAGAGGAAGGCACTTATCTTTGCCAGGAGAACGAGGGAGCGGAAGGGCTGGCCCTCCACCCATCAGCGCGTATTTCCTGGCCAGGAACGGAAAAGTACACCCCTTAGTCCCAGTGTCCCAGCGCCCAGTCCTGGGTGCTTACTTCCCACCTCCAGCGCTGCAGTCATCATGTTCCCTCCAGGACCGGGGAGGACAGGGAAGGGTCCCTAGTCACAGTGCGGTCATTTACAGAAAGGAGACGCAGGTTGGTGTGAGCTCCATGGAAGCCCCAGGACATGATCTTTAATTGATGTTCTCGTCCCTGCCTCCCTGCCCCGAGCCCCAGATGACATATGTACAGGATGCTGTATGGAGCCATTTCCAGACCCGGGCCAGTGCAGCCTACACTCCTCCCTGGGCGCTGCCGGGGGCGGGGGGAGGTGGGGGGGCGGGAGGATGCAGACAGCTGGGAGCCAGGTGGACTGGTCCCAGGAAGTCTGGAGTCCTCCACATCCTCACGCCCGCCCCCACGCTCGCGCACACGCAGCCTGTCCGCATGTGCAGAGGTATTCACACTTGTGCGGAGATGGGGATCCAAATGCTTGTGCCAGATGCGTCACCAGCTGTGTGCACGTGTATCGGCGAAGGCGGCCTTAAAGAACCGCGGCAGCAGTGCCCAACCCAGCCCTTTCCCTCCTGCCCCCGCTGCAGCGTGTGGGGCTGGTGGAGCAGGCCTGGCCAGGGGGCGCCCCACCCACCCCCTTCTCTTGGGCAGTGCCAGCTGGAGCGCGGTATTGAGGACCCCACTGTAGCCGCATCCGGCCACCCAAAAGGGTGTCAATGGGTCTCAGTCCCCAGTTTGCCCTGAGGGGTGGTGCAGATAAACAGGGAGCCATTTCCTCCTCAAAGATGCCCCCAGAAACAGAGGGGCTGAATGAAACAGGCCATTCAAAGGCCCTGGGGGTGTCCAGAAACCCCTGCTGAGTCTGGGTGGGGTATTCCTGGGGAAAGGGGCTCTGCTCCTTTGTGGCTTTCATCCATAAGGTAGCTTGACCCTCATCTTGCCCTTGCCGGCTGGTTTGTAGCAGTCGAGCCAAGGCTCCACTGTCCCAGGGGTCATGAGGGAGGGAAGGGGCAGGACTGAGGAACCCCGCCGCTCGGCCTCAGCCCGCCCGTCAGGCGCAGCTGCGGTGGGGATCAGAGGAGGGAATGGGAGAACAACTGTAAACTTCCTACTCAGCCCTGGAATGGGGGTAAGGAGCAGAGTGGGTCTGAAAGGGCCTTGAGGACTTTTCTAGAAGCTGAGGATCATGTCTGAGACCTGCCTTTTTTCTTACCTCCTCTTGTACATCACAGGCAAAACTCCTAACCCTCCAGTCACTGGGCCACCCCTGGCCTTTCCTGCTTGGGAGAGTCCTCCCTGGGAAGATGGCCCAGCCTGGGACCCCTAGGCCGTGCTGGGGGGGCACCTAAACCCTGAGTCAGCCCCAGAATCACCCTTCTTGAAAGGGGGGGAAGGTGCCATTTTATTTCAGGGACTGGATTTTCTAGACTCCCAAATACATGTGTCCTGGCAGGGACAACAGGGTGGTCATTTTGCAATTGAAGACAATCTGGGATGTGTGGTCATTGTACCCATAACCTAGGCCTTGGGCACAGAACAGGCAGCTTTGGTTTGAATCAGCACTCATTCTTCTCTCCAAGGTCAGCAGGGCTGGGCCGAGGGACACGCAAGTCTGCCCTCCCCCTTCCTGGCTTGGGGAGGGCTCTGTTCAATGAGAGGACTTGGAGTGTGATCATCCCAGGGGAGGGTCCCAGGGGATGGCCATGCCTTGGTTCCTCCGGTCCCTCCCACAAATGTCAAAATATCCCCATAACTTCCCTCGCCCCAGCACCCCCAAAGTTACATTCATCAGTTAAGATTCAGTAAAAAAAAAAAAAAAATGTAGATGTCAGCCCCCTCCCCCGAAGTCCCAGAGAGTTAAAACCCTGGTCCCAGCTGCCTGGTTTTGAGGAGGGGCCGTCCAGGCCCTGCCCACTGGGGGGCATCCCTCTCACCGCCCCCCCCACCCTTGAGCTGTGGCAATCCGTGTTGATGGAAGCTACATTCACACAGGGAGAGTTGGTGGGTGAGGCCAAAGCCGCATGGGGGGGGGTGGGGGACCATGAGGGGAATGCCCCAGGCCTGGTCCACCCTGGTGGAGTGAAGGGCAGGGCCACAGCCCCCCTCCCCGCCAAGCCCCCTCCCGCCCCCCGTGGGGCCAGGAGTTGAAAGGCTTGGGCCTGGAAGACATTTGCATGGTGCCTCCCTCCGTGGCTGGGCAGGGGCAGCCTCGTGGTTCAGGGCGGAGAGACGGTGGGCGCCAGGCTCGGAGGGAGGGGGGTGGCACTTAGGCCCCTCCGGACCTGGAACGGAGAGGGGGCATCAGGGGAGGAGGTGAGGCAGGGCCCAGAGGGAGAGCCCCTGAGCCGGGCCCTGGGAGGTCAGTGCTAGGCCCTAGAGGCGGCAAGTTACAGGCTGCCCAGAGAGGGGATCTGGTGGGAAGTTCAGACAGCGGTGACATGGAAGACAACACAGATGGGACGCAGAGGTAGGCTCCCCTCCCGGGAGAAGGGGCTGTGGGGGGACACAGCTCCAGGACCCACCTGGCCAGGGGTGGTCTGCCCATAGGAAGGGCAGGAGGAAACGGACCAAGGCCTGTGGGGGCAGGTGGGCGGGAGGAAGGGACAAGGGCAGACGGAGGACTTCCTTCCCGGGACAGGGCTCTCCCACCCCTGTAGTGACAGCAGGGGTGGGGGAAGCAGCCCCCAGCTCCCCATCAACAGAATGCGAGGTGACGAATGAGATGGAGGAGACAGGGACAGCGAGAGGGATGACGTGGCCGGCGTCACACTGCCCCCTGCTGGGTCGGGTCGTACCTTCCCCGGCGGATGTTTCTTCAGGAGCCAAGGAGAGGGCAGGCAGAGAAAGAAAGGAAAAGGAGCCATCGGTGACCTTGCCCTTCTCTCAGGGAGGGCCTTCCTGGCTCCCATGAGACTCCTGGCCCCAGAGATGGGCCAGGGTCCCCAGGACCGGGTCACTAATGATGGGCCTAGGAAGAGACGCCTGGGTTTGAGTCCTGTCTCAGCAACTAACTCATCAAGTGACCCTGGGCCTCAGGTCCCTCCTCTGCACCGTGCAGGTGTTAAAACAGCTCGAGGGCCCCAGGCCCAGATGCCCACAGAACACCGTGGGCTACGTGGGGCCTAGGGACAGAGGACGCGGCCGGTTTCCAGCAGCCCCTGCTGGGCTCTACTCCACGGCCGTGCTGGGATGCACTGAGGCCCAGTCTTCTCCTTTTGCAAGAAAAGCTGGGAATCAGGATTGTTAATGTAAAATCTTTTGGTGTCTTTGGTTCGTCTGTTTTTGGTTTTGTTTTTTTAATCTCTTGGAAATGTGAGCAAAACAAGACCGTGTGGCTGACTGACTCCGACTGTGATGTGTGAGCTTATTTAGCTAACTTCTCAGGGAGGCCCCTCAGCTTCAACGGTCTGGGGTTCTGACACCCCCCAAGAACGCCAAGGGACGGGGGGCCGTGTGTGTGTCTCTTACTTAAATCCCCAGCCCGTGCCTCCCAGGACGATGGCTGCAACCAGGACAGCCCCTGCGATGGAGCCGATGATGATGTTGGTGCCGCTGGGACCTGGCGAGGAGGGCAGGGCTTGGTTGGCGGGGACAGGCATGGAGAAGGGGGGAGACAGAGCCCCACCCCGGCCAGCTCCAGCCTCACCCTTGTATCTCTCCGTCTCCCCCGTGGGGGAAGACGTGGGCAGGGGGTTGTGAATGCTGCAGTCTTTGCCTGTCCAGTCTGGCTGACAGATGCACTTGCCTTCGTTGCTGCAGACCTAGAGGTGGGGTGGGGCCGGTAGAGGTGAGCGGGGGCCCTGTCCCCTCTGGGAGCCCCTCCCGGCACCCCTGGCCTCCAGGCACCCACCCCATGGTGGGAGCAGATCCGGCGCGCCCCACTGCCAGGGCAGGTGCTGAAGTTGAAGGTAGAGGCTGGTAGGCACCGATGATCCAGACACAGCATGTTGGGCCCGCAGGCTGTGCCATCCTCCACGTAACTCAGGTCGGAGCCATCAGCCAGTTGTACGTGGCCACCCCTGGGGAACCGGCGAAGCCAGCCTCAGCCCTTGCCACCCACCCCCATCACGGCTGCAACCCGCCCTTCCCCAGACAAGGTCTCAGCCCATACCTGCAGTCCAGCTCCTTGCCCTGGTGGTAGAAGGTAACACTGTTGATGTCTCCCCCTAGGTCCCCCATCCGAGGAGCTCCAGAGATGTTGACGCAGAGAAGGAAGCCACAGAGCACATCCCTGTTGGGGCAGCGTGGAGACAGTGAGCCCCAAGTCTGACCTCCAACCCAAATGCTACTACTACTGAACTTGAATCTGCCCTCTCCCCACCACCTGATTTTTCACATATTCTCCACTGGGACTCACAGGCTCATCCAGGAACCTGCTGTCCCAACTCTGAAAAAAAAAAAACCCTCCTGGGTCCCAAAGCTGGGGAGGCCAACCAGGAGCCTTGGCAACTCACTGTTTATTGCACTGGACCCAGCCTGACCCCTTGCGCCCACAGTTCCCACGCTCTGTCCCCTCCACATTCAGCTTCTCATAGCAGAAGCGATCAGCGGCCGCTGTAAGGAGATGATGCCAGCCGTCACCCACTCACCCCAGAACCCGCCCCAGGACCTCAGGCCTGCACCTCCAACACTCTGGCCTGACCCCCGACCCAGCTGGGTTCGCTGAGATTCTGGACAGCCACACACTCGGTAGAGGGCATATTTAGCCAGAACTTACCCCTCCCCAGCCTCTTGATTCTGGGCCCTCCAGAGTCGTCCCCTCTCCCATTCCTAGCTAAAGACTCACCATGGCCCCAGAGGGCTTGGCACTGCCGGTCCCGGGTTTTGCAGCGACCTCCATAGCAGCGGCCCTAAGGAGCAAACAGGAGACAAGGGACCGAGACACTGAGTGGTCGGAATGGATATAAAACAAGAGACTGTGGGCGCCTGGGTGGCTCAGTCGTTAAGCGTCTGCCTTCGGCTGGGGTCATGGTCCCAGGGTCCCGGGATCGAGCCCCGCATCGGGCTCCCTGCTCCGCGGGAAGCCTGCTTCTCCCTCTCCCACTCCCCCTGCTTGTGTTCCCTCTCTCGCTGTGTCTCTCTCTGTCAAATAAATAAATAAAATCTTTATTAAAAAAAAAAAAAGACTGTATTGAGCCAGAGGCCCCGAGGGGGAGGGCCCCAACCCAGCATACCTGTTCCTGATCGCAGTAGTAACCGTCCAGCTTGTGCAGGTTAGGGGGACACTGTGGACAGAGGGACTGGGCTGAACAGAGCAGCCCTAGGACTGAGAGTTGAAGAATGAAGGGGTGTCAAAGGCCCCCTCAACGGGCTCATAGTAGTACAGAGCTCTTCCAAGTCAGGAACAAGAGGTCTGGCTCAGAACTCAGACCACACAAATTGGCAAGTCCCATAGCCTCTCCAGTCTCCCTGTTTCCTGTGACTACTTCACAGGGCTGGGAGAACTTAATGGAACTAAATACCTGGCACGTAATGAGAACTTAAGACATGTTAACTAATACTGTTATACACTCTGATCTTGAGCACACACCAACCCCGTGCCAGGCCCTTGGAACCCCAGCCAGACTATGCTGATTTAATGATGGAAGGAGCAAAACCAGGAGGCATGGAGAACCCGTTTCACAGGCGAAGAAAATGAGGCTGACCAGCAGCGGCAACGCCAGCAGCGGAGCGGAGGGGCGCAGATAACAACAGCCCCGCGGAGCCAAACCTATAAGGATAGGGGTTGCCTCCCACTGGGACCCTTAGGGCGGCTGGACTGGACGTACCTGGCTCGAGTCCCCGGTGCAGGTCTCCGCGATGTCGCACTCGTTCACGGCCTCTCGACAGGACACACCCCGCGGCTCGTACTAGGAAGGGGATGCGTTTCGCGGCTCAGACCAGGGCCCCGGACTCCGCGCCCGCCTTCCCCGAGGCCCCGCCCCCCGGCCGCTCCCAGCCCAGTCAGCACCGCCCCCAGGCCGGCTCACGGTTCCGCCCCTCCCACCGCCTCTGGGTGGGTGCCCCGCCCCGCTCCTCGTAGCCCCGCTCTCAACAGGCCCTTGGGGGCGCACGCCCGCCCTTCTCCCTCTCCATTGGCGCTTTCTTCGCCTCAAGTCCCGCCCCCGCATTTGCCCCGCCTCCAGCGGCTCCTCCTCCCTGAGTCCGGTCCCTTATCCGGCTGTCCTGTCCGCAGCCTGGTCCCTCCTGGTGCCGCCTCCATCCCGCCCCGGCGGTAGGTGCCCCTCACCTTGCAGCGGCGACAGCAGAGTCCGTCGCTGCACATGGCGTCGTGAGTCAGGGTGCATTTCTTGCAGCAATTCCCGCCCGCACGGCTGCACTCCTGAGGGACGCGGGCACAAGGGGAGGAAGGTGGGTAAGCCCTGACCTTCCCCACCCAGACCTTCTCTGGCGCGCCCCGTCCCGCACCTGGCGCCGCACCAGTCTCTCACCTGCACCGAGCCACAGTCGCACTCCTCCCCCGCCTCCACGAAGCCGTTCCCACACTCAGGCGGGTCCAGGAGCTGGACGGGGAAGGGGTGTCGGAGTCTGGCCGGGACCTTGCCCAAGCCTCGCTCCCATATCCCCGCCCTGGGGCTGGTACCTTGAGGGGCTTGTTGAAGAGACAGCTCCCGCCTCCCTCCTGCAGAAACTGGTTGTACTCGTCGATACTGCAGCGCGAGAACTTGCGGGGCAGGTAGAACCTGGGCGAGGGGCAGGGGACGGAGCCGCTGAGTCCCCGCCACGCCCTCCCCTCCAGCCCACTCTCGCCCCTTCTCAAGACTGGGGATGGGGTGCACGGGGGGACTCGGTGACCATCTCGAGGAGGCTGAGGATCTCCGTGCCAGGAGAGGGCACGGTCATCCTCCTGCCTGCCCATCAAGCGGAAGTGGGCAGCGGACGTTGCTCCTGTCCCCTTCCCGAAACCTCAGGACGGCTCAGAGCGGGAGGTTGGAGAGCTAAGGGGGGAAGGTGCCTCCACACGAGGCTTTGGCGGCGCCCAGTGGCCACGGCGCACACTACAGGCTGCCAGTTTGTGTCTGGCTAGGGAAAGTGGGTCTCCTTGGGCAGTGTCCTCAGAAAACTGGGCTTTTTGAAATCCTAAGTGGGCCCGATAGCTGGGCCTCTTGAGCACCGCCACCCAGTGCTCCCTATGGTTCTCCCTCGCCCAAGACCGTCCCCTAGCTTGTCCCCAAGAACTCACCCAGTGTCTTCCATGATGCAGCCCAGCCAGTTGTCTGGACATTTGCAGTCCCCTGAGAGGTGAGCAGGTGGATATAAGGGAGGGTGGAGGACTGCCCCCCTCCCACAGTCACCCTCCTCACTTCTAGAGCTGCTGGGAGTGGGTCTGGGCTGGTTGTGGGGCCACATGGGGTCTTCTTTGATACCTGCGGAGCTCCGGTGTTTATTCCACATCATGCCCAGGTTCTGCCCCAGCGTCTGGGCCAGGGTCACTGCCATGGCGCCCATGTTGTCATACTTGGGGTGAGGAAGATGGAGCACACAAATGTCTACATCCCTCGTGCCCTTCACAGCCCCTCTCCCTTTAACGCCCACCGCCATCCCAGCCATGCCCCACACAGCTCACCTCATTCACACCTCCACCCCTGGACAAGGAGCAGATGCCCCCCACGTAGGCAGCCCCGCTACTGGTGCTCTGGAAAGTCCTGCCCCTGGAAGGGAGAGGGTTGTCAGGAGAAACCCCTGCCTTGCTCACGGTGGCTTCCCTAGGCTGTGAGGGGCAGACTGGGGAGCCTCGCACACTAGAGCCCTCCCTCAGGGAGGGGAGCCCGTCCTCATGTCAGCCTGTGTGACCTCGGCAAACCCCTTCCTCTCTTTGGGTTTGTTTGCCCATGAGCCACATGACAGGCTCCTATGAGATCATCTCTAACTGCAGATTTCTTTCCTTCTATCCGAGCACTGAGTCCCTGAGGAAGGGATGCTGGGACAGTTTGACAGGAGAAGAGGGGACAAAAGGGGAGCTGACAGGCAGAGGAAGATCAGTGGGGACCGGAAAAAGAGGCATCAGCCTAAGATACAGGGGAAGATGCCCAGCCTATGGCAAGTGGCTGGGGGGCTGGTGCAAGGTGAGCCCAGGTCCCAGACCCTGCGGGAGCCCCTGGCGCCAAGCGAGCATCCGGCAACCCTGCGTGCGGCAGCAAGCAGCAGAGCCTGACAGGACGTGTGGGGCGGGGACTCACGAGAAGAGATGGGTGGCATCACTGGGCTCAGGCAGGCCCTCCCGCCGATAGACCATGAGCTGGGCCAGGGTCTCCAGGAGGTCATCCTGCACCTGGATCTTGTCCCCATCTGCCCACGTTTCCATGGCAACCAGCACAATGCGGGTATTGAGCTGCTCCTTGTACATCTGGGCCCGGGGGGAAGAAGGTAAGGGTGGGGCTGGAGGGTAGGAGAGGGTGGGGGCACAGGGCTGGAGGAGGGCCTCAGTCTGTCTCTTCAGGAAGTGGGGATCAGAGGCTGATAGGGCCCTGCCGAGTTCACCCCAAGCATGTGTGCGGCGGGCCAGTGGCGAGGGAGGAGAGGGAAGGGAAGTGGGGTGGCTCACCACATCTGCCAGGTTCACAACGGACTTGGCAAAGTTGCTGGTGAGGACCACCGACTGGCGCATCTGCTCAAACTGGGAGGAAAGAGAGTGGGTGGAGGGCCAGGCAGCTTTGGGCCCCCCTCCCAGAATTGCCCCCAGGCTGGGAACTTACCAGCTGGTGGTCGTTGACCACGATCAGCTCCACGTACTTGGTCTCACTGTGCACGGTAGGGTGGCCCCGGCGGACCTGGGCGGTGGGTGGGCACTAGGGATCAGTCCCCTCCAGGCCTGGCGTCGGGGCCAAGCCATGGGCAGACTCAGGGGTGCTGAACTCCAGTCAGGGATAATGCTGGTCCCCCCACTGGTGGGGTTCCCCCCCCCTCCCCAGCCTTTGGTACGAGGGCAGTCAGCCTCAGTTTGTCCATAATTCGGGCGGGTGCAGACACGGGTGTTAGGAAATGGGGTGGGGGGCTTCCTCTCAGGCGTGGTACCCTGGCCCCCAGCCACATCAGTCTGAGCCCTCCTTTGCCCCCGTCATGGATGGGGTGTCCTTCTGCTCTGGACCACAGCCCGAGGTCTCCGCAGCCCGAGGTCTGTGCGGGCCCCCGTACCTGCCTTTTCCTTCTCAGCCTCGGCCGGTTCACAGGAGCAGAATGAGCAGGGGCAGCAAATAGGCAGCCTGGGGGGAGGGGCCAGGTGAGGGGAGCACAGCCGGCCCCCTCCCCAGCCCCACTTTCCCTCCCTTACCTGGTTCCCTGCATCCGAGGGGGACTGGGAGGAGAGGGGTCCGGTAAATGAGGTGGGGAAGGGGTCCCTGAAATGAGGGGGAATTAGTTTTTGGCGGGGGGGGGGGCCGACCAGGTCTGCTCCTGAGCCCAGATGGGGGACAGCTCCAGCCCTCCCCCCCACCCCACCCCAGGGTGACCCAGAACTGGCCAGAGCTCCCATGTCGGATCTGATCTCCCAGATGCTCAGATTCCGGGGTCAAGACCTGGGGGCGCCCTGAGAGATAGGGGCAAAGGACACTGGAGCCCGATGGGAGGTTACTTGGGGGACAGAGGGGACATTGGAGCTGAGGGCACAGGGGGAGGGAACCAGAGCTGGGGTGACTGAGGAGGGCAGTAAGGCTGAGGTCACCAAGGGAGGAGGCAGCGACAGCCATTGGGACAAGCCACGGAGGGTGTGCGTGCGCAGCAGGGCTGTCAGAGGGGACTGTGAGGGGCTCACCTGTGGGGGTTCCTGAGTCCTGGCCATCTCGCGGGGCTCCAAGATGTAGGTGAAGTTCCCATCAGAGAAGACCCCACTGCAGAGAGAGAGGCGCAGGTCCCCACCTGCATCCCCAAGCCAGGGACAAAGGCTCTTCCCCTTCTCCCAGCCCCTGCCTGTACTCACTGCAGCCCCTGGCAGGTGGACAGGGCAGCAAAGGATTGGGGGTTCCCCCGGAGCTTCCCCTGGTAGTAGCAGTGATCCCCGGCCCCCTGGAGGAGGAGCAGAACATGAGCAGACATGCCCCCAGCCCTGGTGTGAAGGCAGGAGGAGCAGGGAGGGGCCCCGCGGCTGCTGGGTGTGCGGCTGGCCATGGTCCCTGGGTACACCTGGGGATCCGGAGCCTGGTCCTACTCTGGATGTGCTCCTCATTTGCTCTTTCACCTGGGCGGGTGCCTAGTCCTCCCTGGGCCCCCTTCACCGCACCTACAAGATGAGGAAGTTGGGCTACCTCAGTGGTTCTTAGCCATTGCAGTGGCGGGGGGGGGGGCGCGCTGGTGCCTAGTTCATAGACTCCTCTGAGGAGAGCTAGCACTCGGGGGCCAGGCACGGCTCTAAGCACTTACACTGAGGAGCGCACTTAATCAGATGAAAGCTGTGGACTCAGCCCCAGCACACGCAAGTGCACACACAGTGTGTTCACAGAGACCACCGCCTAGGCGGACACGGTCTGCGGCTGAGGAACGGTGAGCAGCATGTGTCCTCTTGGCCGGGGCTCTCGGGTCAGAGGGGACAAGCACCCCACTCCCTGCTCCTGCAGAATTACTTGTGCTCCAGTTCCTGAACCGGCTGGGTGGGGGGTGGGGGGTGGGGAGGAGGCTATTTATAGACACTTCTTCATCTTTGCTCAAGCCCCTGGGCCTCTGGGGCTGGGACCCTGGTGTCCCGGGCAGCCAGGAATTTCCAAGGCTTTGGTGCTGAGGAAGAAGGGCACTTCCCCAACGGCCACCTCCTAGAAAAGTCTGGGCAGGGAGCAGGGAGGGTCCTTGAAGGCCTCCATGTCAGGCAGAGAGGCCGACTGGGAGTCAGACCTTGGGAGCTGGGTGAAGGGCTCAGGCTCCATGCCATTCAATACGCCACTCTGACTCCAACCCTTGGAGCCTCCATGGTGGGGAGAGATGGAGGGTCCCAAGGGGCTGGGCCCACCCAAGTATAGAGTATACCTTGGACCCCATCTCCAATGACCACCTGTCCCTTCATTCCGTCTCCCCTGTCCCCTTCCAAAGGCACTCACGGTGTTGTGCTGGGTTGTCCCCTCCCGGCTAAAATGGCGCTCCACATATTGCGAGGAGAGGAGGTGACTGAAACAGACAGAGCGGGGCAGGAGGAAGGAGGGGGGGTCGCTGCTGGGGCTGGATCAGACTTGGGTCCCACCTCAGCTCAGATCCAGGGCCCCTGCCCCAGCCCTGCCCCCGCCTCCCCACCCAGCCAAGTCAAGACCATGCCTTGCCCACCCGCCTGCTGCCCTTCCTTCCAGGCTCAAGGCCACACTCACTGGTTCAGCTCCAGGTCCAGAGTGAAGTTTGAGTTGAAGGCTGGGATGACGAAACTCACTTGGGCCAGGTGGACAGGCTGGGGGTGGGGGGAGGGCGGAGGGGAATCAACCTGGGGAACTTCAGGACAAAGACAAGCGCTGGTGGGGGGAGCAGCCCAGCAGCTAAGGGGACCACTGATTTGGGGGGAAAGAGCTCATCTTCCTCCAAGACCCTGTTCCTTTCCTGGGGGCAGGGGCAGGAGTAGGCATCCTGGCACACAGCCACCCTCTGGGCCAGGGCTCGGTGAGCAGCATAGGGGGCAGGTGCCAGCCCACCCTCTCTGGTGTTGGCACCCCCTAGGGCCAGGCTACCTGAGCAGCAGGGATGGAAGGCAGTTCAGCCTGCCCACTGCTTCACGCCAGGCCCTCCCTGCTGTTGGCAGGGCCAGCCCCGCCCTCAAGTGGACTAAAGAGAGCCCCCCAGAAGTACCATGGGAAAGGGGCAAACTGGAGATGGGGGTGCAGTGTGACCCCCGGGCCCTGCAAACCAGGCCCCTCCCTTCCTGCATCCTGGCCCCAGCCTCAATTGATGGAGGAGGCTCGGACTCTACAGACAGGGTAGCGTGGGTTGGAACTGGAAGCTGAGGTGATGGGCAGATGCCATCCTGTCAGGAGGAGGGAACTTGGCTCCTCCACCCCCAAGTCCATTGCCCTCAGCCTTGCCCAAAGCAGCTCATCTTTAATATTTCAATCCCATGGTTAATTTTTAAACACGGAAGTTTTCCTGATAAATTTTTCAGAGGGGCCTTTGCAGTGGGGCTGGGAGGCTCCAGGTTGTCATGGCGACGTACCAGGCCTGAGCAAGATGGCTGCCCTACCAGGTCTGGGCGCCCAGCTTCTGCGGGGAGTGGGGACTCCAGACCTGAAGCTAGTGTGCCTGGAGGAACAGTGACCTCCAGAGAAGGGGCAGGAGAGTCTGTGCTACGGGGATGAGGGGGACTCTCACATCCCCACTCCAAGCATCAGGTCTCACAAAAGACCCGGAAGCACAGCAAGGGCCTGAGACGGACTAGAGCCTTTTTCACGCCCCTATCCATTTAAGAAGACTGGAACCCAGACTCCCAGCTGAGGGTCCTACCACCGGGCCATGCAGGTGTGAGGCTTTTCTCCTAGGCTGCAGGGTGGAAGGGAGCCCCAAGGTCACGAAATCTCATAGCCTGGTGCTAGTTGGCTTTCTTATCAGCCACCTAGATTTCTCATTTTTACTGAGTACTTATTATGTGCCAGGCACTGTTCTAAATACAAGCATTATCATATCTGATCTACACGAGCCCGTGGGATAGAAGCCACTGCTACCCTCCTCTGACAGATGGGGAGCCTGAAGGACAGAGAGGCTAACTAACTTGCTCAAAGTCACACAGCTAAGAAGTGGTGCAGCTGGGATTCAAGCCTACAGAATCAGCTTCCAAGGCCTTCTCACCCCAAAGGTGAAGTAAGATAGAAAGGGCCAAGTGTCCATGAGAGGCCCTAGGAGAGGGGGGTTGAGGTGGGGGTGAAGGGCCAGCGCCCGGGTAGGCAGCCCTCTGAGCTCCAAGGACACTGACTCACCCCACCCCAGGCTGACTGAGCTCAAGCTCTATCCCAAGCCCCCAGAGCGTCGATCAGATTTGAAATAGAACATCAAGGACAAGAAGTCGCTGCTTTCCTCTTCCCGCCCCGGCCTGGCCCATCTCTGCTTTCTCCCTGCCCCCGGGCCTGGACTACCTCTACCCCTCCCACCCCACGCCCTTGGCTTGGACTATCCCTGCCCTCCCTCTCCCCTCCTGGGTCTGCTCTGTGTCTGCCTTCCCCATCCATCCCTGCCCCAACTACCTGTGCCCTCCCCTGTCCTCAGGTCTGTATCCGCTTGTTCTTTCTGCCCCCCCCCCCACCCCCACTGATAAGCCCCTATCTCTGCCCCTACGGGCCCCCGTCCAGGCCCCTTGGCCCAAGCCCATTCTCTCAGGCTGTGCAGCTTCAGGGATGAGCCAGCAGCCTCTCTGAGCCTCAGATTTTCCCGCTGAAAATGGTATACGATGAGCCCAGATAGATGCAAGGCTGTGAAGTTGGCTTTGTGTGGTGGGGGTCGTCTTGGGCCAGGAGAATTCTGGCAGCATCGGCCCTGGCGCTAGTAGAATGTCCACCGCTCAGGAAGTCAGCGAGCTCACCCATCTGGCCTCCCCCATCTCTGTGCAGACCAAGCTGACCCCCACTCTGGGGAAAGCCCAGACTGGTGGAAGAGCAGACACTAGGGTCCTTTCTGTCCTCACCACCTCCCGCAGGCTCATTGTTCCCCACCTGCTCAGGCCTACCCTGGGCTGGGCTGCCCCTTCCCCAGCAGGACCCAGGGCCCAGGCCAGATAAGGGCAAGGGCAGCTGCTGGGGCTGGGGGCTGGGCCTGAGAGGAGACAGCCCAGGGAGGGCTAGGGAGCCACCAAAGGTGCTAGAGGAAGGGGAAGGAAATCAGAACGCTGGGCAGGGGCTACATGGAGACAACCTCTGTCTGCAGGAAGTGAAAGATCAGGCAAGCCCACCTCAGTCCCCAGGAACTCTGTACCCCAGGCACCTCCTGCTGGCCCCAGACTCCTAAGACACCCCCCCTCCCCCAGCCAAGCTTTAGGCCCGGGTTCTATCAAAGCCCAACAGCTCCTTACTTGGTCTGCCTCCTGCCCCTGACCTGCCCCTGACCTCTTCCATTCTCCCTCAGTTCCTCCCCTGGGAGCCCCTTCTGTCCCCTGCCACCCGCCCGCCCTCCTCCGTGCCCAGCTCAGCGCTGCTGGTGACTGGCCGGCCGGGCCTCGACCCCGTGCCCTGCTCTTGCCTCTCACTCCCCGGCCATCCGGCTCTCACGTGCCCTGGCTCATTTGATCCCAACCCGCCCAGGTCGTCTGGTGCTCATTTTACAAATGGCAGGCCAAGGCTCAGGGAGAGACACTTGGAGGTGACTGGCCCAGGGCCACACTGGGGAGGTGCGGGGTCAGATCTCAGCCTGGGGGGGCTGGGGTTCATGTCTGCCACAGCAGCTCGGCCACCTGGCTTCGGTGACTGCCCTCCCTGTGGCTCCCTTGTTACCAGCCCGTCCATCCCTCGGCTTGGGCTTATGCCCCGTGTCAGGCTCAGCCAGATTCAGGGGGCAGAAGGAAGGAGGCAAAAATCCCACTGAAGTCCCCGAATCACAAATGCAGACGCCAGGCCTCCAGCCTAGACCCACAGAATCACAGACTTGGGAAGGGAGAGACTGAGGGTCTCGGGGGTTCTCAGATGCTCCAGTATATTTGAGTGTCCAAGCACTGCCCTTCAAACTGTCACCCCAAATCCCTCCACCAGAACCCCCGTCTCCTCCCATGGCTTTCTCCTCCTCACCCTCATCTGCAAAGCCCGCACCCCCCAACCCATGAGTGCTGTGGACCCTCTACTCCTGAGCTGGCCTGTCACCCCACCTCAACCCCCCTCTCCTAGGGCCTCAGCTCTGGACATCTCTGATCACTGATTCAACTTTTCACACGGCCACCTTTAGTCCCCTGAGCACACAACATGCCCATTTTTTCCCCCCTGCCCAGGGGCTCCACACTCATGTTGAATGGAAAGGCATCAGAAGGCCTGAGCCTCAGTTTCCCCATCGGTAGGATGGGGTTGTCATGAGGGTCAGATGGAAGCCCTTCTTAATGTGTTATTATCACAAGGATTAGTAATCATAATCATAACAGTTGAAGAACAAAGTGTAAATGTTCCCGCTGAGCAGGGCTTTGAGGAACTAGCCGAACCACATGGGCTGGGTGGCTGCAGATGGCAAGGAGCCAGAGACGCAGGGGCCCCACCTGGGTGGGGGGGACATCCCCTCCCCACGGCAGCTGTCGCCCACGATGTGCTGAGGCTCAACTGATCAGCAGGACTGTGGGAATCCCAGACAGAACAGTTGAACAAATTTCTGATAATGGGATTTTACCTACATTTTGAGGACAGAGTCACTTCCTTAGAGGGTCATGAGTCCTTCTGGGGACAGACTCTAGGCAACTGGGTCCCTCTAGGCAACCAGGAGGGGGTGATCAGGCAAGGCCAAGCCCACAGGCCAGAGTCTGGGGAGGACTCAAGACTCCTGCCGCGTTGTCCCCACTCCCACCAGCACCACCCGGAGCCTGACAGGTAACCCCCAAATGCCCAGGCTTCTGTCTCGGACACCAGCCCTCACGCTAGTCCAGCTGCCCACACCCCGCCCCGAACACTCGGGAGCAAGGGCAGGCCTCACAGATGTTGAACATCTGTTCTTGCCAGATCCTAGGCAGGACACCTGACAAACATCATCGCCTCTGATCCTCCAAGCAGCCTGGCGAGATGGAGACGACTCTTAGCCCCTTTTATGGGTGAGGAAGGTGGGATTCAGAGGCAGCAGAACCAGGAGCCGCCAAGGCTGCTCCCCCCACCGCCACCCCCAAAGCCTTTCAGACCCAAGCTTAGTCTCATGCCGGGGCTCAGTTCACAGCCCTCACCTTTGCAGAGCAAGCCGGGGCGGGGCGGGGCGGGGCGGGGCGGGGGGGTGGGGGGCGGGGCTGGCCAGCACAAGTCCCAGGGGCGACTTCCAGCCATCAGCCCCCTCCCGGGAACCATCTCCTACCTCCAATCCCAGGACAGAGCCGCAACCTTGGCTGCAAAGACCAAGCCTGGCCATGGCCCTAGTGGGGTATGAGGGCTCCAGGCCCAAGGCCCTGTGGCTCCCTGCCGAGGACTGCCATCTAGTAAGGGCTGGGGACTGAGCCTTGCCGGATTGGCCCCCACCCCTACAGCAAGAAAACACCAACCCGCCGAGGGCTTCGGGGGTAGCATTTCCAGTAAACGCTGGTCTGGACAGCTTTCATAGGAGCTCAGCCCAGTGACTGGGGTCCCCCGCCTCCGGCTGGCTCTAGTATGTCTGTCTCCTAGGCCTGGAGCCTGAAACCTCTCCGCCCTCAATTGTTTGCTTCCCCACATCTTGCCCTTGTCTTGGTTCTGAAGGAGTCTGGGTTTCCCTAGGGGGCAGATATGACCCACACAGCAGCTCTGTGTGGATTAGAAAAAGGTTCCCCTCAGAAACATGTAGCCTCATGAGCCCACAGATTTCATTCAGTCCACTTGCCCGGGCACTCTTGTGCAGTGAACAACCAGGCCAACTGCCCATGGTGGCCCTGCTTGTTCTGTCTCAATCTTCAGCTTCAGGCTCCCTTTGATCACAGGTTTCTGCACTTCCAGAAACTCCCCCTCCTCTCTGGGCCTCAGGCCCAGCCTGCTTCCAAACTGGACAAAAGCGAGGTGTTGAGAGCAGTGGGGCCCCCGTGGCCCCCCTCACTCACTATACCCCTGAGCGGGAGAGGCAGGCACACTCAGAGCATCAATCTTGGGCCTCAGTCTTGATTCCACTACTTAAGTGATGTGTGACCTGGCTTGTTACTTCACCTCTCTGTGCCCGTCTCCCCATCTGTACAACAGGAATAACAACAGCCCCATCTCCTACAGCTGTGATGATCATTACATACCTCAGTACGTGGAAAGGCATAACACTGCCCCAGTAAGGGCCCAGTAAATTGTCATTTCTCTAGCTTCTAATTCCTTCCCGGCCACCTTCCACCCCCGCACCCCCGCCCTCCCTTCCCCACAAAAGCCAGGAGCCCTCAGCACACAAAAACCTTTCCTATCACTACCTCCGGGAGGTGGATGAGGCTGAGATGAATATTATCATCATCCCGATTTTAGGGATCAGGAAGCTAGGCCTCAGACAGGTGATGTGACCAGGCCAGAGCAGGTGAGCACCCAAAGCCCCCCCACCCTAGTCCTGCCGGCCAGAGTGCTCCCCCAGACTCGCCACCTGACCCACAGCAAATAGAGATCTTGCTGCTGCCCCAAAACCTCGCTGGGCCTGAGGCCCCAAGCCGATGCAATAATTTTGCCCTGAGCCCAACAGTGCCAGGGTGTGGCACTTCCTGTGGGGACCCGGGCTCAGTGCTGCACGGGCTCCGTCATCAGCCCCGACGGTCCAACGCCAGAAATGCCTCAGGGAGAAATGCCAGGTGGGAGTAGAGGGTTGCAATGTCTCCTTCCGGTCAGGGGAAACTATTCTGGACATGTCTCTTTGTCTCCCTCGGCCTTCTTCCATCTTGCTGGGTGGCACTGCCCTGGTGCCAAAATGGAGAGTCCCTGGAGGCAGAATGGTGCAGTGAGAAGCACCTGGTCTTGGAGAGATTCATTCCGCTGCTTGAGATCTGATTGACTTTGAGCAAGTTACTCAACCTCTCTGAGCCTCAGTTTGCTCATCTGTAAAATGGGCAGGCAAAAGTCACCTTCCTTATGGAGTTGTGAGAAATCCACCTCAGGGGAGACTGAGGTACAGGTGAGGCAGGGCTACAAGTATGTCCCCTGGGGAGGCTGCGGGGAGGTCCCTAGAAAGGCTCAATGCTGGAGAGGCCCCCACTGGAGGTGACCACTGCCCCACAGATCCACGAACCCTCCACTCCTACCCTCACCCCCTCAGACACCCCGTTGGGCACATTCAGACTTGGTCGCTCACACACATCACACAGCAGAACGACACTTGTCGTCTGCATACCCAACTCATCAAGTCCAGCTACACCCGTTCTGGTCCCCCCCCAACACAGTCCCAGGTTCCACCATAGCCCGGGACCCCCCCCCCCACTCTCCCTTCAGGAAGGACTAGGCTGAGGAAGCACTCCATTCTTCATCCTTACCTGGCCCCCACACCTTCCGCCTGCACTGTCCTCTGACCACACCACGGCACCACCCCATCCTCCATCTGGACCTCCCCTGAAGCACCTACCAGGGGCCCCAGCATCAGGCTGGGCAGTCAACTCCCAGCCAACACAGGCTTGGGGTGCACAGCTCTTGGGGGGTGACCCCAAGGAAGAAAGCTGGACCAAGGACCAAACCCAGCCAGGACACCCCATTCCTGGCCTTGGGACCATCCTATGGCCCATCTCCCACCTCCCAAGGAGCCTGGACAGACACTGAAGGCAGCCTCCAACCCCTTTCCTCTCACCCCTGCCCCACTGCCACCCCATCCCCCCCCACCCCCACCCAGGCCTGCCTGCCTGGGACCATTAAGCAGCCCCTCCCCCTCCCTGCCTTGAGTGATGGTCCATCTATTATGCATGCTGCCTTCCTGCTCCATTCCATTTCCCGAGTATCCCCCCTGAGCCCCCCCACAAACCCCTCCACCCCCCCTAAGGGCTTTTAACCAAGTACATTAGGCAGGGCCAGATGCCAGTCTGACAGATGTCCGTTTCCCTCCTTCCTCTCTCTGCCCAGCCCAATTTACCTCCCACCATTCCCAGCTGCCAAAACTTCCCAGACCTCCGCTGTACCCCTCCTCTGAGTCTCTCCTCTACACCTCCTATTTCTGCCAGGCCTTCACCATCCCTCCCTCCGCTCCCCCCCGCCCCCACTGTTGGCCTGGCTAACTTTCAGCTTCCAGCTCCTGGAGAGCCGAGGAGTGCTGAATATTCCATCTGGGTAATTATTATTCACATGATATTAATTAATTATTAATTGCAATTAATCTCCTTCATTCCTAACCTTCCTTTGGGAGGCAGGAGGGGCCTGGCAGCTGAAAGGGATGGGGTGGGGGGGGAATGGGGCAGATGGAGCTGGCATTTGTGGGTGAGCTTGGGGCCTCCAACCTTTTTCCAGGACTCCATCCTCAGCAAGGACAGGAAGAAAGACAAGCCTATCAGTGCACAGAGGGAAACTGAGGCAGGAGAAAGCACTGAGCCGTTCCAAGAAAGCCCGCTGAGGGTGGCTGTGAGGAGAAACAGGAGCCCTACCTAATCGGTGCCTGGGCTCTTAGCGGCCTCTCCCGGTCCCCTACTGCCCCCCGCCAAGCCCCATTTGAGGTAGAACCACTTGCTTTGGCAGGAGGGGAGTGGGGGTGGGTGGAAGGCTGACCCGAGGCTGCATGAGTCCTGGGCATTCAGGGTCCACGGAGGGCAGGGGATCCCCATGATGATTGGAGGGGGGGCCTGGAGTGGGGCCAGGGCTCCCCACTAGTGGGCTCCAGCACCCATCAGGTGGGTAGCCCATTGTGCAGGAGAAGCTGCAGGAGCCAGCGTGTGGGGTAGGGTGGGGGGACCCAAACCCTGGCAGCCCGGTGGCCTTCCTTGGGCTCCAGGCCTGCTTCAGCCCCCTGGCCTCACCACCCAACCCCACTCACCGGGCCCCCTGGTGGCTCCTGGCGGACCCTGGTGTCCAACTGCTGCTTTCGGACCTCTCCCCCAGAGCTCTCCCCCACCAGACGGCTGGGCTCTGTGACCTCAGGGCCTCCCGGACGCCCCAGCTGGGGTGAGACCCGCCAGCGCAGAGCTCCGAAGGGACCCCGGGTCCCAAGACCTGGGGAGACAAGGCCAGAGCTGCAGGCGGCTGCCCACAGAGGGGCAGGAGACTTGGGACTGGGGTGAGCACACCTCATCCCCTGCTCTGGTGTGGCCCTTGGAGCCCTGGGAGAGGGGGATCTGGGCGGGAGGATCTGCTCCCCTGCAGAGGGAAGAGCCCGATGGGGAGGGGGCCAGGAGCTTCCCTTCCGCCGGCCCGTCACGACTGCCCCCCCCCCGCAACCCGCAGAGACCTGCAGAGTCCGCCGGCCGGCGGCAGGGGACTGGCCGCGGTGGGGCGGGCCAGATGGGGACAGGTGGGTGCACGCGCTCTCCCTCCTCCCCCCCCCCCGCGCTCGGACCTGCTGTCACCCCGAGCACTGCAGGAAAATGTGGCTGCAGCAGAAAGCGCCGCAAAAGCCGGGGCGGGGGCCGGGGGCGGCGGGACCGGGGGCACTCACCCGGCGGGGGGAGCAGCGGGAGCAGCAGCAGGAGCGCCGCGAACGCCCAGCGCCGCAGCCGCCTCATGGCTCGCTCATAATCCTCCGGCTCCGGGGGCTGCGGCTGCGAGCGGCTCGGCGCGGCGCGGGCGGGGGGAGGCGCGGCTGCGGGAGGCGCGGGGCGGGGGCGCCGGCCGGGCGCGGGGCGAGGCTGACGGCGGCGGCGGCGGGGCGGGCGCCCGGCTCAGCGCGCTCCGGCCGCGGCCATCCCGGCGGGGCGGCGGGCCGGGTTAAGAGCCGAGCGGCGAGCACGTGAGCCCAGGGCCCGCCCCCGGCTCCCCCCCGCCCCCCCAGCCAAGCCGGGCAGGGCAGGGCCGGGGCCGCCGCGACGGGAGGACAAAAGAGGCGCCGCCCGGAGACCCGCCTGCCCGCGGCTCCTCGGGCCCCCTCCGCAGGTGCAGGGCGGAGCGCGCCCGTTCTCCCCCCCTGCCCCCACCCGTCGTTGGGGGAGCTCCGAGGACCCGTGGGTTGGTAGGGGAAGGGAGGCAGGGAACACGGGGACCCCGGGCTCTAACCCGGTGACGGCCCGTCGGGGGGCCCCGCGCGGTCGAGGAACGGGGGCGTGGCTGTCCGGCTCCCGTTTTCCCCTCCAGCGCGGTACCCAGGACGGGCTTTTCGTGGACCCAGCCACGAGGGCCCGGGTCGACCGCAGGCTTAGGTGGAGCTGGGAAGGTCGGAGGAGCAGGGACGGGACCGAAGGGATCTCTCATCCACCCGCAGCAGAGCAGGTCACTGCGGAGTTCTCCCACACCCCGAGTCCAGACCCCTTTCCATCCTGCAGGCTCGTTTTCCAGGCCAAAGATGCCCTCTGCCTCCGGGAGGGCTGCTGGGATTGCTGTCACCAGAGCCACCAGCAAGGGCGTACCTACTGCCTCTGGGCTCCTGAATTCCTCCCCTAAATATATCAATTAGCCAGGTCATTTACGTGCTGTTAGCATGCCCCATTCCTGCCCCTCCCTTGCTAGCCCAAATCTTTGAGGAGCAGAAGACACCTCTGGAGCCCACCCACCCCCCCAGCTTCCCCTCTCTGGCCAGACTAGGTTGCCCTGTCTGCAAACCACCTCTCTCCCTGTGCCGCCTCGCTTAGCTCGTGGGCTCCTGGGTAAGATGGGTCCCCATACTGGGGGCTGGGATCTCTGATCTCTGCTAGGGATCCCACGAACCAGAGAGCTGAGATGGATGGGGGGGTGGTAGGGCTTGCACACGGCTGGTGAGGTCCCACCATGACCTTGTGCCCAAGGCCAGAGCATCCTCGAAGCCATAGCAGGCTGAGGAGCAGGAGTGGAGGCAGGGAACCCCTTCCTGGGTCCTCTCCTTCCTTAGGGACCCAGGTACTCTGCCAGGGACGGGGGAGCTGTCTCTGGCTCGTGACAGTCCCCCCCACCCTCCGCACTCTATTTTAGGCCCAGGAGAGGTGAGAAGGCAATTTCCCGGGAGGTGCTGACATCAATGCTGGGACCGGGGTGACTACCCCCAACAACCACCTGCCACTCCAGACCCAGATGCTCAGCAAGGCTGAGCCAACTGGTCCTTCACTCCGGAGACATCTTGGAAACCTCTTCCGGGGAGTAGGGGTGAGGGGGCTCCCAGGAATGAGGACCTACTATGGGATATTCCCTAGAAGCTCAATTAGTCAGGTGGGAGAGATTGTGCTCCTCGTTTCAGATGGGGAAATGGAGGCTCCAGGAAAGAGGTGCCCATGTGAGCTTCCCAAAGTCCAAGAGCTGGCAGTGAGAGGCCGTCTATCCTATCTGCTCCCCAGGTCCCCCAGGGTGAGTTCCTCTTGGCCTGCCTGCTCTGGGCCACAGCAGTGAGCTGCGATCCCGTGTGCCTCCCAAAAGGACAGGCGGGGTTTGTCATTTCACAAGGGCGGGGGCGCTGGGTCTCACTGGGCCTGGGGGCGTCTGGACCCCTCTCCCTACATGACCAAGCCCACACGGCATGCCCAGTCTGTGGCCTGGGCCTCTTCGGTTGAGGGGCACTGCTGTGATTTCTGTGGCTCTGGTTCCTTGGGGTTCCTGTTGAGAGTCCTTCCTGGCCCCCAGACTGACTCCTCTCTGGTGGCATCCTGAGGCAGCTCCAGTGGTGGTTCCATTGTATGGCCCTGCGACCCCCAACAGCCCCTCATCTCCCTGGGTGGCAGCTTCAAGCAGGCCCCGCTGGGATCTTGACCCCCCCTTTGACCACACCCCACTCCCGAGCCTGAGGCCCCACCTCCCCTCTCTCGTCCTCCGTGTCAGCTGCACACCTCTCCCCAACGGGCGCCTGCTTGTTTCTCTCCCCCACCTTCTCTCCCAAGGTCAGGAGCTGTAGAGGCAGCCTCTCTTCAAAGCAGGGGCTCCCTGGGAGAATCCTTACCCCAGTGCCACAGCTATGGTGGGCTCCTTTGGTCCCTTCTGCCCATTGCTTGTCTGCCCAGGAGGAGGACAGGACTCTGGAAATCAGAGGCTCGGGGCCACTATTCTGTCTTGATGCCACCCTCTGGGTCACCCCTGCTGAGGGAGCTGTTAGGCTCTGGTCCCCACCCCCAGCCCTCCCTCAGGAGTCTCTACCACCAAGAGGCCTGGGGCCGCCTTCCCTGAAGTCCTGCCCTTCAGCCAAGTTCTTCCCTCAAATTTTCCTGCACGGGGGCCAAACTGGGTTGATGTGGAGCCAAGATGTAGTCCCAGCAGCTGCAGGTAAGGGAGGGATGTCTGCTGCCCCTGGCCCCTCTCCTTCCCTCTGCCCCAAAACTCCATCCTGGAAGACATGGTGGGCGGTGATTCCTGCCAACGGAGGCCGTCCAGGCCCCGCACCCAGGCTGCGAGGCCGGTAGCAGAGACCATGCCAGGCGAGGGGGAGGGGGGTGCCCTGCGAACAGCAGGAATTAGGGACTCCAGGCGACCAGCTGGTGTCCCAGTCCTGGTTAAGGGCTGTGTGACCTTGAACCAGTCTCCCAGCCTCTCTGAGCCTGTTTCCTTCTCTGTGAAACGGGGCTTGGAAAGGCCCTTCCTGGCCATGCTGCTGCGGGGTAGAGTGGCTGGCCTCAAGTGCTCAGAACAGCCCCTGGTGCACTTGCACGGGACGCTCACTGGCCCCGGGCTCGCACTGCCCCTGGGGCCCCAGACGTGCCAAGGAGAAAACCAGCTTTGTGGCTCTTGTGCTGGACCCAAGGGACTGTTTAGTGGCTGGGGGCCTCGGGGCCCTCTACCCAGCACCTGGGGAGACTGCTCGCTGACATGATGTTGAGGGGTGGAGCGCAGAGAAAATGCCCCGAGCATCAGGACCAGGAGTGCCTTCTGCTCCCTCCCAGATCCCAGCCCAGCTCCCTGTCCTTTCCACTGGGAGATTGCCACCCCTCTGGTTAGCTCTCCCAAGGGAGGCCTAGCTCTCCCCCATCTCAGTCATCCTTGTGAACCCTTCCTTAGAAATCTGAAGCTCAGGGAGGAATTGGAGGTGCCGGGGGTCCCAGGGATGCCCATCCTTTGAGGTTTGTAGTCATGCCCCCAAGGGCCCAACATGCCGGGGTGGGGAAGGTGTGGCACCCACCACTGTCCCCTTTCCCCCCATGCATGGGATCCTCCTCAGGTTCTGGGGAACCAGCTGTTGGAAAGTAGGGGGGGGGCCTGGGGTCAGGGTGTCTCACAGAGCCCCTTAGCTTCAGCCACAAACACACACTGGGGATGGGGCTGCGGGTCACCAGGCGGGAGATCAGTGAAAACAAGCTCTATTTGAAGGGTTTGGAGAGGCCTCACAGGTATGGGTTCGGGGCGGGAGGAGGGGGGAGCGGATGAAAAGTTTGCTGAGAGTTTATAATGTGTGTTATAGTGTTTATAACCTCACAAACAGATCTAATTCTTGCAACTTTCTAGTGAGGCAGAAACTGCCATTACCTCCGTTTTTCAGATTAAGAAAAGTGTCTCAGGATCCTTGCCAAAGGTCAGTTATGGGCAGGACCCAGACGTGAATTCGGGCCCGTGTAGCCTGAAGGCATACACCATGGGGTTTTCGAGGAATATGGAACCTGGGCCTTGAAGAGCAGGGCATTCTTGCTGTCATCAAGGGGCATTCCAGGTCAGTGGCCGAGAGCGGCCTCAGGGCTGGAGTGCCTCAGGGCTGGAGTGCCCACGGTGGCCAGACAAGGGACCAGAAGGTGGCAGAGAGCAGGGAGGAGGCAGGGTGGCTGTAAGGAGAGGCCGGGCAGCAGGGGAAGTGACCAGGAGGACCTGAGTCTGGTGGGAGGGCCTGAGGGGCTGAGGGAGAGGATGCCGGGAGAGGCGCAGGACACAGTGGGAAGGGGAGCCGGCCCTGGCTGGAGGGACGAGTTTCTAGGAAGTAGGTCTGTGGTAGTGGCCCGACGGAGGGATACAAGGGACCCGTCGGCCATCAGGTATTTTATTATTGGAAAGAAGGACCCTTGAAGTCATCTCATCCAAGCCCTCACCGAAACATGAAGAAACTGAGGCCCAGAGTAGTCAAGGGCCTCGCTGGAAGTCACAGTGGGAGCCGGCCTGGGGCTAGGCCCCCTGCATTCCCACCCAGCGCGGGGCAAGAGGAGAATTCAGAAGGGAGCCAGGGGCCGAGCTACCAATTCAGGTCCCATCTGCGAAGGGAAAAAGCAGTGCACAGGGCTGAGGATGAAGGTCCCAGGCTGGGGAAGCAGGGGTGCCGGAGGGTGGGTCAGGGTTCCAGGAACTGACTCAGGCCTGTGCTGAGCGAGGCTGGTAAAGAGGGCAAAGGCTGGGGGAGGGAAGGACCAGGCTGGCGGGGGGTCACGGAGCAAGGGAGCCAGGTTTCAAGGTGGAAAAGGAGAGAAGGAAGCCAACTTTGATAATTCTCAGGTTATCCGGTGACCTAGGACCGGCTGAGGCCCGTGGAGTGCTTCAGGCAGAGCCTCCACGGCTTTGGGAGGACAAGGTGCAGACATGGAGGCAGCGGCAGCAGACTGCAGGAAGGGGTTGGAGAAGGAGGGGGGGCTGCTGAATCAAGGAGTGGAGTTTTAGGGCAGAGGGAAGGAGATGGCAAATCCGATAAGGCATTTGACAAGGCTGGCTGGGGTAGACCGGAGAGCAGGGACGGTGACAGGAAGGACACAGCTCCCTCCGCAAGTCAGATGTGGGAAGGGGATGGAGAGCAGGGGGAGGCAGTGCCTGCACAGTCTTGAGTCAAGGTCATCTGCGGAGGAGCGGAAGGGGGTTCCAATAGTCAAGGGCCACTGAGGGCCACACGTGAGGGCCAGCACCCATCTGTCCGAGCTCAGGTCTCCTTCAGTCCCCTCTAAATTTATATCCTGGAGGCTGGAACGGAGACATGGATAGGGAGAGACAGCCCTGGGCCTTGGCCTGGCTGAGAGGTCATGTCCAAGGTCACAACCGTGGAGATGGGGGGGAAGGCCAGGTGGCTGTGAGGTCCTGGGCAGATGGTGAGGAGGGTGTTGGCACTGGGTGTGTTGGTCTCTGAGCAGCCCAGGAGGATATCCCAGGGGTCTGAGAAAGGGGTGGGGGAAACTTCTTATCCAAAGTGGCGGTGTTGTGGGAGAGGGCCCCTAGCAGGAAAGCTCATTAGGGCAAAGGAGTTTCCTTGGCAGTGGGCTGTGGCCATGTCCCCTGTAGGCGACCGCTTGGCAGGCAGCAGAACCAAGTCGGTGACCAGAGGAGACAGGACAGATGCAGCCCCCGCCCCCCGCAGCCCTCAGGGGCTGGGCTGGGGAGGGTGGTGCCTGACATACGCTCTCCCGCTCGCAGGGGGCTCCCACCCTGCTGGCCACTTACTCTGCCCGTGTCTGCTGGGCCCATGGCCCTGCTCTGGGTCACTGGATGGGACACTGAGGCCTGACACACTGCACTCCAGCCCTATCCCTTTGCTATTTGTTATTAACAAATTTATTTACAGTTCCTGAACCAAGATTAATTGTGAAATTTAACAGGAATGGCATAAAAAGGCCAAACATGACCTCTATGAGGGTTGTACACACAGTTGCTCTATTTCCAAAGTAACAACTCAGGTCCTCACCCGCAGCTAGGCCCCCCTTTCTTCCTCCAAAATGAGCCACAGAATAGCACCAGGCTTCTTGTAGCTCCAACATTTAAAGAAACAAACACACAGAGGCAGAGAAGGGTGAGAACCACAGCACAAAATGCAATAAAAAAAAAAAAAAAAGTGGCCAGAGAATCGATAGCAAACCCATCTCTGTCTCCAGATTAATGGCTTGGCTAAAAGAAATGAGGGGAGGTCCTTGGGGAAGGAGGGAGGGAAGAGGGTGATGCAGAAGTTGGCAGGTCAACCGCTGACCCTGGAATAGCAGAAATGGGGGGGCAGCCAGGGAAGAGCGGGTGGGGGGGGGTCTGACCATCCCCCGGACTCAGGGGAAAGGTCCGTTCAGTGCTGGGCTCCCACCAAACGCAGGGGCGAGGGAGCTCTGGGGGAGCTGCAGCCAGCCCCTCCTCTGCTTCATATGTTCCTGAGGATCTGTGTGCGTGAGCGTGGGGGGCTGGGGGAGGGACACACAGGCATTTCAGACAGCAGGGGAGCCACATGCTCCTGGGAAAGGAGGCTGGGGTGGGGGTGGGGAACACCGAAACCGGGCGCGGCAAGAGGCAAGTGCCTCCAGAGGTACAGGAAGCCGGGCCAGGGCTGCTGCGGGCGGCGGCTTCTTTGCAGCCCCTCCCTCTGCCCTTCCCTCCCCCCCCCCCCCCCGCCCCCTGCCTCCTGGAGCGGGTGGGGCTGGCAGGGAGAAGCGCACCGTAGCCAGCCGCCAGTCCGGGACACGGCTGGAGGTAGGGGCAGAGAGCGGCCCCCCAGCCCAGACTCTCTTGGTACCCACCCCAAGACCCCGGCGAGTGGGTGGACAGGCTCTGTCGACCCCACAGAGCTCGGCCGTGACCACAGCTGTTCACCTGGACTTCAAAGGCCAGGCCCCGGGCTCTTCCGGCTCTGGCGGGGAGGCCTGAGGCGCTCCCCTCCCCGGCCACCCTCCGCAGAGGTAGCACTAGGATCTGTGTCTCTGGCCCTCAGGCTGGGGGCTGCTGCGGCCCCAGGGAACTCCTGGGACAGTCCTCTGTGGGTGCTGGGAGACGCAGGGGGGTGGGGGGGCAGGACCACTGGGAGCAGCCAGCTCCTCCACTGGCGGACTGGCCCTCGCAGGTCCCCCCGGGGCCCGCATGTCCTCTGCTGAGTGCAGGCGGGCTGACAGCTGGCCGGGAGCCAGCCGGCGCATGCTCAGACTCCTCAGATCCCGGGGGGCCATCCTCCCCCGGGCCAAGGGGGCTCTGCTGGCCTCTCCGTGGGCTGCCAGGGGAGGGGCTCTGGGACGGGGAGGAGGGAGGCCAAGGGCCTGTGCTCGCGGCCTGGAAGGGGAAGGCAGAGGACAGGCCTGCCACCGGTTGTCCTGGTGCCACAGGGGCTCCGGGCTCTCAGGACGAAGGACGAGGCCTGTGGCTGGGAGACCCCTGACCGCTTCTCGGGATTGCCACCGGGGAGCTGAACCTTCCGCTTGTGGCCAACAGGGGCCACGTCCAGGCCAGAGAATTCCGCAGAACCAGAGCGTGTCCGGAGGTACTGATGTACAGGGCTCTCAGACCCTGGCGTCCCTGGGGGGTCTGCAATGACATCCGTTGAGCCCCCCAGCTCCTGGCAGTTTGCTACTGGTCCCGGCATCCGGCCAGCCCCCACGGGTTCGGCGGGTGGCTTCACACTGCCCTCCGAGCCGGCTTGCTCTGGGGCGCCCGGGGCCGGGAGCTCGTCTTCCTGTCTCATCCCCGGACACGCGGCCCGGGGTTGGGAGGGCTGGCCGGGAGGCAGAGTCTCAGGCCACAGAGGGTCACCATCGGAAGACGGGGAGCCCGGCTGCCTGTGGAGACAGACACCGCCAGTGGACCTCAGGGCTCAACTCCAGAGCAGGAGGCAAGTTGGGGTCTTCCCGGGCCGGGGCTGGGGGCGGGCGGGGGTGCGGCCCTGCTACCCTCGCAGGTTTGGTGTGCTGAAGCGAGTGGCCCACTTTGGGGCTCGGCGGAAGGGCCGTTCTCGGGCTGCCCCTGCAGCGGTGGCCAGTGCTATCCGCCTCTCTTGGCTCTGTGGCCTGTGGTCAGGGCTGGCCGGAGGAACAGGTTAGAGGCTGTTCCATTTAATAACTTTGCAGCGGAGGCTGTGCCCTTTGGCGGCCGGAGAATGCAGCACCAAGCCTGGCTCCCCAAGCTGAGCCCAGGGAGCTAAGACTTGGCTTGAGAGGGGAAGCCACAGCTCCGTGGTGGGCAGCCGGGGAAGCTGGGCTCAGAGGAACCTGGGACTCTAGAGCACCCCTGCAGTCCTCTCTGGGGGTAACTTCTAGAAAGGCAGAGAGATCTTGCTCTTTACCCGTCTGAGAGGGACCCAGGAACCCCCCTCTCTACTTCCAGAAGGCCACACAGGCACACCACCAGGGACCTGCCAGGAGCAGCAACTGCTCAACTGTGCCCCCCCACCCCCACAAACCATGGAAGCAGCCGCGTGCTGGTTGGGGGCCCAGTCCCTGTCAGCTGGAGCCACAAATGGAGGGCTCCCAACACCCACCAAACCCTAAGAGAACCAGGACAGAAGCTGGTGGGAAAGAGAAAAGTGCCATAGCCTGGTCCCTGCTGTCACCAGCCTGAGGGCTCCTTCCCACTGAGAGCGGGCGGCAGCAGGAGGGCGAGGGTGGGCGGGACGCTCACCTGGGGAGGCTGGCCCAGGAGGGGGCGTCGGCAAAGCTGTGGCCAAGCTGGGCAATGACCCGATCGACTTCTGCGTACAGGTGGGCTTCTAGGGCGAAGCCCTGGTGCCGGGTGCTCTGGAGATGCTGCACGGGGTGAGAGGGGCACAGGGCATTAGACAAGAGCAGGGTGGGATGCGAGCAGGGTGGAGGCCGGGGGGCAAGGGTGCCATCAGAGCAGCCCGGGAGAAGCTGCTCGGCAGGGAGGGCTCACCGCGTGGAGCTCCTCAAAGGCCTCCTGGCAGCACTCACAGAAGCCCTTCCTCCTCCTGGGCAGGGTGCGGGTGGCCGATCGCAGGCTCGGCTCACGGTCCTTGGGTTCTCTGGGGAAAGCACGGGGTAGGGGTGGGGGAAGCGATCAGGGCTGGGCCCTCAGCGGGGTGGACCAAGACAGCTGGGCAGGCCTACCCCCACTTGGGTGGCAGGAGAGGCAACAAGGAAGGTGAGAGCTCCCAGCGGGCACCCCGTCCTGTCCCTGCCCCCACAGGGCAAAGCACAAGTGAGGCCTGGTGCCAGTGCCAGCAGGAACGCCTCCCAGGACAGTTGCAGCTCGAGCTCACACCCAAACTCACGTCCCTCTGCCCTGCACGAGGAGAGGGGCAAGGCCTCGGTGGCAGCGAGGGGCCTGTGCTGCTCCCACCCTCCCCTCCCGACGGTTGCCTTCCCCAGGCTCAGGCGGTCTCCTCCCTCTTGCCGGCTTGCCCTCGGCACAGCTGCCACCTTCACCAAGGACTTGCCAGTCTCCTCAAACCTGACTTCTTGTCTTAATTTCAGGCCCGTATTTTTAGCGGCTGCTTGGCTGTCTGAGCAAACTCAACAAAGTCCAAAATAGTCCCCTTTGAGGACTTTTCTGAGCATGATGCAAAATCCAGAAAACAGAAAAAAGCTGATAAATTCAACTACATGCAATCTAAGAAAAATGTATGCATGGCAGAAAATGTAAACAACAGACAAATCACAGATGGGTGTGGGGGGTATTTATAACTAATAACACAAAGAGAGGGCTCATTCCTGAGTATGTGGAGGGCTCTAAGCCCTCTTCACTAAGAAAAGCAAACAGTGGGGCGCCTGGGTGGCTCAGTCGTTAAGCATCTGCCTGCCTTCGGCTCAGGTCATGATCCCAGGGTCCTGGGATCGAGCCCCGCATCGGGCTCCCTGCTCAGCGGGAAGCCTGCTTCTCCCTCCCCCACTCCCCCTGCTTGTGTTCCCTCTCGCGCTGTGTCTCTCTCTGTCAAATAAATAAATAAAATCTTTAAAAAAAAAAGAAAAGAAAAGCAAACAGTGACTGAAAAGAAAAATGGACGATGGACATGAAGGTTCACACAGAAAGAGATTCAAATGATCAAACATACGAATGTACTTAACCTCATTCAAAATGAGAAAAAATGACAATGCAAATCACACCAAGAGACAGTTTTTAACCTCGCAGGCTGGCAGAGGTTGGCATGCGGGACAGCCCAGGTTGGGGGGGGCAGCCGGGCGCGGGCCAGGGTGCGTGAGTGCACACAGGCATCACCCCCATGAGAAGCAATTTGGCCATATTTATCAACATTATAAATGCAGGAACCCTTCGACCCAGCACCTCCGCTTTTAGGAATTTATTCCACAAATTTACTGAGTAAGACTATTCACTGCAGCATTATTTATAACAGCAAAAGCCTGGAAACAATCTAAGTACCCATCAAGAAGAGACTAGTTAAAGAAAATACAGTAAGACCATATGATGGGGGCGCGTGGGTGGCTCAGTCGTTAAGCGTCTGCCTTTGGCTCAGGTCATGATCCCAGGGTCCTGGGATCGAGCCCCACATCGGGCTCCCTGCTCGGCGGGAAGCCTGCTTCTCCCTCTCCCACTCCCCCTGCCTGTGTTCCCTCTCTCGCTGTGTCTATCTCTGTCAAGTAAATAAAATCTTAAAAACAAAAAACAAAACAAAACAAAAAACCACCATATGATGGAAGACCCTGAGTCCATAAAAGGAATGAGGATGCTTTCTAGGGACTAATAGGAAATTAATCTAGTATACATTAAGTGGAAAAGGCTAGATCCAGCTCAGCCAATGTTATCGTACTCTTTACAGAAGAGGAGTGAAGGATACATGATGTACTTCTGTCCACACACACAAACTATCTCTGGACAGACCCACAATCTGGAGATTGGTGGGTAGGTGTGGAATATAGACTTTCACTTTATTTTTTTTAAATAAGATTTTATTTATTCATTTAAAACAGAGAGAGAAAGAGAGAGAGAGCATGAGCAGGAGAAGCAGCAGAGGGAGAGGGAGAAGCAGACTTCCTGTGGAGCAGGGGACCCGACATGGGGCTTGATCCCAGGACCCAGAGATCATGACTTGAGTCAAAGGCAGATGCTTAACCATCTGAGCCACCCAGGTACCCCCAGACTTTTCATTTTAAATCCTCTGTAACTCTTGGGACACCTGAGTGGCTCAGTGGGTCGAGTGTCTGCCTTTGGCTCAGGTCATGATCCCAGGGTCCTGCGATCGAGTCCCACATTGGGCTCCTTGCTAGGCGGGGAGTCTGCTTCTCCCTCTGCCTATAGCTCCCCCTGCCTTGTGCTCTCTGACAAATAAATAAATAAAAATCTAAAAAACAAAACAAAAAACCCCAGAAAACCCCCCTCTCTAACTCTTTGATTTGGAACCAAAATATAATAATTTTTATTTATTTTTTTATTTTTTTAAAGATTTTATTTATTTGAGAGAGAGAGAGAATGAGAGATAGAGAGCACAAGAGGGAAGAGGGTCAGAGGGAGAAGCAGACTCCCTGCTGAAGCCCGATGTGGGACTCGATCCCGGGACTCCAGGATCATGACCTGAGCTGAAGGCAGTCGCTTAACCAACTGAGCCACCCAGGCGCCCAAAATATAATAATTTTTAAATGAAAAAAAAAATTAAACATTTCCTCTCACAGATTTTCTCCATGCCCCCTCAACCAATTTTGCCCCCCGACCCTGGGCCACTCTTTCCCTATGTTCCTCCCATGCAGACACCAACGCTTCACCATCTTTCCCTCACCACCTCTGCTCCTCTGTAATCTGCAGCCATCCCAGGCCTGGCACCGCCTCCACCTCCTGGAAAGGTATGCAGGGCACCAGGCTGTCACTTCGGCTTGCTCATGCTCTCTGTCTGCTGGGGAGACCCACAGGCCCTCCTTGGCCCTGGGAACTCTCATGCTGGGAGTCTGCCTGTCCTGGTCTCCTGGTCTGTGGACTAACCCTGTGACGCAGAGGTTAGAAGAAGGTCCAAGAAGGCATCTGTCCGTCTCCCGAACCACATCCCTTCTGCATTCTGCTCGGGGAAGGTTCAAATTCTCACCCACAGAAAGGAAGAACAACCCTACAAGCCCACATGCCTACAAGCCACTCTGGGCCACGCAATGCGGCACGTCCCTGGATTCCTTGCCCCCTAAGTTATTCCTGATGTTTAGCCCCAGAGGCCTCCAACTCTGACGTGCATAAAGGTCACCTGGGGAGCTGCTCACAAGAATGCAGTTTTGGGGGTTCCATCATCAGAGACTGTGGTTCTGTATGTGGGGTCTGAGAACCTGCATTTTTAGTGGGAGCCGAGGGCACTCTGATGAAGATGGAGTGTAGATCTGAGTTTCAGAAACCGGCCTATTGCCCTCTGGACACAAGTCAAATTACTTAGTAGAGATGGAGAACACCAAGTAAAACGGATGAAGACTCCTAGTATCTCTCTTCTCTGGGCGAAGTTCCCAGAACAGACTTTGCCTCAGGAGCGAACACATGGCCATTCCCAAATGGGACCAGCAGGCTCCCTGGGGGAAGGGCCCTGCCTGCTGCTGGCCCTTGGTACTCAGACCAGCAACACCCACCTGGTATGATGCGAGCTGCCTGGGGTCATCGCGGCCTCAAAGGGACTTGCATCTTTGGGTCCCAGAAAAGAAACTTCAGGAAAGGACTTAAATTGATGGTGGAAGGGACGAAACTTCCTGAAACACAGAGAACTTCCATTTTGAATACCGTGGGGGGCAGGGAGAGAGGAAGGGAGGCCTGCCCAACCCCCCAGAATCCCAGTCCTGATAAAGTGGCCTCTCCCCCACACAACTCTTCAGTTCTAAAACCAAGCCTTCCCCAGCCTTCCTGGTGAGACTGATATGCTCTCCCGGCTACTCATCAAGCCCGTTTACCCTCCCTGCCTTGTCTGAGCAAAGCGGAACATGTGGTATTAGCCCATTTGACAGAAGAGGAAATGAAGCCCAAAATGTTCTGTGACTTGCCCAAGGGCTCACGACTGGTAAGTGGTCGAGACCAGGCAACAAGCCAAATCTCCCGACTCCTGATCCATCTTTCCACTTTGCTTCCTGACCCTGACCACCTCTGAGGACTCTAGCCTGGCAGACCTAAATGGAGGAATGTTTAGACAAGAACAGTGACTTTCCTATTCTGCAAAGAGGAACGTCTTTGCTCTGGGCTGCTCCTCAGTACCACCCGAGAGGAGGTATTCTGAATGGAAGAGAGCAGCACAGTGAAGGTTCTGGATAGTCAGACCTATACTGAATGGTTCTGGTGGCTTGCCTCAAGTTGCTCATATTCAAGAGACTTCCAGAGCCCGGCGTGGTGACCTGGGGACCCCGAGCAAAGCCTGCTGCTGTAGCCAGGAGGCATGCCATGTTTGGCTGCAGCAGCCTGTGCTCAAGGGGGGAGTAAGGGCCATGAGTCTCTGGGGGCATGGGGAGGGGGCACGGTGAGAGCCCTGTGGCCTCGGGGTGGATTAATACATGCTTCTTGGGCCCTTAAGGAGAGGGAGGTGCCCTTCACAGCCCCGGTACCTCACTTTCTTCTCTTCAATGGTCTGTTTCTGCCCAGAAGACTGCACAGTTGAGGTTGGTAAGGTTATGGGGCTTCAAGAGAGCACGTAAACAAAAGCATAAGAAAGCTTGTCTCCACTCTTGCCTATGCTGCCAGGGGCGCCCCGACACGTGTCCACCCCCCCATAAGTGACGTGTGCCAGCCACATGCAGTGCGACACTGGGGCACTGGCGTGTGTACGAGCCATGACCACTGTGTTTAACTGGTAGTGAAGGGCTGGGGGAGAGGGCATGCACCCCCTCATCCCACTGGAACTGGAGAAGAGAGTACCTATTATCTCCCTGCGTCCCCTCCACTCATTTCTGGGCCACCAAAGCCAACTCTCTCCTGTGTTCAGGCGCCAAGAAGGAAACCTAGGTCCACCTGGAGGGTAAGCAGGCATGCCAGGCTTCCGGCACTGGGCCTTTTAGCTGCCCTGCCTGAGGCTAAAGGACCCAGAAAACTCTGGTCCCAGGAGTCTCTGCTGGGTTCACATAGGCTTTTTCTTTAAAAACAAAACAAAACCCAAACCCAAAAGCAGCTTTTAATTTTGAGGTCATTACAGACTCACAGGTTTTTGAACTAGTCCTTATTGAAGAATCAGTGATAACCAAGGTGACTGACAGCTCATAGGTTATCACCCATGTGCCCCTCCTGCTCTAGAAAGAAGGGGCCCTACTGGGGGACAGACAGGCCAGAGTGGGGAGGACACCAGGCAGGACAGGCAGGACACCTGGATTCTGGCCTTGGGCTGAGCTTCATTGGCAACATGGCTGTATGCAAGTCCCTTAATTTCTCTGACCTCAGTTTCCCCACTAGGAAAAGGATGGGCTCTCCTCATGCCAGTCTTTCCCATGCCCTCACGAGATAACATGTGTCAGAAAAGCGTTTTGCATAGCCAAACAGAAAGGCTTCTGGTACAAGACGGTTGGACAAGGGAATCGCCAACACCAGCCCAAGCACCCTGGCTTCAGCCAAGATGACGGTACTAGCGCCGTCTGGGGCCAGCACAGACTCGGTAGTGAGGGTCAGTGTGCGCCCAGGGGGAAAGGACGAGCGATGAGCCTGGGTGGGACATGGGCGCTCTGAAAAGCAGAGCATTAAAAGGAGGTAATGCACACACAGGGTCACTAACCTCTGACTCATGACCAAGAGGAGGGCCAACTGTGCAATGCCACCTTCAGAGGCTCCTCCTGGTCTGTGGGAGACTTCTCCATGACAGGGGGAGAGAGCGGCTTCTGGGGAAGACGAAGGTGGAGGGCTGAGGGGCTCCATGACCCTCACATCAGCTTGGGGCCCCTGAGTGCCTGTCCTCCGTGCAGGCCTGGTGGGGCTTAGGGGAGAGAGAGGGGGCCCCCCACCACTCACCTGCTCTCATCTTCGATTTTGAGGAACGGTGCCTTCAGCCTGGCCACTGGAAAGGAAACGCGCACACATGAGCCATCTGTCAGCTCCGGTGCAGGGCCCGCACCACACGCACAGGAAACACTCAGAGAGGCGAGGCTCTGCCAAGGTCTAAGAGCCACGCAGAACCAGAGCCCATGCCACCCCAAGTGCGCCTTTCCGTTTGGCTGAGGTCAGGCACCCACCCCCATCTCCTCTGGCCTCTACCCAGGGTGAGAGAGGGAGGTCCCCTACTGGGGAGAGGCCACAGGGTGCCGTCCACCCAACAGCAGGACACAGGACCCTGCCGTGTGTGGGTTCTGGAGGCTGTCAGTCGAGGGTTAGAAACCTGCCCACAGGGCAGAACTCAGCCCCAGTTCGTTTCTGCTAAATGCCTTAGGTCCTTCCCTGACCTTCCCTCCTGCTGTCTCAGAATCCCGAGGGGCCTGAGAACACTCCCAGGCGGAACACTCCAGGAGGATCCTGGGTTTTTTGCGGGGAAGCAGGGAGGAAGAGAGCTGAAGAGTGTTTACGGATCATAGCAGGAGGGCAGTTAAAAAAAAATATCAAAGGTGAAATCTGGATCCTGGATAACAGAGCAAAGGGCTGCTGGGAAGACGAATTTGCTCAGTTAATCAAGAAATTCATCCTCTATGAGCTAGTTATTCACACAGTTTGCAAAATCTCTTAGGTATTAAGAACCATTTCTACTTCCCACAGAAGGCCTGTCAGAAGGGCAGCCAAGGCAGGCTGGGAGCCTGGGCAGCCCCAGCAGCCCCTGGACATCCCCCCCACAACCCCCCGGCCCCCGGAGGCTGGCGCCTCCCCGCTCAGACCCGCTCACGGCTCCGCCAGCGCCCAAGCAAAAAGCAGCCTCGCTCCTCGCAAGGCATCAGCCCCCATTAATTACTTTTTGGGGGCGATTTCTTGTCTTTCTAATTAACTGAGACAGTGATTAAAACCAATTCCCCCACAGATTTCCTTGAATTTTGAACACGAGAGGTGCCAAGTGACTTTTCTTAGCTCCTGCTTGTGCAAGAATAAATGCCACTTAAAGAGCGTCTTTGGGAGAAACATCCAGGGGGAGAAACTCTCTTGCAGTCCAAGAGGGGCCGGGAGCCGGGCTGTCAATCTGCCGGTTTGTCAGTTTCGGGGAGTCTGGCATTTGGGAGAGTGGTAGGCAGCTGTCACACTGCCCACCCCAAACTGCTCCTGAATCACAGGAAAAGGAAGGCGAACTTCACTCAGTGCCCAGGAAGTGGCAGCGGCCGCATGGGCTCTTGGCACAAAGGAAAAGCTCCAGCCGGGCAGCTCTGGGCTTGCTCACGGATACCCTCCTCCCGCCCTCTCGTCTCCAAAGCTCAGGCCCTGCAAACACAACGGGGCAACACAACCTGGACTCGCTTCCTGCCGCAGAAAAGCGAGCAGATGCTGCCACAGAGGGAGCCGTGGGGAAGCGTTTAGGAGGGAGGGACTGCAATTAGATGAGCAGAGCTACCACACTGACCTTTCCGCATTCTTGACTCTGCTGGACATGTTCCCTAAATGGAAAGGGAAAATAGGTTAAGGATGCGAGGGAGCTAGAGGGTCGAGGAAGCAGGCCTGGGGAGGGGAGTCGCTGAGTCTGCCCCACTTTGCTTCCTGCGGTCGGCTGGGCCCTGAGCAAGGACAGACCCGACACAATGGCTCCCTCTGCCTCCCCAGGGACATGATGGGTGGTGAGCCCTGTGCGCACATCTCAGTGGCGGCTGACTTTGTGGAGGGAACGCAGGGCACAGCGAAGAGCAAGACCTCCAGGGCCCCCAGGCCTGGGTGCAGGCTGGCGCTGTGCCACCCAGGGTTTTAAGTGGCACCCACCTGCCTCGCTGATGTGGCCACGATGTACAGACAAATGCAAAGGGAAGAGGTAACAGACCTGACGCAGAGCAGGTGCCCAGGCACCTTGCATTTTCTAGGCACTGCTGCCGTTTCAGGTCAGCTTACAGGACAAGCGTGAAGAACACGCCTCTCGCTTTCCTGTGCCCTGTGTTATGTGTACTTGGACCCCGTTGGTCAAAACCAATGTTTAGGTCAAGGTCAAACAAAGCTAGTATTACAAACTAAATGGAAAAAAATAAGAAATCAGGTAGAGTTCGGGGAGGGGGCGTGACAGAGATCCAGGGGGTCCATGACTATTTGTACCCCTGGGCCCACAGAGGTTCTGGATTCTCCTCCAGGCCACACTCCCAGGGCCAACATGACCCAAAGAAGCTTTCCCTATCTCCTTGCATATCAGCAGACTGCACCCAGAACTCACTCTGGAAGACCCCTAAGTATCTACAAAATAGATTAAGTGAACAAAGCAAAGTAAAAATACCGTACGTTTGCGTAAAAGGGAGGAACTTCTGACCCATCTGCTCATATAAGCATGGACCCTGGGAGGGTACCTGAGAAACTGTTCATACCGCTTACCTCAGGGAGGGGGCTTGGTGGCTGGGGAAGAGAAGTTGCAGGGGAGAGAGACTTTCATTGTACAGCCTTTTGAATGGTGAACAATGCAAATCTAGTTAGCAGCAGCAGAACCCCAAAGGCTCCCAGAGCAGAGGGTGCGGAGCAAGGGGGCGCTGAAGCAGGGGGCTCCATCTGGTAGAGCGGTTCGCTCCCATGGTTGGTCCTGCTCCTGGGTGCCAGGCCCTCAGTGGACCTGGAAGGCTTAATCCTTCCTTAGATTCAGGCTGGGTGAAGACACTGTGGCTTGAAAAATCAGCCTGGGCTCTCTTGATGTGTGGTACACACAGTTCTAACTCCAGCAAAGGAAGGAAAAGCCAAATAAGAATTTGGAAGGTGACAGCTCTTTTAAACCGCAACATCCCCTGCCCCCACTGATGCAATCTGCAGGCTCATTCCTGGGCCAAGAGCTGTCCCAGAACGGCAGCCTGGCCAGCAGGCTGTGAACACTGCTGTTTTATCTAGGCCAGGACTACCCACAGGCAGTCCACAGCCCAGGCCACGGTGCATGCCTCAGTGGACCATGGGAGAAATGCAGGTAGCACAGGAGGAGAGGACAGGGCAATGAGAGGCTGTGGACATCAGGGCCATGCTGACGACGGAGAGGCTGCACTCCTCGTACTTTTTCCAGGATGGACAAGAAGATATGGCTCGCCTGGGTAGGGGATTTACCGAAGTTGTCACAGACTTCACCACTGCAGACTGTCCATTTCCCTTCAGTTCAGCAGGACGACCCACCTCTGGCTTCTTCTTTGGCCCTTGTTTCTTCACACACAGAGCATCAAGAGACAGCTGCTGCACGTGCATCAGCATTTCTGTGGAGGAAACAGAGGGCTGTGGCCAAAGGCTCCCACCCCTCCTCTCCCCAGCACGGCCCCTTCCTGGGGCTGGGGGCTCAACTTCTCGCAGGCCTGGCCCACTGGATCACACCAGCCTCGCCTGCCACCTTCTGGCTATGTGTCACCTCTGCACCTGCTGATAATAAAGAAAGGGCTGGGTCCTCTATCCCTGGAGAAGTACCTAAGCTGGCTTCACGCTATTTTGTGGCACTGAGTACAACTCTCAAACAGGAGCTGCCTTACGGCTCACAAGGGCTTTATGGTACCACTGAAGAGCTGCTCCCAAGGGGGGACACCAGCCATGTGATTTACTCAGACGCAGCCGTAGATGCAAGGCCCAGCAGGAGCTTCCCTAATACACAGGAAGGCAGGAAATTAGACCATATCAGAAATGGCTGATTTTCCAGTGATGACGGAGCCTCCCACATCCCAGACCAGGACCTTCCTGAGCACAGTTCTCAAATGCCCTGGCAGATCTCGGGCTGGATCTGGATCAGCCCCCTACAATGTTATTAGGAGAAAACACTAGACTCAGAGTGGAGCTGGGTATGAGGGCCAGTTACTGCCGCCAATTCAGGACAGCTATTCTAATGTAAATTTATGACAACCTGCAAATAGGTGGTTACAGCGTGAGACAACCCTACATAAAAGAAAGAACATGAAAAAAAAAATTTTTTTTAAGATTTTATTTTTGGGGCACCTGGCTGGCTTGGTCAGTGGAGCATGCGACTCTTGATCTTGGAGTTGTAAGTTCAAGCCCCACACTGGGTGCAGAGATTTCTTAAAATAAAATCTTTTATTATTTTTTATTTTATTTTTTTAAAGACTTTATTTATTTATTTGAGAGAGAGAGAGAGAGAGAGCATGAGAAGGGGGAACGGCAGAGGGAGAGGGAGAAACAGGCTCCCTGTTGAGCAGGGAGCCCAAAGAGGGCCTCGATCCCAGGACCCTGAGATCATGACCTGAGCCAAAGGCAGATGCCTAACCAACTGAGCCACCCAGGCGCCCCTATTTTTATTTACTTTTTTTTAAAGATTTTATTTTAGGAGTGCCTGGGTGGCTCAGCCGTTAAGCATCTGCCTTCGGCTCAGGTCATGATCCCAGGGTCCTGGGATCGAGCCCCACATCGGGCTCCCTGCCCAGTGGGGAAGTCTGCCTCCCCCTCTCCATCTGCCTCTTTCCCCCGCTCATGCTCTCTCTTACTCTCTCTCTCAAATAAATAAAATCTTTAAATAATAATAATAATAAAAAGAAAAAGAAAAAAGATTTGGGGCACCTGGGTGGATTTCTGTGCTTGTGAAACGATCACATAGCGCAGATAAAGCCGTGCCTCCCAGTATCTGCACCTTCCTGTCACCACTGCTGGTCCACACCCCCCACCTTTGTGGGTCAACACAGTGAGTGAGCGCATTTGGTTTTCAGCTAGCTTACACTGGCTGACGTCCCTCTAAGAGCGGATGCTCCCAGTCAGTCGTCAAGTGTCCCCCCCCCCGCACAGAAGCCCTGGGCAGAAACGGTACCGTCCACGTGCAGAATCCTCACTCCCCAGGCGCGGGCACTGGTCAGGAGACTGCTGCTTCTCCCGCCACCTCCCCTGCTGCCACTCTCCTGGAAAAATGACGTAGTCAGGCAGGAGCGAGAGACCCCCCCCAAAGCCTGACGGGCTCCGGGTCACCCCACGAAGAGACGTCGTGGAAGGGTCTACCCCAGGCCCCCCCGAAGACTCTGTTCTCGCCGGAGGGGCAGACCGTTGCTTCAGCCACTTATGATCAGGAAGCAAGAGGCTTCTCAGAGAGCCGTCTGTCAGGAGGGCCTCTGTGAGCCAAGCTCTCAGCACACAGCAAGTGCCCAACAGACAGCAGCGACAGTTGCCGTCCTCAAGCAGGAAGCCGTGCCTGCCTCAGGCTGTCCCTGCCCCACCGCCGCAGGGCAGCAACACCACCTTCCCACACTGCAGCCATGTCACTTGACCCGCTTCTCTCACAAGATCACCTTAACTCCTCCTCCCGCTACTTAACTTTAATGGCTCTGGATCTCGCAGCTACTTAAAAAAGATGTGCTAAGTCTGGCTTATGTGCAGCACAGACACGTCCCCCAGCATCCCTCCAAGGTGCTCTTGCTAGCTCTGGAGATGGAAGGATCGGGAAGTCAAATCCAGGCTCTACCACTGCCACCCTGGGGGAACTCTGGACAAATTGCTTCACTTCTCTGAGCTCTACTTCCTCATTCGTAAGGAAATAAGGACGATCCCTCTCACAGTTATGCATTTTGTGGCAGAACTCCAGAAGACCCTCGGGAGAAAGGTTACGTCCCCCCCACCCTCCCCGCATGCCAGAGGTGCCCGCCTCCCTCGGCTCACCTGGTTTCTGATGGCCTTCTGCAGTAGCTCCTTGCCTCTGCTCCTAGGCACCTGATAGGAAGAGAAGAACCCTGAGGTGCGCTCTGCAGCCTACCTGTGCACTGAAAGTTCCACACAGGCGCCGGTGAGGTCTTGGAGTCCTGTCTCTCGGAGCGCTGGGAGCAGTGACAGCTGAGGAGCAGCAGAATGAGAGCCTAGAGAACTTTTTGGAGTAAAGGTAAAGCCACACACAATTCCGGGTTGCCCACAGGCAGCTGCAGCTTGGACCCGGGTGGAGAAGGGCGTTCTGAATTTACCCAAGGTCAAAGTGTCGCCAGTGTTCTAAGATCTCTCTCTAAGAGTCTCCACACCCCCAGCAGAGAAGCCTGGGCCAATTTCAACAAGTAGTCCCTGGTTTACAGAGGACCTTCCTATTGTTTTTGAACCTCTCACACAGAAGCCCCATAAAAAGCGAACTGTATCACAGAAAGGATAGCATGAAGGTAACGAGTTGCTGAGGTTTTTAGAGCCAGAGCTATGATAAAATATTTTCAGTCCCTGAATTCAAATGAGAGATTAAATTAAACCAGATGAAACTAAAGCCGGAGACCGCCCACAAGGGCTGAGGCTTCCTTCCTTCGTTCAGAGAACACACCTTTCCTACCCAATGAGGCTCTTACCGAGTCTGCAGCCTTCTGCGAAGGCCTGGTGTGGCCGCCCTTCGGATGGGCCACGGACGGTGTCTGTCCTCTGACCTTGCTGGGGCTGGGGCAGCCTCTGGGGCTTGTCCCCCTGCTCTCTGCTTTCGCCTCCCTGCGGCTGGACACGATGTAACTTACTTCTTTGCTCAGAAAACCCTCAATTACCTGAAACCAGATCACAGAGGTGGCTGAAAACCAAAATGCAGATGTAGAATCATCAATTTTGAGAGGTTGGGGAAGGAAATTTTGGCTGCTACAAGTTTCAGAATCAATGTCTTTAAATAGACCAAATGCAGTTCTGTACCGAGCCCCTAAGAAGACATCATCCTGAAACACAATAGAGTTTATATATATATATGTATATATAAAATACAGGTTTTTGTCTCCAGAACTGCTGCTCCTGACCCAGCATCAGAAGGGCACAGGCTTTGTTATTTGACCATTTTGAGTCTGCACAGAGCAAGAGCACACTGACGGCGTCTGACAGGATTAGGAGTAGCTTAGTTAGGGGCACCTGGGTGGCTCAGTCGGTTAAGCTCAAGTCATGATCCCAGGATCCTAGGATCGAGTCTCACATCGGGCTCCCTGCTCAGCGGGCAGCCTGCTTCTACATCTCCCGCTCCCCCTGCTTGTACCCTCTCTCTCTTGTTCACTCTCTCCATTAAATAAATAAAAGATAAAAAAAAAAAAAAAAAAAAAGTGCACCTGGGTGGCTCAGTCGGTTAAGTGTCTGCCTTTGGCTCAGGTCATGATCCCAGGATCCTGGGACTGAGTCCCACATCGGGCTCCCTGCTCAGCGGGGAGTCTGCTTCTCTCTCTACCCCTCCTCCCTGCTCCTGATCTCTCATATATATAAATAAAATCTTTTAAAAAAAAATTAAAAAGAGGGCGCCTGGATTGCTTAGTCGTTAAACATCTGCCTTCAGCTCAGGTTATGATCCTAGGGTCCTGGCATCAAGCCCACATCTGGCTCCTTGCTGAGCGGGAAGCCTGCTTCTCCCTCTCCCACTCCCCCTGCTTGTGTTCCCTCTCTTGCTGTGTCTCTCTCTGTCAAATAAATAAATAAAATCTTTAAAAAAATAAAAATTTTTAAATTTTTAAAAAAATTAGAAAGAATAGCTTAGTTACGCTATGGCTTTCCTGTGAAGACACACTGGGGCACTCAGACACTGCACCTGTGATCTTGACCACACTCCAAAAGGAGCAAAAATATGAAACAAGAAAGGGTCTGGCCACTACTCAGCTGCACAGGTGTCTGCTCATCCTATCTGTAAGCTCCTCACAGGCACTGAGAGGGTCTGACTCATCTTTGTATCCCAAGGGCCCAACGTGGTACCTGAGACACAAGGGTATTTAAGCCATGTGTGGGGGGAGTAGAAAAGAGGGACGTAAGCAGGGGTGAGGTGGTGGATGCTTCATGATCCACTCTGTAGGGGAAAAGCCCTGCTTTGTAGCATGTGCCAATTTCTGGGAGGTAAATGCTCCCACTGTGGCTGATTTCAAGCTACCGACATGATGTTACTGAATGTGGAACTGGAAGGAGATGCTAACAGTTAGCTCTACCTCCAGCACACCACTAAAAATAAGGCTCAATGATGGCCCTCTCGAAAGGGTGACTGGATGCGAAACTTGGCACTGAACTTAAGAAAACAACAACAACAACAACAAATGTTTAGGTTCCTCAAAAAGCTCAACAGGGTCTACCACACCACCTGGCAATTCTGCTTCTAGGTATGCACCCCCAAGGAACTGGAAGCAGGGACTTGACCAGATGCTTGTACACCCATGTTCAGTGCAGCATTATTTATAACAGCCAAAAAGCAGAAATAATCCAGGCGACCGACAGATGAATGGGTGAGCAAAATGTGATGTATACATTCAGGGAAACACGGTTCAGCCAGGACATGAAGTTCTGACACAGGCTACAACATGGATGAGCCTGGGAACGATTATGCTAAGTGAGATAAGCCACACACAAAAGAACGATTATTCGAGATTCCACTGATAGGAGGTCTCTTGAATAGGCAAGTTCAGAGAGACAGGAAGTAGCTGTGAGTGGCAGGGGCTGCAGAGAAGGGAAGTGGGAAGTTCTTGCTTACTGGTTACAGATGGTCCGTGTGGGGTGATAAAAATTGGGGAAATGGTGGTGAAGGTCGCCTGGGCACGTGCATGTAATTCACGCTGAGAACCGTACACTTGCCAATGATTAAAATGGCCCACTTTATGCTATATACATTTTACCACAATTAAAAAGAACCTCTAAAGGTGTGGCTTGAATGAGTGACTCTACCTTCTGTAACATGGCCAAAACAGACGTTAGAGGGTGGGAGGAGGGCAAGGGTTTTCCTGTGTAAACGCGGTTGATGGTTTCAGGGCCACACGGTCCTCCCATCCCAGTACACCTACTCCCATCGGGAGGCAGAGCCCACTTTTTCATCGCCTTGAATCGGACTCCTTTTGAACAATAGTGAAAGGTGTTGTAAAGCCTAAGCCTCAAGAGGCCTTGTAGCTTCTCCTTTCACCTTGGAAAGCTACATGAGACCGCCACGTAGACAGGCTGGTTCAGTTTCCTGTATTTACATATGATATTATACATTCCTACAACATATGTAAGAAGCTTCTCAAACGAACATGAGAAGCCATATAGAGGCAGCCAGCACCAACTATCAGATGTGTAAGTGAGGCCAACTTTGGTCCTTCCAGCCCAGCTGACCCTCCACCCAAATGCAGCTGCAGGAGTGAGTCCCGATGACACCAGCAGAGAAACCGCCCAGCCAATCCACAGTGTCATGAGAAATAAAAATTTTTTCTATCATGTCCATGGCTATTAAGGAAACCAGTTTTGTTTTGTTTAAAATTGTATTTATTTATTTGAGAGAGAGAGTGAGAGAGCGCTTTCACGCAAGCAGGTGGTGGGAGGGCAGGGGCAGAGGGAGAGAGAGAGAATCTTAAGCAGGCTCCATGTCCAGCATGGAGCACAACACAAGGCTTGATCTCAGTTGTGAGATCGAGGCCCGTGTCGGGTTCCCCACTCAGCTGCGAGTCAGCTTCTCTCCCTCTCCTTCTGCCCCTCCCCTGGCTCATGCTCATGCACGTGCGCTCTCTCTCTAAAATAATGAATCTTAAAAAAGAGAGAGAGAGAGAGAGTTGGATGCTCGACCAACTAAGCCACCCAGGCGCCTCAATAACTTGTTTTATGCTCCAGTTCTAGGGTGGTTTTTTACACAGTAAAGGCTAAATGACAGAACAGACTAAAAGTTCAAAAGGTAATTTGGGGCCAGTTTGGGTGTATAATCATCATTTGGTACATTCTCCACTGCTGAGTTTCCATATCCCTGAGCTTCTGTTCCTTTGACAATCCTCTGCATTCCAAGCTTATTCAAGTCATTTCCCCAGCTGCCCGCCTCTTTGGGGCCAAACACTATCATCCTATTTTCTAAACACCGCTTACTAAGAGTACTACATTGACACCCATGCCTTACAAATATTTTAAAGGACTCAAATACGGCAAATGCTTTTTACCCAAATTTTTTTTTTTTAAAGATTTTATTTATTTATTTGAGAGAGAGAGAATGAGAGACAGAGAGCACGAGAGGGAAGAGGGTCAGAGGGAGAAGCAGACTCCCCGCTGAGCAGGGAGCCCGATGTGGGACTCGATCCCGAGACTCCAGGATCATGACCTGAGCCAAAGGCAGTCACTTAACCAACTGAGCCACCCAGGCGCCCTTTACCCAAAGTTCTTTTTACCAGTGTTATTTGAAAGAGCTAAAATTTAGAAATAATCTCAATGTCCATAGGGTAACAATTAAGTAAACTAATAATCCACTCAAAAATATTATATTCTCATTAGAAATAATGTATATGAGGGACAATAAAGATAGAAAAGTGCTAATGCTTTAAGATAGTGGGCAAAAAGCTGGTAATCAAACATGTATTCATGATCACATAGCTACACAGAAAATGAGCATAAAAAATAAAGGAATGGGGCACCTGGGTAGCTCTGTTGGTTCAGCGTCTGACTCTTCATTTCACCTCAGGTCATGAGCTCAGTGTTGGGAGATAGAGCCCAGTGTGGGGCTCTGTACTGGGCATGGGGTCTGCTTAAGATTCTCTCTCTCCCACCCCACTCTAAAAAAATAAAAAATAAAAAAATAAAAATAAAATTTTAAAAAGGGAAAAAGAATAGAGACAGAAGTAGATGAATGTTTACCCAGGTTGGGGGTGTTGAGGAAAAATTGGGAGTGACTGACAATGGGTAGGGCTTCTTTTCTGGGGTGATGAAAATGTTCTAAAATTGACTGTGTATTCACATAGCTTACATATCTCTGTGAATACACTAAAAGCCATTAAAAAAAACCATTTTATTGGGGCACCTGAGTGGCTCAGCCGTTTAGCGTCTGCCTTCGGCTCAGGTCATGGTCCCAGGGTCCTGGGACCAAGCCCCACATCAGGTTCCTTGCTCGGCAGGGAAGCCTGCTTCTCCCTCTCCCACTCCCCCTGCTTGTGTTCCCTCTCTCGCTGTCTCTCTCTGTCAAAAAATAAAATTAAAAAAAAAAAACAAAACCATTTTATTTATTTGAGAGATAAAGAGAGAGAGCACAGAGGGAGAGGGATAGGGAGAAGCAGACTCCCTGCTGAGTGGGAGCCTGATGCAGGGCTGGATCCCAGGACCCTGAGATCATGATCGAGCCGAAGGCAGCTGCTTAACCAACTGAGCCACCCAGGTACCTCTCATTAAAAACCATTGAGTTGTACACTTTAAATGGGTGAACTGTATGGTATATGAATTACATCTCAATAAAGCTGTGAAAGAGAGAAAAGAATCCAGAAGAAAATATATCAAAATGATGGTTTTCACTTGGCGCAGTTCCACACTCTACAAAATTTCTAAAATGAACAGATAATATTTTTTCTAACTGGGAAAAATTTTAACTTTATTTTACTTTAAAATTTTTTTTATTTATTTGAAAGACAGTGAGAGCAAGACAGATCACAGAGGGAGAGGGAGAAGCAGACTTGCCGCTGAGCAGGGAGCCTGATGTGGGGCTCGATCCCAGGACCCTGAGATCACGACCCGAGCCAAAGGCAGACGCTCAACCAACTGAGCCACCCAGGCGTCCCTAACTTTATTTTAAAAAGGGTGGCTTTGGAAAATGTAGCCGTCCCACTGAAAATACCTGGAAATCACAGACAGAATCCCTCTCCAGCTCGTGCCCTATAACTCACAAAGGCACATGACATCACGGGTTGGAGGCAGGTTACATACCCCACCGAACTGCTGGATGGCCCCCGTCAAAAACTGGAGACTTTTGCCGGCAGGCAGATCCAGATAAAAGGACTTTCCAGAGAAGGGCTGCCTCCCAGCATCTGGTGAGCTCTTCTGGCATTTTTCCAGACAACTGGAAACTCCCAGCTGAGTCCCTAGAAAGGAAGGAGAAAAGGAACAAAGTGAGAAGCATGGGCTAAGAGAGTCCTGCGAGCCAAGCGATGCTCATCAACAGCCTCTGCGTGGTGTGCCCCAGGTAGGCCCTGGGCACATAAAGATGAATCTGAGACTAGCATTCCCGCCCTCACGAAGCTCAGATGTGGAGAAACCAGAACCCTCATACATGGATGGTGGGAATGTAAAATGGTGCAGCCACTTGCGGAAACAGTTCGGTAGTTTTTCAAAATGCTAAACATTAAGTTAACACATGACCCTGCAATTCCGCTCCTAGGCATGTACCCTGAAGAAATGAAAGAGTATGTCCAGATAAAAACTTATACAGCACGGTTCATTTGGCCAATAGGAAATAATTCACATGTAAATAAAACGGTAAGTGGAATGTGGTATATCCATTCAATGTAATTTTATTGGGCAATAAAAAAAATTGAGCCACCAACACCGGCCACAACTAGGATGCTGAACCTCAAACACATGCTCAATTAGAAAAGCCAGATACAAAAGACCACATATGACTGCATTTATATGAAATGTCCAGAAAAGGAAAATATAGAGAGACAGAAATTAGATCAGTGATCACTTAAAGGCTGAGGGTGGGAGGAATAAGGAGTGACTGAAAATGGGCATGAGGTTCTTTTCAGGGTGATGAAAATATTCTAAAATTAGCCTGGTGTGTTAGCTGCATAACTCTGTAAATTAACAAAAAAATCACCGAAAGCATACACTTACAACAAATGAATTTTATAGTATGTAAATTATATCTCAATAAAGCTAAAAAGAAACCCCTCAAACCCTCAGCGAATATAATCTTGAGAATTGTGCATTTCATTGAATATAAATTTTACATTAAAAGGAAAAAACTATAAACAAATATGGAATTCTGGTCAATGAAATGCATACTGAACTATTTAGAGGGAAAGGTACTACTGTCTATAAATTACTTGAAATGTATCAAAAATAAAATGGATAGGGGCGCCTGCGTGGCTCAGTCATTAAGCGTCTGTGTTTGGCTCAGGTCATGATCCCAGGGTCCTGGGATCAAGCCCCACACTAGACTCCCTGCTCGGTGGGAAGCCTGCTTCTCCCTCTCCCATTCCCCCTGCTTGTATTCCCTCTCTTGCTGTGTCTCTCTCTGTCAAATAAATAAATAAAATCTTAAAATAAATAAATAAATAAATAAAATGGATTAAAAATTGATCAGGATAAAATAAGTATATTAAAACATCAATGATAAAACTAAATGGTGTGTCTACATGCTTGGTGTGGAATTCTTTTGACTTTGTTGCAGGGTTGAAAACTTTCACAATAAAATGTTAAAACTTGAAGAGATAAAAAAGGATTCAAGAGAATGTGACAAACACTGAAGACAGGCAAAGAAGTCTAATATACAGATAATAAGAGTTCTTTTTTTTTTTAAAAGATTTTATTTATTTGACAGAGACACAGCGAGAGAGGGAACACAAGCAGGGGGATTGGGAGAGGGAGAAGCAGGCCCCCCGCCAAGCAGGGAGCCCGATGCGGGGCTCGATCCCAGGACCCTGGGATCATGACCTGAGCCGAAGGCAGATGCTCAATGACTGAGCCACCCAGGCGCCCCAATAAGAGTTCTTAAACACAAAAAAATAAAACAAAAAATCCCCAGAATACTAAAAAGCATAACTGAAGAAAACTTCCCTGAAATAAAAAAATATATTTGAAACTAACAAATTCAAAGAGTTTGTCACATACTTGAAAAAAATGGACCCGGAACAGTCAATACCAAGAGAGTAAAACTGCTGAATTTTACTTTTTTTTAAAGACTTTATTTATTATTTATTTGACAGAGAGAGAGAGAGAGAGACAGTGAGCATGAGCAGGGGGAGGGGGAGAGGGAGAAGCAGACACCCTGCTAAGCAGGGACCCCCCGATGTGGGACTGGATCCCAGGACCCTGGGATCATAACCTGAGCCGAAGGCAATTAACCGACTGAACTACCCAGGCACCCCTGGATCAGATATTTTTATAAATCTTTTTTTTTTTTTTTTTTTAGATTTTATTTATTTATTTGACACAGACAGAGACAGCGAGAGCAGGAACACAAGCAGGGGGAGTGGGAGAGGGAGAAGCAGGCTTCCTGCTGAGCAGGGAGCCCGTTGCAGGGCTCGATCCCAGGATCCTGGGATCATGACCCAAGCCAAAGGCAGATGCCTAACGACTGAGCTACCCAGGTGCCCCTATTTTTATAAATCTTCTAAAACTCTTTGATTCCACGAATTCCTGCATCACTGCTATCTACTGCCCTGTCAGTCTCTCAGTTGGACCTGCTCAGTTAAACCCTGCTTGCCCTTGTAAGATGGTGTTTTTCTTATTCTGAGTTCCAGATAGACTTATTGTCTGTCCTCGTGGTATTTTCAGCTTCATATTCTTGTTTATTCCTTCAGGGTGAACCTCTGGACTCCCCATTAGACTGGGAATTATTTAGGGAAGAGATTTTGACTTACGTATCAGTATCATTCCCATAAAACCAGAGCCTGCTCTCCTGTCCTCAGCCAGCGCCTGACCTTCAGGCACTTAACTTCTGGCCCCCTAAACCTCCCTCTTCCTGAAAGTCCTAGGTACAGAGCCAGAAAATACTGGAAAGTCAGCTTAGCATTTTACAGAGAAGACTTCTGTTGTGAGTCCCTGCCTCTGCTTCTTACTAGCTGTGTAACACTGGGCAAATCACAATCTCTCTTAGTGTCTCCAAATCTCTATCTCTTCACTTCTGAAATAGTGGTAACAATTAGTACCCATCTCCCTTGGACAGTCCATACGGAGTAAATCAAATACTGCAAATTGTGTCAGGTAATGGTATTGGGGGGGGATATTCAAATACTTAACCTGCACCAATCACTCTGTATGGAGACTGGCCAGAAATATCTGATTTAGCCATACGAGGAATACCCGCTGAATGTCAGCCTGGGGCATTATTCTAACTGTAGCCATTCTGGATCCCTCCCCAATGCCAACTTCTCCAGAAGGCTGGCTTTTCTTTTCTTTCTTTTTTTATTGAAGTATAAATAACATACAACACTGTTACTAGTTTCAGGTGTACAACCTAATTCCATACTTATATAGAGAGCTCTCTCAGAATTAGTCCTTTAGACTCCTAAACAAGATGATAAATACACAAGGCCCAGACTTTCTCCACAGAAACGAATCCTAGGGAAGCCATGGAAGTGAGGAGGAATGAGATGGATGCCAGACCTGGACACTGGGGGCCGGGGGACAGCAAGCCCAGAGCAGAAGGGTGCCAGGATGACAGACTGGGGAGTGCTTTCTACTTATGCTGTATGGGTCACATCGAGGCAGTGCCTGAGCCGAGCTCAGGGTGAATACGCACATGTGTAGGAGAAGGGGACCGTGAGCTGGCTGGCATCTGAATGAACCTCCCTCCCGACCCTCTATCCGTCTGGTGAGTTAGGTAATTACAACTCAAGGAGACAGCTCTTGACAATGAATAGCACAAGGCACGGTGTGTGAACTGGAAGGGCACAGACTTGCTGCAAACAGGGAGTGACTGAGCCCATGTTGGAACCAGGGGCTCTCCGCCTAGGGGTCGGTTTTCTCTACTGTCCCACCCTCAGTCCCGACACTCAGTGGAAGGGCAGATGACAGGGTCGAGGCTTCTGCATCTGCGTCCCAGAAGTATGTTACCAATCGGAGTGGCTGTCTCCAGGGGACATGGGCTTATAAGAAAATATGAGGCAACTAAAGAAAGCAAGTACTATAAAAGATGTTTTCTCTGGTACAGGTTGTTTATCTGTCATAAGTAATGGATCAGACAGAGAAAAGAATTTTAAAGTATAATAAATCACTTCAAAAAAGGGAGAATACTGGAGGGTGGGGGGATGGGTTAGCCCGGTGATGGGTATTAAGGAGGGCACGTCTTGCATGGAGCACTGGGTGTGATACGCAAACAATGAATCATGGAACACTACATCACAAACTAAAGATATAATGAATGGTGACTAACATAACATAATAAAAAAAAAAAGGGAGAATACTGGGAAATATAAAACAGGAACAGCAGGTAAAGAATTGGAGATAAATGACATGAAAAATACAGTACTTAAAAAAACCCTCATATAATAAAAAGATAAATAATCCAACTAAAAATGAGCAATGAGGGGCACCAGCTGGCTCAGTTGGTGGACAGTGCAGCTCTTGATCTCAAGGTCATGAATTCAAGCCCCATGTTGGGCATGTGCCTACTTAAAATAAAAAATACATTAATTTAAAAAAAGGGTGGGGCATTCGGGTGGTGCAGTTAGGTTAAGCATCCTACTCTTGACTTCGGCTCAGGTCATGATCTTGGGGTTGTGAGATGGAGCCACAAAACTGGCTGGACATGGAGCCTACTTAAGATTCACTCTCCCTCTGTCCCACCATCCCCCAACCCCTTGACTGTTTTTGAAATGTTTGTGTTAAGTCTGAAATTATTATTATTATTATTAAATATTTATTTATTTGAGAAAGGGAGCGTGAGCGGGGTGGTGGCAGGAGAGAATCTCAAGCAGGCTCCCCAGTAAGTGTGGGGCCTGATGTGGGGCTCGATCTTATGACCCTGAAATCATGACCTGAGCCGAAACCAAGAGTCAGACACTCAACCCACTGAGCCACCCAGACGCCCCGGTCTGAAATTATTTTAAAGTGAAGAATGAAAAAGAAAAAACCCAAACCCTCAATAGGTGAGTTAAATCTTGCAACATAGTGTGAGTTGGAGGCTCAGGTGGAGGAACTCTTCCAGAAGGCATCAGGAAGAGATAAAGAAGTGGACAAGTGAGACATTAAGGCAGAGGACAGAAACAGCAATGGGAGCAACATCACAGAAGGGCTGCAAAGGGAAAGAAAAAAAGAATACAGAGAAGAAAATATTTGAAGAAATAATGGTGCGGGTTTCTGAATGCATGTGGAGGGTGAATACAAGAACTTCTGTTCTCTCCCCAAATGCCGCTAAAACGAGAGAAAGAATAAAAATGGACAAAGACACTGGCAAGAAGATGACAATAGGCAAGAGGGAGGCCACTGAATTGTGGAAGCTGGAAAGCACATGGGTGAGTGGAAAGCAGGCAGGAGCCAGAGAAAGTGGCATCTGAAGCCAGCAAGAAGCAAGCTGGAGCTGAAAGGCCCGCACCTGGAGGGACCAGAGAGAGAAGGCTAGAGTGCAAGACGGGCTGAGAGGGGCACCTGGGGGGCTCAGTCATTAAATGTCTGCCTTCGGCTCAGGTCATGGTCCCAGGGTCCTGGGATCGAGCCCCGCATCGGACTCCCTGCTCGGCGGGAAGCCTGCTTCTCCCTCTCCCACTCCCCCTGCTTGTGTTCCCTCTCTCGCTGTTTCTCTGTCAAATAAATGGAATAAAAAAAAAAAAATCTTAAAAAAAAAAAAAAGAAGAAGACAGGGGCTGAGAAAGAGGCTATCAGAAAGCCTTTACAAGGAACGGATAGCAGGGCACCCAGAACCCTCTCCCACCCCAGCAGCAGACTCCAGCAAAGGTTCTTCTCTGGGGGAGATTTTGGTGGAAACATTTTTGGTGGTCACAAGTGGGTGGGGGTGTGCTTCTAGCCAGTAGAAGCCAGGAATGCAGCTTCACATCTTACAGGGCACAGGATAACCCCCTACAACAGAATTATCTGACCCTAAATGTCAATAGCGCTGAGTATAAAAGTTCCCTGGACTAGAGGAAATGGGGCACAGGTGAGAGCAGGGATAAGCCCCAGTGAAAACACAGAAGATTAAGAGGATATCTACATACTGAACCATGAGACCTGTAAACCTCTTCCCCTATGGAGCTCCCAGAATGCTGACCACCAATACTTATAACCCCCAGTGTGATAGTAGTAGGAGATGTGGCCCTTGGAAGGTAGTTAGGTTTAGGTGAGATCATGAGGTAGAGTGTCCCCCCCCCCGGCCCAGCGCTAAGGGGCTGGTGTCCTTATAAGAAGAGAGACCAGAGCTTTCGCTCTCTCCATCCATGAGTACATAAAGAAGAGGTCATGTGAACACATAGTGAGATGGTAGCCATGTGCAAGGCAGGAAGAGAGCCCTCACCAAGAACTGAATCTACTGGCACCTTGGACCACCAGTCTCCAGTAATAGGAGAAATAAATGTCTGTTGTTTAAGCCGCTCAGTCTATGATGTTTTGTTATGGGAGCCTGAGCTATAAGACACCCGTCAAAATTGCCAGGTTCCAGCCTGATTACCTACAATCAAGTCTACCGCTGACAACCCCTTCCAATTGGCATTTTATTGCCTTGCTTTTAAATAAAAATGGGTAATCAAAGATCATCAGATATTTAAAGAAAGCTTCTAAAAAAGAAGAAGATGGGGCGCCTGGGTGGCTCAGTCAGTTAAGCGTTTGCCTTGCCTTCGGCTCAGGTCATGATCCCAGGGTCCTGGGATCGAGCCCCACATTGGGCTCCCTGCTCAGTGGGAAGCCTGTTTCTCCCTCTCCCACTTCCCCTGGTTGTGTTCCCTCTCTGTCAAATAAATAAAATCTTAAAAAAAAGAAGAAGAAAAATGAAAGCTTTTAACAAGAAATCTGACTACCAAACAAATGGAAAAAAGACCTTAGAGGAAACAGAGACAATATAGGAAAGCAGAAGAAAACAGAACAAAGAAATACCACAAATATTTCAGAGAGATAAAGGAATGCACTGCCTTCTATAAACACATAGACAACTATAAAAAAGGAAACCACAAAGAAGAAAAACCTTTTAGGAACTGAGAAATCTTAGAGAAATAAATTTCATATAATGATTGGAAGTTAAGTTGAAGAAATCCTCCAGAGAAGCGAACAAAAGACAAACAGGTGGAAAGTGGGAGAGAAAGACAGGAAAACCAAAGAATCAGTCCATAAGATCCAATATCTGAACAATACAAAGTTCCAGAAATAGAAAAGAAAGAAAATGGAGGGGATGAATCTTACAGAAATAACGCTAACAACTTCCGGAACGAAAGAAAATGAGTTTCCAGATTGAAAGTCTCCACCAAGTGCCAGCTCCACAAATGAAAAAAGTCCCACATCAGGGCACACTGTCAAGAAATTTCAGGACATTAAGGAGAAAGAGGATTTTGGCTTCATTTCAGGCCATATGGGAGACCAGTAACTTAAAAGCCTTCCTAATACAAAATATCTAAAAATACTGGCTAAAATATAAACACCAAACCCATCTAACTGCTAAGTTCACAAAATAAATAAATAAGAGGACCCCACAAATGTCCTGAATGATGAGAAAACAGAACCACAGTGGTGAAAGCTAATGCTGACTGCCCTGAGGGAGTCTGTGGGCTTAAAAGAAAAGGGTTTGGAATTGATGAGTCAGATGGGCCCAGGAGATAAGGTTTTATATCTGCCTAAAGGGGGGAGTTAGAATTGAGAAATCCTGCATGAATCTAGGAGAAAAGGTAAATCAGAAAATAATCTACCCACTGAAAGAGACAAAAGGGGAATACTGTCTATATTAGCCTGGGCTCTGCATGACAAAAGTCTTCTCTGAGAACTCATAACCATAGGCCTCCCAAGAATTTGGAATTCAAATTCACATTACTTATGTGGTCTAAGAACCCATTACCACCACCATCAGAGAAAGTAAAGTAAAAAATAATTCCAGCTCATAACATCTTTGGCATACTTTAAATAACCAAATGCAAAGCAATTCTAGAGGTTGACAGCTTAGCTCAGGGTTCCAAGAATTTCCTCAGAAATAGCATCATCAAACATTAACTCACCCTCCGACATTATAAAACACATGAAGGAAACAAACCACTGTGGGTCAGAATCATTAGAAATAAGAGACAGCAAAATTAGATCCCCAGGAACTTCAAATAGAATGATCAGATATAGACTACAAAATAATTACTTAAATTATTAAATGCTTTATTTCACTAAAATCAGTATTTAAAATAAATGTCAACTTAGAATTTTATATCTGACTGAACAATTATTCAAGAGCAAGGGCAAAATAAAGGCATCTTTCTTTCTTTTTTTTCCTTTTTTTTTTTTGAGGGCAGGGGAGGGATCCAGGGAGAGGGAGTGAATCCTAAGCAGGATCCATACACAGCATGGAGCCAGACACCGGGCTCAATCCACAATCATGAGATCATGACCTCAGCTGAAACCAAGAGTCAAGAATCTAATGCTTAACCGACTAAGCCACCCATTTTTCAACAAAGAACACTGAAGGCATTTTTCAAACAAAGAAAACCCATTTATCCCCAACCACTTCCTACTAAAGGACTTCGCAGAGGTGTACTTTGGGATGAAGGAAGCTAGACCCAGGACTGAAATGCCAAAAATTTGGCAAAAATATGTATAAATCTAAACAATCACTGACTGTATAAAACAACAATAACAATGACTAATTTGGAAGTAAAAAAAAAAAAGACAGACAATAATCATATTGTTGCTAGATGGGGGCAGGGGTGGTTCAGAGACAGGCCAGTCTAGGTGCTTATTGTGTTCAGGAGGAAGGTAGAAATATTTACAGCATCAGACTTTGCCATAGTATACTGGAAGCTACAAGAAGTGGAAAGTGGTTGAATCACTATATTGTACACTATATTGTACATTTGAAACTAATATAACACTGGATGTTAATTATACTGGAATTAAAAATTAAAACAAAACGATTTGTACACTTAATAAAAGTGGAATATGTCTTCAAAATTCTGGGGAAAAATGATCTTTAGCTGAACTATCATTCAAATGTAAAGTAGAATAAAGAATTGTCAGGGCGCCTGGGTGGCTTAGTGGGTTAAGTGTTTGCCTTCAGCTCAGGTCATGATCTCAGGGTCCTGGGATCGAGCCACACATCAGGCTCCCTGGTCACTGGTCAGCAGGGAGCCTGCTTCTTCTTCTCCCTCTGCCCCTGCCCCCCCCACCCCCCACCACTCATGCTCTCTCTCCCTCTCTCAAATAAATAAATAAAATCTAAAAAAAAAAAAGTAAAGAATTATCAGACCTGGAGGTCTTGAAAAATTTATCTGTCATGTACCCTTTCTCAGGAAGCTATATTAGAAGTTGTGCTCTACCAAAATGAGGAAGTAAATGAAGAGAGAAGAAAATAGGAATTTGGAATGTAGAGGATCCTACCCAGGAAAAAAGCAAAGGGAAATCCATAGAATGATGAAGGGAGATTCTAGGATGAAATCAGTGCAACAAGCCTACACATAGCTGGACCACACTGAAGACTAGGAAAATGGTTTCAGAAGGTATGTCTTCCAGGCAAAGAAGAAACTGATGGATTCTTTGATGAGCTTGAAGGTATTGAGGGAAGGTTTATAATTCTGGTAGAATATGGACGTGAATTGGTGATCATTCATAGAAAATGAAGCATATTTCCTACTTTGCTACATGGGTCATCTGTAAATAACCATAATAATGATAATGCAAATAAATAAATGACCAATCAAAAATGACTAAGTATAGGGGCGCTGGGGTGGCTCAGTGGGTTGATCTCAGCCCAGGTCTATCTGAGGGCCATGAGTTTGGGCCCATGTTGGGCTCTACTCTGGGCGTAGAGCCTACTTAAAAAAAAAAAACAAACCAAAACTTCATATACACTGGGAGGAGAGAAGAGGAGGAAAATTGTGTGTGTGTGTGTGTGTGTGTGTGTGTGTGTGCGCGCGCGCTGCAGGTAAGTGGGGAAACAGAAAAAATATTTTCCATGCTAGGAAGTCAATAGATATAATTTAAGTTGAAAACAACAAAAGCAGTATGAGCATGCTATTTAGAAATAAGTAGGTAAATACTAGAAGAAATAGTGAAAACAACTGTAAACAGTGGCACCCTCGGGAGTGGCAATCAGGAGGAACAACTTCAACTCTAGGTGTGTGAGAGAGAGAGAGGCCAGGGGAGACCTGGCCTCCTTTTAAAATTATGTAACCGTAAAACTATAATAAATAAATTAAACCCTCTAAAATTCACATAGTCATACTACAGTGAATTTTAAGAACAAATATAAAGAGAATCATCTAAAATGTTCTAATGAAAAAAGCAGGTCACTTACAAAGGAACAAGAATCAGACCAACATCAATTATCAACAGGCTCTACTTTTTGCAGGAAGAAAATACCATTTTTCACTGTGCTGAAGGAAAAGAACTTTGACTCAAGAATTTTAACACAACGGTGAAATCAAGATATTCTCAGGCATACAAGCCTCAGAAAGTTTATCCCATAAAGTCCCCTTTTGAAAACATTCTTGGAGAAAAGTTCTCCAGCAAAGGAAGAGTAGGTAACCTAGTAAAGTGTATTACCGGTTCAAAGGCAACAACCAAAGCCTGTTATCTGTAACAATCCAAAACTAAAACTAGAAGATACTGAAAGAAGTGGGAGGAGGAGAGGGGCGCCTGGGTGGCTCAGTCATTAGGCGTCTGCCTTCGGCTCAGGTCATGATCCCAGGGTCCTGGGATCGAGCCCCGCATCGGGCTCCCCGCTCAGCGGGAAGCCTGCTTCTTCCTCTCCCACTCCCCCTGCTTGTGTTCCCTTTCTCTATCTCTCTCTCTGTCAAGTAAATGAATAAAATCTTAAAGAAAAAAAGAAAAAGAAGAAGTGGGAGGGGGAATATTGAGGGAAGTGAGCATGTGCTGAAATACTTATCTATTTCGGTGAGTTTATGGTAAAAATAACCATGAATGTGGGCTTAATAAGGTACTCTATCCTGACTCCCCATCTGCTAATCTTGTTCATAATATCAGACTGAAAGCTCTTATTTGACATTTAACATGAATTCCTAAATGATTTCATGACATCCCACCATATACACACACTCAAAACCACTAAGAAATTAGAAAACCCCAATAGCGCTAACATTTCTCGACCTTTCCATCCCAAGTGCTCTGGTGCAGGAGTAGCAACTTCGACCTCGCATCCCTAGTTCTGACCTGTTACCTACCTAGGTCCGAAGCCCGGAGCCTACTCTCCGCCATAGAACTCTGCAGCTCAGAGAATCTGCCGTCGCCTGAGAAAGGACAAAACAGCAGGACCACCTTCATTAGCCTTCGACCTTCTATCATCCCCTCCCCTCCCCCTCCCCCCCCCCCGCCTCCCAATTCCCGCACAATCCCCCGCGCGGCTCCCGGGTACAGCCAGCCTCAACTCCATCCCAATCCACATCCCATCTCACCTCCCGCGCCTCCTTCAAGGTTCTTGTCCCTCGGTCCCACAGCCCCCACTAGGACTCTGCGCCCTCAACTTCCACGGCTTCTTGGCCACCCTTGTACATTTCAATTCCCGTGCCCCCCTCCAGGTTCTTGTCCCCTCAGTCCCTCCACCCCCTTGAGACCTCGGCCTCCTCAATTCCTGAGAGCCCTTCCCGGCCCCTCTACCCTCCTCAGCTCCTGCACCTATCTGCTCCCCAGTTCTCGCGCACCTTCCCCAGCCCTTAGCCTCTCTACACTCTCACGACCCCTTCCGCCTACCTTCTTACCCCATCTTCCCCTTCCCGGCATCCGTACCCTTGCCTGGCTCCCTCCTCAAGTTCTCGGCTCCTTCTCGGCCTCCGTACTCCTTCCTCAAGGCCTCCGCGTTATATTCGCGGGCTCCATGAGCGATTTCAGACGTCCGAGCGCCGACGGAAGTTCCACGAGTACATTATCAGTCTCCAGGCGCCCTCGGCCGCGGCTTCGGTTTAAATTTCCTGTCGGCTCCGCCCCCTAAAAGAGCGTAATAGCTTTGAGGGTCTGCCCTACGGTGGCCCTGCGAGGTCAATGTTAACTCAGCAAATCTTTCTTTACCCCTTCCTTTTTATTTCCGCTTTCTCCATCCGTCTCTTCATTTCTTGGCTTGTCATTGGGTGGAGATACCCTGCGCCTTAATAGACGGGAAGTTGGGGACTAGTGGTAGCCTAGTCTTAGTGATTCTTCACACTGAGCAGGTTGGAAATTCCTGGGAGTTAGATAATAAATAACAAAACAAGCCTATCACTTATAGAGCATTGACAATTTACCAAAAAAAAAGAAAAAGAAAAATTCACGTACACATTATTTCATCTTCACGTCTTTGTTACCCACCCAACAAAATAATTTCTCAAAAGAGGTGCTCCATTCTTCACTTCCCATCTTTTCCCCAACTCATGTAATTAGCCTTTGATCCTCACCTCTCCACTAAAACTGGACCTGTCCAGGTCAGCTCTAACTTCCACGTTCCCAATCCTACGGTCATTTTGCTATACTCAGCCTATCTGACTTCTAGAACATTGCAACAGACTATTCCCTACTTCTTGAGCCAATTTCTTCATTCTGCTTCTATTTCTACCAGTTTTCACCTTCCCTCAATGGTTCCTCAATCTCGTTTGCTGGATCCAAAGCCATTGTTTCACCCAGAAATGTTGCAGCATGCCGAGGCTTTTAGCCCTTAGCCCTCTTCTCTTCCATATTAACACTTTCTCACTAGGAGATCTCATTCAGCTCCTTGGCTTTACTATAGCTCTATGTTAATGCCTGCAGAATTTCTATCTCAAGCTCTGACCTCTCCCTTGATCTCCAGACTTATATACTCAAATGGCTACTGAACATTTCTATTTGGATGTCTAATGGGCACCTCAGGCTTAATATGTTCAAAACAGAACATTTGTTTCACTCACCCACCCCTCAAAAAACCCACCTATTCTCCATCTCAGTACATGTCATACAATCCACTCAGTTGCTCAAGACAAAAATTTTTATTTATTCATTTGAGAGAGAGACAGCCCGTGAAGGGGGGGGGGGGGGCAGAGGGAGAGTGAGGCAAGCAGACTCCCTGCTGAGCAGGGAGCCAGACTCAGGGCTCAATCCCAAGACCCTGAGATCATGACCTGAGCTGAAACCAAGAGTCAGATGCTTAACTGACTGAGCCACCCAGGCGTCCCAACAATATACATTTTTTAAAAAAGATTTATTTATTCATTTGAGAGAGAGTGCAAGAAGTTGCACACATGAATGCGCGCATGTGGTTGGGGGCGGGCAGAGGGGTAGAATCTTTAGGTAGACTCCCTGGGGAGCATGGATCTGGATTTGGGGCTCGATCTCAGGACCCTGAGATCATGACCTGTGCTGAAACCAGGAGTTGGATGCCCAACTGACTGAACCACCTAGGTGCCCCTATGAACAATATTTTTAAGCTTTAATTTCTAATGTAAATATCACATATTTTATTTTCTAAATATATATACAAATATATAAAATACTTTTACATTTATAAACTTAAATTTAAAAATACCCACATTTGTGGTGTCTGTCCCTATTGGATGGGGGTCCCCAAATGTGGGGTGACTCAATCAGGTGGAAGCCAGTGGCACGGGCAGTGACAGCATTCATGTGAGGCAGAACAAAGGAGATAGAAATTTATCGAATACACCCCAAGTGAGCAGCGGGCAGGCCACAAAGGAGAGATGGCCTGCTATGGGTGGGGGCTGTTTTTCAAGAGGGAAGGTGAGCAGGTATGGGAACATACGGAATTTTCCATTTTTTGGTACCTGTGCCTGGTTGTAAGTAGCCCATTTGTTAGTTAGGGCCTACGGATAGTTTGAGGTGGGTCCCCTGGGCCTGTCTGTATTAGCCAGGGGGTTGGGGTCACTGTGGGCCCTTCTACCTTACTCAGGTTTCCACTGTTCAAGCCTGTTGCCTAAAATCAGCCGCTGAGGGCGCCTGGGTGGCTCAGTTGGTTAAACGACTGCCTTCAGCTCAGGTCATGATCCCGGAGTCCTGGGATTGAGTCCCGCATCGGGCTTCCTGCTCGGCGAGGAGCCTGCTTCTCCCTCTGACCCTCTCCCCTCTCATGTACTCTCTCTCTCTCTCATTCTCGCTCTCTCAAATAAATAAATCTTTAAAAAATAAAATAAAATAAAATAAAATCAGCCGCTGAAACATTGTGGTAGCCAGTCTCCCAAGATGGCCTGCAAGGGCATACATCTCCTGGCAGTCACGACCACATCAAATAGGGCTATGTACCAATAGAATATTGGGGAAAGAACAATGCGCCATTTCTGAGGCTGGGTTATAAAACATTTCAACATCTGTATTGCTGTTTCTTGGATCACTTGCTGTGGGAGAAGCCAGCAATCATGACATGAGGACTCTCAAGTATGCCTGTGGAGAGGCTCTTGTGGAGACGGAGAGGCATGGAGTCTTCCTGCTAACAGCCAGCACCAACTTAACCACTAATGTGATTGAGCCATCTTGCAAGGAGATGGTTCAGCCCTAGCCAAGCTTTCTGAAGACTGCAACCTCACAAGAGATACGGAGACAGAAAAGCCCAAGCAAGTTGCTCCCAAATTCCAGTACCACAGAAACCCAGTGAAAATCAGTAATTGGTGGTAGGTAAGTCATTACATTTTGGGGTTAGACAGCAATAGACAACTGATATACATATCAACAAAAAAGCTGTTTGGGGTCCCCCATTATGGATCAAATTACCCTCCCTTTCAAAACCACCCAGTGGCTTTCCCTGCTAGCTCCTCGGACCAAACTTCCCTGTGTCTTGAATGAGCCCAACTTGTTACTTCCTTAGGGCCTTTATACCAACAGTTCCATTTCCCAGCTCTTCTCTTTCCTTTTAGGCATCAGATCAAATCTCATATTTTCAGAGAGGACTTTGGAGACCACCCAACCTAACAGCAGCTACCCTATTTCCTATTTTCTTCATAGCATTTACCACTATCAGAAATTATCTTATTTGTATACTTATTTCCCCAGCAAGAATGCAAGCCCATAAAAAGGACCTTTTCTGTTTCACTTACTAATATAACCCCAAAGTAAAGAACCCAGTGGGTGCCTACTAAATATTTGTTAAATGAGCAAATGACTGAATCTCTCTGATCGTCGGGTTTTTCATTTGTAAAATGAAGATAATATTATCTACCAGAAAATGAGGTTTAAACATGTGTTTAGCACATGTGAAGTCAGTGACCAGAAAAAGTAGCTTTTACTACTTGGCAGAAAATGTTTTGAGATAGTATTCAAAATTTTCTTTCTCACCATTTTTCTCCATTCCTGAGGGGAAGTGCTTAGAGTTAAAAAAAAAAAAATCAGCTCATACCATAGAAGAAGGACTGATTTTCCAATATCTAAAAAAAAAAAAACAAACTTGTACAATGGGGCACCTGGGTGGCTCGGTCGTTAAGCGTCTGCCTTCGGCTTGGGTCATGATCCTAGGGTCCTGGGATTGAGCCCCGCATTGGGCTCCCTGCTCTGCAGGAAGCCTGCTTCTCCCTCTCCCACTCCCCCTGCTTGTGTTCCCTCTCTCATTGTGTCTCTCTCTGTCAAATAAATAAATAAAATCTTAAAAAAAAAACTTGTACAAATAATACAGAAAAGAACAACAACCCAGTTGAAAATGGGTAAGAGAATATTCATGGAAAAGAAATACAAAGAACATTCAAGTATACTCAACCTCACTTAAAATAAGAGAAATGCAAATTAAATCTGCTCTGAAATGTCGCTTTTCATTTAACGGCCTGGCGAAGATCAATTTTGCTAGATAGTGCCAAATTGCCCTACATCGGGGTTGTACCAGCCTCCTATGTAAGGCAATTTGGCACTATCTAGCAAAATTACAAATGTACATATCTTTCCACCCAGCAATCTCATTTCTAGGAGTTACTCTACAGATACACTCACACATATGTGCTAGGGTTTATATAATATCTACTGCAGCATTGCAGTATCTACCAGCTATATGGTGTTTAACCAGAGAAATACTTAAAAAAATGACACAGAAAAGGGATGCAGATATATATATTTAATTACTTTACTTTATAAATCCTATGTAGTGCTTATTTATGATATTCAAAGCGCTTTTTAAAAAAGATTTTAAAGAGAGAGAGAGAGAGAGTGAGCAAGAGAGAGAGTGAACACAATCGGGGAGGAGCAGAGGGAGAGGAAAAAGCAGATTCTCTGCTGAGCTGGGAGCCTGACACGGGGCTCGATCCTGGGACTGTCCAGGATCACTCCAGAATCATGACCTGAGCTGAAGGCAGACGCTTAACCAACTGAGCCACCCAGGCGCCCCTCAAAATGCTTTAAAAATAGTGATTACTTTAATCCTCATAAAACCCCTCCGAGGTGGGTAGTTAACTACGCCCATTTTATACACGGGGAGACTGAGATTATAACTGGCTTGAAGTCACACACCAAAAAGTGTTAGTGCTGGAGTGTGAACCCAGGCAGTCTGACTTCAGATGCCATGCTCTTAACACTGCTCTGTGCTGCCTCTCAGTGTACGTTAACATGGACAAGGAAAACCAGTACAGCAATATTAAAATCTGACAAAATTGATTTTAAGAGGTAAAGAATTATTAGGGATATAGGTGTCATTGCTTGATGAGAAATAATTCACCAGGAACTAAGTAACCTAGTATTCATATGAATCTAACAACATAACCTCAAAATATTTAAGGCAGAAAAAAATATTTAAGGCCGAAATACAAGGGAAGGGGCATCGGGCTGGCTAAGTTTGTAGACCATGCATATTCATTTAAGGTCATACAATTTCCCTCTAGTTACTTTAGCTGAATTTTACAGCTTTTTATTTTATTTATTTTTTTAAAAAGATTTTATTTATTTATTTGACAGAGACAGCAAGAGAGGGAACACAAGCAGGGGGAGTGGGAGAGGGAGAAGCAGACTTCCTGCTGAGCAGGGAGCCCGATGCAGGGCTCGATCCCAGGACCCTGGGACCATGACCAGAGCCAAAGGCAGATGCTTAACAACTGAACCACCCAGGCGCCCCTAAATTAATTTTTTATCTAAAAGAATAAAAACAAGTAAGCTTTGCTAATCATTCATAAGCAAATTGACATTTGTGCCCGCCCTGGGCCTCTCTTGTCAGACATCCTGGGTTATGTGGTAAGGCAGGGGAGTTATCTGGGGAAGGGCGAAAGGAAGCTTCATATTTGGAGGAGTATTGTGTTTTTTTCTTTCAGCTCTGTGATGTTTGTCTTTTAGTATTCTATGTAGTTTACATATGCCCGGATAGATGGATTTACAGATTATGCAATGTGGATTTAATTTTCCTAACCTTCCAAGTGGACAAAGGATTTAACAAAAATTTGTTAGAAGAAGCAAGACTGAGATTACTCACAAGTGAATGCTTCAAGTACAAACACCCAGTGAAAATCCAGCCAGTGCTGAGAGGGAGGCAACTGACCAACCGGTGAAAAAAAATCACTGAAGTTAAAGAGAAATTCTTGCCAGGAATGAATCCTTAACACTACTGAACTGTACACTTAAAAATGGTTAAGATGGTAAATTTTATGTTAGGTACATTTTACCATAATTAAAAAGAAAAAAAGATGTGGGGAAAGTAATGAAGCATATGCAACCACTTTATTTTCACTAAGGATTTTCGGAATATGTATGATATTTGTAATACATTATTTACCTCACTTTTTTTTTTTTGGTAATCCCTATGCCTAAAATGGGGCTCACACTCATCACCCAGAGATCAAGAGTTGGATGCTCTAACAACTAAGCCAGCCAGGCCCCCCTATTTACTCCACCTTTTAAAAAAGATTGTATTGGGCGCCTGGGTGGCTCAGATGGTTAAGCGTCTGCCTTCGGCTCAGGTCACGATCCCGGAGTCCTGGGATCGAGTCCCACATCGGGCTCCCTGCTCCTTGGGAGCCTGCTTCTCCCTCTGCCTCTCTGTCTCTCATGAATAAATAAATAAAAAATCTTAAAAAAAATAAAAAAGATTGTATTTATTTATTTGAGAGAGAGCGAGTGAGGAGAGGAGCAGGGGGAGAGGGACCAGAAGACTGCACTGAGCGAAGAGCCTGATGTGGGGTTCGGTCCCACAATTCTGAGATCATGATCTGAGCCAAAATCAAGAGTCAGACATTCAACTGACTGAGCCACCCAGGTGCCCCTCTTCAATTTTTTTAAAATTAAAAATTACTTTATTGCTAAAAAATGCTAACCATCATTATTCACTTTTTAATCCCCCCTTTTATAGTTATCTTTTGGATGTTTTATGATGGAATACTAATTTGTTATGCTGATTCATAAATAAATACACATTCATACATTAGACGTGCATAGTGAAATATTTTTCCTGCTAAGAGTATGTGGCAAAAATATGTCTGATGCTGGGTGCCTGGGTGGCGTAGTCAGTTAAGCGTCGGATTATTGGTTTCAGATCAGGTCATGATCTCAGGGTCATGAGATCGAGCCCTGCATCAGGCTCTGCACTCAGTGGGGAATCTGCTTGAGATTCTCTCTCTCCTTCTGCCCCTTCCACCGCTCATACTCTCTCTCTAAAATAAATAAATAAATCTTTTAAAAAATGTATGTTTGATGCTTACTGGCCTAGAGAGACTTTCCCGCAAACATATAAAGAGACATATATAAGAATGTGAATTGAAGCACTATTTGGGAAACTGGGAAATAACCTAAATGCCCACCAACAAAGGAATGGATCAACTGGGATATATTCAAGCAGTGGAATACTATAGAGTGGTTTAATGAATGGATAAGAGCTACTTGTATCAACATAAGTAAATATTTTAAACAATTTTATGTGAAAAAAAAGCACACTGCAGGATGAAAAGTCCAACATGCAAAAACAAGGTGACATATTGTTTACAGATACATATATATGTATGGATAAATACATATACATGTTGTAATATATACTATGTTTCAAACATTCCAGAGAAAGATAAACACCAAATTTAGGAATAGTGGTTACCTCTGGGGAGGAAGGGAAGAAAATGAGATTGGATAAAGTATTCAAGTAAGTTTTATTTCTGAAAAGAAAAAAAAGATGCAAGGTAAATAAACAAATAGCTCACAATTTTATTTTTTTTAAAGATTTTATTTGAGGGCACCTGGGTGGCTCAGTTGGTTAAGCGACTGCCTTCGGCTCAGGTCATGATCGTGGAGTCCCAGGATCAAGTCCCGCATTGGGCTCCCTGCTCAGCAGGGAGTCTGCTTCTCCCTCTGACCCTCCCTCCTCTCATGTGCTCGCTCTCTCTCATTCTCTCTCTCAAATAAATAAAATCTTTAAAAAAAAGATTTTATTTGAGAGTGAGCAAGAGAGAGCATGAGTGGGGGGGCGGGGCAGAGAGAGAAACAGACTCCCCACTGAATGTGGAGCCTGATGTGGGGCTCAATTCCAGGATCCCAAGATCTTGACCTGAGCCAAAATCAAGAGCCAGATGCCTAGGGAAGCCTGGGTAGCTCAGTCGGTTGCGCGTTTGCCTTCAGCTCCAGTCATGATCCCAGGGTTCTGGGATCGAATCTCACATCAGGCTCCTTGCTCAGCGGGGAGCCTGCTTCTCCCTCTGCCTGCCACTGCCCCTGCTTGTGCCCTCTCTCTCTGACAAATAAATAAAATCTTAAAAAAAGTCGGATGCCTAACCAACTGAGCCACCCAGGCGCTCCAGTCATAATTTTAAAACAAGATTTTTTGAAACTAGTCTCCCTGAGTTCTCCTCAGTGACCACCATCCTCCTACCCCTTGTGTATCTTTCCAGAGATATTTTATGCATGTGCAAGGACACATATGTATATGTATTCCCCCACCCCACCTTCTTTTCTTTCTTGCAAGGACACATATGTATATGTATTCCCCCTACCCCACCTTCTTTTCTTTCTTTTTTTTTTTTTAAAGATTTTATTTATTTATTTGACAGAGAGAGACACAGTGAGAGAGGAAACACAAGCAGAGGGAGTGGGAGAGGGTGCCCAGGTGCCCTGCCACCTTCTTTTCAAACACAGTTGGTAGCAAACATTACATACTGTTCTGAGCCTCACTTCTTTCTTCAACAATGTATCTTGAGTTTTGTTACCTGTCAGTACATAAAGTGCTTCCTCCATTTTTACAGCTGTCCAGTACTTTTTGTGGCTTCTTTGAGCCTGTCTCCTATTGACAGAATGGAGATTATTTCTGTCCTTTCACTACAATGAGCATCACTGTAATGAATATCCTTATAAATAGGTCATTCTGCACACAGGTATGTATTATAATAAATTCCCAGAAGTAGAAATGCTGGGTCTTTTCAAATTGCCATCCAGCGAGATTGTACTGATCTACTTCCTGCTCCAACATTTTCCAGTGCCTGCTACCCAATCACAGATCAACACAACATGTTATCCGCCTTTTTTTTTTTAAAGATTTTATTTATTTGACAGAGAGAGACAGCGAGAGGGAACACAAGCAGGGGGAAGCTGGAAAGGGAGAAGCAGGCTCCCCACTGAGCAGGGAGCCTGACGCGGGGCTGGATCCCAGGACGCTGGGATCATAACCTCAGTAGAAGGCAGACGCCCAACGCCCAAGCCACCCAGGCACCCCATCATCAGCCTTTTTGATCTGAGACGTAAACATGGTATCTCATCTCCAAGTTTAATTTGCATATTTAAAAAATTATGTGTCAGCATCTTCTTATAGTTTAAAAAGTAATTTTGCCTTTTTCTTTAAGCTGTCACTTTTCCAGTTGTATTTTTTTAACCACAAGTGATTACTTTTGTAATAAAATAGCCAATGAGGATTTTTTTTAAGATTTATTTATTTATTTGAGAGAGAGAGAATGTGCAGGAAGGGCAGAAGGAGAGGGAGAGAGAAACTCATGCAGACTGTGTGCCCAGTGCAGAGCCTGATGAGGGGCTGGATCTCACCACCCTGAGGTCACGACACAAGTTGAAACCAAGAATCGATACCCAACCCACTGTGCCACCCAGGCACCCTTAAGTATTTTCTTTAATGCAGGGTCTGAAGAGGCTTCACTCAGTGTTGTGAGAAGTTCCTAAGGCCTTCAAAAATCTTTGTGCATAGTACCAATATCAAGTTCCTAATTTTGATATCTTACTACAGTTACATAGATGTTACCATTGGCGGAAACTGGGTGAAGGTGCACAGGTTTCTATGTACTATTTTTGCAACTTCCCATGAGTCCATAATTATTTCAAAATAAAAATTAAAAGAAAAGCTAACAAAATGTCATGGTACTTTTCTGGTTGAGGGGCTCTGCACTGACCTCCAACTATGACCCTTGAGTCATAATGGCTCCCAAGTCTGTCAACTGACAAGCCCCAATGACAGCCTCCATTGGACAAAGCTCCATTAAAACATTTACCTCCCTATATTGTCATTAAACGTTGCCTGTTCCCATCAGACTGAAGTCCCTTTGAGGGCAGAGATTTTGTGACATTTTTATCTTTGTATTTTCAGTGCCTAGGAGCTATGCCATGTTGTAGGTACTCAGGTATTTAGTGAATGAAGGAGTCAGGTCAGGGACCTACCAGCCTCTCTGTAATTCAGGAAAAGCCAACCTAGCTTCTTGGGTAATTTATTTCGGCCCGGAGCCAGGTGTTTCCCAGAGGCAGCCGAGGCTCTGGGGGCTGTACACGAGCTCCTTGCCTCTGGTTAGGCTTCCTGTAGCTGTGGGACTCTGTGCCTCGGTTTCCTTCCCTTTAATACAGGGACAATAAAAGTATCTCCTCACAGGGTTGTTGAGGGGCTTAAAGCAATAATGCATCAAAAGCTCTTACTTAGCACAGTGCCAGGCAAAGAGTAAAGACGACTCCTCAGAGATATGCGTTTAAGTGTTTAATGAATGAGTGAAAAATGACTTGAGGGTGCTTGATCATTTATTGAGCACCTACTGTGTCCGATACTGCATGCTAAATGCAGAGAAGCAACGCGGCACATTGGATTGGTCTTAACACAGACCGCAGGGACCCGGGGAAGGTTCTCTAGAGCTTGAGTTTTGATACGCGCGGAGCTTGGAAAAGCGAAGGTGGTGCTAGTTGATGGAGACAGTGGGTATCCGGGACAGTCAGCCGGTTCCTTCTCGAAAGCTGTGTGGGAATGGGCGACTTATTATCTATCCCACCAGGGCGCGGGGAAGGGCAGTTCGGCGAGGTGGGCCGAAGCGCTGAAATCGAAGTTGAGTTCCAGGCCTGTTTAGTTAGTAACCGCGTGACTTTGGCCAAGTTACCGAACCTCTCTGAACCAACTGTAAAAAAGAGTCTGTTAGGAAGACTCATCTGCCGCGTTCCTGAGCGATGACGTAACCGCGCCTACGCCAACAGGCGCTCTATTTAGAAGGTGCAAAATGCCCAGGCCGACCACTGCAGGTCGATCGGCTCTAGGCCCCACCCGCGGGGCTGTGGGTTCTCCTTCGGAGCATGCGCAGTGGGCCTGCGGCGCGGCCCGTCAGGCACTGCGGTAGGCACCCTGGAGGCCGGCAGGACCCCGACCCCAAGATGGCGGCGCCCAGCGAAGTGGCTGCGGCTGCCTCCGGAGAAGGCGACGGCGGGGGCAGCGGCTTTGGGTCGTGGCTGGACGGACGGTTGGAGGCGCTGGGAGTGGATCGAGCCGTTTACGGTGCCTACATCCTGGGTGTCCTGCAGGAGGAGGAGGAAGAGGAGAAGCTGGACGCTCTGCAGGGTATCCTCTCTGCTTTCTTGGTGAGAAGCCCGGACACGTTCCTTTAGCTCCCTGGCGGCCCCTGTCAGTACTTCGTAACCCCTTTCCCATACGTGGTGTCCCAGACAATTAGTGACCTCACCTGGGAGAGGATACTCTGAGCTCTTGGCCGCGGGGGAAGGGGATTGCTCACCAACCAGGGTTTGGGGAAGTCAGGAGATTGCAGGTGCATAGAGAAGAATGGATTTCCCTTATTCCTGGGGAAACGGCCCTCTCGGATGCCTGTGGGTGAGTATTCTTCCGAAGGCGCTGAATTGTCTAAATGAGAGTTTTATCATTAACGCATAACGACCAATTTCATTCCCATCCATTGACAGTGTTCAGAGAGGGGAATAAAGTGCTCTGGGATGTCTGTGCTCTTTAGGAGGCAGTGCCCAGGGCTGTCCCATGACAAAAGCCTGCAGGAAGTACCCTCTCGGTTCCTATTTTGGAGGTAAGAGGCCAAAAAAGGTAAGCTGGCAGTGAAAATCTAGGTATAGGTCTAGGCCGGAACTGAAGCAAATATTGTGCTTGATCTTTTATAGTATTTAGAAATGCAGTAATCATCAGTGTTTGCTGGCGGAGGTGGCAAATAAGGTCAGAGTTTTAAAGAAGAGAGATAAACTTGGTACCCAGCTGCTTAGAAGCAGGTTCAGAAAGGTGTATTTTAATCTGTGTTTAGGTAGTAAATCACCGGGTTGTCCACTTTTCCAACCTGACCATTCTGCTGCCTTCATCTCTGCTTACACTTACTTGGTGGAAACACCGTTCAATGATTGGGCAGATGGTTGAAATATAATACTAATGCAGCTGTCCCAGGTCCTCCTGGCAATGTCCCCTTTTTAGTCCCAAAGCCTGCTCTGGTGAGATTGACCTATAAATGGGAAAGCTTTAACACAGCTTGTGATGCAGCTCCTAAATTCAGCGGAGATAGAATACTATGGAGTAAATTCTTTGCCTGGACCCTGACATTGCAGGTTGTTGGAGGGGGGCAGGGGTAGTGTGAGGCAAGCAGTTTAAGTTAGTTTTTATTTCCAGCTTGGAAGTTTCTAAAGACTCCATGAAAAAGAAGTTGAAATAACTTGGGTACCCATTGGTACTAGCTCCTTGACTTCTTCTTTTCATGGTGTCATTATTTAGAACTGCTAAAGGCAGGCATAAATTTGCTTAGACTATTAAGTCTCTTGGTAGAAGAGAGAAAAGTTATCTAGAACCAGATTTGGTTCTTTATATCCGTTTCTTGTTTACATGAACTACAGAAGACAGACTCCTTTCCCCCTCTCTCTGCCCGATTCACACACTATGCTTAATTTTCTCTTGGTTTTCCCAACCCTTCTATATAAGAAATGACTTTGGGAAGAATTGGCCAGGAATTATATGGTGAGGCAGGGTTCATGAAACCACTGAGAAACAACTTTATAGATCGGCAAGGCCAATGAATGTGGTATATATCAAACACATAATTCATAGCGCTGCTTACTTTCTGTCGGTCAGGCTCTATATAAAAGCCACTGACTATTGTACCAAATCCCTTTCCAGGAAAAACAAAAGGCATAGCCAGATCAATCACCAGATTGGGCTAGGATTCAATATTAGGAGTTAAGAAATTTGTCAGGAACAGTTTGAGTTAAGATTCAAGAACAATGTATCTTGTCAGGGGCAGATAACAGTTAAAGCTTTTTATTATCCTTTTTTTTTATTCCTTCCAGTAGCATTTGGATTGATTGATTGATTGATTCATCAAGTTTTTATTGATAGGGTTACTCTCTGCCAAGCACTGCTCTACATGGTTGGGGGTACCTCAGGGAACAAAACAGAAATCCCTGCCCTGACAGGGTGACATCTAGCAGGGAAAAACTTAATCAGTACATTATATAGTATGTCAGAAAATGATAAGTGCTAGGAAAAAAAGAACATTATAAGAAGATCAGGAGTGGAATGGAGGGGTAAGTTTTAAATTTTAAGTAGGATTATTACATTAATTGGGGTATTGCATTTTATGGCAGTTGTTTATATACCAGCCTTCTAAATTGTCAGCGTCGTGAGACCCGGGGCTGTTTCTCATTCATCTCTTATCACTCATCTTAGTGCCTTCAACATGGCGGGCACCATCTGGATGAATAAATGAACAAATGGATGATGAACTCTTTTGTCTGGGTGAAGAAAATAGAATAAACCACCTTGTCCTCCAAGGGCACCCTTTCTCTTTTGCTTCTCTACTCCTTTTCCTTCCTTTTCTTCTTCTCAGGAAATTAATTGGTCTACTTTTCCAACTAGGAAGAAGATTCTCTTCTTAACATCTGCAAGGAGATTGTGGAACGATGGTCGGAAAGTCAAAATGTCGTCACCAATGTGAAAAAAGAAGGTAGAGTTGGGAGTTTGTCTGTCTAACCTCCAGTGCCTTTTCCAAGAACCTTTCCTGTACAGCTGTTAGCGAGAGATTTTGAGTTTTCTCCGTTTTCTACTCATTTTGCTTAAGATAATTTAAACTGGTAAATACCCAGCAGCTTCCATGAACTTTTTAACGGAACGTTTCCTTTTCCCCTTCTCCAGTTTTCTACCTCCTCTGACCACAGCCATCTTCATTCTGGCTTACACTTTTCTTTTCATCCGCTTTCCACTGCCCCTGGTAGATTTTCATGGCAGGGGTTGGGGCCAACTATATCCCCCCGCTTACTTTTCCATATTTTCATTTCTTAACAATTGTGATTGATATTTTGGTTTATTCAGCTAACTTTGTCAGCCCTTAAAATGAAAGAGAAGTGGATTAATATAGCCATTAGAATGACAGATTAATTGCAGAAAACTCAAATTGTAAAAGCCAGGCTTGAAGCAATTCTAAACTGTCTACACATTGGTTCTCAGTCTTGGCTGTCCATTAGAACTACCTGATATAGTTTGAAAGATGCCAGTGCTTGGGCCATACCATGGATCAGTTATAGAAATATCTTTGGAGTGGGACCTATGTGTTGTTTGTTTGTTTTTTAAAGATATATATTTATTTATTAGGGAGACAGGGAGAGAGAGCACAAGCAGGGGGTGGGGCAGAGGGAGAAGCAGGCTCCCCACTGAACAGGAAGTCCGAGATGGGGCCTGATTCCAGGACCCTGGGGTCATGACCCGAGCCAGAGGCAGAGGCTTAACCAACTGAGCCACCCAGACGTCCCTTTTTTTTCTTTTTAAAGCTCCCAGATGATTCTAATGTGGATCCAGGTGTAAAAACCACTACTGGGCACCGTTGCGTCCTTTCTTTGAGAATGGTTCACTTAATAGTTGATTTGATTTGATTTTAAAGATTTTATTTGATTTTAAAGATTTGATTTCAAAGATTTGATTTATTTATTTGACAGAGAGGCAGCGAGAGGGGGAATACAAGCAGGGGGAGTGGGAGAGGGAGAAGCAGGTTTCCCGCTGAGCAGGGAGCCCGATGTGGGGCTCGATCCCAGGACCCTGGGATCATGACCCAAGCTGAAGGCAGATGCTCAACTGACTGAGCCACCCAGGCGCCCCAATAGTTGATTTTATTTTAAAATAATCTATGAATTTCACCTGGCATAATCATCACTACAAAAGGACCAACATAAGTTGATTCTAGATTCCTTCTTAGGTTTCTGGGTTAAGAGGGGAGAAAGTTGCATGCTTGAAGCTGAATTTTCTATGATTCTAATGCAGTGCTTTTCAACCTTTTTTCTTTCTTTTTTTTTTTAAGCAGCAGAACTTCAATTTATAAAACAGGTAAAAGCAGGGCTGCTCTGACCGAGGATGGATACAAGACCCAAAGCCTAGCCCGCATGGCCTTCCCTTGCCTTTCTCATTGGCCCCCGAGGCACCTCCTTTGAAGCCCAGGGCCCTAAAGAGTCAGCAGATGCCACTGTCTTTCCTGCAAGCACTATCTGGGTGGACTAGTGGTTTGGTGAGCTTGTTTTTTCACATACAGCCTTGTTGTCACTCCCTTCCCTTCCCTTCCCCCTCCCAGATGAGGTACAGGCCATTGCCACCCTAATTGAGAAGCAGGCACAGATTGTGGTGAAGCCCAGGATGGTGTCCGAAGAGGAGAAGCAGAGAAAAGCCGCCCTCCTGGCCCAGTATGCTGATGTGACAGACGAAGAAGAATATCCTTTTCGGAGTCTTGGGACCATTCCCTGAGGCTTGAGTCCGAAATGTTTGCTGGTTTACAGTGAGCTTTGAGAAGTTGCCAATCTCCCCCTGTAGTGTACTTTTTCCATTCTAAAATGGATCTGATCTGTGGCCCTTCGTGGCTGTGAGGAGTGATGTTGGGACAGTTGATATGAGACTTAATATTTGTCAACACGTCATCTGTATGTTCCTGAAGACTTCGGTGTAAAAGAAATGCCTTAATGGACCGTTTATATTGTATTTTCAGAAGCTAAGATATAGCTGTGATTCTTTATTTTTGTGTAATACCTTTCTGTCCAGTATAGTATCCTATGTATAATCCATCTTTATATTCTTTTCCCAGTTGATAAAGGAACTGTGACAGTAGGAGATGAATGTGTGATCAGAGACATGCATAGGTTTAGTGGCAAAACCAGGACTAGAATATGGATGTTTTTGGATGAAGGATTCCCAAATTTGGAGCAGTTTCATTTGAAAAAAAATTTTTTTAATATTCCAGTGACCACATAATTGAAAGTGAGACTGAATCTCCAACCAACACAGAAGAAATCTGGAATTTGGGGGCTGTGCCAAAGGCAATTGCTATTGACAGGGACAGGCTTGGTTCCCTGTGAGTTTGAACTTGTTTAGGAGATGCTTAGCTTATAGAGCCTGATTGAATGGAGCATGTGGACCTCATACCAGAAATGTTAGCTGTCCCATCACAAGTTTAGGAAGTAATTCTTAGGCCCTTTGGGGCCAGCTTATCTTCTAGTTTCTCCTAAAGTTTTTTTCTTGCCAGGGTCAGCAGAGCTATGGTTCCAATGACAAAAATCTCCTTTCTTGAACTCGAAAAGAACATTTTAAGCAGTGGTTCTCCTGGAGAACTTGTTAAAACCCAGATTGCTGGGCTCCACTCCCCAGTTTGATTTAGTAGGTGCAGGGTGGGGCCCAAGAATGTGCTTTTCTAATAAGTTCCCCGGGAGTTCTGGGAACCACACTTTGAGAAGCACTGTCCTCTCTCCATTCCCTGGGCTGCCAGGTAATGGGGAAGTCCACCCAGACCGGGCTGTTTCTTTTCAGCCTCCAGCAGCTAAGGATCTCACAGTAGCTCTGAACAATCTTGAGACTTCTGAAGATGACTGTGCTGGGTTTACCACCACACCTCTGACGGTGTTTTCCTCCAGCATGCTTTCCCTGCCTGTCACTTCACGGAATGTTTTCTGACGTTGGGTTGGGATGTGCCGGCCTTTGCTTTCCATCCCACTTTCCTTAACGACCCTCACCGAAGCAGCTGAGAAGGATGATTCATGTGCCACCACAATGAACATTGGTTCTGATAAATGTATCCTTCTCTTTGTCCGTCCCCAAATGTTTCTCCATTGAATACTCTTTTTTTTTTTTTTAAAGATTTTATTTATTTATTTGACAGAGAGAGACACAGCGAGAGAGGGAACACAAGCAGGGAGAGTGGGAGAGGGAGAAGCAGGCCTCCCGCCGAGCAGGGAGCCCGATGCGGGGCTCGATCCCAGGACCCTGGGACCCTGACCTGAGCCGAAGGCAGACGCCTAAGGACTGAGCCACCCAGGCGCCCCTCTCCATTGAATACTCTTGAGGAATAGTGTTCATCTTGTTGTCATTGCTGGGGGATCCTTTTACCAACAGGAACTCATGTCGGGCTAGCATTTGAAGCCCCATTCCAAGGACTACCAACCGTAAATAATCAATTTAACGAGAACTTTCCCCAAAGAAAACATGTTAACATCTACTGTGAAGGGAGGAAGGATTTCTAAGGAAAAATAAGAATCTATACTCCCTGTGGATAACACTGGGTTTCCCAGCAGTGGAAGTAGTTAAAATAATATTGAAATTTTGACTTTGTCCTCAGAGACCGTATAATTTTTCAGAAAGAGAACACAAACGCTGAATACTTTTGAGCTGAAAATATGGACGGATGGAAATGAGTGCTGAGGAAAGTCCCTACCAACAGACACTTATGAGAAGATTCTACATTTATTATTTTTTAAGATTTATTTATTTGAGAGAGAGACAGCACAAGTGGGACAAAGGGGCAGAGGGGGAGGGAGAGAGAATCTCAAGCAGACTTCCCGCTAAAGTGGTGGGAAGGCCCCGAGGAGCCTGATGCAGGGCTCGATCTCAGGACCCTGAGATCATGACCTGAGCCAAAACCAAGAGTCAGATACTTAAGCAACTAAGCTACCCAGGTGCCCTGAGAAGTTTCTGCATTTAGACATCTACCTTCTTAGGGGCTTAGTTGGTTCAGTCGGCCTTCAGCTCCGGTCATGATCTCAGGGTCCTAGGATCGAGCTCCATGCTCAAGGAGTCTGCTTCTCCCTCTCCCTCTGCCTCCCCACCTGCTTTTGCGTGCTTGCTCGCTGTCTCTCTCAAATTAAATCTTTAAAAAAGAAAAAAAAAATCCACCTTCTTAAAGATGAGAAGTATGGTGGGTTATCAAAGAAGGGGAGGTTATTTCAGAGACATTTATTTTAAAGCACCAAAGCATAAAAGTTACGTTTTAAGAGTACAGAGGAGCTTGTCTGGTGCTAACAGGTTGGTTTTTTTTTTTTTAGTAATCTCTACACCCATTTTGGGGCTCGAACCCATGACTCCGAGATAGAGGCACGTGCTCTACTGACTAAGCCCGCCAGGTACCCCCAGGTTGTGTTTTTAAAGTCCCAAGAAATGAGGGGTAAAGTTTTTGGCTAGGTATTTTCTAACTGGTTAAACTTATTTCATGTCTTTTATAAATTCAGAGCTTGTGGTTATTAGAACATGTTTTTCACTTAAGCTTCAGTGGTCTAGGAAAAAAAGCAAACTGATAAAGTTTAGTAAGGTTAAACAACTTATTTAACTCTTTTTCAAGCATTTTAATAGTGCCAAGTACATAAAATTTTTGCCAGTTACAGTAATACTCTATTCACTAAAACTAGCCTAGATACTCCCAACAATATACTGCCATGATCTAAGTACTCTGGAATGAAATTTCGTTTTCATAAAATATTTTAACATTCAAATTTAGAGAAGTCTGAGATTTTTATTCTGAGGATCATTCAAAAGTTTAAACCTTTGTAATGGTAGTTTCAGGATTTCCCGTTAGACCAAAGATAAATTATCATAAGGACTTTTTATTTATTTATTTTTAAAAGATTTTCTTTATTTGACAGAGACACAGCGAGAGAGGGAACACAAGCAGAGGGAGTGGGAGAGGGAGAAGCAGGCTTCCCGCTGAGCAGGGAGCCCGATGCAGGGCTCGATCCCAGGACCCTGGGATCATGACCTGAGCCGAAGGCAGACGCTTAACGACAGCCACCCAGGTGCCCCAGGACTTTTTTTTTTTTTTGAAGACTAGGAATATGTAGAGAGAGAATAAGGACAGAGCAGAAGTTGGGACCTGTGTGACCTGTACCCTAATCCCTTAACTCACCTGTAGCTCTGTTCCGAAACACCAATGTGGAAGATGTCCTCAATGCCCGAAAACTGGAGCGAGACTCCCTTCGGGATGAGTCCCAGAGGAAGAAGGAACAGGACAAGCTGCAGAGGGAGAGAGACAAACTAGCCAAGCAGGAGCGCAAGGAAAAGGAAAAGAAAAGGACACAAAGAGGGGAGCGGAAGCGATAACCTTGGTCCACTCTGTTCTTTCTCCTCATGGACTTGATCAAAGGGAGAAGTGATTGTGCACATGTGTATTTAAGAGAAGTGAGAGAACATTGCAGAGTGGTTTCCCAAGGCATTTCCCTTCTGTTTACATGGTCAAAAGGAAAATCACAAACACTTCTAATTATAAAATGTGCCATGTCTCTGTGGTGTGGGTAATCAGATTATTGTGGTTGATGTCTGTACCAAAGATCTGGAATGGGGGCAACTTTTATATTTTAATACTGAGGTCCTGGCTCCTTTTGGCCACTTTAAAAGTCTCCCCTCACCTAGGATAAATGACAGAAATATTCAGAAAGCTGACAGTTACAGTTTTCATCCTGAAGGAGCAGAATCGTGACCACTCCTTTTCTGAGATGACATGTGGGAGCATAAAGTATTTTGAAAGTAGTATTTACCTCTTAATGTATTGTTTTATGGATGAAATAGAAAGCTAATGAAGAGCCTACCTGGATCCAGATACTATGTTAACATGGCAACAAACTATGAAAATGGAAGAAATGATGTGGTAGATGTTCTAGCTTTGAGTTTTTTTTTTTTTAAGTTTCAGCCTATGGGAAGAAAAGAAGTATCTTTTTAGGTAGAGATAGTTACATATTTTTCCTCATCCAGGCTGTGATTTTGAAGAAGGATGTGTATTGGGTGGAAGGATATCATTGACGGCTAGATTCATTTTTTATAATCATGAGCCCTCTTGACTGCTAGTAGAGATTTTAATCCTGATCTGCCCTAAAACATGAGTATAAGGATGTGATAATTACAGGTTGGAAGAAACTGCAGGAACCGTGCGTCTAAGGAAGAAACACTGGAAATCTCTGCTAACACAAAGATATTTAAGATTGTACAATTGTGTGTACTCAACAAATTTAATGAGTGGAAAAACCTGGGAGAATCAAAAGTGAGCAGGAACTCTCCATTTCTACTTTTGTCACAAGCCACATTCAATTGTAAATAAGGCCTTTCTCTACTTCTGGCAGCAGACTTGTCAAGAAGCCCGAAGGGAGCAATCTCCCTGACAAGAGAGAAAATAGGTATCTTATACCTGAGGTTGGCAAACTACTGCAGGCTAGGAAATTTGGCGCGGTTTGTTTTTGTATGGTGCAAGTTTTTGTATGGTGCAAGTCAGCAAGGGATTTTGCATTTTTAAAGGGTTGTAAAAGAAGGAATATGTGACAGAGACCTTTTGTGGCCTGTGAAACCTAAAATATTTACTGTCTGGCCCTTCAGAGAAAAAGTTTGCTGACCTGTTTGATACCATTAACTAAGAGGTTAACAAAAAAATTTTACCTTTGTGCAGAAGGTAAAAAAGCATGGTTAAGGAAAAGATGTGTCACCTCTATACACTCCTATAACCGTGGCATTGCATTTTAAAAAAGTAACCATCTTTTAAAAAAAATAAACTATTTAAATCACTGTTTTCTGATTTATTCTGATTGCTTCCAGCTATCCATGGAAATGAATTGTGTGAACAGTCACTTAGGAATGTGTTGAATTTTGCTTTGTATTTTGATTAGCCCAATATGCTCTATTAGTAGAACCTCTTCCTGGAATCAAATTCTCTGTCTCAATTTTCCTGTGAAGTTGGGTATTAGGAAATCAGAAAGATTACCTTGTTTTATTGGAAGTCAGTAAACTGGCTTTGAAGTCCTTGCAGTACTTTTGGAGTCTTAGTCCTCTATGGCAGTAGCAATAATAGGCTGTGGCTACAGATACATGAGAGAGCCTATTTTATTAACCCTTATTTTGGATTTTTGGTTTATTTTCACCTTGATTTTGGTCTGTGAAGCAGAGCCAGGTTATATCCATGAACCCCTGAAGTGTACTTGTTAATAGTCTGTTATAACAGTAGCCAGTTCTTCTGGGACTCTTATTATGTTACAGTTAGGTGTATACTTGAACTAATGTTTATTTTTTTTAAGATTTTATTTATTTGACAGACAGAGAGGGAACACAAGCAGGGGGAGTGGGAGATGGAGAAGCAGGACCCTGGGACCATGACCTGAGCTGGAGGCAGACAATTCACGACTGAGCCACCCAGGCGCCCCTTGAACTAATGTTTAAACGGGGAAAAAAGGATCAGCTCATTAGGCCTTGAGTAAGGTTATTCACTTAATTCAATGCTGATAAATCCTTTATGTCTAAAATGTTCAGTATTGCAAAGGGCAAATTTTAAACAGCTGTGTATCTTCTGTAGTATGATTGACATTTTAGTCCAAAATTGGGATTTCAGTCATTAATTCCCAACCCTCTAAAACTTAATGGTAGCAGATATTCAAGTGGTAAGGATGCTGATATAAATCAAGATAATTTTTAACTACTTTTATATAAATCACTTTGTCTATTTAGAAAAACTGAGTACACCAAATTCTTTTGGATTAGAAATGATGGGATCATCAGTTTTATCAGTTTCACCACAAATTATATGTGATATTTTTTGTTCTCATAGGTTGTAATTCAGAAGTACAATACATATGAACCATCCATTAGAGAGTATACCATAGAAAGGGATAACCAACTAATATGAGAATTATTTGCAGGGTGACATGATTAGCAGGATTTCAAAGAATTTTTGTGTTTGGTTTTTGTTAACGGACTAGTGTTTTATTTCTGACCACTGTCATGTTAAAACTGCCCCAGAATTTTAATCTGGTTTGTCTGGATTAGTATAAAGGCAGAGCAAAAACGTCATCTTTGGGGTGCCTGGGTGGCTCAGTCAGTTAAGCGTCTGCCTTTGGCTCAGGCCGTGATCTCCAGGTCCCTGGCTCCCTACTCGGCAGGGAGTCTGCTTCTCCCTCTGCCTCTCCACTTATGCTCTCTTGCTCAACTCGCCCTCAAATAAATAAAATCTTAAAAAAAAAAAAAAAAGGGCGCCTGGGTGGCTCAGTCGTTAAGTGTCTGCCTTCGGCTCAGGTCACGGTCCTAGGGTCCTGGGATCGAACCCCACATCGGGCTCCCTGCTCGGAGGGAAGCCTGCTTCTCCCTCTCCCACTCCCCCTGCTTGTGTTCCCTCTCTCGCTGTGTCTCCGTCAAATAAATAAAATCTTAAAAAAAAAAAAACACATCTTTGAAGGAGGTCAGGTTCGATGCAAGGATATCTGAACGGCATTGGTTTGTCTACCAACATTCTTACCTAAATGTTAATGAAATTTAAAACTCAGTGCCAGTTCTTATCAGTGAAATGAAATTTGTTTTTCTGACCTTTCGTAACACTTAAGGTTAGAAACTAATACAAAGATGTAAAAAAAAGAAACCAAATATTTTCAACAAAGTAATTTATTTTTTCCTGAGAGACTAAATTCAGTACAATATTTGTTTTCAAAACATCCAACATGTCTTATGTCAAACTTAACCACTTTCTATGCAGTGAGTGTGGTGGGGTGATCTATTTTATTTGACTACCCTCAATGTAATTCATCTGGGTAGTTCTAAAGCATATCAGTGATCAAAATGTTTCTCCCTACAGTTACTCCTGCATTCTCAATCAGTTTCTTCTGCACATCATCTAAAGAAAATTTATGTGGTGTGATTACACTCTTTAATACCAAGATTTCTAAAACTAGGAAAAACACCAACATTTAAAACATCAGTGTTTCTAGTCAAGGATAGTTCAATTAAATTTCATCAGTACATTATATTATAGTTTAACTCATGGAGAAATGTTAAAACCCAAGATCTTCTGAGTCACATAATACCAACAGTTCATATTAATGAATAAATTACTCGGGTTTCATACAAAGATATTAAGTGATGAGAAACAGAAAAAGCCAAGCTTTCAAAAGCTCTTAAAAAAAAATACAGAAGCAAACTAATGAACATAACTACACAAAATAGACACTAAACAATTGCAAACTAAACTAAAAATTAACCTTAAAAAAATACATTTTAGAACTTCGTGATACCCTCATAAAATGCAGCAAACTAAGGGTATTAAAACAATAGTCATTATTTTAGTTACTGTGCATCAAGTCTAAAAGATCCAGATAAAGGAAATTTGTTTTTGATTCAGTTTAAATACTTTAAAATTGGAAATATGTAATAATTGATAGTACAATTAAATTTTAAAGAATATACACAAATGATTTGAACAGGTTTTATATTCAGTAACTTGCATGGTTTTTACACTGGCACTTTTATCACTAATTTAGGAGAATCAGATGCATTTCCCTCCATATACTTAGGCACTAAGATTTCAAATTTATAAATATGGTAGTATTTTAAATATTAAATTTTTACATGAATATTGGGTTCATCCTTGTTTTCCTTTGTTTCCTAGGTATTATCCAGTTTTGTAAGGAAAACACTTTTATATCACAATCAAAACTTGTCTTGGTTACTAGACTGTAGCCATAATTGGGTTACAGTCACTTAGATTCATTATTTGGAATTATACTTACTAAGGCAGACCTAAATGAAACTTATCTTCTAGAACAATTTCACATTCGCATTTACCTGCACTGCAGAATGGGCTTAAGCAATATTTTAGGTGTTAGGAAATATTTAATTTACTTGTTATTTTTGGCTACTCGGAACTCCTAGAGTAGTCAACTTTCCCTTTGAGTTCACTTTATATCTGATTCATTCCAAATAGAAGATTTTTAAATAGAAGTTAGACTTCATTAAGGAATTAACTTTAAATCTGAAAGAAAATTAATGTATTGAAATTTTCAAGTTTGACAAGTTCATTAAAATTTTTTAGCATGTCTTGATACATTTACTTATCAGCTTTTTATTCTTCTTTCTGCTGGCATTTCCTTAATGTTTGTTTGCTTCACCTCTCTGGTTCAATGGATTGCTACTATTTATGTTTTCATGGACTTTATCTTCACAGTTTACTATATCTTGTAAAGCCTTTTCCACATCTGTTTGGCCAGCTGTACTGGCTGTTTTTGGCAAGGTCATCTGCAGTGCACACCACAGGGTAGTGCGTGCTTTCCGAGTAGCCACACACATCTCTTTAATTGCTGAAGCAAGGGCAAAAACATCTGTAAAAAAACCATTCAGGGTCAGTTCATATTAGATACCTTTTATATATTCCTTAACTCTTAAAAAGCCCAATGTTGTGCTATTAAATTATCAAACATTATTTTTATAAAAAAAGGATGGCTATTGACTGAGTGGGTTAAAGTATTTGACTTAATATTTAAAATTGTTGATACTGTATTTCTGACTTATGACTATGCTTTGGGTAGAACACAGACTTTGACAGAGTTATAATTAAATGGGTAAAATTAAAATTGATCAAAGTACTTTTAGAGTAAATTATTTGGGCATCATTTACCAATTTATTCTTTAGCTAAATGTAAATTTTAGAAATCCAACCTTTTAACTTCAGAATCTGATTTTAACAACATTCAAATCTCACTGCCTTATCAAAAGAATATGCATTACTGCTTATACCTCTGTCATCTTGGCATCTAGGAACTCCTTGCCTTTGCCGATTTGAAGCATTAACAATTTCATCCTTTCTACGTGACTGTACAAGGTGAATGGACTCCAAGTGTCTATCAAGAGCAGTAGAGATATTGGCATGAAGGGGAGAGCTTCGAAGACGTTCCATTTTGCCTAGTAGAGTCACAACCTGAGGGAAACATTTTAAATTTTGATAAGGCATGTAACCATACTGCCCTGTCTTTTAATTAAGAACAAATCTTCAATGAAGCAAAATAGAGATGAGGGCAATAATATTCATCTAATAAACAACTGAATGCCTACTGTGTCCTGATACCATGCTGGGGAAAACAAAGATATAAAGCCAATCTTTTGTACCTCCTTGTTTCAGTAATCAGTTACTGGGAATAAGCAACTGTTAAAAAAATTGAACACTCAAACATTTCCATGTCACTGACAATAAGTGCAAATTTAAGATCTAAGATTGTTTTTGGCAAATAAGAGAACAGCTTGCAAATAGAACATTTTTAGAAAGTACTGTAAAGGAAAAAAAGTTGAGCTAAAAGGGAGAAGTCCTAGATTGATTAATCCTGACTCGGCAAGTCCTTTCTGGGCTTCCAGCATTCTCCTTTTGGAAATCAGAAATATTCAGATCACACTGACTAGTGGTAGTTTTAAGGAATCCCTAATCCATTATATCAGTAAGGGGAGTATATTTTCTAGTTGTATATACCTAACGTCTCAAATTCTAAACTTGAAAGAGAACTTTTTCAATAATTAGGATTTAAACATGAAGTAAATACAGTAATTGCCTTTGGGAGCTAAATGTTTTAAAATTCACAAATTAGGGGCGCCTAGGTGGCTCAGTCATTAAGCATCTGCCTTCGGCTCAGGTCATGATCCCAGGGTCGTGGGATCGAGCCTTGCATCGGGCTCCTTGCTCCGCGGGAGGCTTGCTTCTCCCTCTCCCACTCCCCCCTGCTTGTGTTCCTGCTCTCGCTGTCTCTCTCTCTCACTGTCAAATAAATAAAAAATATTTTTAAAAAACAGTAAAATAAAATTCACAAATTAAAATTCACATAAGAACTTGGTGTTCAGTGATTGGAGAGAGTAAGAAAATATCTCAATTAAGAAGCTAATGGCAACTGAATGAATGCCTCTAACCTCACACTCATATCAAGTTTCTTTGGAGTCCACTTCAGGTCCATGGAGAAAACATAGGTATATAGGTATTAAATGTGAACCAAGTATTTATTTTTAAAATAAGAATCATTTTGAATAAACAATAAGTATAAAGAGAGAAATGTGCACAGGTGATTTTTAATAAACTTTTAAAAAGTTTTTTTTTCAGATATGTATAAAACCAGCAAACTAGAAAGTAGTACATATAAAAATATTTTTGCCCTTTGTGATCATTGGTCTAATGTTGCTAAATATAGATAAAACAAATTTTTACAACAGCTATAAACATAACCTAAAATAATGTGAAGCATAAGCAAAGCTGGAAAAAGTTTATTAAGTTTGCAGTCCTTTGATATATTGCCTAGACATGTATTACTGAAGAAAAGGAATTTTATTTTATTTTATTTTTTTAAGATTTTATTTATTTATTTGACAGAGAGAGACACAGCGAGAGAGGGAACACAAGTAGGGGGTGTGGAGAGGGAGAAGGAGGCCTCCTGCAGAACAGGGAGCCTGATGCAGGGCTTGATCCCAGGACCCTGGGATCATGACCTGAGCGGAAGGCAGACGCTTAACGACTGAGGCACCCAGGTGCCCCAGAAAAGGAATTTTAACTTGGAAGAGTCTTAAGAGAAAATAATGAAAGACTGAAGTTTTTTTTTTTCTTTTTTTTTTGGAAGTTATTATTAACATAACATTTGGCTGTAACCCATGTTGGTATCTGCTATAACCACTGATAAATCCATTGTACAAATTTACAAATTTGATATAGAATTTCAAGTGACCAACTGAAAGCTAGGTAAAATCAATCTTTTTCCACTGAAGTAGTTCATATCTACATTTTAAAGACAGCAAGGTACAAGAAACTGATGTTCAATAAAATACACTCTGCTATGTTGATTTTTCTAATTCCTAAAATGGCTTTTATTCAGTCACAGAAGCAAGCTGTCTTTACTGCATGCTTTTTCCCAGGAATATTTTTTTTTAGTTTGTTTGTTTGTTTATTTATTTATTTTAAAGATTTTATTTATGTATCTGACGAGAGAGACACAGTGAGAGAGGGAACACAAGCAGGGGGAGTGGGAGAGGGAGAAGCAGGCCTGATGAGCAGGGATCCCGATGTGGGGCTCGATCCCAGGACCCTGGGATCACGACCTGAGCCGAAGGCAGATGCTCAACGACTGAGCCACCCAGGCACCCCAAGTTTATTTTTTTAAGTAATCTCTACGCCCAACATGGGGCTCAAACCCACAACTCTGAGATCAGGAGGCAAACGCTCCTCCGACTGAGCCAGCCAGGCGCCCCTCCCAAGAATCTTGTATCATATTTTATTTGGAAAACAGTATAAGTTTTTAAGAGAGGAAGGTCAAGAAAGAGAAATTTTACCTGCTCTATTAAATTCTAGAAAATTTTGAAATTACAAAGGAAATAACAGGAATAATCATTTGTTAAATTACAAAGTGACCTAACATCAGGATTCTTTATATTTGAAGTGATACACTAATTTTCTAAAACAAGAGTATTTTACAAAATTATGCATACCTATATTCTTCCATATTTAATACATTGCTGGATATATTTAATGTTTGTTGAATAACTCAAGAGTACAGGGTTAAGAAAATGAAATACAGTAATTACCTGATTTACCATTTTGTATAAATGCTCATCAAGCTAGAAAACAAATGTTTGTGTCTAAGAAATGGGACTTTCTTTATAAATAATATTCAAAATTATTTTTGCTTTAAAATTCTTTCTATTGAGGATTAGCTCTATGTTAATTTGGGTTTCTTAAAGAGGAACCATTTAAGTTACTAAACCTACGTTTTAAATGATTAAGGGAGTGCTATTTCCCCTTCCCTAATTATTAATCATAGTTCTAGGACCAAGCATGGAAAAGAATATATTTCAGAGAGTTATGCATGTGATTTAAAAATCCTTCAGAACTCTGCCTTGTTTTAAAATTTTATCAAACAACTAAAAAATTCATTATTGGGTGTTTTTACAGCTTACTCTGGCTTGTTCCCGAAGTTCATCCACAATTAAGCGATCAACTCGAGATGGGTTGGAGGTCAGCCTTGGAATTGGTGTGTTGTTAGTACTGGATACTTTTTTTCCCGGGTAAATCTTGGCCAGGGCCAATTCAGTCTGTAAAAAATTATGTAACTTTTAGATGCCGAACTTTCTCAACATGATTCAATACTGAATAATATTTCTCCTAGGCCTAAGAAATAAATTGAAAATCAGGACTTTAAAATTGTTTCAGTTTCAAAAAGCAACAAATACAAACCACGATACCACCATATTTTTCTATCATATTTCATGCATATAAAATACCCAAAGGCTCCAACAGCTTAATAATTAAAAGAACTTTTTATTTTTTTTAAAGATTTATTTATTTATTTATTTGAGAGAGAGAGCATGAGAGGGGGGAGGGTCAGAGGGAGAAGCAGACTCCCTGCTGAGCAGGGAGCCCGACGTGGGACTTGATCCCAGGACTCCAGGATCATGACCTGAGCCGATGGCAGTCGCTTAACCAACTGAGCCACCCAGGTGCCCCAATTAAAAACTTTTTTAAAAAAAAGGATTTGGGGACGCCTGGGTGGCCTGGTCAGTTAAGCGTCTGCCTTCAGCTCAGGTCATGATCTCGGGGTCCTGGGATCGAGTCCCGCATCGGGCTTCCTGCTCAGTGGGGAGTCTGCTTCTCCCTCTGCCTGCTGTTCCCCCTGCTTGTACACTCTCTCTCTCAAATAAATAAATAAAATCTTAAAAAAAAATAAAGATTTTATTATTTCTTTAAAGATTTTATTCACTTATTTGAGAGAGGTAGTGAGAGAGATGGAGTGCATGAGATGGGGTAAGGTCAGAGAGAGAGGCAGACTTCCCACTGAAGAGGGAGCCTGATACAGGACTTGAGCCTGAGACTCCAGGATCATGACCCGAACCGATGGTGGCTGCTCAACCAACTAAGCCACCCAGGTGCCCCAAAAAGGATTTCATTTTTAAGTAGTCTCTACACCCAACATGGGGTTCAAACTCATAACCCTGAGATCAAGAGTCGCATATTCTTCCAACTGAGCCTGGCAGGCACCCCAAAAGAAGTAAACTTTTAACCCATTAAGGAAAAAGTCTACTTCATAGGCAAAATAAACTTTACATAAATAATGATTTTTTTAAGCCTGAAGCTTAAGTCATCTAATTAATTCCTTATAGTCAAATACTTAACAAATACTGTACATTATAGAATTAGCTTAGAAATAAGGCAAGTACTCAAACTACTCTAACAAACAATATGAAGAGAGGCAGAGGGAACATCCTAAGTTACTCCTAAATGGATAGCTTTGTGTTACCTTTTTTCTCTCCTTTTCTAATGCTCTCCATTGTTCATAGCACTCTTCTAGTCGAATATGAAGTTCACTGGCTGGTCCACTACGGGTTTTAATTGGTCTTTGAAATCCAAAAGTTGGCACGAAACCAGAAAAGGAATTATCACCATACATCATATCATTAAAATAAGGGTATAAATGGCTTAAGTCATCATAAGAAAACAAATCATAAGAATCCACCAGTGGAACAACTGAATGGCCAAATGGGTGAGTGGATCTTAGGGGAAACCCATTTGTACCAAGTGGTTGAAAACTCTGATTATGCCTTAAATCTCCCATCATATAATTATTAGAAAAGCATGACGCCTGTGCACGATTCACACGGCTATTAATATTGTTGTCTCCACTTCCCTGTCTGTGGCTATTAAAATGACCCTGTGACTCCAACAGATCTTGATATGTATTTTGAGATAAGCCATCTAAGTGCTTTGGACCTTCCTCAGGATCATAATGTCCACTCTGAGGCTTAGCTTGAAAATTATGTTTGTTTACATTTTCAATGATCCCATACTGCTGAGCTGAATAGTTATCACAAAATCCATTTGGTTGCTTTATTTTTTTATCAGTAACTGATTCAAAGAGATTTTCTTCTCCAGTCTTTGTCAGTCCTTCCATGTGATTGACAGATTGAATTCTTTCTGCACCATTGTAACTGAAGTCAAAACTAGAAAATGCTGAAGGGTTTTCTTGGCAATACTTCTGAAATAAACTGCTATTTGGGGTTAAATTTGTGGATGACAGTTGGGGGAAATCTGAAGAATGGTTAGAACCTTTTGAAGCTACACTTAAGTGACTATTTAATCTCATCAAGTTACCTTGATTCCGATAAGGAATAAGAGTGTTATTTTTTGTTTGGACATTCATCCAAGTTGGTCTGCTTAAGTTGATACCTGAAGATGTTGCTGAGTTTGATAATAAATTCACAGATTTAAAATACTCAGAATTTGGGGGGTCAGGTTTAGTAAACTGTTTTTCTGTGACATTAGCAAAATCATTATTAGGTGGACAAGCTGTGTGAGGTTTTAGTCCAAATTCTGATTTTAAGCCAAAATCGGCAGTGAATGCTGCTTCCTTTGCAAACTGCTTTTCTGTTAGATGTGGTGTGGTTTTTGGAAATGTGAAATTCTGCTGGTCAGGTATTGTCTCCTCCATTTTTTTCTGATTTGCTGGTTTAACCTGAAATAACTTTGGGTAGGTGTCTGCTTCTAAAGTTGGTGTTTCAGGTGTGCCATTGGCTAATTTTTTACTATCTTGGACACTAAAATTCGAACACTTATTAAGCTTAGCCTTATTAGGATGAACATATTCTGGATATCTACAATAATCTGCATTTTCATTGTATCTATTAAATTGAGAAAGAAACATCTCTGCCCTTTTCTGCTGTAATGGTGCTTCAAGACCTTTAGTACATATTTTCTCTCTTCCATAAGGGTAAGTATCAACTCCTGATTCTTTCATGATGTCAGACAGACCAGTTTGTGATGTAAAACAGTTTTTGATAAATGGATAATCTTGGAATGTTGTCTTAGCTGTATCATTTGTCTGGATATTATAACAGTTAGAATGATCACTTCGTGAGGGGTACATCCATTGTTCTTCAAGGTCTAAACCAGTAAATCCATGATAAAGTTCATCTATTTTTTGTTGTGGTGTTAGATTACTATTATGCAGGTATTGCTTTTCCACTGCTGACACAGATTCACCACTATAAAAAGCTTGCTGAGAGATGGCTGTATCTATTGGCCTTTTGGTTTCTGTTAAGAGGTCATGGTGATCTGCAAATCTGCTTGTGTTCATTGGCCAAACTGACTTTAAATTGGAGGAGCAGGTCCTAGAACAAGTAAATATATTTAATTACAACTTAGGTTTTAAATGACTTTATTTCCTTAGTGGAGAAGGTAGGACAGGTTTTCAAAACATTTATATCGCCTCACTGCCCCATTATCTATCTAATCCTTTCTAATTCTGACTTATAAACAACTATTACATCCAAATAATTTTCTATCACTTGAAATGTGTCACATGCTACATAAATATTCATTTTAATCTTAATATGTCTACAGTATACTTTCCCAAGAGGCATTAACTAAGGCCTGAGGCTGGTGACTGCATGATCTTGCATCAATTTATTTATCTATAATAAGCAGAAAACAAAATAAGTTTTTCCTTTAATTAGGTTATTATATAATACAAAAATGTTGTTGACTGCAATTTTTTAAATGAAAAAGATGTACTTTGCTGAAACTATTACTGAAATTAAAATATTTTAATTGGTTACATGTGTGCTGCATATTTCCCTATCTATGAAATAGGGCATTTGGGTAATATGGCTTCCACACCCCCAAAAACAATCAAAGTGTATTTTAAAAATTTTTACCATATGAATAAAGCCCATACATATTTCTGCATAGCAGTAATGATAGTTTTTTTCTTTGGGATATATCTATAAAAGCTCTTTGGAATTTATACTCTTTAAGCCAAACTTTAGCTCATAAACTCGAGGGAAATAGCTCTGAATTATGCAAGAATAATTTTCCAAATGAAAGTTCTTAATAGTAAGTTAAATTTTAGTATGAAACTTCCCTTGTATGGTAAGTACCTCACCAAAATCAAGGCTGTTAGATACAAATATGTGAATTAAGATGTCTATTGTCAGACGATCCTTTATTAAGTAAAAATACAGTAATCTAGTAAAAGCCTACTATATACCATATGGCTTATATAATATACTAACCCCTCAGCAAAATATGGCTGTGACTTATCTTGTTCTTCCAAAATATTAGACACAAGTCCATATAAGTCTGTTTCACTGCCATAGTCATTTCTTTCCGTTTGAATCCTAAAAATAAATGAATATCACATGTAAATTCTTTTCCTCATGCTGAAATACAATATATTGATTTCTATTTCCAGACTTATCATACTATTATTTTTCTATAAAATATCTGGGTTGGATTTATATCATCATTTCAAATAAAGAGGGAACAGGAACTCAAGAATATTTTCCACGTTAGCATAGTGCCTATGCTGTGTTTCTCCTTCGTTTCAAATCCTATGTCTAGTTCACAATGTATGCTTAACTCTTATTTCTCCAAAACACATGCTATTCATTTTAGGTTCCAAGATATAAATCTCTAACCTATGATGTTTTAGACAGACTTGGCACCATGGCTGCTTCTAAAAGCGTATCTGTCCCATTATACATTATTCCATCAACACTTGCTCAGTTTCTTCATTTGTGATTTGAAAACCATATGAATCTGCTGCTCTATTTTTATGACTCTTTAGACCAAATGTTGGGTTTAAAAAGTGAAATGAGATATGGTCATCCTAGATACCACACCAATATTGCAGTTGTCCCTTAAATGTAACCGATTTGTGGGCTATCCCAAATCCTTACTAAAGTAACCAGAGCTCCATGTACCTGAAATCGTATCTTGTGACTAACACTGTCTAAATAATACAAAATGTAAAAACCACAAGGAGACTGAAATTAGTGCCTTTTTACCTCCTATGTATTTAAAGTAATTTGTTCCTAGAAGTAATATGTTGCTTTAGGTTGTAACTTCTTGTTTTCTCATACTTTATTTTTAACATTTCACAGTGTTAGGACATTTTAGAAATAAAAACACCTTATATTTGCATAACACTCAAACATTTCATTGATTTTCATAACATAGGATGGGCAGGTATTAGTAATCATTAAGCTACTGAAGAATGAGCATTTGAGATTTTAAGAAACTTGTATTTTTTTTTTTTTTTTTTTTAAAAGATTTATTTATTTACTTTTGGAGAGAGAAAGAGAAAGAGAGCTCCTATGCGTTCTGGAGGGGCAGAGGGAGAGGGAGAGAGAGAGAGAGAGAGAGAGAGGCAGAGGGAGAAGCAGGCTCCCAAGGAGCAGGGAGCCCGATGCGGGACTCGATCCCAGGACCCTGGGATCATGACCTGAGCCGAAGGCAGACGCTTAACCATCTGAGCCACCCAGGCGCCCAAAGAAACTTGTATTTTGCAAGTGCATACGATTTGCCAAACTGTCCACTTGCTGAACAAGTGGTCTGCCTACAAGTCTAATGCTTTTTCCACTATGTTGTGTTATTTCAAAAAGATTCAATGTAAAGTTTTTTTGGATAATAATATATTAGTATATATCTAAAAAAAATTCAACGTAATATATACTAAACTATTAATAGTTGTTATTGGGAAGTGTTAAAAGTTAAGGTGAACTTCTGCTTTCTTTTGTATATTTCTGTAAAGTCTGAATTTTTTCAATGAACATAGATCAACTTAAAAAATATTTTTGTAGAGGGCGCCTGGGTGGCTCAGTCGGTTAAGCGACTGCCTTCAGCTCAGGTCATGATCCTGGAGTCCCGGGATCAAGTCCCGCATTGGGCTCCCCGCTCAGCGGGGAGTCTGCTTCTCCCTCCAACCCTCCCCCCTCTCATGTGCGTGCTCTCTCTCTCATTCTCGCTCTCTCAAATAAATAAATAAAAATCTTTAAAAAAATATTTTTGTAGAATTATATTAGTCTTTCTAATAAAATCACTATTTCATAGAACTTACCAATTTTCAAATTTTTAACATTTAAAAAAAATTTAAAGTAATTTCTAGGGGCGCCTGGGTGACGCAGTGGTTTAGGAGACCAACTCTTGGTTTCAGCTCAGGTCGTGATCTCAGGGTGGTGAGATCGAGCCCCATGCTGGGGTGCGGAACCTGCTTAAGATTCTCTCCCTCTCCCTCTGCCCCTCCTGCTTGTTCTCTCGCTCTAAAAATAAATAAATAAATAAATCTTTTTAATAAAAGTAATCTCTACACCCAACATGAGGCTTGAACTCACAACACTGAGATCAAGAGTCGCATGCTCTACCAACTGAGTCACTTAAAAATTTTATTAATTAAAAAATATTAAAATTGGGGAGCCTGGCTGGCTCAGTCGATGAAACATGTGGCTCTTGATCTCAGGGTCCTGAGTTTGAGCCCCACCCTGGGCACATAATTTCTTAAAAAAAAAAAAAAAAAAGAATAAACATATAAGATTTTTAAATAATTATTTTCCACTTAAGCTAAAGATGTATCTACCTCTATCAACTGCTCCCTTATATACAATTAAAATAAAGGTAGATGGCATTCCCTTAGGCTTCTCTTTGCAACAGGCTCCCATAATATCCTATACTTTTTCTTTTAAACCTCACTATACTTGTGGCCAGCAAGTCATCATCATCATCATTATTGTAAGATCTATAAAGGTAGGGATAATATTTGCCGTGTTAATTCTAGTATCCCCAAAAGGAGAGATCTGGCATAGAGTAGGCCTTTATTATTAATGGAATCAAAAAATAACTAAAAGTATCTTATATTTGATAAAATCCCGTTTGTTGTATACTTGTGAAGGAAATAAATACTGAAAATTTAGAACTGGATGAAAAAAATCAATAAAAAATTATAACTCATTTATATAAGCTATCCTTAGAAAAAGGAATTTAAGATTTACTCACTAAGTGTTGCCTCTAATGAATAAAAAAAAAGTAATGAGCTAAAAATTATATACACATAACTGCCTAGTTTAGGGCTTCTAAAAGTTTAATAAACAGAATTGTAATGCCATGACATTAAAGTGCTGATATAGGGAACAAAGAGCTAATACAACTGGGTTCCTATGTAATCAAACTTAAAATCTGATTTATTAATTTACCTGTTCTTTACATTGATCTGAGAATTAGAAGGCTGTTTAATATCATCTCCATAAGTAGACCATGGTGTATAGAAAAGTGAAGAATCTACAGAACTTGAATATTCTGTTGATGAAGCAAGTGGAGTACAGGTCTGCCGTAGGTCAACACTGTCTTCACTCTGAAATTTTAAAGACATGTTTGCATATCAGACACTTCAAAATTACACTTATTACAGAATATTAGTGAAATAATAAGAAATTAGAGGAAATAACACATGTGTAAGAGCTGGAAGACTTAAAATCTACACTTAGCCACTCAAGCTTGTTTTCTACTAGGGGTTGGCGAATTTTTTCTGTAAAGGGCCAGATAATAAATATTTTAGGGTTTTCTAGCTGTTATGGTCTCTGTTGAAACTCCTCAGTTCTGCTATTCTAGCACCAAAGCAAACTACAGACAACATGTAAAGGGTATAGCTGTGTTCCAGTAAGATTTTGTTTACACAATCAGGCACTCGGCGGATCTGATCTGTACTTGTTGCTTATCCCTGGTATGAAACACCTACAATTACTGCACTTCTTTTTTGAACAGATGAGCATTGTGTGGACACTAGCAGTGTTATTTTCAAGAAATTATTTGCAAAATTCTAATGCCCCCAATCTGTTAAAAAAGTGAATGTCATTTATTTATATAGAATTTTCAAAGAAATTCCACATAACATATTCATTCAACTTTGTGACATGAATACTCTATTTTAAAAAGAGGGAAACTAAGGCTACAGGTTACTGAGCAGATAGGTGACAAAACTAAACCCAAACTCAAGGCCTTACTCCTACCGTAGGACCTTTTATTTAATTTTTTCTATAGGACCTTTTAAATAATATCTTCAATTTTCAGCCTAGTTTCTATTTCCAAGAGATATTATAAAGATGATGATACATAAAATTTTAGAATTTTAAATCTCTTTAGAAATTTAAAGGCTATTACAATTAGAAGAAAAATACAAGCTCATTTTTCTTTTTTTGTGAATACTTCTATAATGAACTTTGAGTAAATAAGGTAAAAAATTTGAATTTTAAGCTTTTATTGATTTAAAATACTGCCTCGTGGGGCACCTGGGTGGCTCAGTTGGTTAAGCGTCTGCCTTCAGCTCAGATCATGATCCCAGGGTCCTAGGAAAGAGCCCCACATTGGGCTCCTTGCTCAGCGGGGAGCCTGCTTCTCCCTCTCCTTCTGCCCGTCGCTCCCCCTGCTTGTGCCTTCTCTCCCTCTGTCAAATAAATAAATGGAATCTTTAAAAAAATAAAAATAAAATAAAATACTGCCTCTTTCCAAAAGGGATGTTCAGTGAAAATAATTTTAGATACTTAAAATAGAATGAATTTAACAAATTATATAAAGATTAAACTTAGATGTATTTTATTCTAGAAAATGCTTCTTTAAAGAAGTCTGAAAGTATAGATTCACAATTTTTAACTCTCCAAATGAAACCTGAGATGTAATAACTATAAATATCCATAGTAGAAATGGTATTTTCTTATAAATCCAGAGAAAATATAATCCTGACTGAAAATATTTCCTAATTGCTTTTATACTCTTAATCAAAATTTATATAAAGAGAGAAGACATAGTTAGATCAAAGAATTCTAAATTTTTGTTCATCAAAGACATAATTGAAATATGTCTTTAAACATATAACAGAGTTTATACTATACCAAAAAATATGAAAATCTCTTCCAATCACCCATCTTTAAGAATCTCAAATATTTTACAACCAATTGTTTAAATTCTGGTTATGACTGCTATTTGAAAACTACACATTATAATTGTCTTATTTATATATATCATGCTGACTATTCTGAAGCTGCGGAAACCAAGGTACCAAAGTAATTTTGCTAAGTGTGTCACTAAAAAAATACTTTTCCAGAATTTCTTAGTTAGCAATAACTTTTACAAAGGCTTTTATCTTTAGAACCTTTCATAATTTTATTCCTTTTCTGGAGATTTTATCATAGGCTCACCTTAACTCTCTTTTAGGTGTGAAACATCCAAAGTGATATAAGTAATTGTTCATCTTTTTAAGATAGTGACTTAAAAGAAGTATTTTCAGATTATGCAATATCAAACAAGATATACACTATTTGAAACTAACTGTATTTTAAGAGCATTCTTTCGTTTTACATTTTAAAGTAAGATTTGACGATTAGAAAAATTAACTCCTTTTGTAAGATTGATTTCAATTTTGTATTCTAGGATAAAAGAAGCAGCTAAAGTAACGTGGTGGATTCAAACATAATTATACTTTAAATATCTGGATCCTTTTCAGTTAAAACATTTATGCGAATTAAATATGCAAATGCTTGGGGATGCATATTAATCAGTCTAAATAACTGCAAAATGTATCACTTATATCCTTGCTATAGTTAATTGATTGAAATTAGATCCAAGTAAATTTTAGAAGCTGTATAAACATTATAGAGAACAGTGGAATGCTGGTCTTGGCAGTGAAAAGACCTGTGTTCCACTTGGGTTTTGTCACTTAAAGCACGAATCAAGCTCTCTGAGCCTCAGTTTCTCAGTCTGTACACTAGATATAATACTATACAAAGTTGTATTATGGATTAAATAAAATTATTTATTTTGGGATATTGTTATAATTAAAAGTATAACAATACCAACACTGATGTCCCGGTTAAATAATTTCAAATGAAAACGACTTACACACCCTAAGCCTAATTTAGTATGATTAATAAAACTAAATGTTTTAGGTGAGGTGAAAGGCAGCATGTCATCTAAGACACAGTTAAGGCCAGAAAATGAAGGAGTACAGAAAAATTTCACCTTCAAATGATCAAAAGTATGTTTATGCTGACTTGCTTGCAATAAATGCTTGAAGGAAAAACTATTTTATGGGCTTACTAAGTAAACAGGGATTTTCTTACATTTCTGGCCTCATGTTACACTGAGAACAAAATGATAACAAGAATCAATGGAAAAATCTTCCTCAACTTGTTTTCAAAGCAAAATATGTATTGTGCAGACTCGACTGAAAATGTTACCTACCGGCTGAGAGAAAGAAAAGGAAGAAAGGGGAACAAAGAAAGAAAGAAAATGTTACTGGCTTTTTGGTCCTAAACTTGGAGAAATTTATTTTCTTTAAAGATTTTATTTATTTATTTCACACAGAGAGAGAGAGAGCACAAGCAGGCAGAGCAGCAGGGAGAGGGAGAAGCAGGCTCTCAGCTGAGCTGGGAGAGCCCGACGTGGGGCTCGATCCCAGGACCCTGGGATCATGACCTGAGCTGAAGGCAGATGCTTAAGCGACTTGAGCCACCCAGGCGCCCTAAACTTGGAGAAATTTTAACACCTAAGCGAATGGGCCCAGGTAAACGACTGTGATTTCGAAAAAAATCCTCTAACAAAGGATGGACCTGCGATCTGTAGCAATCATAGAAGGAAGTGGAGCCAGTCAGCATCACGCTGTTGAACACATCCGTTAGTCTACTGCTGGGGTCCGCACCGAGGTTCCAGCAGCGATTCGCACCTCCACGGAACGCTACCTTGGGCTGCACAAGACAGGGGTGGGAAGCGGGAGAGGCATCACGCAGTGCAAAGCCACGGCCGGAACGGCGGACGGCTGTTGCGCCGCCACTGTTCGCGCACCTCAACTCGGAATCCACTCCGAGGACACCGATCCCGGGGATTCCCTCTCTGCCTTCCCGCCATCTGCCGGCCGACCCCAAGGCGCGGCCCTCGACGGCCCTGACAGGCCCACCACGCCCGCGGCCACCCTGTCGAGCCTCAGCGCCGCGACCGCCCGACGTGGAGGAGGCGACGGCAGCTGGGGCGTCGCGGCCACTGCAGCCCCTGCAGCCCCTACGGTCTGTCCTGTCAGCCCGCGCCGAGGTCCCCCCAAGCCCGGGCCCGCCGGCCGCCGCGCCCCCCGCCCGCCCCTGCCCCGCGGCCCGGGTGCCCCGTCGGGGCTTCTCCCCGGAGACCTGCCCTCTCCCGCACGGCCGCGGTCTCCTCAGAGAACCGCGTCTGGGGACGCGCCCGCTCCTCTGCTGCTCCTCACCGTCGCCATCCTCCGAGCCCGGCCGCCTCCCAGACGCTGACCGTCCCCACCAGTTACCTCAAGTCCCTCCCTCAGGCCTGGAGGGTGAGGGGCCGGGCAAGTGTCTCCGCCTCTCACCTCCATGGGGCCCCCCAGCCCCTCCTGGACTAGGTACAGCTCCTGGGGCACGGGGGTGAGGGGGGCGTCGAGGCCCGGCTCCCTCAGCCCGCACCCCGCCGCTGCAGCCGCCGCCGCCGCCGCCGCCGCCGCCGCCGCCGGCCCGGGCGCTGCCTGGAGCTGGTCTGTGGGGGGGGGGGGCCGGAGCGGGGAGGGAGGGGTGGGGGGAGAGGCCGTTACATTGCCTACCCCTCGCTCGCGACCCGGCACGCTACCCGCCCCACCGGCCTGCCCCGCCCCACCCCACCCCACCCCACCCCACCCCACCCCACCCCACCCCCTCGTGTGAGGCCCGCCCCCCGCTTCGCACCTCCTCATTGGCCCGCTGCCCAACCAATAGGCAACCTCCTCCAGTGCCTGTTACCCCCCAGAGACAAGGCCAAAAAGGAGCCGTTAGCTGACCTCGCTCCTCCGTAGCTTCTGAGCCTTTCCCGCTCAAAGTAAGCCTGTTCGGGATTGGCCCTGACTGGCAAGCAGCCGCCCGATGATTGGCTAATAGGGCAGCAGGGGGGCGGGGCGTGGGAGGTGAGGAAGGAGCGCGGGCCTACCCGATAGGAGAAGTGATGGAAGTGGTCGGAAGATATGAGAAGTCGCTCAGCAACTGGCTGTTAATCCTAAACCTAACGCTGCGCGCCTTGTGCATTTCATTTTTGTCCCTTGGTCCCTCCCCTAACTCCCAGAATCCTTTGGAGGGGCCAAGAGAATAATAGACGTGCTTATTTACGGAAAGCGAGGAACCCGTTATGGAATTGGGTGTGTTGTTGGGACCCCCCCCCACCCCTTCCGAGGGAGAGCCGCGCTCTGTTCTAGGCCCCAGGCCACTACGAGGGTGAAGGCGTTTTGGTGTTAATGTAACTCTTGAACAAAGTTCACGCTGACCTGCACCAGACAAGCCATTTATGTGGGCAGTCCCATTTGGAGATAGGATAGTCTCAGAGAAATGCTAAATGTGGGCATTGAAATATTGAAGATGAGAATCATAAACGCTGCAAACGCCTTTAAGGTGTTTATGTTTAAAATCAAAACTTGAGAAGCTCTCAGTAAAGTGGAAGATGTTCTTTTAATTCAAAAGCAAATGGAGATAGTATAGGGGGACAAGTTTTATTGGCCCATACTGTCCCGGGAGTGAATTTGGACGTCTACCCAGCTTTGATTTGAGAAGGCTGACCAGGTGAGGTGGCTGTACCAATTACATTTCTTTCCCTACTTCACCCTTAAAGTTGCTGATGTGGAGCTCATTCTCCCCTTGCTGGAAGGAGTTCTGTACCCTCTTCCCTCCCCTATTGTACCCCAGAGAAGTTTGAAAAAGTATGAATCCTCGTATGTATCTTTTTTGTTGTAATAAGACATACATAAAATTTACCATTTTAGTCATTTTCAAGTGTACAATTCAGTGGGGTTAAGTACATTCATAATGTTGTGCAACCATCACCGCTATACATTTCCAGATAATTTTCATTATCTCAAACAGAAACTCTGTACTCAATAAACAATAACTCCCTATTTCCTCTCCCCCATCCACTGATAACCTCAATACTAATTTCTGTCACTAGATTTTGCCTATTCTAGGTACCTCACATAAGTGGAATCATAAAATATTTGTCCCTTTGTGACTGTCTTATTCATTAGCAATGTCATGGTTCATCAATATTTTTGCATGTGTCAGAACTTCATTCCTTTTCTTGGCTGAATCATATTCCACTGTACATGTAAACCACATTTTGTTCATCCATTTATCTGTTGATGGACACTTGGGATGTTTTCACTTTTTCACTATTGTGAATAATGTTGCTCTGAATATTAGTACACAAGTACTGATTTTTTTTTTTTTTAATTCTTTTGGGTATATACCTTAGAGAGGAATGGGTCAAAAGGTAATTCTGTTTAACATTTTGAGGAACACCAAACTGTTTTCCATAGCATCTGCACCATTTATAGTCCCATCAGCAATGCACCATGGCAATTTTTCCACTTGTTGTTTTCCTTTTTTTAAAAGAATAATAGCCATTTTGGAGGGTGTTTTGCAGTGTCTCATTGTGCTTTTGATTTGTGTTTCCCTATGACTAATGATTTGAAGCATCTCTTCATATGCTTATTGGCCATTTGTATATTTTCTATGGAGAAATATCCAGGTCCTTTGCTCATTTTTTGAGACTGTACTATCTTGTTTAGTATTGATATAGCTTGTTTTGGAAATGAAGGTTATAGGGAAATTTAACACTCCATTGAACTCAAGTGAACACATTGCTAAAGGGAACACTTTGGTTATGGAGCAGGGCAAGTACTTTGTATGTAGGTAGTTCTTTCAGCTCTTTTATTTCTTTTTTGGGAGATCTCATTTTGGATGTGTATGTTGGGGGGAGGATTGGGTTCACAATCTTACCCAAAGATATATACAGACCTCAGATTAAAATGAGAAGTAGTTATGGGGCACCTGGGTGGCGAAGTCAGTTGAGTGTCTGACTGTTGGTTTCGGCTCAGGTCGTGATCTCAGGTGGTGAGATCAAGTCCCATATAGGGCTCTGCACTCCACGAGTAGTCTGCTTGAGATTCTCTCTCCCTCTCCCCTTTTCCAACCCACCGCGGGAGTGCATGTGCATATGCTATCTCTTTCAAATAAAAAAATAAATAAATAAATAAGAGGGGTGCCTGGGTGGCTCAGTCAGTTAAGCATCCAACTTTTGGTTTTGGTTCAGGTCACGATCTCAAGGTCTGGGGATCAAGCCCTGCATTGGGCTCTGTGCTCAGTGCAATGACTGCTTGTTCCTCTCTCTGCTCCTCCCCATGCTTGCTTGCTCTGTCTCTAAAATAAAGAAATAAAAATCTTTAAAAAAATGAGAAAGATGGGGCACCTCGGTGGCTCAGTCATTTGAGAGTTCTGGGATCGAGCCCTACGCCAGGCTCCTTGCTCAGTGGGGAGCCTGCTTCTCCCTCTCCCTCTGCTGCTGCCCTTGCTTGTGCTCTCTGTCAAATAAATAAATAAAATCTTTAAAAATAAATAAGTAAATAATGAGAAGGAGTTAGAAATACATAATTGTTTATTTAAGATTTTATTTATTTATTTGACAGAGAGAGACACAGCGAGAGAGGGAATACAAGCAGGGGAGTGGGAGAGGGAGAAGCAGGCTTCCCGCGGAGCAGGGAGCCTGATGCGGGGCTCCATCCCAGGATCCTGGGATCATGACCTGAGCTGAAAGCGGACGCTTAACGACTGAACCACCCAGGCGCCTCATACATAATTGTTTTATGTATTCTTTGCCTTCATCTGAATTTAAAAGTTTTCTGGGGAAATCGTGACCTTCTTTCTCCATTTATTGACTATTCCTATATAGGAGCAAACATAAAAGAGTTTGATTTCATAAGATTGATCACATTTCAGTAACCTTGGTCCATCTCAGAATGATGGTGCCCTGAAGTAACAAACTCATTTTTTTCCCTTGCTATTTTGGGAGTATTTAAGTGAATCTGAATTTATGATTGGATTTTAAAAATAAGAATATTCTTTGAGGGGCGCCTGGGTGGCTCATTTGGTTAAGCGTCTGCTTTCAGCTCAGGACATGATCTCAGGGTCCTGGGATCAAGCCCTGCATTGGGCTCCCTGCTCAGCGGGGCGTCTGCTTCTCCATCTTTTTCTCCCTCAGCTTGTGCTCGCTCTCTCTCAAATAAATAAATCTTTTTTTTAAAAAGAACGTTCTTTGATATAACTAGGAACAATTTAAACCTATTCCATCCTTAAGAATTAGTGCAGAATGCACACTTCTCCAAAATATATAAGGTTAGGTTTTTTTTGTTTTTGTTTTGCAACTCTGGGAGACAATGTACAATGTGGTACTCTTCAGTTACATTAGTGAAGCCCTTTTTATACTTTTACACATGCTTAAACATTTTGTTTTGTAACAAAAATAATCAGTTTCATTGAAAAAAGTCAGTCTGTCCCCTAGAAATGTTTTGTGTGATAAAATAAATAGGATTTCATTATTCTCCCAACTAAAACTTCAAGTTCAAATAAAATATGTATTTTTGAAAGTTCAAAGTATATCAGGGGCACAATCTCAATGCCAGAGAGAACTCTGAATTAATTCTTCATAGAAAGCAATCATATAATTCCAAGTAAGTATATAATCAAATCACTGCAGGATTACTGTATATGCTCACATCTATGTTAAATGAATTGCTTTTCCAGTTTCCTAATGGACTAGTGGTCCAACAACTTCAATGCACCTACCTCAGTTCAAGCCATGCAATTCTTTATAGGATTCTCTGACTTGAGGGATTCAATTATCTTAATTATACCTGCTGAAATTAACTGGACTTCCATATATGGTTTCTCAACCCCTAATCGTTGTTGGAAGAGTGGAAATGTATTGAGGAAATTTAACTCAAAATTGGAGCTGGGAAAACATGAAGGGAAGGCTTTCACACCTTACTACCCCTCCTCCTGGCTTGCTCCCTCCAGCAGGAGGAAAGATTTTCTCTCAGCCCAGCAACAGCAAGCTGCCCTCACCTGCAGCCAATGAAAGAGGCTGCCCCCACTTCAAACTCTCATTTTCCTCCAATGAACTTTTGTTCAAAACATACCTCCCAACTGGGTGCCTGGGTGGCTCAGTCAACTGACTTTGGCTCAGGTCATGATCTGGGGTCTCAGGATTGAGCCCTCTGTTGGACTCTGCACTCAGCGGGGAGGCTGTTCCTCCCTCTCCTTCTGCCCCTCCCCCCGGCTTGTGTGCATGCGCGCGCGCGCGCTCTCTCTCTCTAATAAATAAAATCTTAAAAAACAAAACAAATCCCTTCAAACTTTCTCCTTACCTCTGTAGAAGGACCTCTCCCACTTTGTTGCCAGGACTTGCCTGTGGTTGGCCATAGTTTGCTTGTCCTGAATTGCAGTTTTTCTGCTCTTCCCCCAAAAAACTCTCTTTTCCGGCTGAATCGCTTACCTTTTTCTTTTAAAAAGGTTGACAGAAGCCTTACAAAGTGCTCTTTATTAGAGCTGTTTGAAACTACTCCCTTTTTTCAGTAATTAGTGTTTTTCTGGTTCTCTAGCTAATGCTTGCTTGTTTGTTCGTTTATTTATTTATTTATTTTAGGTAGGTAGGAAGTAAACTTGTTTCTGCTTTAACCTTTCTAGTTTGACAGGGTTCCAGGTCACTCTATCTTAATTTGTGTTCCAGGAAACTTGCAGGTTTCCACTTAGCTTGAGATGGGACCCTGAAAAATTTATACATTTACCTTTGCTGAATAAGTATTTCTGCTTGGGGTGTGGGGAGATTCTTGAGTTGATTAATATTTATCAGATGTAATATTAATGTGCATTTCCTATGGCAAACTCTTCCATCCCTTCAAAGATAACAGTCTTTCTCATCTTATTTATATTTTGGTCTTCTTCTATGTATAATTTTTTTTTAAGATTTTTAAAAATTTATTTATTTTTACAGAGAGAGAGAGAGCACAAGCAGGGGGAGTGGCAAGCAGAGGGAAAGGGAGAAGCAGGCTCCAGATGTGGGATTCGATCCCAGGACCCTGGGATCGTGACCTGAGCCAAAGGCAGTTACTTAACCAACTGAGCCACCCAGGGGCCCATAACTTTATTTCTTGAATATAATGGAGTGTATATTTGATTTTTAAGCTGATGAATTGACATTGAACTGGGGTTTTCACTGTAAAATGAAAAATTCTGAATATCTCTATTTCATGGCCCTCCAAAACTGAGTTTCTATTTCTCAATGTTTGTTTGGAACCAGATGTTAGAAAAGGTTCACAGAAGAGTGCCGCCAGAAAAAGACATCTTTTAAAGATGTCTTTAGAAATTTCTTTTAGGCCTTTAGGGGCGCCTGGGTGGCTCAGTCGTTAAGCGTCTGCCTTTAGCTCAGGTCATGATTCTGGGGTCCTGGGATTGAGCCCCACATCGGGCTCCCTGCTCAGCGGAAAGCCTGCTTCTCCCTCTCCCACTCCCCCCGGCTTGTGTTCCCTCCCTTGCTGTGTCTTTCTCTGTCAAATAAATAAGTAAAATCTCTAAAAAAAAAATTCTTTTAGGCCTTTAAGTTTCTCCTGAATTTGAGGGATCCCCAGATTATATAATGAAGGATCTTGTGACACAATGGACCAGAAAACAGCTTCTTAAAAAAAAAAAATTAAGATCCAGAGTTTTAATTTAGGCCACAGAGTTCAAGAAGTTATGAAGGCGTCCATTTTTAAAGTTCTATCAAAACTTTGTGTTTTGTGACATACCTCTAAAAGTAAGCTTCCTTCCCAAGGGTAATTAAGTTAAAAGACCATTCATGAAAGGGATGGTTTCCAGATTGGATGATTATATGCCCTTAAGGTGGGAAATAAATTCTGTATTTATAGAATCTTCCTGAAAACTCACAGCTCACCTGTTACAATCTTTAACCAGCCTAAATGTCTATATTGTTTTATCTGCTTTATTTTCTAGTTGAGCAGTCTTAAGATACTCTGAGAGGACCTACCTATAGGTTCAATCTGAAAATTGGATTGTTTTATAAATCACTGTGTTAAATAATGGGACTCTGCATCTTTATCAGATTGTCAGAGCCTGGATATAGCCATTTCATTGCAAAAACTTTTAAAACCTGCTTAGGTTCTGAGCTGGCCCCTAATCAGGCAGGATTCTACAGGCCATCTGTCCCCAGGGCACCTACAAAGTTGAAACCTGGTAAAGCTATTTCACTGACTCCTGGAGAGCAGAGTATGGGAGGTTTACCCAGTTGTAAGGCTCTACTTCCCTTTCAAGGTCCTTACTTCTGATCTGGAGTCCTACTGCTTGTCCAGCTGGATGATCTCCTTTTTTTTTTTTTAATAGACCTTATTTTTTAGATCAGTTTTAGATTCACAAGAAAATTGAATGGAAAGGACAGAGTCCCCATATACTCCCTTCCCCCCCCACGTACAACCTTCCCCATGATCAATATCCTGCACCAGAGTGGTACATTTGTTACAACTGATGAATTTACATTGACACAACATTATCAGTCAAAATCCATAGTTTACAGAAAGGTTCACTCTTACGGTTGTACATTCTGTGGGTTTTGACAAATGTTAATGATGTGTATTTACCATTATGTATACAGAAAAGTTTCACTGCCCTAAAAATACTCTGTGCTCCACTTATTCATTCCTCCGTCTCTCCTAACCCCTGGTGACCACTAGTGTTTTTACTGTCTCCATATTTTGCCTTTTCCACAACGTCATATAGTTGGAATCATTCAATAGGTAGCCTTTTCAGATTGGCTTCTTTCACCTAGTGATATGCATTTAGGTTCTTCCATGTCTTTTCATGGCTTGATAGCTCATTTCTTTATAGCACTGAATAATATTCCATGTCTGGATGTGCCACAGTTTATACATTCACCTACTGAAGACATCTTGGTTGCTTCTAAGTTATGAATGAAGCTGCTGTAAACACTCATAAGCAGCTTTTTGTGTATACATGTCTTCAGCTCATTTGAGTAATTATCAAAGAGTGTGATTGCTGGATTATACAGTAAAAGTATGTTTAGTTTTGTAGTAAGTAGCCAAATTGTCTTCCAAAGTGGCTGTGCCATTTTGCATTCCCACCAACAATGAATTAAGAGTTCCTGTTGCTCAACATCCTCAACAGCATTTGGTGTTGTCGGTGTTTTTAATTTTGGCCATTCTAATAGGTATGTAATGGTATCTCATTTTTTGACATTTTTTTACCTCTTGCTTGTACATATTCTTGGTTCCTAATTGCTTCTCTACTTTTTCTTTTTTTTCTTTTTGTTTTTATTATTTATTTGGGAGAGAGAGTGCAAGAGAACACAAGCAGGGGGAGCATCAGAGGCAAAGGGAAAAGCAAGCTGAGTAGGGAGCCTGAACCAGGAATAGATCTCAGGACCCTGGGATCATGACCTGAGCTGAAGGCAGACGCTTAACCAACTGAGCCACCCAGGCGCCCCGCTTCTCTACTTTTTCTTACTGCTTAGCTTCTAAATAAGTTGTTCTCAAAGCGTGGTCTCCAGATCAACATCAGCACCACCTAGGAACTTATTAGAAATGAAGTTTGGGGGGCACCTAGGTAGCTCACAGTGGGTTAAGTATCTGCCTTCGGCTCAGGTCATGATCCCAGGGTTCTGGGATGGAGCCCCACATCGGGTTCCCTGCTCAACAGGGAGCCTGCTTCTCTGTCTTCCTCTGCTCCTCCCCCACACTCCTGCTCTCTCTCTCTCTCTCTCAGATAAATAAATAAAATCTTTTTCTTTAAAGTTAAAAAAAAAAAGAAATGGAGTTTGGGGGCCTTGCCCAAACCTACTGAATGAAAGATCTGTATTTTAACAGCCTTCCGAGTGATTCTGACGTAAACTAAAATTTGAAAACACTGTTCTAGACCTTCACTGTTCAACATGATAGTCTCCAGACATAGGTAGTTATTGAACTCTTGGAATATGGCTAGAATGAATTAAGATATCTTATAAATGTAAAATACACCCCATATTTTGAAAACTTAGCGTGAAAAAAAGAAAAAGTAAAATATCTTATTGGTAATTTTTATATTGACAACATTGAAATTAATTTTGGATATATTGGGTTAAAGAAAATACATTATTAAAATTACTTTCACCCAGGGCGCCTGGGTGGCTCAGTTGGTTAAGCGACTACCTTCGGCTCAGGTCATGATCCTGGAGTCCCGGGATCGAGTCCCACGTCAGGCTCCCTGCTCAGCGGGGAGTCTGCTTCTCCCTCTGACCCTCTTCCCTCTCGTGCTCTCTATCTCTCATTCTCTCTCTCTCAAATAAATAAATAAAATCTTTAAAAAAAATTACTTTCACCTGTTTCTTTTTAGTTTTGACATAGGGTTACTAGAAAATTTTAGTTACATTCATAGCTCTCATTATATTTCTGTTAGACAGCATCATTCTAGACTGTGAGTCTGCAAACTATGGCCTGGGGGCTACATCTGGCCTACTGCCTGTTTTTATATGGCCCATGAGTTAAGAATGGTTTTAAATTTTTAAGTGGTTGAAAATAAATTTTACAAAAGAATGATATTCCAGGACCTGTGAAAATTATATGTATTTAAGTTTCATTGTCCATAAATAAAGTTTTATTGGAATATGGGTACACTCATTTATTTTTGTATTGTCTATGGTTGCTGTTCCTCTATAGCAGGAGAAAACTAGCTATGGCAAGGCAAGAACCCTATGGCCTACAAGTATAAAATATTTACTATCTGGCCTTTTACAGAAAATATAGGCTAAACCCTATTCTAGACTGTCAGCTTCCACATACTATCTAGGAGAAGACCCTACTTTTAACTTGCCCCTGCTCTTTGTTCCCAAACTTTGCTTAGCTATTAGGCCCAACTCCTTGACCCCTACCACCCAAATCTCAGTGGTATTTTGGAGTTGCAAGATTTTGCACAGAAACTTTTTTTTTTTTGAGCCCAACACAGGGCTTGAACTCATGACCCTGAGATCAAGACCTGAGCTGATACCAAGAGTCAGATGCTTACCTGACTGAGCCACCCAGGTGCCCCCTGGAGTTACAAGATTTGAGCTATGCATTATTTAGGCTATAAAGAGGTAGGCCAAAAATGTTCTTGCCTTCTAAACTGCACAAGGAAGTATGAACCCAGCAAAAAGGAACAGATAAATGTTTAATAGCTTCTTTCTCCAAACACAGGGCCTTCCTTCTTTTATTTATTTGTTTGTTTGTTTGTTTATTATTTTATTTATTTATTTGAGAGAGAAAACAAGCGGAGGTGGGGGAAGGAGCAGAGGGAGAGGAAGAAGCAGACTCCCTGCTGAGCAGGGAGCCCGATGCGGGGCTCGATCCCAGGACCTTGAGATCATGACCTGAGCCGAAGGCAGACACTTAACCGACTGAGCCACCAGGTGCCCCATTCTTTTTTTTTTTTTTTTTAAGATTTTATTTATTTTATCTGGGTGGGGGAGTGGGGCAGAGGGAGAGGGAGAGAGAGAATCTCAAGCCGACGCTGCACTGAGAGCAGACAAAAGTTGGACATTTGACTGAGCCACCCAGGCACCTCTGGGGCCTTCCTTCTTCTTAAGGACAAGAGAACCCAGGATTGATAGTTCCATCAAATTGAGAGGTAAGCTAAACTGAGGTAAGCAAATTAACTAGTCTCTTTCTTTCATAACTCAGCAACACCTCTTGAATTAAAACTCTCATTCTCTCTGTGCAGCTTATGCCTACTCTCAGCCAGTTTAGTTGGCTTCTGCAGCACCTTGTTCTGCCAGATATATTGTGGAAATCATTATGATGGTTTTTTCCACTCCGGTGAAGCAGACGTCTGGATCCCTTTGTGAGCCTCTCTTGATCCTTATTCCCTACCACCTGTACCAATATGCAACCAAAGTCTTGTTGGCTCAATGAATTTTTATGGTCTCATTTTATAGGATCCCCAAAGAAGAGAAGTATGGCTGTGGTTTCCAGAATGTTAATTGGTAACAGTTCTTGGCAACAGTGCTCTTCCTGGCTTTCCCTCTTTAACCTGCTCCTTCCACGCATAATAATATCATTCCTTAGATTGGTACCAGTCTGGAGTTTCTCTCTCACTCATTCTCTCCCTCCCTCTCTCTCTTTTTCTGTCTCTCCCCACACCCACAGGCCCTTCATTCCTTTTTTCCTTGCTCTACTGATAATACCTAGGACTACTTAACTTTCTAATATAAGCTAGTTTGTTGCAAACTCCCTGAACATTGTAATGATGTGAATATTCAGGATTAAAAGGGGCCTCACTGAGAGGTGTTGCTCCCCATTTCAACCATATTTCATTGTCAAAGTTAAGGAGAGGTCTTGCATCTCTGTTCATTTAAGAACTCTGCTCTGGGCAGTTGTCTTTAAATTCTATAGTTGAGTTGAATTTACACCCTAGGCTGGGAGTGGGAAGAGGCAGGAACCCTTTTGCATAGGTAAACCCTAAACAGACCTGGCTTTTCCAGTTGAGCTCATCTTAAATATTGGGCACCAAAAGGGAAATTTCTCAGGGATTTCTCTTGGAAAATAAACTGGGGGATCAAGTGGCCTAGTGTTTTCTTCCAGCTCTTCTCCAGATGATCTCCAGATTTCTGGCCTTTACCTTGTCTGGGCTTCACTTTTCTCTGTAAAATAAAGGGTCTGAGAAGTCAACCTGTAAAGTTCCTTCCAACTCTAAAGTGTTCTGGTTTAGAATGTAGAAAAGTTCAAGTTAGTAGAACCACAGAATTAAAGAATTTTTGATCCGGAAGTGCCATTGGGGATCACTTGGCCCGATCCTCTAATGTCCAGATGAGAAACCTGAGGCTCAGAAGAGTGCATTACAGAGCTGGTGCTGCCAGTGGATTGCCTCTCTGAGAAAGGGAGGTTTGTTTGCAACTCTCAGTCTGTAGTAAGGCATCATCTTATAATTATTTACTCATGTAATGGTCATCATTGACCACTGAGATAATTTGCTACTACCCAGGATAGTGCTGCAGCCACATTAGTACTGTTTGTTTGTTCTTAGTATTGTTTTTTTAAAGAGATAAAATTTAAGTTTTTTTTTTTAAGATTTTATTTATTTATTTATTTAACAGAGAGAGACACAGCGAGAGAGGGAACACAAGCAGGGGGAGTGGGAGAGGGAGAAGCAGGCTTCCCGCCGAGCAGGGAGCCCGATGCGGGGCTCGATCCCAGGACCCCTGGGATCACGACCCGAGCCGAAGGCAGACGCTCAACGACTGAGCCACCCAGGCGCCCCAAAGTTTAAGTTTTTTGAGACCAAAATGTTATTTATTTATGTAGAGAGAGTGCACCCTCGAGTGGGGTGGGGGGACAGAGGGAGAGGAAGAGAGAGAATCTGAAGCAGGCTCCCTGCTGAGTGCGGAGCTTGATCCCACGACCCAGAGCCGAAATCACGGGTTGAACGCTCAATCGACTGAGCCACGCTGGTGCCCCAAAATCAAAATTTTAAAGCTTGTATGGCAAATATTTTACTTGCAGAAAATTTCGTATTTTACCTAGATGTTTTGGCATCATGTAGATCAGACTCCCTGACTAGTAGGTATTTCCTCATAAATTTAGAAGCAGCCATCCTAGGTTTGCCAGTAATAGGAGAAATAAATGTCTGTTGTTTAAGCCGCTCAGTCTATGATGTTTTGTTATGGCAGCCTGAGCTATAAGACACCCGTCAAAATTGCCAGGTTCCAGCCTGATTACCTACAATCAAGTCTACCGCTGACAACCCCTTCCAATTGGCATTTTATTGCCTTGCTTTTAAATAAAAATGGGTGGGGTGCCTGGGTGACTCAGTTGTTAAGCGTCTGCCTTCGGCTCAGGTCATGATCCCAGGGTCCTGGGATCGAGCCCCGCATCGGGCTCCCTGCTCAGCAGAAGCCTGCTTCTCCCTCTCCCACTCCCCCTGCTTGTGTTCCCTCTCTCACTGTGTCTCTCTCTGTCAAATAAATAAATAAAATCTTGGGACACCTGGGTGGCTCAGTCGGTTAAACATCTGCCTTCGGCTCAGGTCATGGTCCCAGGGTCCTGGCATCGAGTCCTGCATCGGGCTCCCTGCTCAGCAGGGAGCCTGCTTCTCCCTCTGCCTGCAGCTCCCCCTGCTTATGCCCTCGCTCACTCTCTCTCGACTATGCTCTTTCTCTCTCTAGCAAATAAATAAATCTTTAAAAAATAAATAAATAAATAAAATCTTTAAAAAACAAAACAAACAAAAAAACCCAAAAAAGCTCTGCAACCTACGAATGCTGGGGACCTTTGGAATAAGACACCAGTTTTGTATGCGTGGCAATAGCCATATAAATTTTGGGAATCAAACAAATTTTGAGAACTAAGTTCTGTGTCATCTTGTTCTGACATACCACTGTCATTCTTTTTGTGTCATAAGCCACCTGGCTGGCTTCAGCCATCAGTTGAATCGTTTCATCTATGCAAATGGTTCTTACACCTCAGCCTATCTCAGAACTTCCTAGAGGGTGTGCTAAAAACCAGAATGGCCCCACTCCTAGAGTCTCCAATTAAATAGATCTGGGGTGTGGCCCCATAATTTGCATTTTCAAAAACAAGTCCAGGGGCACCTGGGTGGCTCAGTTGGTTAGGCGCTGCCTTAGGCCCAGGTCATGATCCCAGGGTCGTGGGATCGAGCCCCGCATTGGGCTCCCTGCTCCATGGGGAGTCTGCGTCTCCCTTCTCTCTCTGCCCCTCCTGCCACTTGTGTGCTCTCATATTCACTCTCTCTTTCTCTGTCAAATAAATAAATAAAATCTTTTAAAAAACTACAACAACAAAACATGTCCAGGGGTGGCGCTGATTCCTCTGGTCTCAGGACTATACTTTGAGAACTACTGCTCTACCTATGCCTTTTGGCCAAGAGCTTGCAGGTGAATACTGAATGGTGAATTCAGTGAACGATGTAGGTGATGATGAGTTTGGTTGCCGTTATTTTTTGGTCCCTGTGAGCCAGGCCAAGAACAACTTTACCATTCTGTTATCTCATTAAAAGCTAACTCAGCTGAGATCAGGGATTCTCAGAGCTTTTGACAGGGAAGTTTGAGATTATCTGGGCCATCGCCTGTCTTTGCACAGAAAATATATTTTTTCCCTCTTACCCCAAGACACAGAGTGATTTGTCTTGTCCATGATTACATAGCTGTTAATTGTAGCACCAGGACCAGAACCTTGACCCCCAGCTTCCCTGTGCTTTCCATAACAATGAAATTAACATTGATAATGACTGCTTCCTCTTTGCTTTCCCAAAACCTTCTCAGCAAAGGTCTACCTGGTTTCAAATGGACACTTTCCAGTGGTCGTTTGGCTGAAAGGATTAGAACTTCCCCTGAATGTCATTCCTCTTCAGCCGCAATGTGTCCTCATAATGCCAGTCAGCTATTTTTCAATATGTTCAAAGTATAAGATGAGAGAGCGTGGACATAGCAATGTGAATTTGTCTATACTTTTTTTTTTAAGATTTTACTTATTTATTTGACAGAGAGAGAGACAACGGGAGAGGGAACACAAGTGGGGGAGTGGGAGAGGGAGAAGCAGGCTTCCCATGGAGCAGGGAGCCCGATGCGGGGCTCGATCCCAGGACCCTGGGATCATGACCTGAGCTGAAGGCAGACGCTTAACAACTGAGCCACCCAGGTGCCCCTATACTTTTATTTATTTTTTTAAATTTTATTTATTCGAGAGAGAGAGAGAGCAAGAGAGAGCGAGCCATGAACGGGGGGGAGGGGTAGAGGGGGAAGCAGACTCCCCGCCGAGCAGGGAGTCCTATGTGGGGCTCGATCCCAGGATCCTGAGATCACGACCCGAGCCCAAGGCAGGCGCTTAACCAACTGAGCCACCTAGGCACCCTGTCTATACTTTTAGAAAACAAGTGTATTTGTCACTAAATATTATCGTCATATTGAAAAGACAAATTGTTATGTAACTTACCTCTTCTGCTCTAAGTATAAAAAGCTAGGGAATATCCTGAAGGAACTTGTTCATCCGGTAGTAAAGTCAATAAAGATTTTGATCGCATAGATTCCAACTTGAATTATGCAGCAAGATTGCTGGCTAGAAATAGAAGACCAGACTTCTTTTTTTTTTTTTTTAAGATTTTATTTATTTATTTGACAGAGAGAGACAGCAAGAACAGGAACACAAGCAGGGGGAGTGGGAGAGGGAGAAGCAGGCCTCCCGCGGAGCAGGGAGCCCGATGCGAGGCTCGATCCCAGGACCCTGGGATCATGACCTGAGCCGAAGGCAGACGCCCAACGACTGAGCCATCCAGGCGCCCTAGAAGACCCGACTTCTTAGCCTCCTGCCTATCACAAGAATTTCTTCTACCTTCTACATCTTAAACACAGAGAAGCCTGACTTCCTATAGCCTTTCAATTAAGAGCATGGACTATTCTGTCCTCACTGCAGTCATGGTAACTACATAACCAGAAGTCTATTTCATAACTGTGTTGTGGATCATTTTTTTTGAAGACACATTTATTTATTTGAGAGAGAGAGAGAGAGTAGGGGTGAGGGGCAGAGAGAGATGCAGTGAAAATCTTAAGCAGACTCCTTGCTGAGTGCAGAGCCCGACACTGGGTTTGATATCCTGACCCTGAGATCATGACCTGAGCCAACAGTTGGACGCTCAACCAACTGGGCCACCCAGGTGCCCCATGGATAAATTTTTAAGCAGCCCTCTCTGCAACTCTCCACTCCTGAGAGGAGGTGGCATAGCTTTGAGGCTGAGTAGAATTGGATGGAATAGGGATGGAGAATAGACCTAAAGGCTTCATATGTGGGGACAATATGGTTAAGAGTGGAGTCTCCCACCTGTTTTTTGTTTTTGTTTTTAGATTTGCTGGAGATCATACTTTTTATTTAAATTTTCCCCAAGCAAGTTCTCAAAAAATTGGTAAAGGACTCAAAATTGTTTCTCTCCACGGAAATCTTTAGTAAAAAGTGAAATATTTATGCGATCTGAAGAGAAACCAGAGTATGGAGATCATACTTTCTTTCTTTTTTTTTAGGATTTTATTTATTTATTTGACAGATAGAGACACAGCGAGAGAGGGAACACAAGCAGGGGGAGTGGGAGGGAGAAGCAGGCTTCCTGCCCAGCAGGGAGCCTGATGCGGGACTCCATCCCAGGACCCTGGGATCATGACCTGAGCTGAAGGCAGACGCTTAATGACTGAGCCACCCAGGCGCCCCGAGATAATACTTTCTAATGCGGTACCAATCAATGGTGAGAACCTTACATTAATGCTCACAAGAGCCATTTGAGAGCACTAAGCCGTGAGTATGACTCTGAAACATACTTTCTTATAAACTGTTGGGTTTTTTGTCCCCACTAAATGTATCTGCATATAACATAAAAAACAACTGTTTGATTTAGGAAACCTAGTTAGATTTAGTAGAAGAAGAAAAATAAGAATCTCTTGAACTGAAAATCAAAGTCAGTTATTTGGTATTACAATAGTAGCACAGACCAAGACACTGGTATCAAAACTTTCCACTTTTTTTTTTTTTTTTTTTAAGGAGAACATTCTTCTCTCCATGTTTTTATTCTCCTTCTTTGTCCCTGAAACTTTTCCACTTTTTAATGGGTTGATATTTTACTGACATACCTAACTAACTTTATTTTTGTCAGTTGACTAACTTTTACCAATTACAGAGCTGTTCTGGTGTTGTACAGATAAAATCCCCAAATAAACACTAGTTGGAGGGGACTTGGGTGGTCTGGTCTTGTCTGGTCCTATGTATGGTTTTTGTACTTCTCTAAATGAAGAGGAAGGAGGATTCCATCTGATTAGCCCTGGTGGGAAGCTATATTCTGTACTAGTCAGAGATGCTACATGATCTTCAAAAGGAGTTACAGGGATTGTGGTGATGTGGTTTGCAGGTCACCTCACTGGGTATTAAGATCAAACCATGCCTGGAGAGATCGACTGTTTCTGTTTACCCAGTACTCCCAGCCTCATACACCCCCCATCTTGATTATTTATTTTTTGTTGTTTGAGCTTTCTTTTTGGTTTTAGGAAAATGTCAAACGTTGAGGGAAGGGGTGTTGCTTGGGTCATGACTTTAACATATTCTTTGACCAGTGCATTATTAGAAAACATTTTCAGGAATTCTTCATGCTGGGAGCAGTTACTAAAAAAAACCCAACTTAAAAAAAATATACATTTCATGTGAATTTTCACTTCTTAAATATGTTTTTTCAGTTTGCAAAGATAATACTGCTTGTGGAGAGGTTAAACAATATAGAATAGGTTAAAGAAAAAAGAGGGCGCCTGGGTGGCTCAGTTGTTAAGTGTCTGCCTTCGGCTCAGGTCATGATCCCAGGGTCCTGGGATCGAGCCCCGCATCGGGCTCCCTGCCCCGCGGGAAGCCTGCTTCTCTGTCTCCCACTCTCCCTGCTTGTGTTCCCTCTCTCTCTGTGTCTCTCTCTGTCAAATAAATAAATAAAATCTTTACAAAAAAAAAAAAAAAGAAAAAGTCCCTAGAAATCCCACCGTGCTGTCAAAGACTTCAGTCTCTCTTCCATGTGTATGTATACACATGCAGGAGCATAATGGAAAGCACACGTGCCATAACTAATTTTCCTCCCCACATCACAAATAGAAACATTGGGGCATAATTTAACATGGTAGTGGTAGATGTTAAATGGTGCTCAAAGATTTTTAGTTTTAATTTCTGTCCTGACAGTTGTGAAATTATAGTTATATAGATGAGTTCATGCACTATCATATTCATGTGTATCTTTGTGTGTCTGTCTCTATTACATTTAGGGTGGTTATAAAAATTTCCCCCCTTTGGGGGCTTCTGATTATTACATTGGGTTTTTTTGGAAAATATTGTAAGGGGTGCCTGGGTGGCAGTTGTTAAGCATCTGCCTTCGGCTGAGGTCATGATCCTAGGGTGCTGGGATCTAGCCTCGCATTGGGCTCCCCGCTCTGGTTAGCGGGGAGCCTGCTTCTCCCTCTCCCACTCCCCCTGCTTGTGTTCCCTCTCTCACTGTCTCTCTCTGTCAAACAAATAAATAAAATCTTTAAAAAAATTTTTTTTAAAGGGAAAATATTATAAAAGAGATGGGGGATACATTGTGATGTGTACCTGCCATTTTCAACAGGCAACATTTTATGGAGACCTATCTGTAGACTTAGAAGGAGATTATGTATATATAATATATAATATACTATATAATAATATATATGATAGGGCATATCATATATATCATATATATTATAGATTCCCTGATGCAAATGTTCTATAATTTATCATTAATCTTCCAATTTGTTGTATTTGATTGTAAAAGTAATATATGCTTGCTTTTTAAGATTTTATTTATTTATTTGACAGAGAGAGACACAGCGAGAGAGGGAATACAAGCAGGGGGAGTGGCAGAGGGAGAAGCAGGCTTCCCGCCGAGCGGGGAGCCCAACGTGGGGCCCGATCCCAGGACCCTGGGATCATGACCTGAGCCGAAGGCAGACGCTTTACGACTCAGCCACCCAGGAGCCCCAATGCTTGCTTTAAAGCATTTTAAACCACTACAGAGCAACTGATGAATTATTGAACTCTACGTCTGAAACTAATGATGTACTATATGTTGGGTAATTGAACTTAAATAAAAAAATAAAATAAACCACTGCAGAAATGTACAAAGTAAAATGTAAGTTTCTTCCCCCTATTTTCTCCACTCCCTTCTAAGAGTATCTACTATTAATATTTGGTATGTATCCTTCCAGGCTTTTTTACTTTTGGTACAAACAAAGGTAAGCAATATGGTTCTTATTTTTATTTTTTAGATTGATTTATTTATTTCAGAGAAAGAGAGCATGAGTGGGGTGAAGGGCAGAGGGAGAAACAGACTTCCTGCGGAGCAGGGAGTCCGCTGTGGGGCTTGATCCTGGGATCCTGGGATCACGACCTGAGCTGAAGGCAGACGCTTAACCAACTGAGCCACCCAAGTGTCCCAGCAATATGGTTTTTAATTTTTTTTACAAAAATGAGGTCATACTACAGTAGAATATGGTTCTGCAACACTCTTTTCAACCAATGATATACCATGATACATTATCAAAGTATGTATTTTTTTGGAAATGGGGATTGGGACAGAGAGAGAATGTTAAGCAGGCTCCACACCTGCGGGATATGGGGCTCCATCTCACGACCCTCACTCAGTTCATGACCTGAGCTGAAGCCAAGAGTAGGGCGCTTAACTGACTGCACCACCCAGGCGCACCCAAAGTATGTATTTTTTTAAATGACTGCATAGTGTTCCAGTGGTATGGACCCATCTTCTTTTTTTTTTTAAGATTATATTTATTTATTTGAGAGAGAGAGAGCATGAGCAGGGCAGAGAGGAGCAGAGGGAGAGGGAGAAGCAGGCTCCCCACTGAGCAGGGAACCTGACCTGGGACTCGATCCCAGCGCCCTGGGACCATGACCCCAGCAGAAGGCAGATGCCCAACTGACTGAACCACCCAGGTGCCCCAGACCTATATTTTATTAACACTTAGGGTTTTTTCCCCAATTTTTACCTATTATTTTTGTTCACTTGTCTTATGAAGAGTAAGTTCATTTAATATGTTGATACATGAGACAAAATGCCCTCCAGGACAGTTATACTATTTTATATCTTTACCAAAGGTGCTGAGAAGACCTATTACCTGGACATCATATATATTTTTTTCTTCATCAATTTGATGAACAATAAATATAATCTCCTTGTTGGTTTTATTTATATTTCTTTAATTGCTACAGAAGTTAAACATATTCTCATGTCTATTGACCATTCAGCTTTTCTTTTATAAACTATCCATTCTGATGCTCACTTTCTATAGAAGTAATTGACTTTCTCTTATTAATTTGTAAAAGTTCTTTGTATTTTGGAGAAATTAGTTATCTATCATAAGAGTTGCCAGTATTTTCCCAATGTATTTGTCTTTCAACCTTGTTTCTCGTAATTTTTTTTTCCATACAGAATATACAAAAGTTGCTTCTGTTTGTGTGTTTTATGTGTGTAGTCAAATTTATCAATCTTTTCCTTTTGGGTTCCAGGGCTTCATATCAAGCCTATAAAAATCCCTCATTACCCCAAGATTATACAAAGTACTACCATATTTTCTTTCTAGAACTATCAGGCTTCCATGCTTCTACATTTAATTCTTTAATCCATCTGGAATTCATTTTGGTATAAACTGTGAGGTATGGGTCTAACTTTATTTTTTTCCCCAAATAGTTAGCCACTCGTTCTAACAGACTTTATTGAAAAATCCATCTTGCCCCCACTGATTTTAGCCGTCTAATTTAGTGTATACTAATTTCCCAAATACACTTGAGTCTACTTTCGGATTCCATTGTGTTCCCTTGGTCTGTCATCTATTCCCGTGCCGATAACACATTGTTTTTTAATTTATGCAGCTTAAAGATATTTTCTAATATCTGGTAGGATTACTCCTTTAAAAATATTTTTATTTCCACAAGTTTTTTTTTTTAAGATTTATTTATTTGAGAGAGAGCGAGAGTGAGAGAGCAGTGGGGAGAGGCAGAGGGAGAGGGAGAGAGATAATTTTTTTTAAAGATTAATTTATTTATTTGAGAGCAAGAGAGAGATTGAGTAGGAGGGGCAGAGGAGAAGGGAGAGAGAATCTGAAGCAGACTCTATAATGAGCACCAGACCAACACAGGGCTTAGTGTCACGATCCTGAGGTCATGATCTGAGCCAAAATCAAGAGTCAGACGCTTAACTGACTGAGCCACCCGAGTGCCCCAAAAGTAACCATTTTAGGGGCACCTGGGTGGCTCAGTCATTAAGCGTCTGCCTTCGGCGCAGGTCATGATCCCAGGGTCCTGGGATCAGGCTCCCTGCTCGGCGGGAAACCTGCTTCTCCCTCTCCCACTCCCCCTGCTTGTGTTCCTGCTCTCGCTGTGTCTCTCTCTGTCAAATAAAGAAATAAAATCTTTAAAAAGATAAAGTTAGCCATTTTAAAGTGAACAATTCAATGGCATTTAGTACATTCACATTGTTGTACAACCATTACTTCTGTCTGGTTCCAAAACATTTTCATTACCCGAAAAGGAAACGTCATATCCACTAAGCAGTTTTCCCCATTCCCCCCGCAAAACACAAAGTTTTTTAAAGATTTATTTATTCATTTTAGAGAAAGAGGGCGGAGCTGAGCGCAGAGCCCCATGTCAGGCTCAATCCAACCACCTGAGATCATGACCTGAGCAGAAATCAAGAGTCTACGCTTAACCGACTGAGCCACCCAGGTGCCCCTGCACACAAATTTTTAACACAAAAAATTGTACTTTTATTATAAAATCACAGGCTTCAGATCCACCATGTATTAAGGAAGATTAAAATTCAAGTCCAAGTTCAGTATTCTAGAGAAGCCTTTCCTGATTAAGACCATTCCCCAGCATGCCTCTGTATCCCCCATGCTTACTTCTGCATCCCCAGTAGCCCGAGACTTAACTTGGATTCTGCTGCTAAATTGCTTTGTGATTTTTCTCAAGCATCTGCGACTTGTGTTATGTCTCCTCAACAACCTTGTAAACCTGCTACTTTTTTTCCCTTCAGTCCACCCTCATAACATCTGGCACTGGCTTTACACAGTCACAGGCTCATTAAATTATTGTTGACTGATTGTTATCAAACTTCCATATTGGACTCAGTGGGGTGTCAGGAGACTGCCTGGAGTGTGATTTAAATGGGAATTAAGAGGCGATTCAACACACAGCATTTTACTTTCAGGTAATATACTACTCGCTGCCATTTATTAATTGCCTATTAATTGTCCTGTCGTACACATTATCTCACTGACAATTCTTACAACAATCTTCTGGGGTTGAGGTTTTCTGATGCTCTTCACCGAGGTTAAGTAGTTTGCCTGAAGTCTCTGGGCTTAATGTCAGATCCAAGCTTTGAACCCAGGTTGGGTTCTAAATAGCACCCTCTACCATGCTTCATTGTCCATGTCGTTTATCCGACAAGGGCCACCCATCACGTTATCCCGGTTCATGCTTTTACTCTCATTGTTATAGTCAGGTTTGCCCCGAGGGAATAGCTAAGTCCTCCTGCTGAAGTATAAGATGAAATACGAAGCACCAACGAATCATTGCAACGCTCACAACCTTACTTCATGCCCTGGCGCAGCTGTCAAGGATCAAGTTCGTTCCTTGCTTTGTAATGTTCTGTGTTCTGGATGGGGTCCCATGCCGGCTAGCCCAAGTGTTATAACTGTCACCTTGGCTAGAGCTGGAGCTGGCACGTGGAGTTGAAGCCAGGCACAGCCACCACCATAAGGGTGGGAGACATCATTTTCCTAAAGGGGACAATCCCAGTGGGTGCCTGGAAGTTCCATCTTGTCCCAGTCTTCCCCCAGGTGACATCTCCCTCCTTACTTCTAGAAAATGTGTGAAGCTTGGGGGTGTCAGAGAGCACTTCGGAGAAATTTCGTGTAAATGAAATCAGAAACATACGGATTGGCTTTACTGCAGAGGAGACTCACATTCTAAAGTAGGACGGAAAATATATGGGACAAGGGACCAGATGGGCTTTTAAGTATGGCATGGCAGGGTTGGGATATTTCAGCAAATTCTAATCTGTTGGGCACCCCAGCCCAGGCTGCCCCTCACAGCTGCAGAAAGACAGCCGCCTCCGGGATGGTGGAGTTCTGGATCTGTGTTCTCAGAGGACAGAGGCCCTGCATTTGGAAGTGGAAGGCGTGGGTTCGTGATGCAGCAATGCCTTTTAGCAGCTCTTGTGACCTTTGTGACTGGACGAAACACTTGGCCCTTGTAGATTTCTTCATCTGTTTAGGAAAAGGAGGGGCTTATTGAATGACAGCATATTTGCTACCCGCTTGTATGGCTTTGTGATATCATGGTTCCAATTTGCTATAAACTATTAAGCCATTATCATCATCATTTAGATGCATAATAAAGACTTTAGAGAGATAATAAGTGATGATAATGAACAACTTAGGTCAAGTGGACTGACAATTTTTTAAAATTGCTGTAAGACCTCTCCTTCAAGGGGATGTTAGATAAGAACTCACATCAATTACTATTTTTATTAAATGACCCTTCCTCAGCCTGGATTCCTAGGTGGCCTAGTCATCCATTTAGTAATAACAGGACCCAGTTCTCCATGCTGAGGGTGAGTGTGCTCTGGGTAGTGAGGGTACATCTAGAGCACCAGGGATAGTGATGAGCTAAAAGCCCTTAATGCTGGAAGGAAGCTTAGGAATCCTTAATTCCAATTTCCTCCCTTTCCAGATAAACAGAATGAGGCCCAGAGAGACAAGGCAATTTGCTGGGGCTCAACCTCAGCTTTTGGTTCTTAAGCTCTAGTGATGTGATAAAAGAATACATGAAAATAAACTAATTGAAGAATGCTTTGAAAACATTATCAGGTAGGTCACTTTGCACCCGTTTTTCTTCTGATCTCAGGGAATGCAGAGAGCTGATGCCTGATTGGTAAGTTAGGGAAGACTTGGCTCCCACAAAATCCTCACCAGCCCTCTTGACAGCTTCCAGTTGTCTCCCTTGCATGGAGGCACTTCTCAGATCTCAAGCTTTTGACAACAAGGAGGTAGAACTGGTCATCTACAGTGCGCCACGGGCCTGGGTAGCTCCAAATGTCTCTTCCCCATCCTCTCACCCTGGGACATATGAAGGCTGATTTCATTCCCAGAGGAAGGACTAAGTGATCCTTGGACTCAGACCAGCATAGGGATAAGTACTATTAATATGTTCATGCTTATTTCTGTAAGCCTCAAAAACATCCCTGGCCAGGCAAGAGATAGGATGATAATGGAAAAACCATTGTCAAGTTATAAGAAACCCACACCCTGAAATGGGTCTTGTCCTAATTGGGAAATCGAGACCAACCCTCTTGACTTATAACGGTTTTGGCTGCATTTTTGCTGCTCTTCTCTGTTTGGGGGACTTCTTGACCCTTGAGGTGCCGCTGTCTACCTGGTGCCTCACCTGTTGCTGTCCAGTTTCCCAGCCTGGATTCCTGCTCCCTGACACTTGATTTCTCAGACTCTACTTGGTCTGTCTACCCAAACTCTGCTTCCTGCTTTTTTCTTTCTGCCCTAGGACCTCTGGATTCGACCTCTTGCTTGCCTAACCCATGGGTCATTCATGCCTGCTCCTTCCATCCTTTACTCTCTACTCGGAATATGAGTTTTTGTTCCCACCACTGACTGAGCTGCCTTCCCTGCCTGCCCCTAACTGACACTTTTTACCATGGAGCCTCGTTACTACTCCATTTCTGGGGTGACTCTTCCCTGCCACACCCTCGTCTGCTATTCTCCATGCCTAAGCTCCAAATGGACAAGAACGTGAGACAACTATTTGCCAGGTACCCTGCCTTCATTATCATACCCCAGGGTCATGTGATGTCCCTACTGGGCTGTGGCTGCAGGACCTTGCCTATCTCTCATGGCCTGTATCCCCTCCTCAAGAGCAAATCATCAACGGGAGAGTTTCATACCAGTTGTCTTGAGTGTAGCAAAGCTCTTCCGTCCTCCCAACTCTCCTGGACCCCGTGCTCGGCATGGGAGAAACCAGAATCGGGAGGATTCTTCTCCCGAGCCATCCACAACGGCACCAAGAGGAGCAAAAGCATAACAAGCCATGTGGTACATTTAGAACAATATTTAAACTTCCCCCCACCATGACTCTCTTTGCTTTGCAGAAGCAGAATGTTTTAATGTCAATATGTCTCTGAGAGGGCACCAGCTAGAGGGTTATTGTAAGAACCGGAGCTGGAGACATGGTGGCGGTGTAAAGCATGAAGAGAAAGCAAGAGACAGCTATTTTCATGAGAAGGAGCAACAGGACTTGGCGACTACACGGACGTAGGGAATAGAGAGAAGGATCAATCAATGCCAAGACCGTTGTTGGAACTGACCCAACTAACTGGTCTAAAATCTAACACTTTGTATCTCTAAGCCAGTTCTTCCTCTGTTTCTCCCCATTTAATTCAGTAGATCTAACACTCCCTTCACTCTCTACCTTTGAAGTTCTGAAAGGTCTTTGACTCTAACCACAAGGTCTTCCTTAAATCCAGTATACTGCCAATCCTGCTGCTGTTTCCTCTTCAAATCCACCCCCTCCTTTGAGGCCTAGTGCCCCCACACTGACTTAGGGTCCTGGAGCGTCTAGTCAGGACTTAACTCAGTTCTTTTGTCAGTCTCCCTACTTCAACCCATGCCACACTCAGCTGCCACATACCCTTTCCAAAACACCGCTTTAAGCATGCTACCTCACTGAAAAAAAAAAAAAAAAATGCCCATGAGTTCTGTTGTGTGGGAAATCATCTTACTGCAATGGTAGCCTCCAAGTTCATGATCAGGTGAGGTGTCCCTCAGGTTGCAGAATAGAAAAGATCATGCTCAACGCTCAAATCACATTGTTTATTAAGTCGAATTAAAACACACAGCAAGGGGGCGCCTGGGTGGCTCAGTTGTTAAGCGTCTACCTTTGGCTCAGGTCATGATCCCAGGGTCCTGGGATCCAGCCCCGCATCGGGTTCCCTGCTCAGCGGGAAGCCTGCTTCTCCCTCTCCCACTGCCCCTGCTTGTGTTCCCTCTCTTGCTGTGTCTCCCTCTGTCAAAACAAATAAATAATCTTTTTTTTTAAATTTTTTAAATTTTTTTATTGTTATGTTAATCACCATATATTACATCATTTGTTTTGTTGTAGTGTTCCATGATTCATTGTTTGTGCATAACACCCAGTGCTCCATGCAGAATGTGCCCTCTTTAATACCCATCACCAGGCTAACCCATCCCCCTACCCTCCTCCCCTCTAGAACCCTCAGTTTGTTTTTCAGAGTCCATCATCTCTCCTGGTTCATCTCCCCCTCTGACTAAATAAACAATCTTAAAACACACACACACACACAGCAAGAAACAAGGGGAAAGAGATGGGGCTACTTTATCAACTTAGGGTAGGGTACAAGCGGGATGGAAGGAACACACTACCTGAATTTGGGGTATGCAATGTTTGTGTATCTGGATTTCTCTCTACTGCGTCAGGCTTCTCTGCTGAAATTACAAGGACCAGAGTTGACATTCACGGAAGTTGACATCCACAGACGGAAGGTGCCCTGGGCCCGTGGCAGACATATGCAGGGGCCATAGCTGTAACTTGCTAATTAGCCTCCCAAGCCGCCATGAGTATACTTGTATATCTTGGGCAGAGTACACGGGGAACATACCAGAATAGATGTCACCCAAATGTCATACGAAAACCTCATGAATATTGAGTGCCCTTGTACCTTTAGTCTATCCTGAAAATTAGTGCCTTTGGTATATCTAGTGCCTTATGTGCCTTATGCACATTTAGGATATCACAAATATTTAGTACCTTTTATGCATTTGGTGCACCATGACTAGCACATAAGTACCTTGTGAATCTTGGGTATTCCTTCTTAGTCCTATCCACACATGCTCTACCTGCTATTTAACACATCCTAGGACCTCTGTCTACGTCTAACAAACATTTTGCTTCCTAGCTACTCGCCTATCATTAAAACATCTTAAAACGTTTCACTCATATTTTACAAACTACCAACTTATTTATCTTTCATAATAGGACTGAATATCCTCAAATCGCGTTCCCGCCTTCCCTTTTGCCCACAGTGCTGTAAACTCCTGGTCCACCGCCCTCCCCCCGCCGCGGCCCCCAATCTGCTCCTCCTTCAGACGTTCCCAACTCCAAAGTGGCACTTGCAGACCTCAGAGTGAACCGTGACAAAAACTCCCCTTACCCTCCTCATATCCAGTTCATCCTCAAGACCTCACCTCTCGGCTCCTGGGATACACGTCCGTCCCCGCCCAAGCCCCCGCCAGCCTTCCGAGGTGATTGCAGTTTACCGCTGCCTTCCACCCGTGGCCACCTCAGCGCTCTTCCTCACAGCATCCCAGCGTGCTATTTCTCAAACATCAGTTGGATTATGTCACTCTCCTGCTTAAAACCTGTCACTGCTTTCCCATTGCACTGACGATGGAGTCCCAAGTTCTTAACACGGTGTGTGTGGATCCCCGCGGTGTGTGTGGCCCGTGCCAGTCCCTAGCCTCACCTCAGCACCTTCCTGCCTTCCCAAGGCTCCTCCAAATGGTCTCTAGTTTCTTCCTGCGGGCCTTTGTCTTTTCTATTTCTTTTACCTGGAATGCTCTTTTGCTCGGGACTCTGTCTCCCTCAAACGTGACTTCCTCAGAGAGGCCTGTGCTGACTCCCCAGTCTACTGAGGGCCTGCATTGTTCCCTCGCACAGCACGCTCTCATTTTGTTTCCTTCATCTCACTTATTTGGCTGTGGATCTATTTAAAGTCTGCCAGCCTTCCAAGCCATAAAGCCTCGTTAGGGCAGGAATCTGTTTTGTTCACAGTAGCCCAGACAGCACTTAACACAGTGTCTAGCGCATAGCAAACACCCACTAAATAGTAGTTGAATGAACGAATGAGTGTGAGTAAAACATAGATTTCCTTAGCCTCGTATTGCTAACTTTAGTCCCTTTATGTGGATTTTGGGGCCAGGGCTCTGGGTTTGAATTTTGATTTATCCATTTATGAAGAATGACCATTAGTGAGTTACTTAACTTCGATTCTCAACATTCCTCATGTATGAAACGGGAAGAGAGAGAAGCATTCACGAGTTGTGGTGAGGATCCAGTAGGATTAGGTCCGGGAAAGCCCGGGGCATGGCGCCTGATGGGACACAGGCACTCGGTAAGCACTAGTTCTGCTCGCTGCCTTCTTGTCCTGCATGTTTACTCCGCTTTCCACCCAGGGTGCACCTCCTTCTTCTCAACTGAATTAGGTCCCATAAGGTCTCACTCACATGTCTTCAGGGAGCTTCCTTCAGCAGCTCAGCCCTTGGGTGGGTACTCATTCCTCAAACTGGTTCAGCAGCTCATTTCCAGTACTTGAAATGTAAAATGGTGACCTTCGTCACCAGGTGTCCCTGGTTTAATTTTAAATCTTTCATGCAGGGGCGCCTGGTGGGCTCAGTCGGTTAAGCATCTGCCTTCTGCTCGGGTCATGATCTCGGGGTCCTGGGTTCAAGCCCCACATCGGGCTCCCTGCTCAGCGGGGAGCCTGCTTCTCCCTCTCCCTCTCTCTGCCTCCACCCCTCACTCATGCTCGCTTTCTCTCTCTCTCTCTCTCTCAAGTAAATAAATAAAATCTTAAAATAAAAATAAATCTTTCATGCATCCTGTTTCTCCAACTAGACTCCAAGCCCTTTGGCCACAGGATTCCAATCCCAGGCTTCTGGTCTCCCTCACAGTACCTGGCTCGGTGCCATACACAGAGACGTTCGACTCAACATTCGTGAGTGCCCACAGGGTACCAGGCACTGTGGTGGCTTCATATTCCATAAGAGTCGCACCAGGTATTGCTACGCCCTTTGTGAAAACAGAGACTCAGAAGGTGTAGCAATCTGCCTAAGGGCACCCAGTTAGCAAAGAACAGTCTTTTAACTCTGTGCGTTTGGTTGATAGACTGGCACATATTGCTTGTCTCAGGAAATACTTATTCACAGTGAGGATGGTCATTATCATCATGGTCTCAGTTCCTTCCTACCAAGAACTTGGCTGAAAATCCCCTGTCCTTGAGCCTGTCCCCTAAAGTTCTTCAATGACCTGTACCCCCAATTCCCACTCAGTTTCCTAGTCCTGCCACATCTCTTTGCTAAATTCTCATAGACCCTAACACCACACACCTCTTGTCTCCCCACAAGCCCTGTTCTCCATATCTTTCCCCCATGACAGCTTCTCTTCCTCGTGGCCAGCCCCCTTCTTCCATACCCCCTCCAGTCCAGTTTTACTGCAGGTTGCAGGGATTAAGAAATACACCCCCACGGGGCGCCTGGGTGGCTCAGTCGTTAAGCGTCTGCCTTCGGCTCGGGTCGTGATCCCCGGGGTCCTGGGATGGAGCCCCGCATCGGGCGCCCCGCTCGGCGGGAAGCCTGCTTCTCCCTCTCCCACTCCCCCTGCTCGTGTTCCCTCTCTCCCTGTGTCTCTGTCTGTCAAATAAATAAAATCTTTAAAAAAAAAAAAAGAAAGAAAAGAAATACACCCCCACTTGGGAATGCCCTCTGAACTAGAGTGCTTATGTCCGGGAGATGCCTAAGGTTCTTTGGAGGGAGAATTATTACTACTTATTTGCTGGGTGGCCTGAGCAAGTCACACCCCCTCTCCATGCTTCAATTTCTTTTTTTTTTTCCTATTAACCACTTTTAAAAATTTAAATTCAACTAATAACATATAATGTATTATTTGTTTCAGGGGTACAGGTCTGTGATTCAACAGTCTTACATAATACCCAGTGTTCATTACAACACATACCCTCCTCAGTGTCCATCACCCAGTTACCCCCATCCCCTCACCCCCGTCCCCTCCAGCAACCCTCAATTTGATTCCTAAGATTAAGAGTCTCTTCTGGGGTGCCTGGGTGGCTCAGTCAGTTGGGCGTCTGCCTTCACTTTGGTCGTGGTCCCAGGGTCCTGGGATCAAGTCCCATGTCGGGCTCCCTGCTGGGTGGGGAGTCTGCTTCTCTCTCTGACACTCCCCCCTGCTTGTGCGTGCGCACGCATGCACATTTTCTCTCTCTCTCTCTCTCAAATAAATAAAATCTTAAAAAAAAAGAGAGGCTCTTATGGTTTGTCTCCCTCTCTGGCTTTGTCTTGTTTCATTTTTTTCCTCTCTTCCCCTATGATCCTCTGCCTTGTTTCTTAAATTCCACATATCAGTGAGATCATATGATAATTGTCTCTCTCTGATTGACTTATTTTGCTTAGCATAATACCCTCTAGTTCCATCCACGTCGTTGCAAATGGCAAGATTTCATTTTTGGTGGCTGCATAATATTCCTGTGTGTGTGTGTGTGTGTGTGTGTACACACCACATCTTCTTTATCCATTTATCTGTAGATGGACGTCTAGGCTCTTTCCACAGTTTGGCTATTGTGGACGTTGCTGCTATAAACATTTGGGGTGCATGTACCCCTTTGGATCACTACATTTGTATCTTTGGGGTAAATACCCAGTAGTGCAATTGCTGGGTTGTAGGGTAGCTCTATTTTCAACTTTTTTTTTTAAGATTTTATTTATTTGGCAGAGAGAGAGGGAACACAAGCAGGGGGAGTGGGAGAGGGAGAAGCAGGCTCCCTGCCGAGCAGGGAGCCCAATGCGGGGCTCGATCCCAGGACCCTGGGATCATGACCTGAGCCGAAGGCAGACGCTTAACAACTGAGCCACCCAGGCGCCCCTGTATTTTCAACTGTTTGAGGAACGTCCACACTGTTTTCCAGAGGGGTTGCACCAGCTTGCATTCCCACCGACAGTGTAGGAGGGTTCCCCTTTCTCCGCATCCCCGCCAACATCTGTCGTTCCCTGACTTGTTAATTTTAGCCATGCTTCAATTTCTTCACATATAAAATGGTAAGACTCGCTCACATTTATCAAGGACCAAATAAGGTACATAAGCATTGTACATATATAATAAGAAATCAGTAATAGCAGGGGCCCCTGGGTGGCTCAGTCCTTAAGCGTCTGCCTTCGGCTCAGGTCATGATCCCAGGGTCCTGGGATCGAGCCCCGCATCGGGCTCCCTGCTCAGCGGGAAGCCTGCTTCTCCCTCTCCCGCTTCCCCTGCTTGTGTTCCCCTCTCGCTGTGTCTGTCTGTGTCAAATAAATAAAATCTTAAAAAAAAAAGAAATCAATAATAGCAGATGCTTACTTAGCACTTAATGTGTGCCAGACACTATACCAAATGCTTTATTTACAGGTATTTATTCACTTAATCCTCACAACAACGTATGGCAATGTTATTATTAACCCTATTTCACAGACGAAAAATGAAAGTCTCCAAATTAAGTAATTGATCCTAGATCACTCCAGCCTGTGGGTGGTTAAAACCGGGCTTCCAAGTCTGGCAGTTCTGGCTGCAGAGTCCGTATCTTAACCACTACCCTACACTACCTCTGATTTCCTCATAAAATGAGAGGGGCTAGTTAAAAATAATCCCCTAGATTTTTATAGCTCTTTTCCAATTCTAAAGCACTTTTTACACTCCGTACCCTATTGGATCTTCAAAACAACCTTAGAGGTAGATATTATTAGAGCAATTTACAGGGTAAGAACGGAGACTTATTAAGAGGGTCATGTGTCCAAGAGCACACAGCCAGGGAGGCCGGGGGGCAGCACTCGAACCCAGGACCGCTCATTCCCAGCGCCCCTCCGGCTGCACCTTTGATGCCACAGGGCACATCCGGTCCTTTCTGAATCTCCTCCAGCTCCAATACTGTACACTATCCTTTCCTCTCTCTTTCTTTAAAGAAACCCCAGTGTTCCCTCAAACAATCCCCTGCCCTGTCACCCCCACACCCGCTTTGCGCCGCGCATGCTCACAAGCAGCAGCAGGGGGTGCTGTAGACCAGCACACAGGGAGCGGCCTGTCCCGGGAGCCCCTGCTGGAGGAAACAACGCTAAGCCTCCTGCCGGTTCTCTTCTTTTTAATTTGTTTCTGCTAAAAAATGTTTTTAGTACGTACTACTTGTACATAGCACAACATTTTAAAGGTACAGATGAGTGTACAATGCACCTGCCCCCCAGTCACCCAGTTCGACATCCTGGGGGGCAAACCCAAGAAGTGTCCTAGTGTTTCTTTCTGGAGATAGTCTATGCTTATAGAAGCCAATATGTATTTTTCTTCCCACACTCATGACGGCATACAAACACGTACATGTTGTTTTTTCTTGTTCACGAAAACGGCAGCCATCCTATACACATCCTCTACACTTCTTCCTGTAATTGATTTTACAGATCAGTCCACGTGGTAATTCATAATACCTGTGTTTAATGGAATGGATAAGCCATAATCAATTTTACCAGCCCCCCATCATTTTCTATCTTGTACCATTACAAGCAAAGCTGCAAATAAATACATTGTACCTAGGTCACCCTGCACACGCGCATATCTGCAGGATAAATTCCCAGCAGTGAGACTGCTCGCCTGCAAATTACACACATTTGTAATGTTGATTGATGCTGCTAAATTGCCTTGCACAGGACCTACCCTTTTATGGCTACATCAGCAGGGCATTGGAGGGTATGTTCCCTACACCCTCACTGATACAGAATCTTACCAAGACTTCTGATCTTTGCCTATCCCATCCGTGAAAGACGGTTTCTCACTGCAGTTTCAATTACGTTTCTCCTAAAAAGAGTGCCCCCTGACCTCTGAGATTCATTCATGCAATCTCTAAGGAATTAGCAGGTGCCTCCTGGGTGCCAGGCACCGCCTTGGACCATCCTGCCCCAACTGTCCCTGGTCTGACTTTCACCGTCTTTTCCTGCCTGCCCTGTGCTGGTCTGCCTTATGATGTCTCCCAAGAAGCCATTTTCCTTGCTTGGCCGTCCTCACCAAGTCAAGCAGGGGCGACCTCACTTGACCTCTTCTTTAGAGGCTTAAGAGTGAGGCGAATGTGGTTTCTTGCCTTTTCTCTGTTCTCAAGACTAATTCCTGTAACCCAATTAAGCAAAGCTGAGAGGTGGGGACACGTGTCTTAAGGTCAGAATTAGCACTGGGTCCTTGGGCTTCTCAAGCCACCCAGTCCAGTAGGTCAGTCACTTCTTCGGTTTTCCCATCCCTCCCCCTCTAGGGGCCAGGAAGGTGAACAGAGAGCAGGTACCTGGACACTTGTCTGTGTTCAGTGGTGGTGTTTGCTCCACGACTGGCTGGTCGAAACTGCCTCAGATTCGATGCCAGCTAAACGCAAATGTAACTATGAGCAGCACTATTTTTTTAAAAAAGATTTTATCCATTTATTTGACAGAGAGAGAGACACAGAGAGAAAGGGGACACAAGCAGGGGGAGTGGGGGAGGGAGAAGCAGGCTTCCCGCTGAGCAGGGAGCCCGATGCGGGGCTCGATCCCAGGACCCTGAGATCATGACCTGAGCCGAAGGCAGACGCTCAACGACTGAGCCACTCAGGCGCCCCTGAGCAGCACTGTTTAGATTAAAGCAGGGAAGAAAAGATGTGAGGATCAATTGTGCTTTTCTACATGGGAAACCTCTGGAGCATTTCCCAAGTCCCCCTTTTTTGGCAGTCCCAGAGCACTTGACCCCATTGCGCACTTGACCCTGTTGCAGGGTAACTGCTCCTTTACTTGCCTTCTTCACAAGGCTACGTAGGAAACAGCTAGAGCTGACGTCTTTGTTCATCTCTGTATCTGTCCTCAGAATAAAGATGGGATCAAGACATGGGAGCTTTGAATGAATATCTTCCTGCCTTCCAGTTTCCAAGAATGGCATCCGTACAGAGGCCCACATCATTCTCTCGTCGCTTAACTAATGGGACCTCTACCTCCAGTTCATCCCACTCATGGCAGCCGGAGCTTTCCTCCTCCTAAAGCACCACTTGTAATCCAGTCACTTGTGGAGGTTCCCTGTGGCCTACTAAATGAGGTGCAAATTCCTTAGCTTGGAATTTAGGGGCCCCTGTGGTGATATGGCTCTGGTCTACCTTTCCAGTCCTTCTTTCCACTACCTCATGCTCCAATCAAACGGAATTACTCAATGCTTCAAGTGTGCCCACATCCCATCCCTGTGCCTTTGCCCCTGCTGGGTCTCCTGGGTCTAGAACGCCTTCTTCTTCACTCCCCTTCCATCACTGATGCCTGTTTCTGTCTCTCTCGCTCTCGCTCTCTCTTCCCACCCCACCCTTTGTTTAAAAAGGAAGGGTAATAAATTTTTATAAAGAAAGAAGATGAACTTTATTTTATTTTTTTTAAAGATTTTACTTATTTATTTATCAGAGAGAGAGAGCACACAAGCAGGGGTGTGGCAGGCAGAGGGAGAAGCAGGCTTCCCGCTGAGCAAGAAGCCCGATGCGGTGCTCTATCCCAGGACCCTGGGATCATGACCTGTTCTGAAGGCAGACGCTTAACAGACTGAGCCACCCAGGCATGCTGAAGATAAATTTTGCATATCCTTCTGGGTCTTTCCCAAATGTAATTGGCCCTAGAGACTCCTGTTCAGATTTCCCGCTTAGCTCCCCAGTCAGGCTTCGCGGTGTAAACTTCTCTCATGACTCATGTCTGCTCTACCTTGCATCCTCATTCCTGTGGCACCTCATACAGAAGACTGGAAAGCAGAGACTGTGTGACCCATCTTTGTGTCACCTACAGCTGATCAGTGTTTGTTAGTGGAGAGACTCTCCTTGCCGGGCAGCCCGTTTTCTTTCCCACTCTGAGTTTGGGAAAGGGGAAGAACCTGGGGCCCCTGACCACGACCCCTGCAGCCATTCCGTCGGACGCTTCTCTGAGAGGGGTCTTAACACAGAGCTGCCCCAGTCAAGTCAGGAGATGCCGTCAGCCCTCCAGAGAACAGCAAGGACCTGTGCCTCCTCAGGCTTGGGAGAAATGTGTCCTGTTTGCCTTTTTTCTGAGGGAAGGTACCACAGTTAACGTGTCTGACTGACTGGCAGGAGCAGCATTTGTTCACTTTGAGTTCCTGGAAGGGGACATGGAAAGCCATTCCTCTCCTTCTTCTGTGGCCCTGGTCTCCCCCACTGAGCGGATGGGCACAGACGCTACTCCGTTAAAAGGCCTTGTCTGCATTGTTGGGTGGTGATGTGCACACTGGTGAGGCAGCAGGAAGACAACCTGGTCCTCCTCCAGGGCTTGCTTCTGGTGCCTTCCGCAGAGGAAGGAGTGGTATCTCAGAGTTTGGAGACGAGTTTTGGTTCTTACTCCACCATTCAATAGCCAGATGACCTTGACCTGGTCCCTTAATCTCGTTCGGCCTCAAAATAGAAATAGCTTTACCTTTACCTTCCACATGGGCCGTTCTGAGCACCAAAAGAGAAAATGTACATGAGAGTGTTTTGCAAATTATATTTTTAAAATGTTATTTATAGCCTGCCTTGTTGTGCACTGGATTTACAGAGGCTTACAAGATACGCAAGATGTAAGAGAGTGTAAATTAAAAGTGAGAGTTAAAAGCAGCAGACAAAAAGAGTGAGGACATAATGAGTCCTAAATGAGACTCAATGCATACCTTGTTTTCTGTGGGTGGGTCTCAAGGTTGTTGGGAAATGTACGCTGTTACCCAAATTAGTGGAAAGGGTCACTCGGGTGGTGGTGTTTCAAGGTGTCCAGTGTGGACGTTAAAGGCTCATAGCAGAGCTGGCAAATTCTGGATGGGCCTTGGATCTCCATGGGCAGGTACCTGTCCCAACCTCACCCTCCCCATAGGTGCCATTGCTTTAGTCCAACCCCGATCCACTCGAACCTGGAGGCAGCCAGTTCCTTCTAAACATCTTTTTTTTTTTAATATTTTATTTATTTATTTGCCAGAGAGAGAGAAAGAGCACAAGCAGGGGGATCACCTGGCAGAGGGAGAGGGAGAAGCAGGCTTCCCGCTGAGCAAGGGGCCCGATGCGGGGCTCGATTCCCAGGACCCTGGGATCATGACCTGAGCTGAAGGCAGACACCCAACTGACTGAGCCACCCAAGCGTCCCCCTTCTAAACATCTTCTCCTTCCCCCAACCCACCCCACACAGCCAGCATGACCTCCCTGTGGGGACACACCTCCAGCTCACTCAGACACTCATCTTTACAAAACCCACAAACCAGCTTCATTGATATTTATAATATACATATCAGAAAGTTCACCCTTTTCTTATTTTTTTCCTTTTTTTTAGATTTTATTTATTTATTTGACAGAGAGAGAGAGATGGAGGGAGCATAAGCGGGGGTGGGGGGGCAGGAGAGGGAGAAGCAGACTCCCCGCTGAGCAGAGATCCAGACGTGGGACTTGATCCCAGGACCCTGAGATCATGACCTGAGCCGAAGGCAGATGCTTAACAACTGAGCCACCCAGGCGCCCCAAGTTCACCCTTTTAAAGTGTACTGTCCAACAGTTTTGAGTATACAGACACCCGTGCTGAATACCATGCCCATCTGATCTTCTTTGCCACACAGACCTCAGTTTCTTTTCCTGTGCTCTCTCTCTGCCCTAATTCTTCACTCTCCGGGTCTGCACTCAAATTCTGGAAAAGGTGCCCCATCATTGTGGCGTTTTCCACCTCATGACCCATCCCTTTGGCTGGGCGCCCACCTGAAGTACGAAAAGTAAACTGGCTCTGGGATTGGCGGGGAGTGCACAGAAAAGCCGCGAGCCTGATCTGCACATTCTGTGAGCTTGAGCAACGCCCAGGGAGAACCCAGGCAGCGAGAGGCTGTGGGCAAGGCGGGCCCGGGGAGCTGCAGCACTTGACAGATCACATTGTTAGACCGTGACTCACTGCCGCCGCAGTCTGGAAAGCTGAAGCTCTCCGCCTGGCCTTCAAAGGAGGGCCGCTTGGACTGTGGGTGGACCCTCTGAGCAATCCTCTGAGGGCCAGGTTGGACAGGCAGAGCCGGGACTTGTTAATTCCAGAGCTGGCCTGTTTCACGCCCCTTGACCCCACACCGGGAATCCCGCGTGAAAAATCCTCTGTTAAAAAGTTGTATGTTGGGAGCCGGAAAGGTGGAAGAAAAGGTATCCCCTCGGTACTTTCCAAGAGTGAAGAGGGGGTCATCGGAGCTCCTGAGCCTGGTCAGGGATTCGGGCTCTGCTCACTGGCAGTGGAGACCCAAGCCCCAGCTGTGCGGTTGGTGAGGGTCAAGCAGGCCCCCCTCAGGGACCCTCTCCTCTCCCCAATCGCCCCTGCTGTGCCAGGCTGTTCCTGGACCCTGGGGCACTCACATACCTCTTTCTTCTCGTTCCCTTCTCCTTCTCCCCATCTTTCTGCTGTTTCCCAGTCCAGCCTGTCAGCCCATCCCAGATCTTTCACATATAAGGAAGAGAGGGGGAACCTTCCTTTTCCAACTTCCCTACTGGCTTAGCATCCTTCTGTTTCAAGTGCCCACGGAAGTCTGGATTAAACTGATTCCATTCCACAGGGCGGGGAGGGGCTGCCCAATCAAGACCCTCTGCCCTTCTGGCACAGCACACAGCCCTGCTGTTCTCGCATGCGCATGCTCGGGCCAGGACCTGACTGGAGTGTTGAGAGCATGACCCGGAATTCTCTGTCTGATGGGGGAGGACAGAGTTTGGTGCCTGGGAAGCCCCGTCTGGTGGAGGAACTTAGACCAAAACAGTTAAACACTATGTCATAGAGCAGTACGTTCCCAACTGCAAATCCTACAAAGAACTAAAGCCATAGAGAGGGGCTGGGGTTGTGTCAAGAGTCTTTCCCAAGCTCCTTCTTTAAAGCCCTTGTGGGGGGCGCCTGGGTGGCTCAGTTGTTAAGCGTCTGCCTTCGGCTTGGGTCATGATCCCAGGGTCCTGGAATCGAGCCCCGCATCGGGCTCCATGCTCCGTGGGAAGCCTGCTTCTCCCTCTCCCGCTCCCCCTGCTTGTGTTCCTGCTCTCACTCTCTGTCAAATAAATAAATAAAATCTTTAAAATAAATAAATAAATAAAGCAAGCCCTTGTGGGAATCATCCCATATAGGTGGTCACAATTTTTTTAAAAGATCTTATTTTATTTTTTTAGGACTTTATTTATTTGAATAAATAAATCTCTTTTTTTAATTTTATTTATTTATTTGACAGAGAGAGAAACACAGCGAGAGAGGGAACACAAGCAGGGGGAGTGAGAGAGGGAGAGGCAGGCTCCCCGCTGAGCAAGGAGCCCGATGCAAGGCTCGATCCCAGGACCCTGGGACCATGACCCGAGCCGAAGGCAGATGCTTAATGACTGAGCCACCCAGGCACCCTTATTTATTTATTTGCGAGAGAGAGAGAGAGCATTCACAAGCATGAGGGCAGGGGCAGAGGAAGAGGGAAAAGCAGACTCCCCACTGAGCACAGAGTCCCAATGCAGGGCTCCATGTGGGGCTGGATCCCAGGACCCAGAGATCATGACCTGAGCTGAAGTCAGATGCTTAACTAACTGAGCCACCCAGGCACCCCTTAAGATTTTATTTTTTAAGTAATCTCTACACCCAACATTGGCCCGGAACCCACCACCCTGAGATCAAGAGTAGCATGCTCAACTGACCTGGCCAGCCAGGTGCCCCTGTAGTCACAATTTCTTTAAAGATTTTTTTTTTTTTTTTAAGAGAGAGAACACAAGCTGGGGGTGGGGCGGCATAGCAGAGAGAGAGGGAGAAGCAGTCTCCCCACTGAGCAGGGAACCCGATGCGGGGCTCCATCCCAGGACCCTGGGATCCTGACCTGAGCCGAAAGCAGACACTTAACCACTTAACTGACTGATACACCCAGGCGCCCCACAATTTCTAACACTCCTCCAATCAAAGCCAGGTGGAGAATGTCCATTGCTCACCGAAGTTAAGGCTGGGCTGATTTAGGGGTAGCTGCCTTTAAAAACAGGAAAGACCCCCAAATTCAGGGATCTTTCTGCCAACCCATGCCATTTCCACTGATATAAGGCACACGGGGGATGGGCATGTTGGGGAGTGGGCTGTGCAGCCAAGTAGGAAAGCTCAAGATGGCGAGGGCTGCCCCATCTACTAAGGCAAGGGCGATGGAGGGGTGCACCCAGATTTCTCAAAACGGTATTTTCTCTCTCTCTTTTTTTTTTTTTTTTTTGAGGAGGGCCATGCAGAGGGAGAGAGAGAGAATCTCTCACAACCCCGAGATCATGACCTGAGCCAAAATCAAGGGTCAGATGCTTAACCGACTGAGTCACCCAGGTGCCCCCAGTATCTTCTCTTCTGTGGGAATAGCAAGTGCATCTGGAGGAGACAAGGAGAGCCCCCGACTTTGGGGGTAGATTGGCTGGTTGGGAGACCCTCCCATAGCCAGTAAGGACACCTTCATGGTCACTTTTCCTAGCTACACAGACACTTGGCCCAACTCACGCTCTCTATGGGTGTGTCACTGGTACTACCTCCATTTTCTATGTGAGGCTCTGAGAAGTGAGATCACTGGCAGCTGGCTCACTGCAGATTTGGGACCCGAGCCCAGGTCTGATTGCAAGTATGGTGGTTGTTCCACTATGCTGCGCTGTCACCTTATGAGGCCGGTGTCTAGGGTCATTACCGATTCCAAGGTCCCCACAGCAGGCCCCTATTCCTGACCCAAGTCACTGCCCTATTCAGTATTTTGGGTGAAGTTGGAAAGGCTCAGAGACCCCTGGCCCCTTTCCCAGGCTCGTCAAGCTGTTCTTAGTCAAGATGTTCTTAGGCTCCGTTTTACACCCCGTCCAGCCCCCACCCACACCCTCTTAGCCCCAGCTGACTTGGAAGCAGGGAGAAGGACGCAAGGCCAGAAGGCTTTTGTTTTCCAACGGTGGAGAAATGGCTGAAATCCCGGCATCTCCCCCAGAAGACAGAGGCAGCTCTGGATTTCCTGTTGCTCCCAACACGGGCCAGATAATTGGAGACAGATTTTTGGGCTTGGGTTGGGAGGTGAAGCTTAAAGAACAGTCATCGGGCCTCCCGTGAGTCCATGTGTGCGCGCCACATTGTTGGTTTCTTTGTTGGTACTTTGTGTGTGTGTGTGTGTGTGTGTGTGTGTGTAGACGCTTGTGTATGAGACATATGTGTGTATATCTAAGCGTGTCTGTGTGTGGCACGCCTGTGTTCCTTGTACTTCTTTGTTAGCGTATAAGACCCCGCATGTACATCTGTGTAAGAAAGTGTGTAAGCATGTGTCTGGGTCTCTGTGAGTGGCTCCCTTGTTTTTGTTTTGTTTTGTTTTCCTTTGTGAGAGTCAGTTCAGCCCGGGGAGACCTCACTAGTTCTTTTTGGATTTTATTACTCAAGACTTAGTGATTAAATGTAAAACAGTAATTAAGATTAAAAAAAAAAAAAGGCAAGAAAGCAGATGGCCTTCAGCCAGAGGATATGAGGGATGGAAACAGCCAGTGCACAGTCAGAGGAGAGAGCAAGGGGGAACCTTCTTACAGAGTAGGGGTCTCTTTTGGGGGGGTTCAGATGAAGCCCCAGCCCCCCTCACCTCTCTCAGGGAGGAAGGTACCACATGGTTCCAGAACGGTTCTGCTTTGTCCACACTTGAAGGTTGGGCTGGGGAGGGAACTGCTCTTGCGTTGCCTTTCTGCCTGAATGGTTACCCTAAAAGGAGAATCGAGCCTCTTTCTTTTAAGCCCCTCTGTGCACATTCACAACTGTAGGTTCTTTTTGCTACAAATGAGATACAGAGCAGTTGGGATGCAGTCTAATTCCTAACAATACTGTGGTCAGTCATCATGGCGTACCTACTGCACGCTCCCCCCTGGGCTGGGTGCTTTACACACATTTTTCTATCAACAGTATAGATGTATGGATGGATATAAAACCACTTATGAGGGGCACCTGGGTGGCTCGACAGTTAAGCACCCGACTCTTGATGCTCAGGTCATGATCTCAGGGTTGTGGGATTGAGTCCTGCTTAGGGCTCCGTGCTCAGCAGGGAGTCTGCTTCTCTCCCTCTCCCTCTCCCTCTGCATGCTCTCTCTCTCAAATAAATAAATTAATTTTAAAAAAACCACTTTTGCGCTGGGAATTGCCTTTTTGCAAAGGAAATGAGCCTTCTGATAGAGCAAGGACTTTAACCCACCATGATTCTCCCAAGTGGTAATTCATTTGTCCACTCAACAAACATGTACTTCCTCACTACCTTCATTAGACACTATGGTAGATACTGGTGGTGGGGGAGCAGGGTGCAGAGATGAACAAGACACAGTTCCTGCCCTCATGGAGGCCGCCGTCTAGGCAGGAAATCAATGATGCTCCAAGGATTGAACTTCTCACCTCTGTCGGTGCCAGAGCAAGGTGGCTGTGACAGGGCAGAGGACCTTTTGGACTGGGGCAAGATTTATTCCCAGGATGAGTTGTTCCTTATAAAGACACTGGACATAAGGCCTAGCTGCGGAGGAGAAGACATGGTGGAAATGGAGGACAGTGGATGTCTGCTCTGGGGCTTGAGTGGGGCGAGATGGGGAGGACCCCGCCTGCCTGCCTCACGTGCTCTGCATGGCCCAGCATTGGCTGGATGGACATGGCGTCCTTCTGCGGCCCAGCCCCTCTAGCAGGAGGGACAGAAAGGGGGAGATGCCCACACCTGTGCCTCTCTGGACTGGTCTCTGAGGTTCCCAGGTGGCTGATTTGGGGGTCAGGGAGTCCCCCAAATATAGAGTCCCCTATAACTAGCTCCCCATGGCCTGATCAATTCCCCAGTGCAGCCGCCTCAGCAGGCCACCAGCGTTCCGGCCTAAATCGCTTCCAGTTTGTTTAGTCAAAACCCTTGGCCCCAACATCAAAGCCCTTTGGAGTTTCTGGGGGTTGTTGTTCTTATATGGTGTTTATTTCAGAGATGCCTCTCTGTCACCGACAGAGCCTGCCCGAGCGGGGTAGGGCAGGAGGGGCTGCTGGGGCCTTTGGGTTTCAGAGACATCAGGTTGCCTGGGGGAGGGTGGCAGGACAGTTTCCACGGCAGCTGCCCCGGGGACACTAGCTCCCCTATGCCTGCCTCTACCTGGTGCATCCAGGTACCCAAAGACAGGCTGATTCTCCTCTGCACACGGCCACACGGAGGAGCCTCCATTCCCCTCACGTTTATGCCAGACGTTTTCATCGGGGCTTCCAGGGGTCAAGTCTAGGCCACATCCCCTCTCCGCCCATACCAGCCCTCATCTTAGAACCCATGGGCTCACTCCAAGCAGACCCCTCTCCACTGTCCACCTCCTCATCCTGGCCCCTCTGGGCCTGGACCCCAGCTCCACCTCCCTTCTTCAGGAGAGCCCCGCCCCCTTTCCCTTTTAATCTGATTGGCTGAATGTGCACTCAGCTATTGGAACTTACACTGGGCTCCATCTGGCTCTGGAATCTGTACCTTCGCACTTCTGAGTTCCTGCAGGTTCTAGTCCCCTCTTTCCTGTGACTTGCTCCTCAGTGCCCAGCATAGGTGTGCACCCAGCGAAGAGGGGATGCTCTCTCCAGGTGAGGAGATGGAGGAGCTTCTTCCATAGGGGCTGTTAGCAAGGAGGCAGAGCTGGTGGCCTGGGTGGAGGCAGGACTACTAGGAGTCTCCCTGGGGGGAGAAATCGGCACTGGGTGAAGTGGAAGCCAGCTCCAGGCCTTAGCCATTCGCTGGAGCAGGAACAGAGGAGGGGAAGAAACATCTGGAAGGAGGGAGAGAGAGGGAGAGCAGGAGAGAGGAGTGAGGATAGGTAAGGGGCCAGAGGCTTCAGTCACCAGTCGTTAAACACAAAAGTTTGCAACCACGATCTGTAAGGACAGAGTCCTCTCTGGGTTGACTGACTTTTCTTTCCCAGGGCGTTCCTAGGAACCAGAGGGGTCTCCAGACTCTCCCCAGTTTCTACTCTCCCTCCACCATCTCAGCGGCCTCTGTTTTCCCCTCCCATCATTTTCTTGGACTGTGCCCTTCCTGCCTTCTTAACTTCCCATCTGCTCTCTCAGTGCTCCCAGGCAAAGGGACTTGAGTGCACCTGTGGCCACTTTTAGCTTCTCCCATTGGCTATTAATTTACAGTTGCTTGCTAAAAACCAGGAGCCCTGCTGGGAGAGATGGAGGTAAGACTGGGAGTGGACTTAGCAGTCACCTCTGCCATGGGACGATGGGAGGGGCTGAGTCTGAATCTCCCGCACTTTTGCCCATGCTTGTGAGCCAAGAGCAAGGTCTTTTCAGGGAGCCCCGGTCTAGAACCTTGGCCATGCACAGGTGAGCTCCTTGCTCCATGGACTCTCCCACAGGGAACCTAACTGGGGGTTCCCCCAAGATGTGGTACTTCAGAATGCCTGGACACAGGCTCCCCATCCTCAAACCGATGTCTTCAATGCCTAAGGAGCTTGTCTCCTAATTTTGGGGGGGGGAGTGCAGTTTTGAACCACTCTCCCAGGGTGGTCTCTTGGCTCAGTCATACGGCAGGTGCCTCCCTCTCTCACCCCATCCTATCACTCTATGCCCACCCCCCACCTCAGCAGACTGCTCATTAGTTAATAATGTTAATGTGGCTGCAGCTAGTGATTAAAACCATTGGTTTGACTGAGACTTAGCAATCAACATCCCTGGCATAGTTGTTAATCCCTCGGAAATATGTTTTTAATAATCATAGGGGAGGAGGTCAGGGTGGGTGGTCCTGGGAGCTGGGATCCAGTGCCTCCTATTCCCCCAGCCCTCGGTTCCCATGGTTTCTCTCAGGCGGGCACTCGGGGATGTGTTGGGGCAGGGGAACCACTCGGGAGGACCGGCCAACTCTGCAGCAGATGGAGGTGGGGTCTGGTACACAGCGGCCTCCGCTAATGGGGCAGGGAGAGGACTGGGCCAAGGGTGTGGCTGGCATGGCTAAATGAAGCGCTCAGGGTCAAGAGGCCTTAGCCACGTGGAAGGATTAATTCTGAGCCCTGTATTGCTCACCCCTAAAGCCAAATGCCCAGGGAGGAACCACGGGTGCCGAAGATGCCCTCGCCACAGCAGCCCAGCCTCTTCATTCTCTCCCAGTCAGAAAGGCCGTAAGTCAGAAGGGTTCCATTTTCATTCCCTCGGGTTTCATGGGCCTCCTGATCATCCCATTCAATTGTTTCATTTATGTAATTCTTTTAATAATACATAATTATAATTGTTATAGGAACAATGTAATAGCAGGCACATAATAAATGCAAACTATATATTAATATATTATGTGCAATAATATAATTATTATGATTAACATTTTATTGACTGCCTACTTTGTCAGGCCCTTTATATATATCACCTCTTATGTTCATAACACCCTGCCAAGCAGGCCTTATTATCCTGTTTTATATATGAGAAATCTGAGACTCAAAGTGGTTAACTTGCTCAAGGTCATATAGTTAATAACGGGCAGGGCCAGCATCAACCCTAGGTCTCTGGCTAACTTCAAACCCATTCTTTCCCAAGCCTAACACTGTAGGGAACTCGAAGAATAAAATAATACACTGACAGTGCCATTGAAACACTGGTAATCCGGGGGCGCCTGGGCGGCTCAGTCGGTTAAGTGTCTGGCTCTTGCTTTCAGCTCAGGTCATGATCTCAGGACCCTGGGATCGAGCCCCACAGCTGGCTCCGCGCTGAGTATGGAGTCGGCTCCTCCTTCTCTTTCCCCCTCTCCCTCTCTACTGCTCCTTGCTCGCGCTTTCTCTCTCTTAAATAAACAAACAAACAAACAAACAAATAAATAAATAAAATCTTTAAAACAAACAAACACTGATAATCAAGCTCCCAGGACATGGCGCATGCAAACACACACAACCCCCCACCCCCCCCCCACACACGAAAAGTTAGAGGATGGCACAAAATAGCTTTTGGCGGCTGATGCCAGGCAGTGTGGGCAAGGGCCCAGGGAGTGGTACTGGCAATGAAAGTCAGTTTGGAGGAGGGAGAGGCCACCAAGGGCAGCAGAGATCCCTGAAGACTTTATGGAAGGAGGAGAGGGATTTGCTGGATGGGTGGGTGGCGGTGGCGAGGGAAGCAGGAGCAAGGTACCCAGAGTGGAAGTTCAGGGGCAGTGAATAGATCAGACGGGTCTACTCCATCCTGGTACCTCCTGTCCTTCCACTCACCATCCCTGTGTGCGGGCCTGCCCTTAACGTTTGCGGGGCTTGCGGCAAGGGGACAAAAGCCCACGAAGAAAATTTCTAAATGTTTAAAAGTTATAAATCAAGTGAACAAATGGTGAATGAGATAGATCCTATCCTCTCACCTTGACAAATCCACTCTCCCAATGACTTTGGACTTTTGCACTGGAACGCGGCAGTGCTGCCCCAACCTCTCACCTGACCACCTTCTCTTCCCACCAGCAATCGGGATCTGCTCTGCTCTGGCGAGGACGCCTGCCCAGCCCCACAGACAGCCATCCCTTGACCAGAGAGTATGCATATTTGCACTGGGCCTGTCCTCAGCAGGATGGATGAAGGAGGAGATCTAGAGGCCTTGGAAACAGTCTAGGGTCACTTAGATGGGGGGATTTGGGGGATCAGTGAGGCTCTCAGCTCAGATGCAAAATTTAAGGGACACCAAAAAACTCAGTGATAATATTTTAATGCAATATTTTAAAATCAAAATTAAAGCAAAAGATCCATAATAAAATACCAAAGTTTTATATAAAGACCAGATCAGTATTACTGTTTTTGTTGTTGTTGTTGTTGGGGTTTTTTTTGTTTGTTTTTTGTTTGTTTGTTTTTTGCCTCAAACTTCAGTATAGTTCCGCACAGCGCTGGGCCAGGAATGCACAGCATGGTCTGGAAGGGAGTGTCTATAGAGGGGACCATGCAGGGTCTGGGTAGGCATATCCCATAGACTGCTCTGCAGGGTGGGGAGCAACTGGAGGCTCCCAGCGCAGGGAACCCTCTTGCCTAGAGCCTAAGGGTGATACATACTGTGTGTTCCTGAAGACAGCCAGCACCTAGCAGAGGATCTGACATTTAGTAGGCCCTCAATAAATACTGACTGAATAAGCAAATGAATAGCACTAACTTTTCCAGAATCATCACAGTCCTATTCATTACAAGGTTACCAAGTGAGCTGGGTCATAGCAACTCTCAATCCCTGTTATGGGCATATCGGCTGGGTCAGGGCCATGAGTCCGGGAACAGAGGCAGGGAACATCAAGACTCAGAGAAGACTGACCTAGGATCCTGGAACAGTTTTGGGCAGGAGGAGGCAAGCTTGTGGTTGAAGAGAGTGAGCCCCAGCAGGAGATCCAGGAGAGATGGTAGCCAGGGTTCTCGGAGGCTCAACCAGAACAGAGTTCCAAAGATGGCGGGTGGGGGTGGGGGTGGGGTGGAATTGAGACTTACGGTGGGGGCAGGGGGGTAAGGAGCCAGGAGGGAAGAACTGGCTCCGGGAGGAGGACCAAAGAGCAGGCCAGGGAATGAGCAGGAGTGGGAGGCAGGGAAGGGAGCTATGGAGTCTGGCAGGAAGAGCGCAGGGTCTGGACAGAGTGGCGTGTGTGTGTGTGTGTGTGTGTGTGTGTGTGTGTGTGTGTGTGTGTGTGTGTGTGCTGCACGGTGACTAGGGGCCTGGAGAAGGGGAGGAAGGGGGGCTAGAAGCCTCAGAGTGGGGATCCCAGAAGCCAAGAACAGGTCAGTTCCCCAAGAAAGGTTCTGGGCACCCCCCCTCGGGTTACACACTGGTGTTTCCTATTTCAGGCCCTAAGCTCTTGCTCAGCCTCCACTGCGTCCTCCCTCCCTCTTGCCCCCCCTCCCTTCCCCAGGGAGGGACAAACACACTTGATATATGAAGTGTTTCCACCTCGACTCTTGGGAATCCCACAAAGGCTTCAGTGTGTGGCGGCCCCTCCTCCATTCCCACTCCCAGCTCCTCCCCTCCCTTCTGTCTGGGAGTCTGGGAATGCCTCCTTTTCCTGGGGAGTGGGGGCGTCGGAGAGAAGGAGGGACAGGCAGTGGGTGTGGACGATTCTTGTCCTCTTCAGCCGCGCCCCTCTATAGCAGGCGAGCGTGGGTGAGTGCTGGTTGGGGGCGCTGGGTGATGATCCCGGGTTTCTTTGGCTTCCCACGGGGCCAGGCTCCAGACGCTAAAGTGGTGGTGGCAGCAAGGGGTGGGGGGCTTGGTGTCTACATCTGCCTCTTGGCCTGCCTTGCTCCCCTCACTCACTTGCTGCCGGAGCCCCCTCCCAGGGGTCAGGGGGGCGTTGCACACCCCCCTTTCCTCCATCCTGGAACCCAAAGGAGAAATAGTATCTGAATATTCAAATGCACTCTATGTACCAGGCATTGTGCTAGGCCATTTTACAAAAATCATCTCTGTTCCTTCCGGAGCAGCTTCTGAAGCAGGTATTTTTACAGCTGAAGAGGTGGTGATTCAAGTGATGCTGGAGGCAGTTTGTTCCAAGGTTGGAGGCACCGTGTTCAAGACCATGGACTAGGGGAGCAGACAGACGTGGGACCAAATCTCAACTCATGGCCTCATGAATGGGGCATGTTTCTTTACCCCCAAAGTTTCAGTTTTTCCATCCCTAAAGGAAGGGTATAAGGCCCCTCACAAGCCTGTTAGATGTGTTAAATGATAGGGGGGCGCCTGGCTGGCTCACGCAACTCTTAATCTCAGGGTCGTGAGTTTGAGCCACACGTTGGGGATGAAGTTTACTTAAAAAAAAAAGTCTTTTTTTTTTTTTTAAAGATTTTATTTATTTATTTGAGAGACAGAGAGAACGAGAGATAGAAAGCACGAGAGGAAGAGGGTCAGAGGGAGAAGCAGACTCCCTGCTGAGCAGGGAGCCCGATGTGGGACTCGATCCCGGGACTCCAGGATCATGACCTGAGCCGAAGGCAGTCGCCCAACCAACTGAGCCACCCAGGTGCCCAAAAAAAAAAAAGTCTTAAATAAGATATTGTGCAGGAACTACCTGGCAAGTGGTGTTTAGTAGATGCTGAGATGATGATTATTGCACGGTTCCAGGTCCCACAACTGGTAGGGGGCAGAGCAGCCCCTGAGCTTTCCACTGCCCAACAAGGCTCCTCTCAGGGGGCAGGAGCCCTGGGCCCAGTGGAGTGGGCTTGGAAGGACCCCACCTAATGAGGCTAGGCAGGGGATGTGAGTGTGTGCAGGAGAGGAGTGCTTTCCAATTCCCAGGAGCACCCTCTAGAAGTACAGATGGCGCGCTGGACTCTAAAAGGGCCCAAAGTCAGGGAGTCTTGAGGACACAGCCATCCCACCTCGCATCCAAAAGGGGAGGGGAAAACCCACTACGACGCAGTGGGTGGTCTCTCCCCGTTCTCTCCTCTGACTCAGGGAGAAGCTGCAGCTGGCCCTGGGCCACACCAGCCACTCACGCGGCCGGTCACACCACATGCGACCATCTCTCTGAGTCTTCCCGACGCCCACACCCGCGGTACAGCAGAGAGTGCAAATGGGCACGCGTGGGGGTTTGGAGTCATGTTTTACATGGACCTGCGTGAGGTCGTGTGTTGCGCGCGGGTAGCGGGCACCCGGGTGGAGGATGAGCTCTGGGTGCGTGTACATTACATCTCCCCCACCACCCCGCCCCGCCCCGCCCCGCCCCTGGGTGAAGGGCGCCTGTGCGCGCGCACGTTCGCGCTCCGCAACCCCGAGAGCCGCGCTGGGGGGCCCTGGGCGCGTGGGTGTGTGTGCCATGTGCCAGGTTCTGTGCGCTTGTCCACGTGTGTGACTGCAAGTCCGTCCAACCCCCTGGAGCTAGGGCTCTGCGGGAAGGGTCAGCCGGCAGTCTGAGCCACTTTTCATGTGTCAGGAAAATCAGGCTCCCCTTTCCGGAAGCCTTCCCAAGGAAAACAAACGAGCCCAGCTCCCGAGGCAGAACGAGAGGGAGCCGGGGCTGGGGAAAGAGAGAATGTGGCTGAGCCCGGTGGAGGAGGTCACCAAGCAAGGCGGTCAAATGACACCCCTTTGGCTCCACCCTATGACCCCATTCTGATCTCTGGAAATCGGCTTCCTTTCGCTTTGTCCTAGGAGGGCTTTGTCTTCTTTCTCCTCTCACGTCCTTCTTTTTCTCCTCTGGGCTCTCCTCTCCCCCTGCTTTCTTCTTTCCCTTCTCTTTCATCTGCTCTTCTCCAATTTTCTCTCGTCCTCCCAACTCTTCCTACTCTGGCTGCCTGCCCATCACCACTGCTTCTCACTCACCTCTACGGCAGGAGCCCAAACCATGGTCTACCTCTGAGAACAAGGGTCAGAAAATCCGCATAAGGAGCGCTACAGGTGTATAGGTCGTTTGAGGGTTTTTTGTTGTATGGGTTGTTTTAACTTTTGCCTTTCCGTGCCAGATTAGCTGCAAAGCCCCCTGGCTGGTGCGTTCTTTCGGCTTTGGAGGGAATCTTTTATTTGTTGATTGACTGACTGCATCCTTAACCGTATGTTTAAGTACCCGGTTAGTGCCAGGCACTGTGGCTGGCTCCAGAGCTACAACAGAGGGCAAGAAGCAGGAGGAAGAAATGGATTCTGCCTCACAGAAATTTCAGACTGATAGGGGAGTCAGAAATTAATCAAAGCCACACACATAATATAAAACTAAAACAACGTTGAGGGCTCCAGACAGAGGAATACCTCTACATATCTGTGTGGTGACAGCCTCTAATGAGGGAATGGACATGGGAGAGAGATGGAAAACGTTCGCTAAGGAAGTGATTAGCCCAGATTTGGGGAAAAAGTAAGAGTTAACCAAGCCAAGGAATGGAAGGGGTTGTGAAGTGACATAGATTAATTATTGGACGGTTGTAGGCAGCAGGAACTGCATGTGCAAAGGCCGTGAGGCCAGAGGGAGTTAGGTCCATTTGTGTAACTGAACTAAGGTCTGTGTGGTGAGGAGAAGGAGCTTGGATGAACCTGTACAGTCACGCATGCCCTTGCAGGCTATGTTAAGGGTCATTCATCTTGACAAAATTCATCTTAACAAAATGCCAATATGCTTTATAAGTGTGATCTATTTTATACTTTTTTAAAGATTTATTTATTTATTTATTTGACAGAAAGCAAGAGAGCACAAGCAGGGGGAAGGGCAGAGGGAGAGGGAGAAGCAGGCTCCCCACCGAGCAGGACCCTGGGATCATGCCCTGAGCCAAACACAGACACTTAACATACTGAGCCACCCTGGCGCCCCATATTTTATAATTTTTTTAAAAGATTTTATTTATTTATTTGAGAGAGCGAGAATGAGAGAGAGAGAGAGAGAGAGAGAGAGCACATGAGAGGGGGGAGGGTCAGAGAGAGAAGCAGACTCCCCGCTGAGCAGGGAGCCCGATGTGGGACTCGATCCCAGGACTCCAGGATCATGACCTGAGCCGAAGGCAGTTGCTTAACCAACTGAGCCACCCAGGCGCCCTATAATTTTTTAAGTTAAGAAAGTATAAATGCATTAAGACTTGTAAATGATTTAAAAACAATTTTATTTATTTATTTATTTTTACCACAACAGCACCCATACATATTTGAAGACCATTAGCACACAGACCTGGGAGACAGGTAGGAAATTCTAATCTACAGGTGATGCTTGGTCCACACATGAATCCTCAGGGACCCCCAGGTTGAAGGTCACTGTGCTGGGGAAGCGAGGGGAGGAGGGAATAGAGAATCACCCCAGTATGTTGCTGGGCCTCGGTCCCACAGAAGAAGCCAGGCTGAGCCCAGCTCCATACCCTCTGTTCCCGGAGAGTCTAACCCTGGGCTCTGCCACCCCAGCCATGTGCTTAGCCCCTAGCAGCTGGGGTGGCTTGGGCTTGGGGGGTGGGGGGCAGGCAGACAGGCAGGGGCTGGGAGAAGGATGGGACAGCTGAGCAAAAAGGAGAGAAAGAAGGACTAGAATACTACTCAAAGCATGGTCTTTGGACTGGGAGCATCGGCATCACCTGGGGACTGGCAGGAACTTCGGATTCTCAGCCCCCAGCCTAGACCTGCTGAATCAAAATCTCTGGAGTGAGGCAGACTTTATGGCCTTATGTTTTAACCAGTGACTCTCAGGCATTGCTAAAGTTTAAGAGCCAGGGGTACAGAGGACAGAAGTTTGGTGGGGAGCACCCTCAGCTGAGTCAATGGAAACAGGAGTTGAACTGAACATTCCGCCATCCAGCCGCCATCTATCGCTGGGGGCTCCACGTGACCCCAGCACTCTTCCTGTAAGTCTTTCTTTTTTTTCTTTTTTTAATTTATTTATTTGAGAGACGGAGAATGAGAGAGATAGAGAGCACGAGAGGGAAGAGGGTCAGAGGGAGAAGCAGACTCCCCGCCGAGCAGGGAGCCCGACGCGGGACTCGATCCCGGGACTCCAGGATCATGACCTGAGCCGAAGGCAGTCGCTCAACCAACAGAGCCACCCGGGCGCCCCCTGTAAGTCTTTCTGATGGAAAGGTGCCAAGATGGAAATAACATGGCTCCCTTCGGCCCGGGCCTCACTCTAAGCTCTCCCACCCCAGTCGGTCCCTGTCTGACCTCTTGTTCTGGGGGTGGAGAGTACCCCCCCACCCTAGTCCACATGTGTGGGGTGAGGGTGGGGAAGTGTCTCAGGAGGGGTGTCAGGCCAGGTCTCCTGGCAGACCCAGCTGTCCTTTCCCATCCACGCTGCCCCCCACCTCCCAGCTCCCTCCCAAGGAGCACACCCAGCAGCTGCAGGAACCACCCAGGCTGGCCCAACTCTAGCCCCGATGTCCCCCAGCTCAGGGGAAGTGGAGTTCAACCTGTTCTTCCCCGATGACCCCTCTTGGACCTCTGCAAAGGGACTTAGACCCACCACAGCCCAAACCTATGACATCCCTGGAACCCTTCTCTCCTTCCCCCTAAATCTCCCCTATTCGAGGGTATTGGCAAAAGCTGCCACAAGCCATGTCCTCACCCCAGTGCCCCCTGCCTGAGCCCCAAACCCAGCTGTCAGCTCCTCAGGTCACAGCCCACCCCCACCGAACGCCATCCCACACTGTGGGTGGGATCTCATCTCGGCGCAGGCCAAGCAGCTGGCTGCACCACCTGCCTCAGGAGAGACCAAATGGAAGGCCGAGAGGAAGGGCAGGGGTGGGGGAGGCTCTGAGGGAGAGGAAGCAGGGGTGAGAAGGCTGGGGCCAGGAAGTCTAGGACGTTAAAGCTGGAAGGGATATTAAGGATCAACTAGTGCAGTCTGGACATTTCACAACCCTCCCCCAGGCGGGAGAGAGAGCTGCGGGATCCATACACAGAGAAGGGATCTCCCCCACCTGCCTTTAGTCAACCTTATTGTTCACCATCTTCTTCCAGGAGCTTCCTTTAGTTAACTCCATATTTCTTCTCCCCTATCATTCATTCTACTACTCCTGACTGCCCATAACTGGTCCTTGGTTCATTAGCTTGCCTCATATTCACCCCATGTCTATAATTTTTTGTATCTTAGAAGTGTGTGTGCATGCGTGCATGTACGCATGCTTGCCTCCACCATCGGACTGGACGTTTCCTAAGGACAAAGGCTATGTCTCTACCATCAGATTAGGTGTTCCTAGAGGACAAATGATGATTCCCTTCCACTGGGATACAAGCTCCCTGAGAGTGGGGGCTGTCTTCCCTATTAGACTAGGGTTCCCTAAAGGCAGGAACTGGGCCCCAACTCACCTTCACGATTTTGTTCCACAGAGCCAGCTCTGGTGTAGTCCCTTAGACATGTGGCCTGGAACCTAAAAGCAGTGAGCCCCTCAGGCAGGAATACCCACTTCAGAGACTCTGCCTGAAGTGCCTGGTGCCATCTGGGGCCGTTGGGGCCAACACTTTGGGGCAGGACCTGGGAATTCTCAGACGACTATTCCCATTCCTTGCCCATCCCAAGATTCCAAATTTTTGTCAGAGTGATTACCAGCCTTGGTGTTCTATAGTTCCTGTCCCAGCAGCCCTCCTGGGAAATTCTCTGAAGTCCTGAGGGGAGCTCACCCTACCTGAGCTGGAAACCCCTTGAACTCAGGGACTATGGTGGGGATGGGGATAGGAGGAGAGGCCTTCCTTCTTCCTGTTGGCTGAGGCCTCTGGGGGTGGCTGAGGCAGATGACCTCTCTCCAAAGCTCCTGAGGCCCCGGCCCCTCACTGACTTTCTCTCTCTCTCATTTGTCCCAGGCCCCTCCTTCACCATCTCCCAGGATGAACTTCAGCAAGGGCACCAAGCTAACCCTCTCTCAAAAAAAAAAAAAAAAAAAAAAAGAAAGAAAGAAAGAAAAGAAAAAGAAAAAAAGAAAGCTAACCCTCTCTCTAAAGCTAATTGATCATAGGGCCTTCCTCACTGCCCCTCAAAGAGGATGCTGGGATTTCTTTTTTTTTTTTTAAAGATTTTATTTATTTATTTGAGAGAGAGAGAATGAGAGATAGAGAGCAGGAGAGGCAAGAGGGCCAGAGGGAGAAGCAGACTCCCTGCCGAGCAGGGAGCCCGACGTGGGACTCGATCCCGGGACTCCAGGATCATGACCTGAGCCGAAGGCAGTCACTTAACCAACTGAGCCACCCAGGCGCCCGGATGCTGGGATTTCTGTCACAACTCCCAACCAACCAAAGTCCTAGTAGAGTTCATTCGAGAACCTTCCTGGTATCATCACCCTGAGCATCCCACAGCCCCTGCCCCCAGCTGGAGATGTGGCAAGGTCTGAGCCCGTCCAGTAAGTACAATGAAACCTCAGCTCCGTCCCAGAAGATCCTGCCACAGCCTTTCCACACTGTGCTGGGCCCCGCAGTGCACGGGGCACCTTCACAGAGGTCATCCTAAGAACACACATTAACAGGCTGGCTAGAGGTGCTTCTTCTTCCAGTCTCCACGACACAGGGTTAGAGCGTCCTCCACATTACACTCTATTTGTGGAAGTGACTAACCCCACCCCACCCCATACTACTAAGGATGAGCTTCTAATGGTCCTGGTAACCAGCAGGATAAGTAGTCGTCAAGTTTGTGGGATGGATGGATGGATGGATGGATACACAGACAAAGGAACACGATCTGTACAGCAACCCTATGCAATTCATAGGACAGACCCCATCCCAGTAAAGGAAGCAAGGCTCAGAGAGGCTAAGAAGTGTATTCGGGGCCCTAGAGCTCATCAGTAGAACTGGAACACCAGGCCAGGCCCCTACTGCAGTGCACGCTTGGAACCGAACCCAGGCCCCCAGACTCCCTACACCCGGAGCACTGCGTGGTTGCGCAGGTCCCACACTGCACCACTCCAGGAGGGACCCCTGTGTCTCCTGGAGTTGCTGCAGGATGTGCCCCCCGTAGCTGCCTCCCCACTCACTGCTCAGCCCTCTTTGTGCAACATTCAAACACTTGAAGCAACAGAATTCATCACCTTCTCCTGCTAGTCAGCGTGCCAGCCAGCAAGGAGCTTCTGGGGGGCAGGTGAAGATCCCTGAGGAGTACACAGCACCCCCCCCACCCCAGCACCGCTGTGTGCCTCCTGCCTCCCCAGGAAGGAGCACTTCTGTCAAACCTCACCATGTCCCGACAGGCCCCTTACCTGTGCCCACACCCACCGCATCCAGACTCACCTCCCCCACACACATGTGCACCATGCGAGTGAGGCCCAGGGCCCCAGATCTCCAAGCTCCTGTCGGAGACTCAACCAAGCAGGGGGCTGAGGGCTGGAGGCCGGGGCCCGGACCCCCTCCCCCGCCCCCCCCCCCCGCAGCAAACCCCGTCCCCCTCCACTCGTGTGCGGGGGCCCCGGCCCCTCCCGGGGAACAAGGCTGGGATTAATAAGCGGCGCGGCTCCCTCCCCTAATGGGCTCCAGCTGCACAAACATTCCCAGAATTCAGAGCCGGCTCTGTCTGGGGCGGCCCAGGCCTCAGCTCCAGCATTCCTGGCCCCCTCCCCCCTCCCAAGCCTGGGACAGCTGCTCCGGAACTCGGGCAACTGGCTGGGGATCGAATCCCAATCTGACTTTTCCAGAGGTGGGGGGTATGGGAATGACTGGGGCTGGGGGTGGGGTGGAGTGGGGAGCAGGGGATGGGGGGAAGAAGGGAACAAATTCTGAAGGGACATCTCAGTTCCCGCCCTGCCTGCCCCCTGCCCCGCCCCCCTGCCGCACGCCCTTCCCCCCAGCACCGCTTACCCTCTTAGCGTAGGTACCAGGGGCCCAGGTCAGTCTTACCCAATTTGTCTCACCAGGCAGCACCTTTGACTGGCAGTGCCCAGGAGGAGGGGACAGGAGAGAACTGGGAGGAAAGAGACACATCTCCCCTTGGGTTTTAAGAGATCCAGCTGTGTCTCAGATGGAATCTACCGCCTGGCAGGAGCTTCATTCAAACAGATTCTTATCAAGGGGTTGGGTAGCAAAGTGAGCAGGAAGAAGAAGGAAAGTGGGGTCCTCACCTTCCCATTATCCTCCCAGGGAGGGACATTTAGGGACCCAGAGACAGGAGTTCTAAGTAGACGAAGAGGTGCCATGTTGATGACAGCTCTGAAAGTGTCCATCCTCTCTTTCCTGTCTCTGGATCAGGGGCCAGAACAGGTCATTCAACTGTCCTTACCCAGTTAGGCTAGTTTGTGGGACACCAAGGGCTGAGGCCAGGCAAAGAGTCCTGTGACTTGAGTTTGTGCCAAGGGCCATCTGAGCGGGGATCGGTGGAGAGCACAGGTCACCCGAATGGGGGTGTGTGACTGGGAGTGTGTGCATGTGTCTGAGTGCCCAAGCATGAGTGGCTGGGTTCAGTGTTTGGAAGTGGATGAGTGTGTGCACACACACTCATCAGCCTCTTGGTATTCAGAAATGCCGTAGGTCCCACATTCATTAGGAAGGGCTGCCTGCTGGTCACTGCCTCCCCGGTTGGAAGTGGCCCTCCGTGGGGCATGTGCTGGAGAGAGGTTGAGAAGAGAAAGAATGGTAAAAGAAAAGGCAGCTCAGAGAGGGGAGAGCCCTGCAGGAGGCTGTGTGGGCAGCAGAGGGCACCAACTGGGGAGTTGAGGAACGGGGGCCTCAGCTCTGCCATGAACCAGCTGGGGACTTTGGACAAGTCACTTCCCTGACCTGGGTCTTGGTTTCCTTATCTCGAATATGGGCAGGTTAGACTAGAGTCTCCTCCTCAGTTCCTTCTTAGATTCCACAGTCACTAGAACTGAGTTGGGCAGCACAGGGAAGATGTGGAGAAATGGGCTCTGGGCAGGCCACAAAGAGAGCAGTCAACAGGGACCGCATGGAAGGTACCCAAGTCTCCCTGAAGAGGCAATCCAGAGGAGGGGGGTGGTCCCTACCCTGGGGAGCCCCATTCTCCAGAGGCAAGTAATGGCAGACTCTCCCCCTCCCCGCCGGAGAGTGAGGTGAGACTTTCTTGGGTAAAGGGAGAGACTGAAGTCCTCCAGTTGGGACAGGAAGTCAGGAATTGAACCCCATTTAGGATTCTCTCCAAGTGAGCCTCATTAGTCATTCCTCTGGCATTTGGTGCCCAACTACTTTACAGTTAGCCCCACATTAGAAAACGAGGAACACAAAGAAATAACATTTCCCCCAGGGGTATGAAGTTAGAAAAAACAAATTCCTTCCCCCAGAACCAAAGGTAGAGTGGGGACCAACCCTAGGCTGACCCAAGGAAACAATAATCAACATGCAGTTGGCTTTCAGAGCCGTTGATGTGGGCACGGGAGAAACAGTGGACCAAGACGCCTGAAGCTCCCAGACCGGAGCTCTGGATTATAAAGCTGCAGGTATTTAGCAGGGATTCTGGAGATTTTAAAAGCGAGAAGAAAGCAAGCAGCAGACCATGGATGTGGAACTCTAAGGCATAGATGGGCAAGAAACTGAACTTCTACCCTCTCTCCCCCGTCCCTCCCTACTTCTCTCAGTTATCTATTGGGTAACAATCCACCCAAAACTGAGTGGCTTAAAACAACAGCAATCTTGTGTGCTCATGATTCTGCAACTTGCGCAGGGTTTGGTGTGGACAGCTTGTCTCCGCGCCATGCAGTGTAGGCTGGGACAGCTCAGCCGGGCCTGGAATATCCAAGATGGTTTTCCTGATGTGTCCGGTGCCTCTGCTAGAATGGCTGGAAGAGATGGGGGTCTCTCTGTCTCCTTCATAGTCTCGCACCCCCAGAGGGTCTCTCCCCCTTTCTCTCGAGGTAGGCTCTCTCTCTCCCGCAGTGTGATTGCACTTCACATGGTGGCTGGCTTCCAAGGGGCAAAAGTGGGAGCTGTGCCAGGCCTCCTAAGCCCTACACCTGAACTGTCAGGACATCAGTTTTGTTGCATCCTATTGATCAAAGCAAGTCAAAGGCCCCCAAGACTCGAGGAGAGTGTAAAATGGCTGAAAGTCTCCGAAGGGAGAAGGCATTCCTGGTGGTCATCTTTGCAGACCATCCACAGCCCGTCCCTCACCGTGCTCCCCTTGTTCCCCTTGGCTCACTGAAAGGCAGTCCTCCTCCCTCGGGTGTGGTCCTTAACCCCTTCTTCTAACCAGTGCCCAAATTCTGCTGTTCCTGCTTCCTCAGTGCCTCGCAAATCATTCCCACCGTCACTACCATCCTCTCTTACCCGGAACGTTCAATAGCTTCCTGAAAGTTCTCCTTTTTCCACTCTTGCTTCCATTATCTTGTTGCTTTCCACGCTGCAGACAGACAGATCACCTTGGGGCGGGGGGCGCTGGTGAGGTGGGGGGACTGAAGAGCCAGGGAGATCTGTGCTTCATGATGTGCCCTTTTGTACCATGTATATACCGTCCAAAAACTAAAATGCCTTTAAAAATTGACTTGGGCGCCTGGGTGGCTCTGTCGGTTAAAGTGTTCTAACTCTTGATCTCAGGTCGGGTCTGGATCTCAGGGTCATGAGTTCAGGCCCTGCATTGGGCTCCATGCCCAGTGTGGAGCCCACTTTAAAAAAAATCAATTTAAGGGGTCGATTTAAACCTGGCTTACCCCTGAGCCTGGCGGGCTCAGTCGGTAGAGTATGCGACTCTTGATCTTGGGGTAGTGGGTTTGAACCCCATGTGGGGTATAGAGGTTACTTAAACAAAACTTTTAAAAAATAATAATTACTTATTAATTTAATTTACTTAATTTTAAAAAAAGAACTGGAAGCCTTTTTAAAAAATCGACTCAAAATCAATTTTTTTTAAAGATTATTTATTTATTTGACAGAGAGAGAAAGAGAGAGCACAAGTAAGCAGAGTGGCAGGCAGAGGGAGAGGGAGAAGAAGCAGAGAGCCCAATGTGGGTCTCAATCCCAGGACCCCAGGATCATGACCTGAGCTGAAGGCAGATGCTTAACAGACTGAGCCACCCAGGTGCCCCTCAAATTTATTAAGAGAGAAAAAAAAGCCAAATCCTTACTGTGTCATTCTCTTGAAAACCCCTCAGTGATGGCCCATGGCTCCTTCAAGTTTAGACTCCCTAATGGAGCTCACAAAGCCCTTCATCATCTGCCCCACCTAGCCCCCACAGCCTCACCCCTCCCTACTTTGCACTCTATGCTCCAGCTGAGTGGAACCTCTCTGACCTTCCTGCAGTTCCTTGAAAGCACCATTTTCTCTTTTGCCTTGCAGTTTTTGCACAGGTGACTGCTCACAACACTCTATTCATCATTCAGGTCTCAGCTCAGTTGTTGTTTCCTCCAGGAAGTCTTCTGTGGTCCCTAAAGCTGGGGTTTGATGCCTCTTCTATGAATTCCCATAGTACCCTAGATTTGACTAGCACCGTGCTCATCACTCTGCATTGTAATTACCCGGCACTTCACCTGTCCCTCCCACTAGAGCACACCCTTCGTACAGGACAGGAATCAAGACTGCATTGCTCACTGCTGATTCCCTGGCACCTTTGAAGGGGCTTTCTACATACTGGTGGAGGAAAGGGGGAGAAGGAAGGAGGAAGAAAGAAGAGGAGGAGGGAGAGAAGGAAAGTAAGTTGGTTTAAAAGCTGGAACAGGGGCGCCTGGGCGGCTCAGATGGTTGGGCGTCTGCCTTCGGCTCGGGTCATGATCCCAGGGTCCTGGGATCGAGCCCCGCATCGGGCTCCCTGCTCCTTGGGAGCCTGCTTCTCCCTCTGCTTCTCTCTCTCTCTCTCCCCCCCCTTCCTCCTCTGTCTCTCATGAATAAAAAAAAAAATCTTAAAAGCTGGAACAGTCAGTATAAGGCCAGGATTCAACCATGTGGATGGACCTCATAGACATTAGATATAAAAGAGGGAATATTATATTATTCCATTTCTAGAAGTTCTAGAACAGACATAATTGTGACATAATAATTGACAATTGATTGTGACAGAAGTCAGAATAGTAGTTGCCTCTAGAGCAGAAATCACTGGAAGATAGGAGGAAGGAAGTGTCCTATATCTTTTTTTATTTTTATTTTTTCTATATCATTTTTTTAAAGATTTTTTTTTATTGGGGCGCCTGGGTGGCTCAGATGATTAAGCATCTGCCTTCGGCTCAGGTCATGATCCCAGGGTCCTGGGATCGAGCCCCACATCGGGCTCCTGGCTCAGCAGGGAGGCTGCTTTTCCCTCTCCCTCTGCCTCTCCCCCTGCTCATGCTCTCTCTCTCTCTCTCTGTATCTCTGTGTCTCAAATGAATAAATAAAATCTTTTTTTAAAAAAGATTTATGGGGTGCCTGGGTGGCTCCGTCCATTAAGCATCTGCCTTCAACTCAGGTCACTATCTCAGGGTCCTGGGATCAAGTCCTGCATCCAGCTTGCTGCTCAGCAGGGAGCCTGCTTCTCTCTCTGCTGCCCTCCCTCGTGCTCTCTCTCTCAAGTACATAAATTTTTTAAAAAAATCTTTAAAAAATATTTTATTTATTTATTTGAGAGCATGCACATGCGAGAGAGAGAGAGAGAGAGAGAGAGCGCGCGCGCATGTGTGGGAGAGGGGCAGAAGGGGAGGGAAAGGGAGAGAGAGAATCTCAAGCAGACTCTTGGTGCTGAGCACAGAGCCCAGCATGGGGCTCAATCTCACGATCCTGAGATCGTGACCTGAGCTGAAACCAAGAAGCAGTCACTTAACCAACTGAGCCACCCAGGCACCCCAAAAGTATCCTATATCTTGACTTAAGCAGTGTTTACATGAGTATTGACACATGAAAAATTCATTAATCTGTACTTAAAATTAAAATGTACTTTATGCATTTCACTTTATGTTATATCTCAATAAGACAGTAGAAAGTGAAGGAAGGAAGAAAGGAAAGAAGGAAGAGAGAGAGAGGGAGGAAGGAAGGAAGGAAAGAAAAAGGGAGGAAGGACTTATGTGGGCAGATATTCACATAAATTGCCTAGTTGGTAACAGCAATAAAGCAGTTATAATTTAGGACTAAGGTATCGAACTGGGACGTGGGCAGAAAACGGTGTGTGTGTGTGTGTGTGTGTGTGTGTGTGTGTGTGTGTGTACATATGTGCATGCAAGTGAGTGAAGAAGCTGGTTTCTATTGAAGGGGGGAAAGTAATGCAAAAAATTTGCCCATCCATTCTTCACACACTGTCTGTCTGTCCCCTCCCTCCCCCAAGCCTCCAGTGCTTTTCATAACGACAGCATAAAGTCCAGTCTCCTTGACCTGGCATTAAAACATTCCACTATCTGCCCCCTGTCTACCTCCCTTTCTAGACTTATCTCTTTTGCCTCATGCCCTCTCTCCCCAGATCCACCATACTACACTGCTTCTGTGTACTCCTTACCGGTAGAACTTCACCAATCCATTGAAAGGTCAGCTATCATTGCTCTTGGCTTATGAGGCTCCTACTCGCCATCATAGGATTCACTGCTCCGCCATCTTTCCTTTCACGGCACTTTTGCTCGTAGCCAAATAGCATGTCACTTGACCTCTTGCAGATCATAACTATTTATATATGTTTCTCTTCCTGTCTAGAATGTCTCACATCGGTGTAGGCAGGCCTCAATCTGCCAGATTGATGGACGAATAAACCCTCCAGAAGTCAGGGACAAGATCAGTGCTCAGACCTCTAGCTCAAGCTCTCAACTCTGGTCTGAACATCAGAACCACATCTCCGACTGCTTACTGGATATCTTCTCCTTGAAGTAAATGTGTTCAAAACTGAATTTATTATCTCCTTGTGGCAGAGACAGTCATGCTCACTAAGTATTCCATGTGCTTCCCTATACTTTCCAACCCTCTGTAGTTAGGAGAGGCCACAAGACTGGTTCTGGCCAATGAAATGTGCATGGAAGTGATGCGCACTGTGTCTGGGCCGGGGTAGTAAAAGCCCCACACACAATCCTCTAGTATCTCTCTCTTCTCCTGCCATGTAACTGAGGACATGAGTGAAGAAGCCATGTGTTATAGATGGTGGAGCCTCTGTCAGCTTGGATCCCCAAGTGACTGTGTGGAGTAGAGACTCCTGCTGACCACACAGGACCTGTAGTATGAGTGATGAAACAAAAGAAGTCTTTGTTTTGTTAAGCCAATGAGATTTTGAAGTTATTTATAGCTGCAGCATGACCTACATGATCCTAATAGATTCTCCACTCTCAAATCCGCATGTTATCTTTATTCCTTCCATTGGTGAATGGCTTATCATCCACCCAATTATCCCAGTTAGAAACCTCAAGCTGCTTCTTTTTTTTTTTAAGATTTTATTTATTTATTTGACAGAGAGAGACCCAGTGAGAGAGGGAACACAAGTGGGGGGAGTGGGAGAGGGAGAAGCAGGCTTCCCGCCGAGCAGGGAGCCTGGCGCAGGGCTCCCTGCCTGAGCCACCCAGGCGCCCCCTCAAGTTGCTTTCTCCTTCACTTTCTTCTTGATCTGACCGATAGTGCTTGGGCCAGGCCTCATCCAACCCCTCCCTTGGATCAGAATCAGCATCCTACCTGATTTCTCTGACTTTAGACTCTTCTCTCCAGTCATCCTCCATGTTGCCTCCCGAGTTCTCTTTCTAAAACACAAATCTGATCACAGTACTCATTGGCTTAAAAATCTCTACCTGTTCTTTATTTTCTATAGGATAAAAGACAAAAACCTGAGGCTGGCACCAAGTACCTTGACTGCCTAGTCAACTACCTTGCCAGTCTCCCCTGCCACCTAGTACTCTAAGATCCAGCCACATGGGATGCTCAGTGAGCCTCAAACATACTGGGCTTCCTTGGCCTCTCAGTACGTGTAAGTGTAGCCCCTACTATCTGGTAAGCTCTTCCTTCCCTTGTCTTCCTGGCAAATTCCTATCCCTTTTTCAAAACCCAACCCAAATGTCCTCTCTATGGAGCTTTATTCATATAGCCAGGCAGAATTATTTTCTCCCTCTTCTGTGTTGCTCAGGAACCCTGAACCTTCCTCTGTTAGCATTTTTCACTAAAATTTTAAGAATCCAGGGGCACCTGGGTGACTCAGTCTGTTAAACTTCTGCTTCGGCTCAGGTCGTGATCTCAGGGTCCTGGGATTGAGCCTGGCAACAGGCTCCCTGCTCAGTGGGGAGTGTGCCCCCCGCAACTTGTGCCCTTGCTCTCTTTCTCTCTGTCAAATAAATAAATAAAATATTTAGGGGCACCTGGGTGGCTCAGTCGGTTAAGCGACTGCCTTCGGCTCAGGTCATGATCCTGGAGTCCTGGGATCGAGTCCCACGTCGGGCTCCCTGCTCAGCGGGGAGTCTGCTTCTCCCTCTGACCCTCTTCCCTCTCGTGCTCTCTATCTCTCATTCTCTCTCTCTCTCAAATAAATAAAATCTTTAAAATAAATAAATAAATAAAATATTTAAAAAACATAAAGAAAGGAAGAAAGAAAGAAAAAAGGAAGAAAGGGAGAAAAGAAGGAATGAAAGAAAATGTTAAGGAGCCACTTACAAGTTTGCCTCTCCCACTAGGCTGGAAGCTCTTCAGTGACAGAAATGGTGTCATTCATCTTTGTATTCCTAGGGGAAAAGCAGGCAGAAGTGTATTGAAACCATGAGTGAATGAATGGATGGATCAAAGAAAGAATTTTCTTCTGTCTCTTACTTACTGTATACATCATTTGGAACCCAGAATCTCCTCCATATGCAGTGTTTTGGTTATCTGTTGCTATGTAAAAAAATTACCCCCAAACGAAATATTTTTAAACAACAAATATTTATCATCTTACAGTTTCTGTGGGTCATAACGTCAGGCACAGTTTAGGTGGGCGCCTTTGGCCCAAAAATCTCATGAGGCTGCAGTTAAGCTGCCAGTTGGGGTTGGGGTCGCATCCAAAGACTTGACTAGAACAGGGTGGGGGGAGGAAGGGAATCTGCTTCCTACTCACATGGGTGTTGTTGGCAGACCTCAATCCCTCACCACGCAGGGAGGAGATTACACAAAGAACACGAGGAACCAGGGATCACTGGGGACCAACTGAGAAGCTGCCTACCACATGTAGTCATGTCGCTGTTCTACTTTGAATTACATGAGGGAAAAATGGAAAAGAAGAGAAGGCCAAGAGAAATTCCTAGTGTAGGATCCTGAGCCAGATTAATGCCTTTGAAAGCAAAAATCCTGATCCCTGAGAGGATATCAACAAAAAGCTTACCTAGCTCTGGTGAAAATGAATGTGTGTGTCTGTGTTTACGTGTGCACACACATGCATTTGTGCACCCACAAGTCCTGAGAGGGAGCTAGTCATTTTTGCACATCTACAGTAAATATCAGAGATTGAAACCAAGGATTTTGTTTGGTGACCGTGACACAGAAGGCATGTATGGTGGTCCAGAAGGAAGAGAATGTTGAAATAGAATGTTCTATTTTTCCCTCTAGACTGAGAGTCAGCAAGCTTGGGATCTGTTCTTGACTTGGTGCAAAGAGACTGTGGGATCCTAGGGTTGTTCATTTAATCCTCCTGGTTCTTCGTTTCTTCTAAAGATTTTATCTATTTAAAATTTTACTGGGAGGAGGCCGGGTCACCTTTACCGGGCGGGGCAGGCAGGGGCTTGGCTCTGGCAACCATGCTGCGATGTGGTTCGAGATCCTGCCTGGGATCGGCGTCATGGCCGTGTGCCTGGTCATCCCGGGCATAGCCACGGCGTACATCCACAGGTTCAGTAACGGGGGCAAGGAAAAAAGGGTTGCCTATTATCCATATCAATGGAGTTTGATGCAAAGAGATAGGAGAGTCTCTGGAGTTAATCGTTACTATGTGTCAAAGGGTTTGGAGAATATCGATTAAGGAAGCATTTTCCTGATTGATGAAAAATAACTCAGTCATACTCATCTACCCCTTCTAGAAGGTTATACAGTGTATTAATGTAGTGCATAATAAAAACAACCAAAAAGAAAAAAAAAATTTTACTGGGGTACCTGGGTGGCTCGGTCAGTTAAAAGTGTCTGCCTTCGGCTCAGATCATGATCCCAGCTCCTGGGATGGAGCCCATGCTCAGCAGGGAGGCTGCTTCTCCCTCTGCCTCTGCCTGCCTGTCTGCCTACTTGTGCTCTCTCTCTCTGTCAAATAAATAAATAAAATCTTTAGAAAAAATTAATGCATGTCAAATACTTAGAACAATCCCAGATACATAGTAAGTACTTAATGAGCTTAATTATTACTATCCATTTGTTTCAGTTATCTATTGCTGCATAACAAAGTACCCTAACACTGAGTAGCTTAAAACAACAACCATTTTATTATATCCCACAATTTTATGGGTCAGGAATTTGGGAAAGGCTTGGTTGGGTGATTCTTCCGTTCCACAGTCATCACTGAGGACACCTGATGATATTCAGCTGGTAGGTGGGCTGGTCTGGGGGATTTAAGATGGTTTCACCCATCTGTCGAGTGTGTTAGTAGGGATGGCTGCAAGGCTGGGCTCAGCTAGAACTATTAACCAGAGCACCTATATGTGGCCTCTCTAGCATGGTGGTCTCTGGATAGTCTGACTTCTTATATGGCAGCTCAGGCAGCCCGAGGGTGAGGGTTCACATGAACAAGGGTGAGGGTTCCCATGAACAAGGTCTAAACTGCATGAGTTCTCACGACCCAGACTTGTATGTCACATAACATCACTTCCACCATACCCAACTGGTCAAAGGTGAGGAGTCAAGGTAAGGAGACATAGTCAAGGTGAGGAGACATAAACCCTGCCTCTTAATAGGAGAGTCAAGTAATTTGAAACTATGTATTATAGCCATCTCACTTTCTGACCCACAAGGAAGTTTCCCATTTGAATCCTACTGGGATGTCAATAGACCAATCTATCCCTCTTTTTCTGACAAGGAATTGGGATTATATCTCTTGAGACTTCAAGGCAGCCAATTCACACCACTCCCTAAAGACGTGCATGTATACACTCACACATATATAGCCATCTACACACACACACAGACATAGTCACACGGTCAGATCTGGTACATACATAGAGCCAAGCCTTCCTCCGTCTGTAGCCATGTCTCCAGTCAGGGAGAACCAAAGTCCTGCCCTAGAGTTCTTTACCAGGAAGTTCAGAGTCACTGACCACTCCTGCTCCTATTGGCATGAAAAGAGAGTGTTGGTAGGGATAGAATCCAGTCATTGATTAGAGAGAGAGGGCATAGATCCAAAACCCACCAACGTTTGGCTTTCACATGTCCTCTGGTGTGTGTGTGTGTGTCTGTGTGTGTAAATGTCTCCCAGTTCTGATTGGCTCAAGTCAGTAAAGAAATGAGATCTGCTGTTGAGAGCAGGCAGGGGCGGCTCAGATGTGTGCTGCAGGGCCAAGCCAGCGTGAGATTGAAATTTTGCTGGGGCTCAGCCCAAATCCTTACTTAGATCAGCCCTGCCACTCTGCTCTACACTCATCCTATGTTCCAGGCACACTCTCCTTCTCACTGTTCCCTGATTATGCCATGTTCTCCCATGGCTTTGCCCATGGGGTTCCCTTTGCCTAGAATGCCCTTGTTTTTTTCCTAACAACCCCAGTGTCTGCCTTTTGTATCACATGATATGGCCATCATCTGCTTATACGTCCACTTTGGTCAAGAGCAGAGACCACACTCTATTCATCGCTGTCTCCCCATTCCTGGCAGAGAAAAGTGTTCAACATTGGTTGAACCAATGGCGGAATAAGCAGCAACCGCTCCCAGATCCAGCAACTATTTCTCTTCCACATCTCTGTGCTGTTCGGCTCCACCGCAACTCCCTGGGCCCCTGTGAGAAGGGGTAAAGGTCTCAAAAACTAGGGTGGGAAGTTTGGGCTGGATTCTCGAGGCCCTAGGGAGACTCTGCAGAGTCTCAGAAAACAGGAAAGGACAGGGTGCTGAGCTGTAGAGGTGTGGCCAGCAGACCCAGAGGCACTCACACTCCTAGTGGGAAAAGCCAGAGAATCCTTCAAGGTTTTTCCAGGGTGGGGGAGGATGTCTAAAAGTTTTCAAGCCTCAATGGAAATAGTCCATAAACACACCTGGTTCTGTTGGGTTAAGTGTTAGGGTCTGTCGGGAATACTCAGACCTGGACCTGAGCCAGCACCTTCCAGGAAGAAGAGGATTCTGGCTGCAGAGGTGGGGGCAGGTGCAGTTGAGAAAAGAGGTCCCCAGGAGCAGTACTCCTTACTCTCAAATGTGCAAACAAATCCCCAGGGCATCTCGTTCAGATGCAGCTTCTGATTCGGTAGATATGAGGTCAGATCCAAGATTCTGCTTTTCTAACAAGCTCCCAGGTGATGGTACCCCTGGGGGGCTGGGGGGGGGGAAGACAGGGCAGAAAGCAGATGGAATCACACTTTGAATAACAAAGACCTAGAAAACTGGCATTAAGGTCCAGACACTGAGGCTCAGGCCTTAGAAGGAGAAGCCGCCTTCAGCAATGTTACAAAGAGGTTCAGGAGAGGATGATGAGGCAAGGCAGCCTCACTTATCCTCACTTAAAACCAGCCTGACACTTATCTGATATACTTGCCTACCTTTACATTCTCTGGTTGTCTGACCATGACAGACATCACTAGTGGATTCCAGCACTATGTTCCATTAAGCCGAGAAGATGCCTCAGAATCCATCTTAACACAGTACTCTGGGGAGCCTCTACCAATTCATCACAGCTGGCATGAGAAATGACCCCATTTGCTATTTCTGGTACTGTGGTTAAGAGTCTGACTGCTTTTGCTCTTCTCAGACTGGCTAGATGCCCTCTAAACAGCTGTTTCTATGAAATCCAATGACTTTAATATGCTGTAATTTAAGGTAAATACAGCACTCACTTCATGGCTCTTGCGAACATTAAATGCCATTATGAATGTATAGTGCTTAGCACAGTGTCTAGCCCATAGAAAGTACTCAATAAATTATGGCTACCACAAAGGATGAATGGGTCGGCTGCATAACTGGAGGAGATGAGAGGGGTGGGGTGGGAAAGAGGAAGGTGAGGGAGAGAAGCCAGAGCTAAGAGTGGGGAAGATTAGGTGGACAAAGGCCGTGCCAGCCTGGGGGCTGGCTGGAAGATTTCTAGCTCGCTCTGGAGCTAGATGGAACTGGGCCCCCTACCACCACGAAAGCTGTTTGATGGGAAGGGGTACCTGGCACTCGTCATCTTGGGTGTTCTGAATTCAGAACTTCTTGTCAAGGAAAATTGTGCAAGACTTGGAAATGGTTAAAAAGATTACTCTGTGGGGGGAAAAAATTACTGTGTCTCCTTGCGGGTTATCTCTGAGTCTTATTATCGTTCAGTTATTTTCCAACTCAGGCAACTGATAATAATGGAAATTATTTTTGTCCATAAAATGTGATCGTGTCTGGTGAAGACGCAGCTGATATTACCCAGTAACTATTGCCCAGTTGTATATTAAGCAAATCTATGTCAACATTCTTGATGGCCTAGATATCTTTCTGTTCTTCGGAATCTCCTGAACATTGTACAGATTCTTTCATTAATTGAGGAGTTCAATGAAAATTTTGATGTGTTTATTGTGTGTATTTGTATAAGAGTAATTATTCTGTTTGGTAGAAAAAAAATTTTTTAACACTCTCATTAGCAGTGAAGATTGAGCAGGAGGCTTACAGAAACTTCTGTCCTAGACAAGTTTTCTCACATACTCCAAACAACAGATTACATATGTCAAGTTTATAAGGGATTATGCCCAATTTCATTGCTTGTTTTATACTATCCAAACAGATACATCATGATTCCATATTTGAACATGGATACATTCTCAAAACACTTATATAGTGAGCTTATTTAACAAAACATAAAAACTCAGAAGTCCCACAGAAGTATCATTTATCCAATCATTTGCTTAAACTAGATGGTTGTCTTCATGTGGGCAGGGACTGAATTTGTGCTTCTCTAGAGTTTAGCAAGCTCCTGACCCATGGAAAGCACTAAATGTACTAAAGGCTAAATACTGGGCCAACACAATGAATGAGTAAGCTTAACTAGCATTTATTAAGCACTTACTATGTGCCAGGCACTGCTTTAAACATTTTACTTGAATTAGATTGTTCACTCCTCAAACCAGTCTTGAAAAGTATGTATTATTACTATTCCCATTTACAGGTAATGTACAGAGAGGTTAACTTGCCCAAGGTCAACCCCTAGAAAGGGGCTAAGCCAGATTCAAGCCCAAGTAGTCTGGCTCCACAGCCTGTGATCTTGGGCACCTACTTCGTGCCAGGCATATCGCTAGGCTCAGGGATACAGAGATGAAAGACCAAACACAGCCTCTCCCTCAAGGAGGTCATAGTCACGAAAGGAGAGGAATGACTAACAATAATGTGATGTGCTGTGGCTGTTGAGAACACAGTGTGGTGACAGGATTGGCCAGGGGTACGGCTGTCTGCAGAGGGGCCACCTGACCTCAGGGACATTCTGAGGCAATAACAGTTAATATCTAGGCTAAGGAAAGGGAAGGGCATTTGGGCCACAGGAACAGTACATGTAAAGTCACGGCACATGAGAACATCAGAGTCCTGGAGGATGGCACATGGGAGTGAAGGGAAGGACGGTGGGAAGTGAGACTGGAGAGCTGGGGGCCAGATCCAGACCTTGGAAAGCCTTATGTGTTGAGGGAGGGAGGGAGTTGGGACACTCTTTGGAGGCCTTGCAGGGTTTTCACCAAAAGACATTCAACCCAGTACAGAGAATTCCCTTCAAGCCACATCCTACCCCAGAGAGTTCCCTGGGAGGCCTAGACTCGGAGGGAAATGCAGGAGTCCGGGAGACACCCAGTGCCACCTGGAAGCAGTGGCTGGGAATCTTCCCTCCCCCACGCCCAGAGCATGGCCACTCCAGGCCCCTTCCCTGCTGTCGCATTCCCCCTTGAGGGTGAGGCCAGAGATGAGAATTAGGCACCCTCCCTTCCTACATCCCTTCCCTGCCCACCCTCTGACTCCACCATCCTCAGCAGCTGCGGAGCCTGGCACACCCTCGGCCCCAGTCAGAGGAAGAACAGGAGACCGGAGCTTCCTGGGGGAGCCGGGGCTCTGGGCTGCGCCCTCCCCTCCCAGCGGGCTGAGGCTGGTGATTAGCTGGGTTAATTATATCCAAGCCATTTCCGATTGGCACAAGCCCACCCACCCACAGAGCCTGCCCAGAAGGCGCGTAGGCCCAGCCCAGGGTCAGGCTGCCAGGGCGCCAGCTACCCTGGGAGGGGTCCTGACCCCAGCCATGGCCAAATGGGGAGGGTGGCTGTCCTCCCAGCTCCAGGGCCTCCTCCCCTCCCCTCCTCCCCAGGCTTTCTTCTCCACACTTCCTACCCCCTCCTCCTCTTTGCCGGTCCCCACACAAATCCCTTTCCTGCCCCTCCTCCTCCAGGCTTGGAATGAAATCTCGGGGCTCTCAGTTCCGCAGGAGGCCCCTACATAAACACTCTGATTGGGGCTAATTATAAGGGCCAGGTTGGGAGGCTGGAGCCTTCAGAAAGCTTGGCTCTCACACAAAGGGCTCAGCCCTCAGCCGGGCCGGCTCCTCTCCAGGCTTCATTAGGAATAAGGAGGGTCCCGGGCCATAGGCAGTCCTCTCTGAGCCCAGTCAATACTTTCTGGGCTTATTTCACGTCCCAAGTCCCGTCTTGTCCTTTCTCCAGGCATCAAACCCCAGCCCTGCCCAGACGGTTTGGAAGGGCCACGAGGCAGGCAGAGGCTGCCGGCCCTGGAAGGCAAGGCAGCCCGGGAGGGGCTCTCAGGCCATGGGGCTGGGGCTGGGGCTGGGGCTGGCGCTGGGGCCGAGCCGGAGGGAGGGCTGGGGGGAGGCGCTGGGGAAGCCAGCTGTGACAGCCCTAGCCCTAATTAGCGGGCTTCAAAGCCGGCTGGAGAGAGAGCCTGCCCGCGTGTGTGCCCTGCTCACTCAGGCGGGTAAGACATTTCTGTCCTAATCAGAGGAGAGACTGAGAGAAAAACACGGCCCAACCACCCCCAAGAGCCCTGGACTGTGAGCTAGCACCCAGAGTCAGGTGCAAAACCCGGGAGCACAGGAAATCACTCTGTTTTGTTAAAACTACCAGCAACAATAGGGTAAAAAGCCCCGAAGAAATGTATCTCCTTTGATGCGGTGATGCTTTTAGGAATTAACCTAAGGAACGGGAAGAGGACTACAATTGATTGAACTTTTATGTGCTGGCTCTGTACCCGCACCCTCCCAGCTAATCCTCACGCAAGCTTGTGGGGGCAGGTACTGCTGCGTTTTTACTGATGAGGACAGGGACTCAGAGGCTAGGCGATTTCCACAGGGCTCAGAGCTGGTGCAATCTCGTGCCCAAGCCTGCACTCGCTCCCATGATCTGCCTATGTGTGTCTGTCTTTTGCCTGTTTTTTTCCCCTCTACTACAAAAATATTACTCATTCCACGCTGCTGCACTCGATAATTTGTTACCTTCCAGAGAGGCAAGGTTGCGGGAATAATCTGGTTTGGAGAGTGTTCCTGGTTTTATAGATTGGACGGTTTTCCCTCCTGAACCCCCTTTCCATAGCAGAAGGGATGAGACACTTGGGAGAGCACTGGAGTCCCCCCAAGAAAGTAAAGGAAGCCCACTGGAGAGGTGGAGAGATACCCACTCATCAGGACTAGGAAATGTCTAAACCAGGAACTGGAGAGCTAGCTTGGGGATGGGGCAGTGGGCACACATAAAGAATTCATCAACCCCCTGAAAGTTACATGCAAAACTGTGTGTTCAGGAGAGTCTGGCCATTTTCTCCCAGGACAAGCTCCAAAGATTTTTCAGGTTCTCAGATGGGTCAGTGGCCCCAGTTTAAAATCCATCTTGAGGAAAGGAGGGTGAGTCTAGGGAAGGAAGGGACTGTGCTACAGTGAGCAGGTAGATGATCAAAGGCACGATGCCTCAGATGTGGCAGAATCTGGGCTCGGCTTCCCCAGACATGAGCCCCACGGCACCCTGGGACAGCCTCTCTCCACTTCCAGAATCCAGCCCAGGTCTAGGGCTCAACACCTTAGAACACGGAAGTCACCACCTCCAGAGCCTAGTGATCCTCACTCTTTGGGGGACGTTCAGAAGAATTTTGTCGTGGAAAACTTGAGTGTCCTCTTCTGGTTCTTAAAGAGTCTGTAACTAATGGAACCATTTTCAGGAGGGGAGTTGGGAGGGGGGTGGAAAAGCCAAAGTCTGATCAAGGGAGGAGGGAGGAGTCTGGAGGAAAAAAATGACCGGAGCCCAGAACCTAGAGAACCAGCTGCTCCTTTGTGGTATGGGGGGAGGATGGGAGAACAGGTAGAAAGCAGCTGTGTTGGAGACTGGCCTCAGGTGAAAGACCTTACCTTTGGGCCCTTGACCCTCCACCAAAGCCTCACTCTTCCAGAGGGAAGACTACCCATAAGGTGACCCAGAAATCTGCAAAAGCAGACCTCCAAGCCCAGGTGTTTAACTGGGTTTTCCAAACAAGGCAGTGGAGAACCCTCTGCAGGTGTGGCAGAGCTCAGGTAGTTTGCCTCTGGGTCTCTGCTCCAGGCATGATCTTTCCTAAATTCCCTGCACTTTGGGCTAACACTTCCCTTCCTCTTGAGAGCTGGTTCATTAAAGCAGTGAGAACAGGCAGGCAGGAGGTCCCCCACTACTTTCTATAAGGTAATTAGCCCTTGGGCCCCCCACTGGGGAAGGGGAGGGCATCTAGAACTGTCCTTTCCAAAAGAGGCAATTATCATTTATCTTCTCCCCCCCCCCCCCCCCACCATAAAACCTATTTTTTCCGTTTTCTTGGGCCCTCTTCCCCTCCATTGGCAGGCGAATTTCAGGGAGCGGGGTTAAGAAGGAAGAATAATCTTTACTAAAATTCCCTCCCTCACACCCCCACTCAGGGAAGGAAAGGAAAGATCATTGTTGTTAGTCTACCATGTGCTCCTGCTATCAGCGTGAGGGTCCACTGACAAATGTACCCAAAGCAGGCAAAGATGGGCTCCCAGGGGCTTAGAGGCAGGAGGAGGGGTGCAGGGCGGGTCTTCCCCAAATCTTCAACAGAGACCAGCTAGCTCTCCTCTTCCCACCAGGCTCCATCTCCACCACTGGAACCCCCGCCCTTCTCAGACTTTCACCATTCTTTCCCCAGAGGCACTCAGTTTGTAATTTAACTCTTTCCTCCAGCCCTTGTGGGGTTCCTTTAGAATTTTGCAACAAATGGAGCTACAGGGGAGTGACTCCCCTGCCTGCTTCTTTGATAGTTGTTATTATCTCATAGTGGGACTTCACACACATCATTTGAGAAAAAGCTAGTTTTAACTTATGTTGACCACCCGCACAAATCATTTGGGGGAAGATTATATATTTTGGGAAGGGGGCTCTGCTGAAATCCCCGGGCTTCATACAATTCCAAACAAAGCCCCACATAAGACTTCAATTACCACCAAACATTTCCAGGTCCCCTCCCCCAACATAAACTAACACACACAAACACATTGAAGTAGGGGTTCTAACTTACTTTCTCCCTTGTCCCAAAGACTGCCAACAAGGGGTGATAAGGCACCATTTCCCCCATCTTTTAGCTAAAAAAAAGCAAGGTCTGGGGCAGGGAACCTCCTCTCCACCCCACCCCCAACCAAGTAGGTGGGGGAGAGGGAAAGAGGGGGTGTGGTTTGGTTAAACTAATAAAATGTTACAACCCTGTTAAATACAATTAAAGGGCTAGATCTCTAGAAGATAATTAAATGCACTTTATTATGATTATTAGCTTTTAATTTGCACTATTATCAAGAAACAGGAGACGGTGAAAAACTGAGTTCTGTGTGACACTGGTTCCACTCTACCCCTCGGTCTTCAAATCAATCCTTTGGAATTAAAATTCTAAAATATTCCGAATAGTTGAGGGCAATGATGTGTATTGGAAACTGCAATTCTCATACCAGCGTTAAAGACACTTTAAGAAAAGTCTTGCCTTTTATTTTGGGGAGCTTAGGGGGAAGATAAGAAACATCTGTTATAAACATTCTATCAATCTTGTGATATAGAATGTCATGTAAACACCCAACCCCACCCCCCACACACAGTCACAAAGAGCCTGCCCAGAGCCTTCTTCCAAAGCAAGGATACCCACTTTTTTTTTTTTTTCTTTCTGGACAAGTTTGAAAAGAAACCAGTCTTTTGTCAAAGGAAAACTAAAAATCCCACCAGCCCATCCGTCCCCTCCCTCCAACCCAACCCATTTTTATTGCTTTTTTTGGGGGGGAAACCCCAACAACAAAAACCTACACATAACACACGAACCAACCTACAAACTTCTAATCTGAATGCCAGGGAAGATATTCGGCTGGGGGGTTGGGGGGGAAGCGGCAGGGAGCCAACTACAGGGGAAGGAGAGAGACGCACGGGCATCTCCAAACCCCAACATTTGCGAGCTAACGCTCCCCATAAAAATGGAGACAGTCAGGATTGGTACTCAAGGTAGTCACAAAGCACTACAAAGCACTTTCTGCCCACTCCAAGCGCTTGGGGTAGCAAGCTGAAAAGAAGAAAAGTCAAAGAGAAGAAAGATCTTCCAGCCTGCAGGAGGGTAGGCCAGTGGGGAGTAGGCCATTCTGCACCCCATCTCACTTTCTGGGTTAGGTTCCCCCCCCCCACACACACACACGTCTTCATCTCTTTTGGGAGTGCTCCAAAAATCGAGTGAAGGAGACAGGACATGTGGGGAGAGAAAGGGAATAAAACAAGAAGAATCCAAGTCTTGTTCAAAAACACCCAACAGCTTCCACAGGCCCAGCGTCAGTGAGAAGGCTCACAAATTTGGCTTTGGGAGTTGAATGTAACCAACTTCCAATTCCTCACGGCAAACACCTCTTCCAGGAAGCCCAGCCCTGCCAAAACACCAAAAACTTCGAACCAAAGTAGGCGACGGTGTTTGAAAGGGGCACTGAAGAAAGGAGAGGACCCCCCTCAACGCCCCCTCCCCTCGTTCCTCAGACCCGGTGCCCCTTGCCGCTCCCCCCTCTTTTTTTCCGTTTTTCGTTTAAATAGAAAATATATAATTAAATTTACAAGACTATTTACAGTTTTAATTACAAACCTGATGGGGGTGTTGAACAGAGTTCTCTTTAAAAAGCAACCTAAAAGAGAAATGGTTTCGATTGTTCTTTATTTAAAAAAATAAAATAAGGAGTCTGTAACAGGAGGCCTCCCCCCACCCCCCGCAGAGGCAAGCCCCGCGCTGGGGCCCGCCCCGGGGACGCGGCGCTGGGGCAGCCCCTCACACGGTGGTCTCGCCGTGCCGGCTGTTGGTGAGACGGGTGTAGAACTTTCTCCACGAGTGCAACGTCTTGCCGGACCAGATCCAGAAGCCCGACGTGATGCCCACGATGAGCGTCATGAGGTATTTGATCATGTAGACGGTGAAGTCGGGCGACATGCGCGGCGTATAGTGTGCCGGGCACGGGATCGCCAGGCTCTTGCAGTGTTGGCTCACCCACGAGCGCTCCCAGTGCTCTCGAAAGGCCTGCTCGTAGAAGTAGCAGGCGATGACGATGGTCGCGGGCACGGTGTAGAGCACCGAGAAGACGCCGATGCGCACCATCAGCCGCTCCAGCTTCTCCGTCTTGGTGCCGTCGTGCTTCATGATGGTACGGATGCGAAAGAGGGACACGAAACCGGCCAGGAGGAAGGACGTGCCTATGAACAAGTACACGAAGAGCGGGGCCAGCACGAAGCCCCGCAGCGGGTCCAGGCTGTTGAGGCCCACGAAGCACACGCCGCTCAGCAGGTCGCCGTCAATCTGGCCCATGGCCAGGATCGTGATGGTCTTGACGGCCGGCACGGCCCACGCGGCCAGGTGGAAGTACTGCGAGTTGGCCTCGATGGCCTCGTGGCCCCACTTCATGCCCGCCGCCAGGAACCAAGTGAGCGACAGGATGACCCACCAGATGGAACTGGCCATGCTGAAGAAGTAGAGCATCATAAAGAGGATGGTGCAGCCCTCCTTCTTGGTGCCCTGCACTACCGTGCGGTAGCCGTCCTCGGAAAAGCGCTCGTTGCACACGACGCGCTCCTGGAGCACGAAGCCCGCGATGTAGGCCACCGAAACCATAGTGTAGCAGCCGGACAGAAAGATGATGGGTCGCTCCGGGTAGCGGAAGCGCTGCATGTCTACCAGGTACGTAGTGACGGTGAAGAAGGTGGAGGCGCAGCACAGCACGGACCAGGTAAGGATCCAGAGGCGCGCGAAGCGCGTCTCCTCCTGCGAGAAGAACATGGAGCCGTCGGGCCGCGCGGGCTCGCAGGGCGCCGCGCAGTCGCGCTCGCCCAGGAACTTGTAGCTGAGATAGGACGGCACCTTGAGGACGCGCGGGCAGTGGAACGGGTGCTCCAGCGTGGCGTAGCGCGGGGGAGAGCCGCCGCCACCCGGGCCGCCCGGGGTGCCTCCGGCCCCCGGCTGCAGGCCCGGCGGAGGCGCGGTGGTGAGCAGAGCGGGCGTGCCGTCCTCGGAGTGGTTCTGGCCCACGCAGATCTGCTCCGCGCCGTGTCGCGGAAAGTGCTCGCAGCGCAGGCGCTCGGGCCACTGGAAGCCGAACTTGTTCATGAGCGCCTCGCAGCCCTGGCGCGCGCGCTCGCAGATGGAGCGGCACGGCGGGATGGCCTGCTCCAGGACGGTGCACACGGGTGCGTACATGGAGCACAAGAAGAAGCGCAGTTCGGGGGAGCACTGCACCTTCACCAACGGGTAGAACTGGTGCACCTCCAAGCCCGCGTCCTCCTGGTTCGTGTGGCCCAGAAGGTTGGGCATGATGGTCTGGTTGTAGGCGATGTCCGTACACAGCGGGATGGAGATGGGCTGGCAGAAGCCGTGGTCTGGGATGGAGATGCCCTTCTCCCCGTGGAACTGGGCCGGCCCGGCGGCGGGCAGCAGCAGCAGCGGCAGCAGCAGGCGGGGCAGGGCGCTGCGGGGCCGCATGCTGGCCGCCGCCCCCCACTCGGCTCCCGGGCGCCCCCCCGCCCCCGCCCCCAGGCCCGAGACCGCGCGCCTTCCCCGCCGCCGCCTCGCCGCCGCCTCCCGCGCCTCTTTGCAAAGTTTGCTGGCGGCCGCAGAGTTGGGGAGGCCGGGCGGGGGAGGGGGGCGGCGCGCCTGCCGGCTAGCTCGCCGCGGTCCGACTGAGCCGCCCGAGACACCGCGCGCCGCTTGCCCTCTCTCCTCTTCTTCCTCCTCCTCTCGCCTCTCCCCTCCCTTCTCCGCCCAGCGACTCCTTTGTGCGTTCCTCCAGCCCTCACCTCGGCCTCTCCGATCCCAATTAGTCGGTTTCAAGGGGGCCCCCGCCGGCGGCCCCGCCCTCCTCTCAGCCCCCCAAAAAAGGGATCCTTGAAACCGCCCCGTCGAGCTCTAAGCACCATCCCAAAATGTGCTCTCGGCCAATCAGATTTAAACCCCAGGACCAGCCCCGAGGGCTGGATTGGTCGACCACAACATAATGAGATCAGAAACCAGATGCCAACAAAACTTTCCCCCCCCTTTTGCTTTTTAAAGAGACAAGCTATTATTATATTAAGGGCTGTTTGCCCAGCACGGGATTTCTCCGGAGTCGTGGCGGCGAGATCCGGAGACACACATTCTCCAGAACTGCGGCAGACCCAAGCCACTCAGCCCTGGATCACTCTTCTTCTGGGGGGCTAAGGCGCTCTCCCGGGTAGGGCCTCTTTAAATCCTTGCCTCCGCCCCTGCTCCTAGAACCCCACATTTCCAGTCCAGTTTTTCAAATCAAATGAAAAACCTCAAGTTTAAGAAAATGTTTAAGAGAGAGAAAGACTTAAAAAACGAGCGGCTCACAAAGACTTTTCTTCAGCTCCTTCTCAAGGAGTCCAGACAAAAGTTTCACCTCACCCAGTACGTAGACCCCTAGGAGTTTGCCTCGCCCCTCCCCCTTAAACACACCCTTAAATAACCCTCTGAAAAATGAGAGCCTGTCTCTTTAAGAGACTCTTAAAGGGGCCTGGACTCCGGGGCGTAATTGCCCCGTAGCGAGCACAAAGGAGCCCATTATGGTTCTTTGTGTTCGGTGGCACCTCAAAGTGAGAAAACTCAGGAACTTAGAGGCCCAGAGCTGGAGGGTTGGGGCGGGGGGGGGGGGAAGGGGGAGAGGTGAAGGAGAATGGCCCAGAGCTGCGGCTTCTCCCTCCCCCTTCTTCCGAGGCAAATCTTAATTATGCAAAGTAAAGTTTAGTTGCCAAAACGAGGAGGTCTTAATCGAAAGTTAATGGTGGGGGGTGGGGGGTGACGGGCAGTTTTGAGTGAAGAGATGACTCTCTTAGGCCGTTTGGGGGCATTTTCCTCCCCTCTCCCCACCTCTGCCTCCGCCCCCTAAAAGCTTCCAGATACTGTCTCCTGGGAGAGAGAGGGGAGCTTTACCCAAACCTTAAGTGATTCCACACCGGAAAGAGGTGGCGTGTGTGGCGAGGGAGAGGCTGGGGGGTTGTGGTGGATTACCCACCCCTCCCCCCATCTCTCACCTGGTTGGGGATGGGTGGTGGTGGCCTGAAGGGTTCCTACTAGTTTAGAAAGGCCTTCTTATTTTCCCCTCCTAGGATTTTAAATTTGGGAGGGAGTTTGGGGCGGGGGGGGGGGGGGGGAGGATAGGAGGAATTTGCATGTAAATCTCCAGGGCCTGATACTGGATGATGGATCAATTATTTCTACCCTCTCTTCCAAGGGAAAGGGGCGGGGGGTGGTACTTAAAAAGAAAAAAGAAAATTGAGTTTTGAAAACCCTTTTGCTTCTCAGTACAAACCAAGTCCTCCCAGCCTGGTGAGCTGTTTCCTGCTCCAATCTAGAAAAGGGTTGCTTTACAAACCAAACAGAAACAACAACAAAAGAAATTTGAGAGAAAGAAAGAAGAAAGGAATAGGCAGAAGAAAAAAAAATTCTAAGTAGGTCCATACAACAGATCCAGGTTTGACAGGATTCGAATTTTTTTTTCCTGGATTGAATGATAAACAGGTTTTCAAGTTCTTTACAATATGAAAATGTTCCTTATTGTATCCTGGAGAAGTTGCCTTTTCACTACTTTAGGAAGAATATTTTCCTTCAAATCAGGGGGATGTGCTTTTTGCTCTCCATTCCATTTCCAGTTCACCCCCAAATCCACTTGGTTATAGAGCAGTCTGGGGAGGGGAAAGTTGTATGTACTCTGGGGGCCCAAACCACACCTGAGGTGCTCCTCCTTCAGATCTCCCCCTCCCTGTGTATGCCTGCACTTTCTCTAGAGCTGGGACCAAGCCTCTGAGCTGAGCAGGGAAAACAAAAATGAGTAAGACAGGCTCCTACTCTCCATTCAGGAAGCTCACCGTCTAATAGGAAATTGAGAGTCAATCTCCAATAGAAACGCAGCATCTTCAATTTCCTTCCACGACAAACCTGTTTTCCTGCCCTCGGGCCAGTTTTGAGTGACAGTTATCCCTTCCCCAGCCACCCACACAAAGGGGGAGCTGGATGGGGAGAAAATAAATCATAGGCATTCTTTCATTCACTCAGAAAAGCGTTCATTCCTTCAACACACTTTTATTGAGTCTTCCCCTAATTTCAAACCACTGTGGTAGGTGCTGCGGGCAATGCAGAGGAAAATGGCAGCATACCTGTACTTCAAGAGTTTAGGGTATCCCAGAAGAATAGTCATTCTATTGAATGAAGTGAAATGAAATCACGATATTTCATGATTACTCTTGCCTTTTCTTGTGAGGATCTGGAGTGTGAACAGGACCAGAACCTACATCTTCAGATTTCAGGTTTATCCACCACACTTTCCACACCACAAACCCACCTTTCAATGGCACGAGATCTGTAACTAAAGGAAATTAACAGATTCTCTCAGTTTAAACACCAGATGATATCATTTGATAGATACGACACTTAATTCTGATTTTTTTTTTTTTAATTAGCTTGAGCACTGACCTGGACCTGATCCCTAACTTGGATAGTCATTTCACTTCTTTGAACCTTAGGTTCGCCATCTGCAAAGTCGGAATGAGCCAGCAGATTTTTAAAATATGAGACTACACATCCAAAGTAATTTCAGAATAACAGGAATAAATTTTATAATCATGAAGAACCTTTCAAAACATGAAGTTACATGAATTAAATACTTATTCAGCAAACATCCTTGGATATACACACGGTAACTACTACCATTTATTGAGCTCCTACCGAACACTACACATAGATTATGTGTATCCCTACGCAGTAGGTATTGCATTGTGTTTATGAATGAAGAAACTACAATTGAAAATAAAATAAAATTCATTCATTCATTCGAGATGAAGAATCTGACCTTAGGTGAGATTTGACAACTTTCTCAAGGTCACAAAGTGTCAGAGCTGAGATTTAAACCCAGGTCTGCTTGGCTCTTAAAGCTGTGTTCTGTCTCCTACACCACACAGCCCCTGATATCTTATAAGAATTGTGTGCTTTTATGCATTTAACAACTAGGTATTGGTCACCACACCCAACCCCTGTTCCTGTGGAGCTTACGTTCTAGTGGGAGAGGGAGACACTCACGTTCATCATATGTCACTTAAATGGATGCAAAATTGCCACAGGATTCAGTGCTATGGAGGGAAAGTCTATGCTTTGGCAGCATAATACAGGAGGGAATCGGACTAAGTTGGGGAGGGCAGTGGAAGACTGTGTAGTTGTAGTGAGGAGTAAAATAGAATGAGGTAAAGAGAACCCAGATCTACAGGGCCTTGCAGACCATGTGTAAGGTGTTAGTTATAGAAATATGAACCCACCATCTCAAGGTGGGGATAGGCATTCCAGACAGAGGGAATGGCACATGCAAGGGTGTGGTGAGATCAAATGGATGGAATGGGCAGGAAGCACAAGTATACACAAATTTGGCCCTGTTGGAGCCCTGTGTAGGAGACTGATGGCAGAGGAGATTTTAAATAAGCAGGAACCCTAGAAATTGTGCACCCCATCTGGATTCTTGCCAATGGAGATATGCTGAAGTGTGGGGAAGGGAAATAGTCATGCCTAAGCTTTATTTTTTTTAAAGATTTTATTTATTTATTTGTGTGAGAGAGAGAGAGAGAGAGAGAGAGTGAGCACAAGCAGGGGGAGCAGCAGAAGGAGAGGGAGCCCCATGCGGGACTAGATCCCAGGGCGCTGGGATCATGACCTGAGCCAAAGGCAGACGCTTAACCAACTGAGCCACCCAGGCGTCCCCATGCCTAAGCTTTAGATAGTGCATTTGGGCAGTGGTGTGCAGCATGACTTGGCTGAATCAGAGATACGAGTTAGGAATAGATTACAAGAGTCAGGGCAAGAGACGGTGAGGGCATTCATTGAACTGAGGCCGTGTAGTCAGAGAGAAGAGAGAGTAAGGGAGGAGGCCAACCAAGGTGTCTGACAAAGGTACCCTGATGTCATTAACGAAGCTAGGAAATGCGCAACAGGGTGCATAATGAGCACAGGTGAGCTGGTCTAAGCTGATGGTACATCCAACAGAAGCTGTCCAGAAAACAGGTGGCTATCCTAACCCAGGAGCCAGGAGGGAGCTCTGGTCTAGATTCAGATCTGGTAACTATCCTATGGTTGTATGGTTGTAGCTATGGGAGTGCTTAAGATCATCCAGGAAAGATGGATTGGGTGGGAAGACCAAAGCTTTGGAGATACCAACATTGGGGACCATGGCCTGAGGAGGAAGGAGAAAAAGAAGGAGTGGTGGGGCCAGAAGAAAGAGTCTAGCCAACGTGTGAATGTCATGGGCTTGCTGACACTGAGAGCCTCAAGTCGGTTGAACTTGAACAGTTGAACACAACTTGTTTCAGTTGTGACAATTAAATGAGGTAGAGTATGGCACTCACTTGACCTGATACTAGGCTAAAAGCTTGAAAAATAATAGCTCTTGTTTTTTGCGTTTTTTTTTTAAGATTTTATTTATTTATTTGACAGAGGGAGACACAGTGAGAGAGGGAACACAAGCAGGGGGAGAGGGAGAGGGAGAGGGAGAAGCAAGCTTCCCGCAGAGCAGGGAGCCCGATGCGGGGCTCGATCCCAGGACACTGAGATCATGACCTGAGCTGAAGGCAGATGCCTAAGGACTGAGCCACCCAGGCGCCCCAGCTCTTGTTTTTAATTCAACAAATTTTTGAACACCTACTAGTTGCAAAACAAAGTCTATAGAGACCTACGTTCCAGCTTCGGGAAATTTAGGGTCTAGGGGGTGACAGTCTGCCATCTGCTGCAGAGAGCAGATGCCGTTCAGCCCTGAGGAACATTTCTGGTTGGTCTTGGGCTTCTGCAGTAGGATGGGAGCCCAGATGTCCCCAGCGCACAGTGCCAATACCACTTCTCCAAATCTTGAGGCACTGCTGTCAATCATCTCTCAAGTTACAAACCTTTGCATCTGGGATAATTGTTGAGTGCCCACTGTAATGACGCTCTGCACTCCGTTTCGTGGGATGGTCTGCTAGAGCAGAAATCTCAACCTGATAGAACAGAGCAAAGAGCTGGTAGAGAGGAAAGAAACCTGGTGTGGGGCTCAGAATGTTCGGGCTGTGGGTTTGGCTCCACCCCGCATCTGCCGAGTGACCTTAGGCAAGTCAACTTGCCTTCCTTAGCTTCGGCTCCATCATCGGTAGAAGGGGATCATAAAAACATTTATTGATTTTTACCTTTGGGCCAGATATAGGGAGCTGTGAGAATCATATGTTTGGATCATGGAAACTGTCCTTGCTCAAAAGGCTTGCAGATAAGTGAAAAGACAGCCAGTCTGCAATATCCAGCACACCACGGGCATGCTCAGAGACAGCACAGGGAACTTCTCGCGGCTAAGGGGCTTTGCCCAGGGCTCCCCACTCTTACACAAAAATCCTCATGTCTCTGGCCTTTCATTTTCAAGGGAAGGAGTCCAGGTAATTGCATGCATCCCTGTCTCCTTGCTTCTTTCCCATTAGAACCCCTGCCTTCCGGAGGAATCGTCCCCCCAGCAAAGTTACACATCCATTCTTCGTTTCCTCAATCCTGGGTCAGGATTCTTTCCCTCCCGAAGCCCTGAGTTCCCTCCCGAAGCCCTGAGTTCCCTCCATCCTAAAGGGTCGGCGGTGTGTATCTGTTTAGGAGGGAAGGGCTGAGGAAGAGAACTTAATTTCAGATACTTTGAATCTCAAAGGTTTTATTCTCTAAGCGAAATCCTCTCAATGGGGAAAACAGGTTTGAGCCTTTAGGGAATCTACTTGGCTACCCCTCCCCTAGCCCACAAGGTATTTTTCTCTGCTGTGCAGGAATCTTCCTTTTCCTCCTCTCTCCCGAGCCTGGCCACCGAGACCTGGAATCTGCCTTCAGGTGAGATGCCGAATTTCCTCTTCCTGAACTTTATCCTCCATTTAGCTCTCAGGAAACCAGCACTTAGGAATAGGCCTCAGAATAATCAGGTCTAGGACTCCCAGAGCCCCCGCTTCCTGCCCACTTGTAGGTCCCTTTTGGTGCACTTCGCCCCACTCCCTGCCAAGTTCCAAGGCTGCCCCCTGGCTCTGGGGAAGGCGGGGGGGGGGGGGGGGCGGGGGGGACTTGGCAGAGTACAGCTCTTAGGCCCTTTATCTCTCTAGCACCCTTCCCCAAGGTCTCTCGATGGCAAAATGGGCCATAAAAGGATTAAACAGATATAACAGATGATCTATTAATTAAGGACTTTAATTAGCCCAGGCCTAGGCCAAGCAAGAGCAAGGTGTGGGCGGCTCAGAGCAGACTGGGGGAAACAAAGCTGAAAAATCAGTGTTGAGTTTGGTTAGTGAGGTTCTTGGGGGTGACTCCTGCCTTCTTGGTCCTGGAAATAAGCATCTCGGGGAGTGAATGAGTCAGATATTTTGTCTCCTGGAACCTTCTAGGACCTAATGCCAAGAGGAGAGGAACGGGAGAGCCTGAATCATAGGCTTGCAGATGCAGAGGAGTCCTCAGGGGTGATGGGGGTGGGGGATGCTCACTTGGGGAAGGATGAGCAAGATAAGTTTGCTTCCCCAGTGGGGTTCCCTCTTGCTCCAGCAGAGTGCCTCTTTCTGCTACTGGCTGCACCCCATCTCCTAACTTGCTCTCTCTTTTCCCTCATTCTTCCTTTCTTTTCACTCTCCCTGGTCCCCTTTACTTCTCCCAGAATTTCTCTCATTTTCCTCCAGGCTGGGCCACCTCACCCCCTCCCCTTTCTCTTTCCTGTAACTTAAGCTGTAGTTGGGAGTTGGAGGAGCTGGGCTGGTTTGAAAGGAGGCCCCAGTGCTTTTCAGGGAGGAATTGAAACCATGGAGCTGGGGGTGAGGGGAGGCAGAGGGGGAGGGGGCGGCTTGAGAAATCAAAGCGCCTGCAGCTCCATCTGGGAAACCAACTTTGATTTACTAGCAAGGACCTGGCTCTCTAACACACCCCCCTTTCCCTGGACTTTGCTTTGTGGTGATAACTGGGGTTTGCGGGGGGAGCTGAGTCCCTCCCCCAGCCTGAAAGCCTGTTCTTCTCCTGGGAGAACTAGCCCGAGGAGGCAGGCGCAGGGGGTCCTGGCTAAGTAGGGCTGCAGAAGCTTCTCAAGGGGGCCCTGGGTGTCTGGAGCTGGGTGTGGAAGGGGACCCCTGGGAAGGAGGAAAGGTCTTCAGCCCAGGCTGCCTAGCCCAGCAGACTTGGCCCTGCTCTGACTTGAAGTGATGCCCTCCCCAGAGACGTGGGGCTGGTTGGGGGGTGCGGCCAAGAGAAGGCCAAGGCTCGCCCTCAGAACTGGGGGCCTGGGGGCTGGGACTGGGGCATAAGAACCAGGAAAACAAAATGACTGAGAAAGAAAAGGAACAGTTTATTTTATTTTATTTTTAAAAAGATTTTATTTATTTATTTGACAGGGAGAGAGACACGGCGAGAGAGGGAACACAAGCAGGGGGAGCGGGAGAGGGAGAAGCAGACTCCCCACTGAGCAGGGAGCCCGATGCGGGGCTCGATACCAGGACCCTGGGACCATGACCTGAGCCGAAGGCAGACGCTTAACGACTGAGCCACCCAGGCGCCCCTGGAACAGTGTTTTAACAGATTATTTTGTGTTGCAATTCAGTGTGGGCTATGGACAACACTGCCTTCCGGTGGGGACCTAAGGCCACTCTGGATGGCGGTGCCAGCCCTCTCCTCTCTTCCTCTCCTGTCCCCTCTTTCTGTTTGACCTTGCTCCTTGTCTAGCAAATCCTTAAACTCCCCAAGGTTTAAGGTGCTTTCTCACCTCTGCAATCAACGTAGGGTCCCAAGGGTCCTGAACACCAGGGCCAGGGTCAGAAGAGAGGACACAGTGAGTCACAGCTCTGAGAAGTGCTTGTGATTGTTGCTGACGGACCACCTAGTTTTCTGGGGTGCTGGTGGTGTTGGTGGGGGGCTTAAATCCCTAGACTCCTGGGTTCCAGCAGAGCACCTCCCCCTGCACCCCCACCTCACTGGCATTTTTCAGGGTTCAAGCACCCAATCTTCCGAACCAGCTCTCAGGAAGGAGAGGAAGGAGCTAATTTGGCTCATTGGGCTCCCGACAAATCGAACTTTTGCAGAGCTCACAGTACTATGCGGAATAGCCCCCATCAGAGCTCTTGCCCCAGGACAATGTTCCTGAAAGCCTGAGGTTCCACAGGCATCAGGATCGTGGAAGAAGGGGCCCTAGGGCAGGATTTGCCTATTAGAAATACAGATTCCTGGGTCCTCCCAATAATCGGAATTTATAATCCCCCCAGTGATTCTTATGCACACTCCAGAGCTCTCTGCTTTCCAGAGCACTCAATTAGCTTTCCGAGCCCTGGGTAATCTTGGCAGCTGCCCAGTCTTGCTCTGTCCCCCACTCCAAACTCATTCGACACGCTTTCAAAGTCTAACCCCAGTGTAGCTTTCCAGCGTTAACTTCCACCACCCTTGCCCCAGTGCGCTGGACAAGATGGACTGGCCTGCAGCATCCATTCCCACCTCCTTCTAGGTACTTTCCTGCACTACAGAGGTTAGAAAGCCGAAACACTCATCTCTTAGCCTCCCTTGCAGCTAGGGGTCCGGATGCAAAGTGCATTCATTCGGGATTTGGAAATTCAAGGGAGATGAAACCACGATCTTCCTGCTCTATTTCTGCTGGCAGGCCAGGTGCTGGGAACAAGGTGCACCCCGTGTTCAGCATCTGTGGCAGGGGTGGAAGCTGGGCGCTGATTCCTGTGGGGCTACAGGGTTGCGTCCATGACCTTCCTTCCGGTGGTAGCTTCATCATTCTCCCTACCCGATTGGGGCAGAGGTAGCCGCTCCTCCTGGAGGCTCATTTCTGGGGCTTCATTATAAAGTCTGTTCTTCCAGTCCACCTAACACTTTTTTAAAAAAGATTTTATTTATTTCTTTATGAGAGAGAGAGCATGAGCCAGGGGGAAAGGTAGAAGGGGGAGTAGACTCCCCACTGAGCAGGGAGCCCAATGCAGGGCTCGATCCCAGGACCCTGGGATCATGACCTGAGCCGAAGGCAGACGCTTAACCCACTGAGCCACCTGGGCGCCCCACCATCTAACAATTTTGCAAGCGCCTATTTCCCTGTTTTAATCTGCTTGGGCTGCCATAACAAAATACCATAGACCAAGTGGCTTCAACGACAGACATTTATCGTCTCAGTTCTGGAGGCTAAAAGCCCAAGGTCAGGGTAGAGCATGGGTGTGTACGGGTTAGTCTCTCCTGGCTTGCAGGTGGCTGCCTTCTCACTGTGTTCACAGGGCCTGTCTCTGCAGAATTAATGACCTCCTCAAAGGTCATCTCTAAATACGTTCACTGTTTTTTAAAAATAAAGATTCCATTTATTCATTTGAGACAGAGAATGATGAAGCTACCACATTTGAGAGAGAGAGCGAGCATAAGCGGGGGGGGGGGGGGGGAGGGGCAGAGGGAGAGGGAGAAACGGACTCCCCACGGAGCAGGGAGCGCAACACAGGGCCCAACAGAGGGCTGGATCCCAGGACCCTGAGACCATGACCTGAGCTGAAGGCAGATGCTTAACCATCTGAGCCACCCAGGCGCCCCTCTAAATACATTCACTTTGAGGGTTCGGGCCTCAACATAGGAATGGGGGATCACAATTCAGTTCATAGCACCTTGTTAAGTATCTGTTTATATAAAGCACCCAGAATGATCTTTTGTTTCTTGTGCGGAATCCTGACTTCACTTGTGAACTAGACAGAGCAGAACGCTTGGTATTTTCATACTCTATGTCCTTGCCCCACTGGGTTCTTCCTAATATGCCCTTCCACCATTGTAAATTCTTCAAGGCTGTTCCCTGTGGTGCTTCCCTGACGCCGCTCCCACACTCCTTTCTCTGGGTGCTTGTTTTGCAGCATTTAGCACTTGGTATGTCTAACTACCCCCAACTCTCAACAAGATAGTCTCTTGTTGGACACCTGGGTGGCTCAGGTGGTTAAGCCTCTGCCTTTGGCTCGGGTTGTGATCCCGGGGTCGGTCCTGGGATTGAGTCCTACCTCGGGCTCCCCACTCAGAGGGAAGTCTGCTTTTCCCTCTGCTCCTCACTGCCCCCCCCCCCCCCGTTCGTGCTCTCTCTCACAAATAAATAAATAAAATTAAAAAAAAAGATAGTCTCTTGAGAACAGAGGCTGCGTCTTAGTTTTTGTCATACCCTACCGCTTATTAATAGGTGGTATATAGTAGGTGCTCAGTAAACATTTGTTAAGTGAATCAATGCCCTCTATAACTAGGGCAGGGCCTGAAGAACTCTCTAATGTGAGCAGTCTAGAGATCCAAGCATCTTGCCTGGAGACCCAGCCCAACGCCCTTACTCTGACTGCTTTGCCCATCTCTGAAACCCACACTTAGGGAGGCAAGAAGCTTAGCTCTGAAGAGAAGTAAGCAAGCTAGGTTTCTAAGGCCCAGGTTTCCCATCCCCCAGTTTTGACAAGATTATTCAATTTCTTGAAGCCATATATATTTAATTGCAAATATGTTTTGGTCCCCAATCTGAGGAGTGAAGGGAAAAACAAATTTGCTATAATGGTGGGAACCGTGAAGTAGCCCCAGGAGACCCAAGTGCTCAGGTCCTGGCCTTGGTACTTACTAGCTCTCTGACCTTCAGTGAATCATTTTGCTTCTCTGAGTATCAGTTTCTCCATCAGCAGAATGGGTACAATAAATCTGTCTTTTTCCCCTTAAAGTGAGGATTGAACAAGAAAATGGATTTGAAGGGACAATTGCTTTGGGAAAAGAAGTTTAGTGTGGTACATGCTGTTTTGTAACCTGGAAGCTGAATGTCAGCCATAGGTCACCCGGAAAGGCCTGAACACAGGCACACGAGACAGACCTACTAATGAGAGACAGTGTGCTGGGGCAGAACATTGGACTCCACAGGCAGAGAGGAGGTTTGAATCTCGGCTCTCTACTTCATTACTACCTTCCCTGGACGGGTCACGCGAGCTCTCTGGAGCTCGGACTCTTCATCTATAAGGTAGGGATATGAATCTGCTCTCCCAAAGGGTTGGGAGGACCAGGTGAAGTTGTGAGTGAGCAGTTAATGGACATCAATACAAGTCTTTAGTATTTGTTTTCCTCCTCTCCCTAGATGAGGTAGAGACAGCCAAGGAGGAGGTTTTACAGGGAAATTGGGGCTGATGTCAGACTTCTTAAGACCTGAGGGGTTCAGGGGGCGCCTGGGTGGCTCAGTTGGTTAAGTGACTGCCTTCAGCTCAGGTCATGATCCTGGAGTCCCTGGATCGAGTCCCGCATCGGGCTCCCTGCTCGGCAGAGAGTCTGCTTCTCCCTCTGACCCTTCCCCCTCTCATGTGCTCTCTCTCTCTCTCTCTCTCATTCTCTCTGTCTCAAATAAATAAATAAAATCTTAAAAAAATAAAAAATAAAAAAATAAAAATAAAAAAGGGGCGCCTGGGTGGCTCAGTTGGTTAAGTGACTGCCTTCAGCTCAGGTCATGATCCTGGAGTCCCTGGATCGAGTCCCGCATCGGGCTCCCTGCTCGGCAGAGAGTCTGCTTCTCCCTCTGACCCTCCCCCCTCTCATGTGCTCTCTCTCTCTCTCTCTCTCATTCTCTCTGTCTCAAATAAATAAATAAAATCTTAAAAAAATAAAAAATAAAAAATAAAAAAGACCTGAGGGGTTCAGGATGCTTTCCCCCGTGGCTGGGTCACTCTGATCAACCCGTGAGGAATTCTGTGGCCTGGGATCTGGCAGTAGAGGGACAGATACGCTGATGCTGGATTCAAAGACAAATCTACAGGAGACTGCAGTGTGGGGGACAGAGTGACAAGACCTCTTTGCAGCTGGTACTGACCCAGTTACTCTCCAGGCATCCTTTTGATACCCTCCCCAGCTCCTCCAGAGGGTAAGCACTCCAAAAGGCAAAAAACTCACTAGGAAACAAAGAAAGAGATCAGACCTCAGCTGAGCCCTCTAAATGTCTCCTTTAGTTGGGAGGGGCTTTAATATTGAGACATCTTGGGGGACCCAGGGATGGAATTGGGAGAGGCAGGTCCTACCTTGCGGATGGGGGTCACTGGGAGGAGAAGCAAATACTTCCCTCCTCTCTCCAGGAAGCTTCCCTTCCCTGCAGCTGGTGCCCCAAGGATTTCCCCCGCCCCCCTCCACCCCAAGCCCTTCCCTTAGAGAGAGCCTGCTGGGCCTGGAATGAGAAGAATCTGAACTACAAACAGACCTCCCAGAGGCACCCCCAACTCTCCTTTAACCACTCCAAGCCAGCCAAAACCTGGCTTCCTGGAGTGGGGAGGCTGACTGAGAGGCAGGGCTGGGGTTTGGGCTACAGAGAAGGGGCCAAAGTGGGGTGGGGGGCCGCGGGGCTTTTTCCTGGAGAAGGAGGGGAGGGAAGGGTGGAGGGCAGAGTAGGGACTAGGCTATACAAAGACTATATTTTCCAAACCAAAAATCAGAATCAGTAGGAGTATACTTGCAAGGGCCATGGGGCTGGGGAGTTGAAGCCAAGCCTGTCCCAGAATAATCCAAGCTTTGAGGTCTCCGTCCCAGTCACCCCAATATAACACTGGAGGAGAGAAAGAACCCAGTCTGTCCCCTCCGCCCAGTGCTCTCTTCCCTTCCCTTGGCCTCTCTCTCAGCTCATCTGAAGCAGTTGGTTGGGGTGGGCCGGGGAGGATCTCGTAGGCCCTCTAGGGCCTAGGCTCTCCCAGTCCTCGGTCTGGGCCGCACAGTGAGTTTGAGGAGGCTGTGAATGAACTTTGAGGAGATGAGGGCTGAGGCTGGAATCAGAGGAAAGATGGAGGGACCAGCCAGAAGGACCAAAGGCACAGAGCCAGAGGGGCCTCTCCTGCCTACCACATTTCCCCAGACCCTGGCCTCCTGCCCACTGTCCCCTTAGCGTCCCTACCCCCACCTGGGCCCAGCCTGGGGCTCTGATGTGAGTTAGCCAGGGCTGTCTGTGCCCGGGGATGCCCAGGCAGTGTACTAGATGGGGGAAACCTCGAGGTGACCAGGGGGGAGAGGCTGCTGGAGCTGGAAGCTGCTGTGGGCATGATGACCTCTTTGCGGGGGCGCTCCCTCCAGCTTGTATAACACAGATCCTGCCAAGGGTGGTATAGAAAGGCACAGAGCCCACAGCGGGCTGGGGAAGGCCGCTGAAAAGGCAGCTTAAGGGCTTCCTGCTGGGTGAGAGGGATTAGGGGCCTGTAGGGAGGGAGCCAGGCAGTGAGAAAGGCACTGGCCCAAAGCCAGAGCCCCTTGGCCAAAGGCCCTCTGGGATCAGGATCCGCTGGGTGTCCAGCCGGCAGGGGTCGGTGCTTGCCACCTGGATGAGGTACTGGGAGAATAGGGCTCCACCTAGGGTAACGCACTGGGGTGAGGAGATACATGGGGCCCCCAAAATAAAGGGAGGAAAGAAGGGGAGGCAGCGCTCCTGGATGAACCAGCACACTTCTAGCCCAAAAAGGAAGGAAGGAGGGAAAGAACTGACTCCACAGCAGTTTCAGCCAAGAGTCTCCCTGCCACCTCCCATCTGAAGTTCCCAGGCTCGGAAGGGAGCAGCTGTCTGCTTGTCCGGGGCCCAGTGTGGAACAGAATGGAGGGCCCCCACATGGTCCTAAGTCTCCAAGCACGGATTTAGGGGAAGAGCCGAGGTGGCCACCAAGGCAAGCTTGGTAACCCAGAGCCCCTGGCAGGGGCCTAGACAACCAGGGCTGGTTGTACTCTGGCCCTGGGCTCCGTTGCCTAATCTGTGAGTTGGGATCTCCGAGACCACACTGTGGACTGGGAGGAGCCAGGGTGGAAGTGGGTGGGGGGAGAGTCAGGGGACCTGACAGCTCCTCTCAGAATTTTCGTTTCTCCACCAGTTCAATGTGAGGGGAAAAGACCTGTTCCACTTACGGTTATTGTCTGAGAGCTGACACATGCATTCTGGAAATTGTAAAGTGCTCTACAAATGTGAAGTACCCAGACCTCATTATCCCTGGAGGATGTGTGTGTGTAAAAGGATGGATGTTTCTCGGAAGGGGAGGGAACACGCTGAGAGCCAGGGACTGCCCTGCCAGGTACTTTGCATGTCTGTATCTTCACAAGAACTTTAAGGGCATGGTACTGTTGCCCCCATTTTATAGATAAGAAAACTGAGACTCAATAAGGTTATGTAATTTCTTTTTTTTTAAAGATTTTATTTATTTATTCATGAGAGATGGGGGGAGGGGGGAGAGAGAGAGAGAGAGATGGGGGGGAGGAGGGGAGAGAGAGAGAGAGAGAGAGAGAGAAGCAGAGGGAGAAGCAGGCTCCCAAGGAGCAGGGAGCCCGATGCGGGACTCAACCCCAAGACCCCGGGATCAGACCTGAGCTGAAGGCAGACGCTTAACCATCTGAGCCACCCAGGCACCCAAGGTTATGTAATTTCTTGTCCAAGTTTACAGAAGCTCATAAAACTGTGCAACCAAATTAGAAGGCAAGACTCTCCGGTCTTTAAAAGGTTAGGTGGCCCCAGGGTTCCTACGTTTAGAGGATTTCTCCAGAGGTTTGATTCTTTCTCCTCCCTGGCTGGGTTCAGGCTTAGATCTTCCAGACCTTTCCCACTCCCCATAGTAGAAAACATTCGGAAGGTTGGCAAAGTGGATGAAGAAGTCTAAAACGGGGCCCAGCTGACAGATAAGGTCCACGTGAGGCTCCAGCAATGGGTTCTTCAAGCTCAGGGCATCCCTGGATCAGGGCTGCCCTGTCTCCCAACTCAGCTGGGCCAGCCCCCTTCTTTGTGCTCAGTTTTTTCCCACAGCCCCGCAAGGGGGGTGCTGGGATCCCAGGCCCACCCCCTCCTGCTGGGCAGCACCCCATGAAGCCCCACCATAAAAAGCTGGGCAGTGGAGGAGGGGGTGTCCTTACTCCGAGAAACCATCGGCGCCCCGCTCCCTTTCTGGGGGAACAAGAAGCTTGCTAATGGCTTGGGCCCCTTCCCCAGCCCCTGGCCCCAGCCCTGGCTCCCCCAGACAAAAAGCTGCTTTACATGAGAAGAGCAGGCTGGCCTGGCCTTACCCGGGCACTCAAAGAGGCGGTAGCCCCTGACAGCCGAGCGACTGCCCCTTCCCCCATACCGAGGCCTCGTTTAGTTGCAATTAGCAATTCTTTGCAACCCACGGGGCTGAGGGGGACGAGCCCCTCACCTCCCAAACCCGGCCTCCACGCCTGGGCTCCCTCCTCCCCCTCCCTCTTTCTCCCCCCCCCCCCCCCCCCCCCGTCTCCTCCTCACAGCCCCACCCCCAGTTCTCGGTTAGTCCGCCGGCTTCCTTAGAGCTCTCCCGAGAAACGAGCACCCAGAGGGGCCAAACCAGGGGCTGCTTGGGGCGGGACGGAGCCTGCACAGGCCGGAGGACCCCCTCCTCTGTCCCTTCCCTCCTCTCTTCCCACTTGCAACCCCCTCTCCAAATCTGGCTTAGCTTTTGGATCAGTAGGAGGGGCGAGATGGAAAGAAGAGAAGGTTTTAGGCCCGGGAGAGGGTGAGCTGGTGGTGTAGGGCAGGGGTGCGGAGGGCGAGGAGGAGGCTGTGGCCCCGGTAGAGTCGCCCCTGGCTGACCTGACCCTTGCTGCCGCCATGTGGGTTCCCCCTTCATTGAGGGTGCCTCAGGGTGGGGCTGGGGGCCTAGAGACTGGATTCCCCTCCAGCCAGCAGGGCAAGGATGGTGCAGCCTGAAAAATGAAAGAGGAGAAAGAATTCCAGGGCCCATTTTAGGCTCACACAAATCCACTCCTTGGCGTCTGGTCCCTGTGGAGGGTGGGGTGGGGGTACGAGTGAGGGAAGGGGAAGAAAGAGGCCTCCAAGCCTTGGATCCCCGTTAGTAGTTTCCTCCAGGGTCCGCCTCGCCTTCTGTCCAAGTCTCTGGTAGTCTTCCCGTCGCCACCAGGGGGAGCCCTAGGCACAGAGGGGGCTCTGGATTGCAGGGTTATCCTAATGGGTCTGCACTCTAGGCCTGTGCCTCCCGCAGGGGATTCCTTTCCCCTTGGACCAGGACTGAGCATCCCTGGAAGAGGAGAGCCCATCCTCTCAGGGAATTCTGCCCTGGCTCTAAAGGGTATGGGAAGGGTGGGACCAGATGTCCCACACTGTGGTTCAGCTGGTGACCCAGGGACAAGGTCGGGTAAAGGGACTGAGGCTCCCTGGGGCTCATCTCAGCTCTCAGTGCAGTTTTTTTGGAGGAGTCCAAGATTCCTGGCTGGTACGGTGGTCTTCTAGGGGGCTCCAGGATTTATGAAAGCAGTAAGACAGGTGTGACTTGGAGGCAGAGCCTGAGGTTTGAGCTGAGCTGAGCTGGGTTGTTTTGGGGGGTCCCCTGCCCGTTTTAAGTATTGCTACTACAGTACCCACACAAATGTGGGGAGGGCATGGGTTAAGCTTGGGAAGTAAGAAAGATCTGGCCCCTTTCACCGACCTTCAGTGGACTCTCAGAACTCACATTCCGGGAGTCTGGTCTCACATCACACCCAGGGAGGAAACTGCTGATGGAGACCCCAGGTGGTTCTAGGGAAGGAATCACTTAGGATTAGTTCCTGTGGAATTTGCTCGTAATCCCCCTGTCCCTTTAGAAACCCCCAACTTCTTTTTGGGGGGGAAAAAACGTGCCCCATAAATGAAGAAGAATTGGGAGTTCCCGCCCAGAGCGGAGGGGCCCAAAGGGGTAAAGAAGTCAAAAGACAGGAAAGCCGAGCCCTCTCTGCCAGGGGAGGGAGGCAGGGTTGGCTCCTCCAAAATCTGTCCAGAAGTTTCACTGTGAGGCCTGGAGTCCAGATCCTCAGAAGGGCTGGGGGAGACTAAGCCTCTGGACACCTGGGATCCTGCCTCTTTTGGCTTGCTGAGGTGCTTGGGTGGCCACCCACCTCCCCTGGGAGGAAAGAATTTAATGGGGGTCAAGTGTTGGGAGCTCTGGGCAGGAAGCAGTTGCGGGCCTGAGGCAGGAAATGCTCCTCAAAAGTTATCCTCCCACAGCAACCTCCTCTGAGGAGTTTGGTCATCTCACCCCCCTCAGTGAGCAGCAGGGAGGAGGAGGAGGAGGAGGGCCAATCTGCCCCGCCCCCTTTCCCTCTCCCCACCCCTGCTGGAGCCTGAGCTGGCAACTTCCCCAGACCCTAGGGCCCCCCCCCCCAGGCTTCGGTTCCTGGAGCTGCATCCTGCGAAGAGCTTTTGGCCCCATGGTCAGAGCCCCCCACCTCCCACCCCACAGTCTGAGGGCTCACCAGCCTTGGCTCCCTCCGCTCATCCCAGGAGCACTCCATGTCCCACCTCCCTGGTTCACTCGGGGTTCCGCTTTGCGGCTTTGGCATTGGCTATCCCCACTGCTTCTCTCTCCAGGGGTGGAATCCTGCAGACCTCTGGAATTCAGACTCCATGCTGAAAGCTTCCCTGGGCTCCTGTACCACCTTGATCTCATTTCAGGGCACACACCACATTTTTGCTTGGCTTAGAATTATTGGAGATCCTGTCTGTCTTTCCAGTGGGCTGAGAGCTCCTAGAACTCTGCCCTCCAGAAATAGAAGGGGAGCCACCTATGCCATTTTATTTTTTTTTAAAGATTTTATTTATTTGAGAGAGAGAGAATGAGAGAGAGAGAGCACATCAGAGGGGATAGGGTCAGAGGGAGAAGCAGACTCCCTGCCGAGCAGGGAGCCCGATGCAGGACTCGATCCTGGGACTCCAGGATCATGACCTGAGCCGAAGGCAGTCGCTTAACCAACTGAGCCACCCAGGCGCCCCACCTATGCCATTTTAAATGTTCTAGTAGTAACCACGTGTTCAAAAGTAAAAAGAGGGGGCGTCTGGGTGGCTTGGGTCATGATCCCAGGGTTCTGGAATGGAGCCCTGCATCAGGCTCCCTGCTCAGCGGGGAGTCTGCTTCTCCCCCTCCCTCTGCCCCTCCCTCTCCGCTCATGCTCTGTTTCTCCCTTTCTCTCTCTCAAATAAATAAATCTTAAAAAAAAAAGAAAAAGGTGATGTTAATTTTGATGATATATTTTATTTAACTCAATATATCAAAAATATCACTTCTACATGTAATCAATATAACAATTATTAATGTTATACATATATATTTAAAGATTTTTATTTTTGAGTAATCTCTACACCCAACGTGGTGCCTGAACTCATACCCCCAAGATCAAGAGTTGCACGATCTTCCAACTGAGCCAGAAGGGTGCCCCATTAATGCTATATTTTATATAGATTTTTTTTCAGACAAAGTCTTTGGAATTCAGTGGGTATTTTACACTTACAGCACCTCTCAATTTAGATTAGTCATGTGCTCAGTAGTCATGTAGTTAGTGGTGACCATATTGGACAATGAGGTTCTAAAGATCAGGGATGGAGCCCCGTGTCTATGAAAAGTCCAGATGGAGCCAGACAGCCTGGGTTTGAATACTAGGTCAATCACTAACTGTATGACCTTAGGACATGTCTCTTAACCGCTCCGTGTCTTAGTTGTCTCATCTGTAAAAGGGGCCTAACGAGCCTCCTAGGGGTAGTGTGAAGAGTATGTGAAGTGCTTAGGACAACATCTGGCACATAGTAGTAGCTGCTCAATAAAAGCTCGATGTCTTTGTCTCTGCATGATGCTAACCTTGGCCCCAAACCACTGTCAGCTGAAAGACTGAATGAAAGAAATAGCCTTTTCCCCTGCAGCAGATGGGAGCAGAAGTAAGCTGGGTGGAGTGAGTGAATTTTGTCTGGAGAAGTTGGAACGGGACCGGAGAAGAGAAGGCTGTGGGTGGGTGGCTGGCAGAAGGCTCTTCAGAAGGCCGGTTGGAGGTTTATAGCTGGGCTGCCATGGAATTCGGAGGCTTCAAAGAGCAGGGTGAGGTTTGGAAAACCGGCCGGCAGTGGGTGATAAGGAGTTTGCTGAGTGCTGGGAGAAAGGGACTAGTTAGGACAAATGGTCGGAGTCAGGCCCACCCACTTGCGGGTACCCTCCCTCGCTGGGGGCTGGCCTCTGGGAGAGGGAAGCGGGAACGGGCTGCGCGCTGCATTTTGAGGCCACAGCGCCCTCTGCTGGATCTGGGGACATGGGGCAGCAGCAGCAGTGAAGGGTGCTGGAAGTCAGCGGAGGGGGTGACAAAACTCTGTGCAGGCAAGTTCTGTACTACATGCGGTCCTTCCCGATCCCCAGTCACCCCCGAGGAGATCGCACAGTCGGAATCCCTTGACAAGGATGTAGGAAGTTTATTCAAAATGAGCAAACTCTGAATCTCTGAAGCGTGGGTTTCTATCCGTTCTTTATTTGCTCAGTCGGTATAAATGTGTACTATATTAATTTCTAGGGCTAGGAGTTCGAGACAAATATAATAATGGTGATAGTAATCATAACAAAGTCATCCTTGTGACAAAATCATAACGATATTATTATTACTATTGCAGCTAACGGTCACCTAGCCCTACTACGTGCCAGGTGCTATTCTCCCACGTAGCTCACAGATGGCAGAGCCGGACTGAACTGGGCCCGTGTGACACCAGGGGGTGTACACTGAACCGTCACGATACTTATTGCTTCTCTGAGGTAATCAACACTCTTTTCCCACTTATGTGAGATATGGTGAGTCCGGGTGCTTCAGGAATCTGGACATTTCCTATTTCTGTTTCTGATTCTTTGCTGCTGAATAATTTTAGAAAAATTAGGGCTAACATTTATTGATTTGTTGTGCACTAAATGTATGCCAGGCAGTGTGCTAAGCATACTGTTGGATTAGTGCTCTGAAGCCCCACAAAGAGAGGACCACTATTATTTCCCCCTCTTACACACAGGCAAGTGTATCAGTTTTCTTTTCTTTTTTTTTTTAAGATTTTATTTATTTTTTCGACAGAGAGAGACACAGCGAGAGAAGGAACACAAGCAGGGGGAGTGGGAGAGGGCTCTGCAGGGAGCCTGATGCGGGGCTCGATCCCAGGACCCCAGGATCATGACCTGAGCCGAAGGCAGACACTTAAAGACTGAGCCACCCAGGTGCCCCGTGTATCAGTTTTCTATTGCTGTATAACAAACTGCTGCAAACTTCATGGCTTGAAACAACACACATTTATTTTATTTTTTTAAGAATTTTATTTATTTGACAGAGAGAGAGCCTAAGCAGGGGGGAGAAGCAGCGGGAGAAGGAGAAGCACACTCCCCGCTGAGTAGGGAGCCTGATGCGGGGCTCGATCCCAGGACCCTGGGATCATGACCTGAGCTGAAGGCAGATGCTTAACCGACTGAGCCACCCAGGTGCCCACAACACACATTTATTGTCTCATAGTTTCTATGGGCTAGAAGTCCAGACGTGGTTTATGGAGTCAAGGTCTCACAAGGCAGCAGTCAAGATGTCTTCTGAATTGTTTTCTTATCTGGAGGTTTGACTGGAAAAGACACTGTTTCCAAATTTGAGCAGATTGTTGGCAAAATCCATTTCCTCCACAGAACAGGACTGAGACTGAAGGCAATTCCTTTCCACCTGGGCTTTCCCAATGTATCAGTCAGTGTCTTCCAGAGAAATAGCACCAGTAGGATGTGTGTGTGTCTAAAGATATTTATTCCAAGAAATTGGCTTACATAATTGTGAGGGCTGGCACGTCTGAAATCCATCGGGCAGATTGGCAAACTGGAAACTCTCAGACAGGAGCTGATGCTATAGTCTTGAGGCAGAATTTCTTCTTTATTCCTCAGGGAAACTTCGGTTTCATTTTTAAGGATTTTCAATTGATTGGATGAGCCCACCCACATTACCAAGAAGAATCTTTGCTTAAAGTCAACTGCTTGTCGATACTAACCACACATCTACAATTTATCTCCACAGCAACACCTAGGTACTGTGATCGAGTAACTGTGACCTCTACAGCTTCGCCCAGCTGACACACAACACTCACCGTCACACCTAGCGTGACCGTTTGCTTCCCCAAGCCAGCGAAGAGCATCTCTGGAGTGGGTTGGCTGGCAAGAGGTCGTCGTATATGATGTCATTAATCATGTCAGTGACAGCTCATTCCCTTTGCCATATCCTACAAAGTTAGAAGTAGGTCGTGGGTTATGTCCACAATCAAGGAAGAGGATCCCACAAAGGTGTGAACAGGAGGAGGTGAGGACGTCTGAGAATCTGTCCTCCACAGAAGCTAAGGCTCGGGGAGGTTGGGGAAAAGCCCAGGATAAGGCAGTGGTGAAGCCGGTGGCCCGTCAGTGGCTCTGCTAACAGCCATCTGCTCCGCTCTTTGCTGGCCCCATTTCCATGTGCTCGCTCGGGTGTTGAGCCCAGGTTCCTATCGCTGCCTCATCCGCTTTCCCCAGAGAACCTGGCCTCTCCTAGGTGACGCCATCACATACAGGCTGAGGATGCCGGATCTGGGCCTCCCGGCCCCAGACTGGTTCTCATCTGCCTGTATTTCTCCTTGGGTGTGGGCATGTCTCCAACAGTTGGGGGGAAAGGCGCTGGTCAGCTCTCCACGTCGGCTCGGCCACCAGCTCTCTGAGGACCCTGCCAAGTCCCTGGACCTCTGCCTCGCAGGTTCCTGGGCCCTCCCTTCTCACACCCGCACCTCCAGGCCTGTCCGTCTACTCTCTCCCACATCGGCCCGCCGCGCTCCCGCCGCCCTGTCTTTCAGTGAGAACCCTGGAGTAGCTCTCGACTTTCACTCCCAACTCCTTCCAGCACATTCTGCCCCGCAGCTGGAACTCTTCGGTGACTTTCCCCAGCTCTTGGCATCCGTGGTGAGCTCTTCAGTCTGACCCGCCCGTCCCTGTGTGGTGGGCTGGTTCACACCCCCAGCCTCCCTTCCCGGCCACACAGTTCCATGAAAGCAGAGACTAGGTGCCACCGTGGCACCAGCACCAAGCACTGGGCCTGGCCCCCAGGGGAAGCCAACACATACCTGAGAAGTGACAGCAGTGCTGTGTGGAAGAGTAGGGGGAAGCAGGCAACCCTTAAGGTCCTGCTTGTGGTCCTTCTAACCTCTGGCTGCTTCATCCGATGACACTAAGCTCAGGCAGCCAGGTGTACGGTGACGAGATTCCACTGGATCCCCGAATGGGCCACACTAGGCCTTACTGCTATTTCCGTGCCTCTGTTTCTATTCCTTGGTGATTATGCTATAAATTACAGCCCCTATTTACATACGGGGCATGTCGTTGGGCCTGTACCCTAAAAACTACAATGTGCATCAAAATCCAAAGTTAATCAGTACCTTTAATTACCTTTCTCCTGGACCACAGAGCACTTGAACGTCGTTTATCATTTATATAGTACATTTTAATTCTCTTTTTTAACCACCCTGGGCATTATTATTATTGTTTATATAGTCAATGCTTGTTTAGATTTATGTACCTACCTGTTCACTTCTTTTTGTGGAAAGATTTTATTTATTTATTTGAGAGAGAGAGAGAGAGAAAAGGGGGAGGGGCAGAGGGAGAAGGACAAGCAGACTGAGCCCTGAGCAGGGAGCCAGACGTAGGGCTCGATCTCACAACCCTGAGATCATGACCTGAGCCAAAACCAAGAGTTGGACACTTAAGCACCTGAGTCACCCAGGTGCCCCTTCACTTCTTTTTAAAATTATTATTATTATTATTAAGATTTTATTTATTTGACAGAGAGAGACACAGCGAGAGCAGGAACACAAGCAGGGGGAGTGGCAGAGGGAGAAGCAGGCTTCCCGCGGAGCAGGGAGCCCGATGTGGGGCTCGATCCCAGGACCCTGGGACCATGACCCGAGCTGAAGGCAGACGCTTAACGACTGAGCCACCCAGGCACCCCTAAAATTATTTTTTTATTAGGATATCATTCACCACTTTATTTTATGTTTAAGATTTTGTTTATTCATTTGACAAAGAGAGAGAGAGCGAAAGAGCATAAGCAGGGGGAGAAGCAGAGGGAGAGGGAGAAGCAGGCTCCCCGCTGAGTAGGGAGCCCGATGCGGGGCTCAATCCCAGGACCCCGGGATCCTGACCTCAGCCGAAGGCAGATGCCTAACTGGCTGAGCCACTCAGGCGCCCTATTTTATTTTATTTTTTAAGTATTTTATTTACTTATTTGAGAGAGCAAGCCTGAGCAGGGGGAGGGGCAGAGGGGAAGAGACAAGCAGACTGCCCCCCTACCCCTGCTGAGTGGGGAGCCTGACGCGAGGCTGTATCCCAGGACCCCGAGATCATGACTTGAGCTGAAGTCAGACACTTAACCGACTGAGCCACCCAGGGCCCCTCATTCACCATTTTAAATGTACAGTTCAGTGGTCTTTAATATATTACACAGTTGTGCAACTGTCACCACTACCTAATTCCATAATATTTTCATCAACCCAAAAAGAAATCCTGTACTCATTAGCGGCCACTCCCCATTCTTTTCTTCCTGTAGCCCCTGGCAACCACGGATCTACCTCCTGTCCGTGTCTATGGATTTGCCTATTCTCGACATTTCATAGAAATGGAATCGCACAATATGTGGCCCTCTGTGTTTGGCTTCTTTCATTGAATACAATGCTTTCAAGGTTCATCCATGTACTAATATGTATCATACTTAATTCTTTTTGTGACTGATTCCATTGTCTGGACAGACCACAATTTGTTTATGTATTCATCAGTTTATGGCATTTGGGTTGTTTTTACTTTTTGGTTATTATGAGTAATGCTGCTATGAACATTCATGTGCAAGTGTTCATTTCTTCTTGCATCTCAGACCTTCTGTGTTTGATCACTTTCCTTCTGTCTGAATTGCATCCTTTAGAATTTCCTTCAGTGAAGCTCTGCTAATGGCAAACTCTCTTAGTTTTTACTTGTTTGAAAATTTACTCTTGAACTCTAGGTCAGAAGTTATTTAATTTTTTTAGAAGTTATTTTTTTAAGTAATCTCTACACCCACAACCCTGAGATCAAGAGTTGCATGCTCTACCAACTGAGCCAGCCAGGTACCCCAGAAATTATTATTATTTTTTTAAAGATTTTATTTATTTATTTGACAGAGAGAGACACAGCAAGAGAGGGAACACAAGCAGGGGGAGTGGGAGAGGGAGAAGCAGGCTTCCCGCGGAGCAGGGAGCCCCATGTGGGGCTCGATTCAGGACACTGGGATCATGACCTGCCCCAAAGGCAGACACTTAACGACTGAGCCACCCAGGCCCCCCAATTATTTTTTTTAAGATTTTATCTATTTATTTGATCGAGAGAGAGAGAGAGAGAGTGCGAGAGAGAGCACACGAGCAGCAGGGAGGGGCAGAGGGAGAGGCAGAGGGAGAAGCAGACTCCCCGCTGAGCAGGGAGCCCGGATGCGGACTTGATCTCAGGACCCTGCGATCATGACCTAAGCCCAAGGCAGACGCTTTAACCACTGGAGCCACCCAGGCGCCCCCAGAAATTATTTTCTTTCAGCATGTTCAAGATATCATTCCACTTTCTTCTAGTTTCCATTACTGCTGACGAGAAGGCTGTTCAAGCTTTTCCTTCTAGGGGCACCTGGGTGGCTCAGTCGGTTAAGTGTCTGCTTCGGCTCAGGTTATGATCTCTGTCTTCAGCTCAGGTCATGATCTCAGGGTCTTGGGACCGAGCAAGGAGCCTGATTCAGGACTTAACCCGAGGCCCCTGGGATCATGACCTGACCTGAAGGTAGATGCTTAACCAACTGAGCCACCCAGGCGCCCCTACATGTGGATTCTATTTTATTTACTTGACTTGGGATTCTCTGGGCTTCCGGAACTAGTGGATTGATGCCTCACCAGTATTGGAAAATTCTTAACCATTATCTTTCAAATCTTGCCCTTGCCACATTCTCTGGTCATTTCCTTCTAGAACTCTGATTAAGCTATGTTAGACAGTTTCAATGTATCCTCCATGTCTCTCAAACTCTTTTCTCTTTTTGCCCCTCTTTTCTGCATTCAGGGTCACTTCTGCTCCATATTCCAGTGCCTTTCTGGGATTCCATTTTCCCTTAGGGTTTGCCCTGGAAATTTGTAACTCTGTTGTCATATATTTGTGATATTGTTTTTTTTAAAGATTTTATTTATTTATTTGAGAGAGAGAATGAGAGAGAGAGAAAGGTCAGAGGGAGAAGCAGACTCCCCGCTGAGCAGGAAGCCCGATGCGGGACTCGATCCCAGGACTCCAGGATCATGACCTGAGCCGAAGGCAGTCGCCTAACCAACTGAGCCACCCAGGTGCCCTATTTGTGATATTGTTAAGGAGATGTTTAAAATCTTTTATAAAGCATTTGCAGTTGCTTTCATTGGGAAGGTCGGTCTGAATAACTTAGCCTGTCATTACTAGAAATGGAAGTCCCACCATCTTCCTCATTCCCTCTGCTTGGTATATATTCTCCCTTCCCTGCTGACCCAAACTGGAACCACTCTCCAAAGACAGCCTCCAATTCCACCTTTCCACCGGCGCTCTTCCTTCCTGCCCCTTTTGAGCCTTCCTACCCCAGAACTAGAACTGATTTGTCTTCCCTTCAGTGGCAGCACCTTGGGACTTCTCTTGCATTGTTTACTTATCAAGTAAACTTATGGATTGATTTATTGTCTCCCACACTAGATGTTCAGCTCAGGAAAGGCAGGAAGAGCCCCTACCAGAGGCTCCAGATCCTGGCAAACCAGCAGGTGTGGTGGGGATGGGAGAAATTCAAGTTCAGGAAGTTTGAAGTAGTTTCTGATTCTGACCAGGCATTTGGGGGTGCAGTTCAAGACTCCTCCCTGAAACTGCTTCATTAAACCCCTGTTGGCCCTAACGGACCTCCTCCCCAGAGCTGGAGGCTGGTTGGAGAGGGAGACTCTAGGAAACCCAGGGTCTGAGATCTCCTTGGCCTGGCGAGGAGGATCGAAGGCTCGAAGGCGCCTGCATTACCTCAATATGTCAGCAGGTGGCAGCACACACATACCCATTGCAGCCCTGGGAGCTCTTTTGCACACTTCCTGGTAGGCCGGGACCTAACTGGGCACTAGGGAGGGAGTGTGACCGCCCCAAGTTGGACTCGACCCAAGGGCCAAAACAGGATACGGTAAACAATCTCCCCTCTAATTCTCCCTGTTCCCTTTCCCCCTGAGTCCCCTGCTACCGCAATATCCACCAAACTCATTTCCAGTCCAGTGTTCCTTGCCCCCTTAGTCTCTGCCCTTGCTGTACCACCTTCTGAAGTGCCTTCCCTTTCAATCGCTCTCCTAACCGTTCTCAGCTCAAAAATTTTTTTTGAATTGGTTACAACGACCTTAAATTTTGTATTGTATATCTATATAGTCTGGTTTCTCTTCAGATCGAATAAATCTTTCGCCTTTTAAACTTTATATATGATAATGAGCACCAAGGAAAGTATGAGAAAGAGCAGAGCCTTACCAAGTGTGAGAACAGACCATGAAGCCGCCGTAATTAAATCGATACTGCATTGATATGGGTACAGACAAATCGATCAGAACAGAATAGAGAATCTAAAATCAAGCCCCACTATATATGAAATTCTTTTTTTTTTAAAGATTTTTTTCATTTGAGAGAGAGAGAGAAACAGAGCACAAACAGGGGAGAGGCAGAGGGAGAAGGAGAGGGAGAAGCAGACTCCCTGCACTCTTGGATATTGTTGGATATTATTGAGCTAAGGAGGTGGTGCAGCCGCCCTGGAGAGTAACCCAGTATCATCTATTACAATAAAAAAAAAAAAAAAAACCCTTCTTTAACTGAACAATCCCACTCTTGGGAATTTATCCCAGGGAAATAAAACCTCTGACACATAGCAACAAGCGGACAAGGATGCTCAGTGTAGCATTAGTTGTGAAGACACTGGAAACAGGGGAGCCTGGGTGGCTCAGTCGTTAAGCGTCTGCCTTCGGCTCAGGTCATGGTCCGAGGGTCCTGGGATCGAGCCCCGCATCGGGCTCCCTGCTCCACAGGGAGGCTGCTTCTCCCTCTCCCACTGCCCCTGCTTGTGTTCCCTCTCTTGCTGTGTCTCTGTCTGTCAAATAAATAAATAAAATCTTAAAAAAAAAAAAGACACTGGAAACAGAGTGAATGTCAATCAGTGAATGGTTGAACAAACGGTGACGATGGCATATTAGGCAGTCTTTAAAAAAGAATGAGAGCTGTACGAATTGTCTTTAAAACTACCAACAAAATATTACATATACATTTATACATGTGTGTATACAATTATATGAGAATTAAAAAATGGATGCATACAAACTGGGTTGTAGATGTGGGCTACCTGGTTGGGGGAAAAGGAGAGGGAAAGCCAAGTTTTAAAAGAAGACAAAGAAAATTCTTAAAAAAAAAACAACACAAGGTTTGGAAGATATGATTACACTGAAGTGTCTAGGTAAAATTGTTTATGATGATATGTGGAGAAAATAAAGAGAGAAAAAAAAAACAGGAAAAAAATCTATTTCAGATCTTCAACATCTTCCCCTGTCAAGGAGAGTTGACCTCTTTGGAGTTGCACCTCTGAACCCACACTGTGCTTTTTTTTTTTTAAGATTTATTTATTTGAGAGAAAGAGCGTGCCCATGTGTGCATATGCACATGCCTGAGCAAGGTAAAGGGGCCAAGAGAGTCTTAAGCAGACTCCACGCTGGGCTTGATGCAGTGCTAGATGCGGGGCTCAAACCCACGAACCTGAGATCACAACTGAAGTGGAAACCAAGAGTCGATGTCCAACCAACGGCGCCCCCCAGGCGCCCCCCTCACTGTGCTTCTTACAGGTTCCCTCCTATCCCCACACCTGACCAGTGGACATTAATAATTCTATCTAATGTGTGTCTCCCCCAGCATCTGGGTTGTCCCGGGGGTCACAGGCTATTTCCTAAATGTCCTAGCACAGATAATAGTAAGGTTAAATTTTCAGTAAATCTCACGAAGTGATTACTTCGTCATTCAGCCTGAAGAATCTGCAGAGGGAAGGAGAATGCCTTGGCCCTTTGCCTTTTAGAAATTCTTAGAACAGTTGGCTTCAAATTTTCATGAGCATCAGAATCATGTTTTAGGAGGTGGGGTTGGTATTTTGATTTGGCAGAACTGGGGTGGGACACCATAGTTTGCATTTTTAACAAACACTCCCATGTTATTCTGACCCCATTTTGAGAATCTCCTCTAAAGTCAAGATCCATATAGACAATTGATTTTCTTTTTTTCATCTCCATTTAAATTCTCAGAGACATTTCAGACTTAGCGTGTCTAAAGTGCAACTCTCGGGGTGCCTGGCTGGCTCAGGCAATGGAGTTTGGAACTCTTGATCTCGGGGCTGTGGGTTCAAGCCCCAGGTTGGGTGTAGAGATTACTTAAAAAATAAAAGCTTTAAATAAATAAAATACAACTCTTGATACCCTCCCAAATTTGTCCACCACCCACACAACCTTCCCAATCCCAGCAAATGTTTCCACATTCCACCTAGTTACTCACACCAGGAACCCGGAATTTTTTTTTTTAAGGTAAACTCTACACCTGTTGAGGTGGGGCTCAAACTCATGACCCCAAGATCAAAAGTCACATGCTCTACCGACCGAGCCAGCTGGTACCCCCGGAAGTCATTCTTGATTCCACCCTTTTCCTCATCCTCAACATCGAATCCATTTCCTTCTTGCCAATTCTTCAAAATGTATCTTACATTGCCTTCTCTCTGTCTCTACTGCCACCATCTTAGTCCGGGTGGCCGCCATGGAGTTTATTGCGATGGCAGCTTATTTGATCTCCCCATTTCCATTCTTGCCTCCTGACAATCCATATTTTACACAAGCAATGATAGATCTCTTTTATTTATTTATTTATTTATTTATTTATTTATTTATTTATTTATTTATTTAAAAATAAGCTCCACACCCAGTGTGGGGCTTGAACTCACAACCCTGAGATCGAGTCACATGAGTCACGCTCTACCAACTGAGCCAACCAGGCGCCCCTGATGGACCTCTGGAAAATGTAAATAGGGTCACATTACTCCTCCTCCTCAAATCTGCCGAAGATTTCCCTTGTGTGTGGAGTAAGCTCCAGCTTCTTGCTGTGACTTCATGGCCCCGCTCAGTGAGGTGGTCCCTGCTTCCCTTTCCACTTCACCTCTAAATTCTCTTCCCCCATTCCTTGTGGTTCCTCTCACCTGGACTGGCTACAGGGCCCAGTAGGAAATGAAAATGTGGGGCACTTTCTCAAAAGTTCTTAAGAATTTCAAGATGTAACAGTTAAACTCAGCGTGGGTTGAACCAAGTGTGGAGCATTAACCCAAGGCTGGAGCCTTTCTGAGTACGGAGCCTTGTGCTACCGGCCCTGTCCCTACTTGGAACTGTTGGCCCCAGTTTATAATACCCGGCTCTCAGCTCAAATGTTACATCTGTGGCATTGCCACTGAATTTAAAGTAGCTTCACCCAGTTCCTCTCAATCACATCCCCCCGTATCACAGCACTGGGTGTTCATATCTCCTCTGCACCCGGCCCTCTCCGAAATGATCTCATTTGTTTACTTGTGTATTGTGTCTCTTCCCACTCCCCCCACTGCCAGAACATAAACTCAATGAAGGACCTTTCCTGCCAAGTCACTTCTGTATCTCCAGCACTCAGAGCTTCAGACTAGGCACACAATAAATGTTTCATGAATAAAGGAATAAATGTGCTAATGAATGCCCTCCAGGAAGCTGGTGTAGCATACTGACCACCCACCGTAGAGGGATCCTACAGCCAGCAGGGTTTTGTTTGTTTGCTTGTTTAATTATTTAAATTATTTTTTAAAGATTAATTTTTTTGTTTTTTTAAAGATTTTGTTGATATATCAGAGAGAGGGAGAGCATGAGGTGGGGGAGGGGGACAGAGGGAGAGGGAGAAGCAGACTCCCTGCTGAGCAGGGAGCAGGGAGCCCGATGCGGGGCTCAATCCCAGGACCCTGGGATCATGACCTGAGCCCAAGGCAAATGCTTAAACAACTGAGCCACCCAGGCGTCTGCCCAACGTTTTTTTTTTTTTTTTTATTATTATTAAGTAAACTCTACCCCTTGCAGGGCCTGGACTCACAACCCCGAGATCAAGAGTCATGTACTCCTCCAGCTAAGCCAGCCAGGCTCCCCTATTTTTTTTCTTTGAGTTGCATTTGAATGCCTTTGGGCATTGCAAATACCATAGGCTGCTTTCTTTCCACTGTCTTAAATTCTGTCCCAATTCACACCCTTGAGCTCCTGTCTTTGCTCCGTGTGAGCAGGGATGAACACGTCACATTTGAATCTCAGTAGCTGGGTGATCAAGAACAAATTATTTGACCTCTCTGAGTCTTTCCTCTTCATTTGCCCAATAAAGATAATGTTGTTGTCAACTAGTTGGATTATTTTGAGATTAAATGAAATAATACCCATAAATTGCATGTAAATACTAAAATGTGGAGTAAGGGCTACTTAAGCTATTCGTTTAAGAAAGGCAGTGGTGAACACTCTGGAAAACAGTATGGAGGTTCCTCAGACAGTTGAAAATAGAGCTACCATACGATCCAGCAATTGCACTACTGGGTATTTACCCCAAAGATACAAACGTAGGGATCCGAAGGGGTACGTGCACCCCAATGTTTATAGCAGCAATGTCCACAATAGCCAAACTGTGGAAAGAGCCAAGATGTCCATCGACAGATGAATGGATAAAGAAGATGTGGTATATATACACAATGGAATATTATGCAGCCATCAAAAGGAATGAGATCTTGCCATTTGCCACGACGTGGATGGAACTGGAGGGTGTTATGCTGAGTGAAATAAGTCAATCAGAGAAAGACATGTATCCTATGACCTCACTGATATGAGGAATTCTTAATCTCAGGAAACAAACTGAGGGTTGCTGGAGTGGTGGGGGGTGAGAGGGATGGGGTGGCTGGGTGATAGACATTGGGGAGGGTATGTGCTATGGCGAGTGCTGTGAATTGTGCAAGACTGTTGAATCACAGATCTGTACTTCTGAAACAAATAATGTAACATATGTTAAGAAAAAAGAAAAAGAAGAAGATAGCAGGAGGGGAAGAATGAAGGGGAGTAAGTCGGAGGGGGAGACGAACCAGGAGAGATGATGGACTCTGAAAAACAAACTGAGGTTTCTGGAGGGGAGGAGGGTGGGGGGATGGGTTAGCCTGGTGATGGGTATTGAGGAGGGCACGTTCTGCATGGAGCACTGGGTGTTATGCACAAACAATGAATCATGGAACGCTACATCAAGAACTAATGATGTAATGTATGGTGATTAACATAACAATAAAAAATTAAAAAAAAACCAAACTAAATCCTGCAAAAATAAAAAATAAAAAACACACCAAAAAAAAAAAGAAGAAGAAGAAGAAAGGCAGTGGTGAAATGGGAAGGATATGGGGTTCTGGTTCTAGCTCTTCACCTACTACATATATGACCTTGGCCAAGTGACTACCTGCCTTAGCCTCCATGTCCTCTTTCACAAAATGGTGGAAGCTATGTAGTAACAGCTATTTTACCAGTGTTGGTGGGATTATCAGAGAAAGTTTGAATGGAAGGTATGAGTTATTCTTACCTTTCCCTGTAGGAGCAGTGGGAGGGAGCCTAGGAAGGGCCCAGGGACAGTCCCTCACGTAGCCACCAGGGACCTGCTCTCCCTCACATTGTACCCAGAACTCCTCAGGAGACACAGCTGGGTCCACAGGGCCCAAACAGAGACAGCTCTTGGTTTCACCATCCCAAATGTCTCTCCATGATGAGAAAGGAACAAAAGTTTGATTTCACAGATAAGCAAGGCAACTTCCCCCAACCCTGCAAAACCGAACAAACAGATAAATAAAATAGTTACCCACATTTGTGCCTTCCACGATGTGCAGGTTCCAGCTTATGGAGTCTAAGACATGCTATCCCCAAACATGGCACGGTGACATATTGAATATTTCAAACTAAAGGAATTCAAGACATGGCAGATGGACAAAGTGTTTTCTTTCTATTTATTTATTTATTTATTTACTTAAGACAGAGAGAATGAGAGAGAGAGAGAGAGAGCACATGAGAGGGGGGAGGGTCAGAGGGAAAAGCAGACTCTCTGCAGAGAGCCTGATGCGGGACTCGATCCAGGGACTCCTGGATCATGACCTGAGCCGAAGGCAGTCGCTTAACCAACTGAGCCACCCAGGTGCCGGGACAAAGGGTTTTCTAACGCCCTGAAGCAGGTCATAAAACTGTCATGTGAGAAGTGTTCTCTCTAGACCTGGAGGAAAGAAGCACGCTTATCTCTGAAGACTGAGGGGTACAGGGAAGAATCTGAATGAACAGGCCTTGCTACATTTCTCTCCGTTTACAGTATTTATCTGGTACTCTATCCTAGCATATCTCTCTCCCATCAAACCTAGCAGAAAGCCACTCAGGTTTAACTATTTCTTTGGGTCTTCATTTCCTTCTGAAGGCGCCCATGTCACTTAAAACTTACATTAAATAAATCTATATGCTTTTTGTCTCGTCAGTCTGCCTTTTGTTACAGGGTTTCCAGGGGAGAACTTAAAAAGGTAGAGGAAAAGATATTTTCCTTCTCCCACACAGCCCTCTATCCATATTTACTGACCCTACATCCTCGCAGGCTGTGGGGGCCCATCAATCAATCCCACTCTTGCCATTTGCTTACCAGAAGTCTAACCGTGGGTGAGGATGAGCATGTGGGGAGGTCTGGAGGGAAGGAGGGCCTCCTAAGCCTGCCCTAGCTCTTTCCTCCTTTGCCCTCAGCGCCCTGCCCTTCTCCTGCTCTCATCAGCCATCAGCTTCAACCTTCACAGTGCTGGTCTTTCCCTATGCCAGTTCCCACTGGACAAATATCTGGTCTGGTGTCAGGGAGCGGAGGTTTAGAGGTGGGGGCTCTTGACCCAGGCCGACCCTGTTTGAATCCAGACTCCACTTCTTACTAGGAGTTTGGCTTTGGGTAAATAAGCCTCCGTTTCTTCACTTGGAAAATGAGAAAAAAGCTAATCATAATACCTACTTCATAGGGTGGCTGTCTGTGAGCATCAAATGAGATAATGTATGTGATGCTATTAGCATGGTGCATGCATGACACATAGTAACTCCCCCCCCCCGCCAAGGTTGCTAAATAGGGATAAACTTTTAAAATATCGAACAACTGGGCGCCTGGGTGGCTCAGTTGGTTAAGCAACTGCCTTCAGCTCAGGTCATGATCCTGGAGTCCCGGGATCAAGTCCCACATCAGGCTCCCTGCTCTGCGGGGAGTCTGCTTCTCCCTCTGACCCTCTTCCCTCTCGTGCTCTCTATCTCTCATTCTCTCTCTCTCAAATAAATAATAAAATAAAATCTTTTTAAAATATCGAACAACTGTTCTCCTTGGCCAAATATAGAACAATCTGAGTACCAGATTGTTTTGGTCTCTTTTCTATGTTGTCTTATCCCTCCAATAAGTGAAACAACAGAGAATCGACTGGTGTGGACATTTTTTTAAATCACCAAATTGAATTTTTTTTTTAAAGATTTTATTTATTTATTTGACAGAGTGAGCACAAGCAGGGGGAGCAGCAGGCAGAGGGAGAAGCAGACTCCCCGCCGAGCAGAGAGCCCAATGTGGGGCTCGATCCCAGGACCCCGGGATCATGACCTGAGACAAAGGCAAACGCGTAACTGACTGGGCCACCCAGGAACCCCTCAACAAATTGAATTTTTGTTTTTAATTGAAGTAATATATATCCATAGGCTAAAAAGTCAAACTATTCTACATGGTTTTCTAGGGAAAATGGCAGTCTTTTTTCTTCGTTCATCTCATCCCTAATTCTTTTTTTTTTTTTTTAGATTTTTATTTATTTTTTGACAGAGAGAGGCAGTGAGAGAGGGAACACAAGCAGGGGGAGTGGGAGAGGGAGAAGCAGGCTTCCGGCTGAGCAGGGAGCCCGATGGGGGGCTCCATCCCAGGACCCTGGGATCATGACCTGAGCCGAAGGCAGATGATTAGTCATCTGAGCCACCCAGGCAACCCCCCAAAATAAAATCTTAAAAAAATTTTTTTCTTATAATTTTCTCCCTTGAGGTTAATTTTCTTTCCTTCCTTCTTCCTTTCTTCCTTCCTTATTTGCTTCGTTTTCTGTATTCTTTTTTTTTTAAGATTTTATTTATTTATTTGACAGAGAGAGGGGGAGAGTAGAAGCAGGGGGAGCAGCAGAGGGAGAGGGAGAAGCAGGGTCCCCACTCAGCAGGGAGCCTGAGGCGGAGCTCAAGCCAGGACTCGATCCTAGGATCCTGGGATCATGAGCTGAGCCAAAGGCAGATGCTTAACCGACTGAGCCACCTAGGCGGCCCCTCCCTTTTTAAAAGATTTTATTTATTTATTTGAGAGAGAGAGAGTAAGTGGAGGGGGGAGTAGAGGAATAAGCAGACTCCCCACTGAGCAGGGCCTATATCCCAGGACCCTGAGATCATGACCTGAGCTGAAGGCAGACACTTTTTTTTTTTTAATTTTATTTATTTGACAGAGAGAGACACAGCGACAGAGGGAACACAAGCAGGGGGAGAGGGAGAGGGGGAAGCAGGCTTCCCGCAGAGCAGGGAGCCCAATGCGACTGAGCCACCCAGGCGCCCCTGAAGGCAGACACTTGACCAACTGAGCCATCCTGGCGCCCCTTGGTTTTCTATATTCTTGTCACTGATTTTCCCCTCCAAACACTTTGGAGAAGTCTAAAAGTCTCTTTCAGACCTGCTAGTATTCCATCAGGTTTCTTTCTAGCTTGGCAACAACCTTCCTGGGGCCTCTGTTCTCCTGTGTTCTCCTGTGTTCACCTGGATTGGGTGTTTTTAGGCCAGCTACACAGTTGTCATCCTGGAATGACTCTACACGCTCACCCTGGGAATTCTCTTCACTTCTTTCTCAGGTTGGATCTCTGACTTCCGGATCTCAAGTCTCCCTCTTTCTTGTTATACTTCCTTGTTTTGCTGCAGAGCATTCTTTAGTGGCTTCCAGAGAAAGAGACCACGGAAAATAGATTTTTTTGAGAGCTTGCAGGTCTAAATGTCATTTTCCCCCTTCACGGTTGAGTAATGATTTGGGTGGATATAGATTTCTAGGTTTAAAACCCTCTTCTCTCGGGCGCCTGGGTGGCTCAGTCGTTAAGCGTCTGCCTTCGGCTCAGGTCATGATCCCAGTGTCCTGGGATCGAGTCTCACATCCGGCTCCCTGCTCAGTGGGAAGCCTGCTCTCCCTCTCCCACTCCCGCTGCTTGTGTTCTTGCTCTCACTGTCTCTGTCAAATAAATAAATAAATAAATAAATAAAATAAAATCTTAAAAAAAACCCTCTTCTCAGAATTTTCAGGGCATTACCCCTTAGTCTGGTGTTTTGGAGAAAAAGATCATTCCAATTCCCTATCCTTCATATGTGACTTATTTTTCCTCTTTGAAAACCTGTAAAAGCTTCTCTTTATCTTATGTGTCCTGAAATTTCACAATGCTGTACCCGGCAGCAAGCTATTTTTCCACCCATTGTGCTGGGCCCTCTCAGTTTAGACACTCAGGCCCTTAGAACCGGAAAAAGTTTACATGTTATTTCTTAATATGCTCTTCCTTCCATTTTTTCCTCCATTCTTTCTGGAAACTCTGCTGCTATTCAGATATTGGATTGATCCTCATATTTTCTTATCTGTTTTTCCTATTTTTCTTCTCATCTATTCAGAAAATACTTAGTGCCTATTATGTGTCATTTATTATTCTAGGGGTTAGGGATATAGAAGGGAATAGAACTGAAAGAATTTCTGCTCTCTTGGAGCTTACATTACATATTAGAAAGTGGTAAGTACTATGGAGAAAAATAAAATTAGGGAAAGAGGCTAGGAAGTTCAGAATACTGAGCTCTGTGATTTTAAACAGGGTGATCAGGGAAGATCTTACTGAGAAACTAACATTCAAGTAAAGACCAAAGGATGAGGGGGCAAGCCATGTGGGTGGATATCTGGAAAAGAATGAGGCAGAAAGAACAACATATACGTAGCCCCTAAGTGGGGCAGGCTGACACAGGAGCAGGCCTGTGGGATCAAGTTATAGCCAGGAGGTCAGTGTGCCCAGGGAGGAGGGACACAACGGGCAGAGCGGAATGAGGTCTGAGAGGTGAGGTGATGATGGCCTTTAGTGTGAATGACCAGGAAAGCCACTGGAGGGTTGCAGCAGAGGACTTATGTAATCTAATTGACCTTGGATGATGGTGGCTTTTTATTGTTTTCTGGGAGATTTCTGCAATTTTATTTCCTAACTCTTCTATTGAATTTTTCATTTCTGCTTAAGACATTTTTTCTAAAGATTTTATTTATTTATTTGACCCAGAGAGAGAGCTAGAGAGGGAACACAAGCAGGGGGAGCAGGAGAGGGAGAAGCAGGCTTCCCACTGAGCAGGGAGCCCGATGCGGGGCTCAATGCGGGGCTCCATCCCAGGACCCTGGGATCATGACCTGAGCCGAAGGCAGACACTTAATGACTGAGCCACCCAGGCGCCCCTCTGCTTAAGACATTTTAACTTTCAAAAAGTTACTTCTTAATCTCTGAATATTCTTTGTTGGCATCCTATGCTTCCTGATGTGGTCCCTTATTTCCTGAGGTAATCTCATATCTCTGTGGGTATTGATTACCATTCTTTTGATGGCTTCTTTTATTACTTCCATTATCTCTGGTTCCTCTGAATTCTCCTTGCTGTTTTTGTTTTGTTTTGTTTTGGGGTGGGGGTGTTTCTGTCTTACAGGTTTTTTTTTTTTTAAGATTTTATTTATTTATTTGACACAGAGAGAGAGACAGCGAGAGAGGGAACACAAGCAGGGGGAGTGGGAGAGGGAGAAGCAGCAGGCTTCCCACTGAGCAGGGAGCCCAATGCGGGGCTCGATCCCAGAACCCTGGGGATCATGACCCGAGCTGAAGGCAGACGCCCAACGACTGAGCCACCCAGGCGCCCTTAACAGGTTTCTTTTAATGTCTGATTATTTTTGGCTATCCATTCATACATAACAGCTGAGTGGAAGATCTGTGTGACTGGGGATTCTAGAATGATGGACTCTTCTGTGGGATATCTGGGTTGGAACATGACCTTTATACGTTGAGACTCCACTCCTATTTTTGGTATGTGTAGGTTTTTTCCCACTAAGATGGAAGAAGCCTTCTCTGACCTGAATGTTAGCTTTTACCAAATCTTCCCATTTACGGCATGGTATCTCTTTCCTTATCTGTGCCAGATATGTTAGTCTCTTTGTTTAGTCTTTTCAGAGGAGAACCTTCCAGTTTACTGCCTGGGTGGGAAAGGGGTTTAGAGTTTGAGTGCTCTCTAAACTACCTCGTAACAAGTCCTGTTTTCAACTCCATCCACACCCTCATCTTGGTACCTAGTGATTCCAAATCCTGAATCTTTGTGGTACACCTTAGCATTAGTCAACTTGTTCCTAACTTCCCCACTCTAGGACTTTGTTTTCTCTATTCTACTAGAATCATTTCCATTTATCTGTGCTCTCTAGCTTCCAAAGTGTTTTTTTTCTTTTTAAGATTTTATCTTTATTTTTTAAATATTTTTTTAAATTTTTTTTTTGAGAGAGAGAGAATGGGAGATAGAGAGCACGAGAGGGAAGAGGGTCAGAGGTAGAAGCCGACTCCCTGCTGAGCAGGGAGCCCGATGTGGGACTCGATCCCCAGACTCCAGGATCATGACCCGAGCCGAAGGCAGTCGCTTAACCAACTGAGCCACCCAGGTGCCCCTATCTTTTTAAGATTTTATTTATTTGACAGAGAGAGAGACAGAGAGAGAGAGAGAGCCAGAGAGCACAAGCAGGGGGAATGCAGAGGGAGAGAGAGAAACAGGCTCCTGGCCAAGCAGGGAGCCCAATGGGGGCTCAATCCTAGGCTCCTGGGATCACGACCCCATCAGAGTCATCTTAGTAGGGCTGGGAGAGGGAGAAGAGGTAAATGTGTCATGTGTATCCCTGTGATTCAATCTGACACATTTACCCTCAATCTTTTTACAATGTTTACAGTCTGTGTTCAGCCTCTCCTTAGTTCTTTTCATTGCTTACAATTGTATTCGATTTGGACTGGGGGTTGGATGAGGCAAAGGGTAACAAAGGAATAGAAGATACACATCCTTTCAAAAATTTACATTCCACTCGACTCTCTCAGGGTAGGGTAAGGGCTATTTTCCATTTTGTGATTTCTGTGAACTACTCGTTCCAAAAGCAGGGAAGTCCTTATACCCCTCCTACGTGTTTTATGTATTTTGGCTGAGGGAGCTGGAGGGCCGGGTGGGGTGCTCAGGAAAGCCAAAGGATGGAAAAATCTGAATCATAACCCATACAGTCATTGCCGGGGCCTGGGCAGTAGAGATTACCAAATTCAATTTCCTTATTTTATAAAAAAGAAACTGAAACCCAGAGAACTTTACTTGATTTGGATCAACTTTGGTCTCTTGAAAAATACTCACTCTAATAATATCTTAAAAATGGCAACTCTTAGCCCTCAAGGGGCCTGTGGGTCTAATGTTCCCTTTGCTCCAAGGCTGCGGGGAGGTGGGGGTGGAGCCTTGTTCCTTGCTTTTCCTCAAAGGCCAAAGGTCATTTCAGAGGTCTCATGACTGTACTGTTTTTTATTTTTTGTAGCACTCGTCAACATTTAAAGTTATGTAATTATTTTACTATGTATCTGATTTTCTCCACCGGAATGTAAGCCCATGAAAGAAGGGGTCTTTTCGTTTGCCGTTTAATCCTCAGGGCAAACTGGGATTCGAAAGGACGCAGTCTGGCTCCAAAATCCGCGCTTTCAACCAGTACATTACATTGCTATTTACTGAATAAAGCAGAGGATGGGCTTCTGCACACACAGGGAACCAAGAGGGCAAGAAAACATATCGTAGTTGGGGAAATCAGCAGGTGGAAAACATCCGGATCCAAGCGTATTTTGCCCCTGTAATCTTTCCCTCCGGAAGCGCTTGCAGCTCCCCGGCGCGAATGCGCACGCGCGGCCGCCGAGGTCGCTCTGGGCCGGGAGCGGAGAGGGGATTTAAGGGAAGGTTCCGCCTCCAGGGCCGAAAAGCGCCTGCGCCGACGGGGCTCCCTTCTAGACGCGCTTTCTCGCTTCCTCCCTCCCTCGCCTGCGCGCGCCGGGTGGGCGTGGGAGGAGGCGGGGAACTGGGGAGGGGAGCGAGGGGGCGGGTGTCGCGGGAGGGAAGGAGCGAACCGGAGAGCGTCGTCCTGAGAGGAGTGAAGGCGGCAAAATGGCGGACCGCTTCTCCCGCTTCAACGAGGATCGAGACTTTCAGGTAAACACGGGCGTTGCCGAGAATCCGGGAAGGCGCTGGCAGAGCTGGGACGTCCTCATCGCCCGCTCCTAGCTCTTTTCTTTCCAAGCTCTGCCCCGGCTTACGACCCGGCTCGCTCTTCTCCCGCCTCCAGTTCCTCCAGGGGCCTCCCAGCTTGAGGCGAGGCCGCATCTCCTCTCACCTCGTATTCTCTTACCTGTTAAACTCAGGCCGCCGGGTTTGCGGCTTCGGCCTGCTTGGGCGGGTTTCGGAAGCCTGGTTGGGCCGCAGACTGGGGACGGTGCTCCCCTCGGGTGCGCCGGGCCTGTGAAGGCGCCGGGCGGGCTCCCGGGGGAAAAGAGGGATGGGTTGGGAGGGCTTCGGGCGGGTGTCGCTGAGACCAGGGCTCCCGAACCCCTGGGTTTTGCTCGCAGGGCTCTTCTTGAGGTCGTCCTTCGTCTATCCTTATTATAATAAGTCCCTTTCATTGTCTGTCTTTCCATTTCCTCCCATGGGAAAAGGGTCCTTTAGTTATCAGACGCCTTCTTGGTTGGTCAAACAATTGAGATTTCCCTAGGCGTAAATGTTGCTGTTGTTATTAGGCCGTTCATTTTGCTTGGAAAAGAGTAAGTTATAGGACTGTGGTCGATGTAAGCTTAGCCCCAAATCCTACCTCGAAAGATTTTTTTAAGAAGCGTAATGATAAGGGACTTCTTAGCGTGTGATAACTAGCGCCAGAAGCTCCTTTTTTTCTTTCTTTAGTTGCAAATGCTGTATGGAAAAATGTCCTTGTGATGGCAGGTATTATCGAGGAAAAAATAAAAGCCAAATTAGAATAACTCGTCTTTCAGTTGTTTAAAATACCTTCCTGTTGAGCATTGTTACCGCGGAAATCTCGGCGATTAAAAGGAATTTAGTAGAGATTGGCTATTTCTAGGGTAAAATACATCCTCAGAGTCTCAAAGAAACCACTGCATTACTACCGCATATCCTGGCAACAGCAGCAATTTGGGTCAGGGGATGAACATCAGAACTCAAGTTTTTATCCCGCTGCAGATCTTCCTCTGAATAACATGGGATAGTCTAGATATGTTTCAGAAGGCAGTTTGAAGGGTTTGAATTCCCCGAGATGATGGGGTTGGTAAATAAACAGGTAAAGCAGTTAAACAACAACAGTATAGTGCATGGAACGCTTGTGAGAAGTTTTGCAGCAGTAAGGGATCTGGGGGCTGTTGAAAAAAGCCTTGTGATCATGCGCCTGCTGTATAGCTGCAGCACAATACAGGATCTCAAGGTATTTAAGAGTATAATGCAGGTGCAGGGGAGTTGAAGCAGTTCCTGTATAGCCATTTGATCCCTGAGAGAGATTTTTTTTTTTTTTTAAGCATCCTAAGACGTAAGTGGGCTGCAAGATGTGTGGGCTTTTATTGGTAATATTTAAAGAGACATGTTAACTAAAATCCGCAAGTGCTTTTCAGAGGAGAGAATTTCAAGGTGACCTAATAAAATTGGAAATAAATAATATGGACAATTAAGTTTTGAGGGAAAATGCCTGTCAACCACAGAATTTCAGCAGACTTAAACGGGATTTGCAGGGCCTTGAAAGAATTTGAAAACTGGATAGATTGTGAATGCTGTCACCTCAAAAAATTGAGAAAGCCTCTACCTTTTCAAGTAAGATGACTTTCTCTTCTGGTGCTTCAGTTGGGTTTATCTAAAACCTGATTGGTAGTCCTTTGAAGATAGTACACATATTTTATTTCCTGCTTGTGTGTTGGAATAACCAACTCCTGCAGTATTGGGTCAGCCAGTAAAATGTTGGTTTTCTAAAATTCAGATCTCCTAATATTATGGGTAAAATAGGGTATTGGGAATGAATACCTTTTAGACAATTAGAAAATGTTAAAACTTTTGTAAATTATTGTACTAGCATTTCTAAAAAGCATCCATTTAAAAATGAAGTAGTCAACTACAATAAATAAAAAAATTAGAAATAAAGTAGTATGTTTTCTGTTGTTTTTTTTTTCCTGGATGTTTTAATGAAAGGAAAAATATTGATTTTCATTAATGATGTCCTTCAATTTAAAGTTATTAGAGAGGAAATATAATAGCATGCTCCTGTACATAGTATATCTGAAACATTTTAAGGTTGGGTTATTAAAATTAAATGTGACCTCCTTTAAGGTTTGAGTGATAAACAAGGTGAAGCCATTGAATACACTTGAAAACAAATCCAAAGTAGGTTTCCAAACAGTGCATGGATCCTGTTGCTTTAAACAGATCTTCTTACAGCACTAGAAATTTTTCTGTGCATCTTCTCTGGTAAGTTCTAGATGACTGTCATTTTCTTTGCTTTAATTTGGCAAGATAATTACGAATTATAAAATTTCACTCTTTGCCAATTTACCATCACTTGCAAATTTGGGAGTTTGTAGTATCTTGAACTTAGTATTGAGTCAGAGGTGGATTCACTTATTTGTGAACACCTGAAGTTTCAAAGGTATTTTGTGTAATATGGTGGTGAGGAGCTTAATTAACGGTGGCATGCCACCTGAAGCACTTATGAATATAAGGAGTAATCGTTATCAGGAACATACATTTAAACATTTTCAGTAACTTCATTTTAACAATAAATAGGCACCATTCTACACACTTTTTGCGTATTATCTCATAGTCTTCACAGTAACCCTACGAGGGTTTTCAAATGAGGCAGCTGAGGCACAGAGTTAAATAACATGGCCAGGTACATACAGCTGGTAGATGGCAGCACCTAGATTCACACCCTGGCTCTTCAGACTCTTGAACCTATGCTCATGACCGTTATCTCTCCTGGCAATTACATATTTTATGTAACTATAATTGAGTCATCAAATACGGAGGATAAACTCAGATTAGAAAGAATTAAGTGAGCTTTTAGAGAGGTTATACAGTTAGTTTGTACTCTGTTCCCTTTTGTCCAGAACTGTTTCTTGTTGGTCTCCCAAGGACTTATAAGGAGACTTCTGACAGTGATGAGTTACACTGTTATAGAGGATATATTGTTAACTGTTATTTTAGTTTAGACATTCTTTTGTGTGGTCTTTTTTTTTTAGTTAAGATTTTATTTATTTGACAGAGACGCAGCGAGCGAGGGAACACAAACGGGGAGTGGGAAAAGGAGAAGCAGGCTTCTCACCGAGCAGGGAGCCCGATGTGAGGCTCAATCCCAGGGTCCTGGGACCATGACCTGAGCTGAAGGAAGACGCTTAACTACTGAGCCACCCAGGCGCCCCTTGTTTGGTCTTTTTAGGTGATTTTTTTATCTCTGGGAATCTTTGTGATTCAGGCTGATGTATTTTTTTTTTTAAATGTTTTAAGTTCTGACTACTGCTTTAAGAATCTGACCTCAATTTCTGAATGAGACACAAGTTCTGCCTACATTTACCAGATTAAGGCATATTTGTTCACAGATTAAAATGTTACACAAACTAATGGAAAATATGTAGTATAATTTAAGATATAGATGTATTCAATACTTTGAATTATAGGTTCCATAAAGAAAGTTTTGTTTGTAGAGAGATGTACAACCATAAGGTGTTAAGATACATTGCTTAGCGTTTAGTGGTTGTGCAGCCGTTAATGGTGATGCTGCTGAATGCTATAAGGAAATATGTTCTTCAGTTTGTATTCCTGCAGAGGACTGGTGATTTTTTTTTTTAATTATTTATTTGATAGAGAGACCGCGAGAGAGGGAACACAAGCAGGGGGAGTGGGAGAGGGAGAAGCAGGCTTCCAGCTGAGCAGGGAGCCCGATGTGGGGCTGGAACCCAGGACCCAGGGATCATGACCTGAGCCAAAGGCAGACACTTAACGACTGAGCCACCCAGGCGCCCCGACAAAAAAAATAAACAAAGTAGCCTTTCATTCTTGTTCTGAATGTGTTTTGCATTAGATTTCTAACAAAAAAGAGCTATGATAATAGATCATTGAGTAATAAAATGAGAGAAACATGTCTTAAATTTCATAATAAAAATAAAATTACCCAAGGGTTTTCTGTAATCTATGTAAGTAATCATAATGGTAAATAGTAATAAGTCATGTATTATTTTTATGTAGTATGTTTGTAAGATTCCTGGTGTTTCATATATGATACCAGGATGTGACCTTCAGATAATTCTTAGTTGAGACCATTAAATGAGAAGGTTACAGTTTTAAAATACTTAAAATCACAGAAGCATGTTAGTATATTTTTTGTGTGGTATCTTGTAATAAAGTTGGCATTCTAATGCAGACGTGCTGGAGATGACTCATGGGCAAGTGTACTAATCTGTTTCCAGGGTCTCCCATCATCTGGAAGAGATGCCACCAGTTGTGAAAATCAAGGTGCACTTTGCTTGGGATACTGAAACTTATGCAAAATCATTACTACTCCCTTTCCCATACATATTATGATAGGTGGAAAGGGTTGGATCCAAGGCTGTACCGATCTCAAAATACTGATGATAAATTGGCATGATTTTTTTTTTTTAAAGATAAAGCCAACTGATTCTGTTTTTATTTTTATTTATTTATTTTTAAAGATTTTATTTATTTGACAGAGAGAGACACAGTGAGAGAGGGAACACAAGCAGGGGGAGTGGGAGAGGGAGAAGCAGGCTTCCCACAGAGCAGGGAGCCCGATGTGGGGCTCGATCCCAGGACCCTGGGATCATGACCTGAGCCGAAGGCAGACGCCTAACAACTGAGCCACCCAGGCGCCCCAACTGGCATGATTATTAACATGCAAAATTATTGGTTAGTATATTTTCAGACGTTCAAGAGTGTCCATATAAGGTCAGCATAAGGGAAAGTTCTCTGGTGGTTATTTGAAGGATAAAGGTATATATTCAAGGTAAAGGGTACTGGAAAAGGGACATTTCAAGGAATAACGTCACAGAGAAAACAGGTTGCATTGGAGGGAGAATGGGGTTGGCAAGAATTGTGATCACAGGGCTTCATGTGACAGTATGCTTATTTGTTTTCAAAGTAGGCATTGAGACCAAGAAGAACCAGATCTAGACAGATACATTGTTAGGCTGATTATTTACAGGGCTTTTCTAGTGCTATCAGCATTATAGAAAAATAGGTGTCCCTGTTGTGTTCGTTCCATTTTTTTCTATATGTATCACACAATTCCCATTAGAGTACTACAGAGAGATTTTTTTTCGCATTTTCTTAGGTCTTTATGATAAATTATATAACCAGAACTAAAATTTGTGACTTAAAATTTTTTTAGACACATATATAATTAGCTATACTGATTCTGCTGCTTCATAGCTGAGATATATTTCCATATAATTTCCATCTATTTGGGTACATGATAAAATGAAAAAAGGACTGTTTTCTTGTGGCCAAGATGACCATTTTCTGGGGTACCTGGCTAGCTCAGTCATGTAGCATGCAACTCAGTCTCAGGGTCATGAGTTCAAGCCCCACATTGGGTGTGGAGTTTGCTTAAAAAAAAAGAAATTACCATTTTCTGGAAAGGAATAGGAGTTCATGAGATCTTGAATTATGGATTTGAAACCCATGTAGAGATTTCATCTTTTTTCTTGTGGCTTAATAAGTTTCTAATATTTTATTAATGAAAATGGGTTCCAGCTTGAGGTAGACATCCAGTTCTTGAATTCTATTAAAATTCCTTCCCTGAAACAGTTTGGTACTTTTGCTTGTATGTCTGGCATTAAATCTCTTTTCATATTAGCATCACCATTTAGCATTAAGTGAGAGCTGACTCATGGTTAATTACCAAAGGAATTACAAATGACCACCACAAATACTGAAAGAAGTCATTGATTTGATATTGCAGTGGATACCAGAAGATGTTGTAGTGATTTTCCAGTTATAAAAAGTGAATTGTCCATTTAACTGTGGAAAACCTATCTGAATGTGCTTAATGCATTGTTTTAGTGCAAAAATACAAATATATGCAGCTGAAAGAATATACTGTATTGTCATGCTTATACTAAATTATTTCTTTGGGATTTAACAAATGCATTTAGTATATTATACATAATATAGGAATTTATGGAAGAAAAACTAGCCAAAGTTACTTTGACATTGTATGTAGGTTAATAGCACATAGTATTTTAGTAAGTACCATAGATAGTAAGAAATTAAAGTTAGGGCCAAAATAGTTTCCTGTTACTTACTTTTTATTTTTACCAACAGTGTTGTAGGATAAATCTTGAGTTGAGTATCATTCAAACAAGCAGAAGTTGTCTTTGTAATATTAATTTGGTCTTATTAGGTTTCAATTATTTGTTATCCTTCTCACTCTGACAATTGATTTCAAAGAGGAATTTCAATTTATCTCTGTTTTATGGAATTGGAATACAAAACAGCTCTTCAGATTTAGTTACAGTAGAAAAAAATCGTTGATCATGTTTTGTGACTGGTAATTTTAAATAATGATTGTTGGAAAAGTTAGTACTTTTATCTTCTGGTTCAGGTAATATTTTCGAGTGTTGATGAGGGAGGAGTAGCTTACTTTTTCACCCTTTTGTAGATAGTACTGATTAAAAATCAAGAAATTAATTTGGTATTTTAGATCTTGACTGTACAAGAAGCTAAAGCTGATGCTTGTGGATTATATGCTGTGGTGTCAGTAATTTCCCTTACTGCTATGAGTAAAGCTGTAAATAAAATTAAAAGGTATCTTGGAGCAAAAATGATTAAAAATTTAATTGGTTTAATAACTGCTTTAGGGTGTCTGCACAAGGGATACCAAGGGGTATATTTACCTTCAGAATATTTTCTAGTATATAAACTTATTTTTAAAAAGGTTGTTAGAATAATATTTGAATAGTGGTTGTACTAAGAAGTATGTGTATGTTTGTGAAGGAAACTTGTGGAAACGCTTAACTACTGAGCCACCCAGGTACTCCGATAGGATTACATCTTTGCAAGGAAAAGAATGGGAGGCATTCAGTGACAGAAAATAGCCAGGGCAAAAGTATAGAAGTGGAATAAGCAGAATTGTTTGTTTGTTTTTTTTCTTTTTGAACAATGATTAAACCATTGAGCATGGGGAAAAAGTGAAAGCTAAGGCTACAACAGTAAGTTTTATTTTAATCCTCTAAGCAGGAATGCCCTAATTTATTTTTTATTTTTATTTTTTTTAAAGATTTTATTTATTCACTTGACAGAGACACAGTGAGAGAGGGAACACAAGCAGGAGGAGTGGGAGAGGGAGAGGAAGAAGCAGGCTTCCTGTGGAGCAGGGAGCCTGATGCGGGGCTCTGTCCCAGGACCCTGGGATCATGACCTGAGCCGAAGGCAGACACAATGACTGAGCCACCCAGGCGCCCCAATTTATTTTTTTTAAGATTTTATTTATTTATTTGACGGAGAGCGAACTGGCACAAGTAGGGGAGGGGCAGAGGGAGAGGGAGAGGCAGACTCCCTGCTTGAGCAGGGAGCCCAAGGATGTGGGGCTCATCCCAGGACCCTGGGATCATGTGACCTGAGCCGAAGGCAGACACTTAACCAACTGAGCCACCCAAGTGCCCCTGTCCTCGCTATTTAAGGTGTTTAAACAGGGGATAGACATCAAAACAGCTTTTCTTATTGGAAGGTTAATTCAGATATAATTGTTAGATGTGCTATACATACAACTGAAGCTATGATAACCAGTCCCCATTAACCAGAGTTTATGTGAGTGGGGGCAAGAGAGGGATTATAATAATGGACTGTGATTGTAAGCTTGGTGGGAGATAAGTAAGGACTTTTGGGGTAGAGGGAAAAGTTGGATCAATAGATTTTAGGCTCCGATGGAGTTTAAGAATTGTTGGGAGTAACGGGAGGTTGGTGGGGGATGGGGAAAATATAAAAAGGATTAAGAATATACTTATTGTGATGAGCACTGAGTAATGTGTAGACTTGTTGAATCATTGTATTGTACACCTGAAACTAATATAACGTTGTTAATTACACTTCAGTTAAAAGAATCATTGGAGTGGAGGTACTGGAGGGAATGAGCTGTTACGGTTGGTAGAGCACAGTGCTTGAAATAGAGATTATGGAAGAGTTGAGGTTATTGGTAATGACCATGATAGTGAAATGGCTAAAGTAGAATGGAGGACAAGATCATAGGAAAGAAAGTTAGAGGGGTGCCTGGGTGGCTCAGTCATTAGGCATCTGCCTTCAGCTCGGGTCATGGTCCCAGGGTCCTGGGATCGAGCCCCACATCGGGCTTCCTGCTCGGTGGGAAGCCTGCTTCTTCCTCTCCCACTCCCCCTGCTTGTGTTCCCTCTCTCGCTGTGTCTCTCTCTATCAAATAAACAAAATCTTAAAAAAAAAAGGAAGTTAGGGAACTAAGACATCAGGGTGTTGTAAAATCATCTAACCTGGGATATAAGAATGGTAATACTGTGTAGTTTTGTATACTCTCATGCTTTAGTAAGTGCACTTAGGTACATTCTTGTCTAATTCTTCCAGTAACTCAGTGAGGTAGATAAATTAGGTGGGGACTCTATTTTAGAGATGATGAAACAGGCCCAGGTAAATTATTTTGCCTAATTCAGAGCAGGGTTTTGAACTTTATCTTCTGTTTTTTACTTTTTGGGGTTTTTTTGTAGTGTTCTTTTTGCTGTGGTATATAGGTTGGCCTCTTTTTGAGGAGATGAGTGTTAGTATTGTCTACAGTATGTAAAGCACTGTTTCCCTTTAATACATGGCAGCATTTTCTACCAGTTAACTGGTAGGAAATGGTTGGTATGTTTATCATTAAATATTATATATTTTTTTCTGGTAACATCTTGGTGTTATAAACTTAGTTATGACTTCTTGCTGGCTTTTTCACTGTGTATAGGTTTACCAGACAGTTCCATTTCCCAAACATTTATTCAGTGACCACGTATTAGCATGGCATCATGAAGGATAAGAAACAAGATAAAATCAGTTCGTTTTGTTCATTTGTTTCAGTAAAAAAGTAGATGGGAGAGGAGAATGGTACTTCTACTGGATATTGTCAAATTAGGGTAATATAAACTTACCCTTGACTATTGCAGCGTCAGAAGTTGACTGCTGTGATATCTAGTGATGATACTATCAGCTGCTATTTGTTGGGTACATTTTGTTGGGTACATATTACATTCCAGGCTCTGTGCCAAGGTATTTTGGAGATATTTATCTAATCCAAGTAACTTATAAACCCGGTGGTGGTATCCCTCTTTTTACAGGTGAGAGAAGTGAGAATCAGAGAGGATCAGAGGCCACACAGAAAACTCAAATTTGAACTTTGAACGCTCCTAAGATAGGACTTTTCCTGTTGTTCCCAATTTTCTTAAGTATCAGATTCAAACTTACTAACTTGCCTTTTAAGACTCCTGAGCATCTGGGGGCAAGTGGGTAGCTCAGTCAGTTAAGCGTCTGCCTTCGGCTCAGGTCATGATCCTGGGGTCCTGGGATCAAGCCCCACATCCTTGGTCCCTCCCCTCTGCTCAAACGAGCTCTCTCTCTCAAATAAATAAATAAAATTGTAAGAAATGAATAAATAAAAAAGACTCCCAAGCATCTGGATGGGGCGCCTGGCTAGCTCAGTTAATGGAGCATGTGACTCTTGATCTCAGGGTTATGAGTTCAAGCTCCACACTGGGTGTAGAGATTACTTAAAAATAAAATCTTTTTTTTTTTTTTAATTTTTATTTATTTGACAGAGAGACACAGCGAGAGAGGGAACACAAGCAGGGGGAGAGGGAGAGGGAGAAGCAGGCCTCCCGCTGAGCAGGGAACCCGATGCGGGGCTCGATCCCAGGACCCTGGGATCATGACCTGAGCTGAAGGCAGACGCTTAATGACTGAGCCACCCAGGCGCCCCTTAAAAATAAAATCTTAAAAAAATCCAAAAAACAAAAGACTCAAGCATCTGGTGCCATTGTAACAGGTGTATCTCTTTTCTTTTCCCTTCATTATCCTGCCATTGTTCAGTTTTCTTTTGTTAACCTGGACATGGCTAGGCTCTTTTATTTCTTATTTTTTAAAAATTAATGTTGTGTTTTTTGTTTTTTTTAAAAGATTTTACTTTTTTGAGAGAAAATGAGCAGGGGGAGGGACAGAGGGAGAAGCAGACTCCCCACTGAGCAGGGAAACAGTGGGGCTCGATCCCAGGACCCTGAGATTATGACCTGAGCTGAAGGCAGACACTTAACTGACTGAGCCACCCAGGTGCCTCACTAGGCTCTTTTTTTTATTCTTGTTTTTGCATATGCTCTTACCTGTCTGGAATTCCTACTACTGTACTTTTGTTTTCTTCAATACAAAAGTTTTGGTGTCATCCCTGACATCTTCCTAGGTTGAGTTCATTTTCTGTGCTCCCACAGCACTTTGGTCATATTTCAGTAATAGCACTTTTACTGGTAATAGTAGCAGGTAACAGTATAGAGTGCTTATTACTCTTGTGTGCACCATTATTTCATGTAATCTCCCAGTAAGACAGGTTCTATTATCCCCATTTTACAATGAAAAACTTACCGAGATCCCATAGCAAGTTGAAGAGGTAGCTTTCAGGTAGTTTGGACCAGTCTCAGCCTTTAACCACTGTGTTTTTACCTCTCTTACTGTATACTTCCTTATAATTTATCTCCTCATTCTGGACTTAGAACTCCTTGAATGTGGAGTCTTTGTTTTATTTGTTTTTCTAGCATCGAGCCAGGGTCTGGTACCTAGAAGTTGCTTAGATATTTGAATTAACAGTCAAGTAAAGTCAAGTATGTAAGCAGAGGCTTAGTAGAGCCTGGGAAGAATGTAGATTTGGGGACTCAGCTTCCTGCTGTACTGTGGATTATCTAGATTGAACTATTACTTTTTGTGATATCCTATAAAGCCAGTTGAGGGATATTTCAGATAAGGAGCCTGTATTATGGCCAGTTATAATTTTACTTTATTATGTATTGTATATAATTACAGCAGTCATCTTTTAGTTGTGTTTCCTTCTGTGTGAAACATTGTACATACACTTGTTTTCCTGTGAACTAGTGCAGAAGTTTTGTCAGACTTCTAAATAGAGATCTATCATACCAGCCAGTGGTAAAAGAATTATGTTACTATGGGTTTCAGATTAATTCTTCTTCTTCTTCTTTTTTTTTAAGATTTTATTAGAGAGCAAGTGGTGGGGGGGGCAAAAGGAGAGGGAGAGAGAGAATCCCAAGCAGATTCCACACTGAGCACAGAGCCCACTGTGGGGTTCGATCTCACAACCCTAAAATCAAGAGTTGGATGCTTAACTGACTGAGCCACTCAGGCGCCCCCAGACGAATTCTTTATTGTCTTCCTATCTTTCTGAATGCCTCAAGAATTGTTTGCTGTATTTTCATGTATTTCTGAAAAAGGTTGATTTTTTTCCTATGGGGTTTTTTAAAGTTGCTAAGTTTTCAGTGTAGGGCTTTTATTGGAAAACAGTTCTTTCTTGTTCTAGTCAAATTATCCAGAAAATTTGATATGTCAAACAGGTGTGCATATATTTTTAGACTAGTATATGATATTCTCATACCCTTGACCCAGTCTAATGTTTTCAAGTTCTTAATTATTTGCTGAGATTGCTAGCCAATTATCTTTCCTGTTAATTTACATAGAATTAAATTTAATAAATGAATTTTTCTCCTGGGTATTGACTGGTTTCAGCAGTGCTTTAAAATAATAATTTATTATTTTGTACCTCTTTATTTTTTTATTTTTAAAAAAGATATTGAGAGAGAGAGAGCACAAGTGGGGAAGGAGGGGCAGAGGGAGAGGGAGAAGCAGACTCCCCTCTGAGCAGGGAGCCTGATGCAGGATTTGATCCCAGGACCCTGGGATCATGACCTGAGCCGAAGGTAGATGCTTAACCAGCTGAGCCACCCGGGCGCCCCTTTGTACCTCTTTAAACCTCACAACCTATGCGGTAATGCTGTAGTGTAATATTCTGGATTTAACAGCTGAGGAAGCAGGCCTAGGCCTAGACAGTTTTGATAATTTGCCCAAGGTTATACAGCTAGCAAATGGTTGTGATTTGATTTCTGCTATCTCTGACTTCAGAGAACTTTGGTTTTTATAATAGTATACTGAAAGTCTTTGTAAATCAGACTGTATGATTATGAAAATAGTGAAGAATTGGAGTTTTTGAGGAGTTGACCACACTGATGTTTCTGTCCATTTTCTAAGTGGAAATAAATTTTAAGTATACTAATAAAATGACACGGTAATCCCCAAGAATGTTCATTTCTTTTTGGATAGGGTTTTTTCTCCTGAGACATTTTCTTTCTGAATTGTTTAGGATAATACTAGAATTAGTTTATTTGAAATGAGTAAGGGAGAGGGAGGCAGAGATGAAAGTCTCTCATTTATTTGGTGACAGAAGAGGACTGGTTTGTTCACAGATGGACTATGAATCTATCCTGTATGGCTCTATCTGCTGAACATATCACTTTTCGTCTGTGGCAGGTAAAATCAGCATCATTACATGTTTTGAATTTAGAAAGTCCAAATTATAAACAAGTCTGTTACTTGAGTTGTAAGGTAGGTCAACGGTTAATATATCCCCTTAGTGACATTAGACAATCTCTAAGGGAATAATGGTAAATACAGTACAAAAGATAAATTTTGGTTGGAGAGATTTGAAGCAGAGAGACAGGAATGTCCATAAGATGCAGCTTAATAGCCAGAGCCAGGTGCTAAAAGATAAGGCTAGTATGAGTGGTACAATATACAGCCAACGATAAAACTACTTTAAATTTGGCTCATACCTGGTTTAAATGGGAAAAATCAGAAAGGATTTAAAACTTTAGTCTGTATAATCCTTGTGTTAAATAATTGATTTGACTGTTCATCAGAGAGCTTGTATCCAATGACTTTGACTAAGAGTAATTTTTTTTTCATTAATTTTTTGGGGAAATCATATTAAACTTTAATATTCATAGGAAGATAGAGGAGAATATCACCTCTTCAGGGTCTTGAATATTGTGTTTTGCTACTTGAGATTATGGTCTATTGGTTGTGCTCTTTAAAGAATTGTCCCAATAATTTATCCTCTTCTCTAGTTTTAGTTTTCCCTATCAATTACCATATAGTTAACCATTGGAAAGGGTACAGGTGCGGGATTGTAGAAATTCCAAAATCAGCACTGGTTAGCAAATAACAAGATCCTACTTATATGGATAAATTTAGGGCAGTCCCTGTCTCTATTTATATTTAAATGATCATCACTGCTAAATTTGTAATAGAGAAGTTTCCACATTTGTCCTGTGCTTGGAAGCAGAATCCTTGACCTATAAGGAACTAGAGCTACTGTGTATTTTAATGACATGCAGGTCAGCCAGGTTCTACTCATTTATAATTAGACCTGCCACAAGTGGAAGCTTTTGTTGAGAGAGAGGCAGTTGAAGGAAAGTGTTGGGTGTATGTATACTTGTGTGTTTTAAAATAATTTAAAAAATAATAATTTTTTTGAAAAGTGAAATTGCTTCTAGACATGTATCGCTTCTTTTAGCTTTATAAAATACCTTCAGAAACCTTATCCTAACAAACTTATTAGATAATACAGGATCCCTTTGAACTTAAATTTCTGATCAGCGTAAATGAAAAACTGTATTTGAACTCTGAAAGCAGATAGTTTGTGGACAGGAAGAGTTGATTTAGGCATTGGAATAGGTGTTTCAAGCAATCATCATTAAAAATAAATTTTAGGAATACTCTAACATAGGATCTATGAATTTTCACGAGGATGACCATATGTTGTAGTTTATGCCTTTTGTCCTGGCATGTTTACTCTTAGCCCTCCCTTTTACTCTCAAAGTGCCCTGGTTTGTATGATACATTATGTGATCATCCTAGTTCTAATGGGATTTGAGAGGTCTAAATGAGACTTTGAAAGCAGGGTAAAGCAGAAAAAAATACTTTTCTTAAAATCCCTGTTGAGACCTACACATAATCAAATGCCATATTGCCTATTTTTGGAAAGAATGATTTTTTCTTTCTTTTCTTTCTTTCTTTTTTTTTTTTAAGTAAACTCTACCCCCAGTGTGGGGCTTGAACTAACTTAGGACCCTGTAATCAGGAGTTGTAGGTTCAAATGACTGAGCCAGCCAGGAGCCCCTAGATAGAATGATCTTAATAAGTCTTAAGTTCATCAGGATGATGAAAATGGGGGGGGCAGGAAATATTTATTACTATCATCATAATCACCACCACCACCAGCCACTCAGGTGCCCCAACATTGGTACAATAATAACTAAACCATAGACCTTACTTGAATTTAACCACTTTTATCCACTAATACTCTTTTTCTGTTCCAGGATCCCACCCAGGATTCTAAATTGATTGCATGTAGTTATTTCTTCTTTGTGTCCTCTAATCTGTAACATTTCCTCAGTCTTTCCATGTCTTTTGTGATAAATAGCAGGTTTTGACTAACTCTGTTTTCTACATGGAATATTGTTTCAGAATTATGGTCAGAGTTACTTATTTTTTAAAATCTTTGAGTTTTGTATAGTATAACACAATGGTGGAAACATGGGACTAAGAATCAAGCCCTACATTGCTAAGTTGTACATGTTACAACTTAAAGTTGATGTAACACTGTGTTTCAACTATACTCAAATAAAAATAAAATTACATTTATTCCTGCCATACACCCTGTCCCCTACCCAGAGAATCAGAAGGCTTTGTGAATTTGGGACAATCTGTGTGTCAGTTTTCTTATTTGTGAAATAGGGATGATTAAAGGGTGCCTGGGTGGCTCAGTCGGTTAAGTGTATGACCTGATTTCAGATCAGGTCATGATCTCAGGGTCACAAGATTGAGCCTTGCCTGGGGCTGTGTGCTGGGTGTGGAGCCTGCTTATGAAGATTCTCTCTCTTGGGGTGTCTGGATGGCTTAGTCAGTTAAGTGGCTGACTCTTGATTTTGGCTCAGGTCATGATCTTGGTCCTGGGATCGAGCCCCGCATGGGGCTCTGCGCTCAGCGGGGAGTCTGCTTCAGGATTCTCTCTCTCTCCCTCCCCCCCCTCACATGCACTCTTGTTCACTCTAAGAAGAAAAAAAAATTCCTCTAAGTTTAACTGATTGCCAAATCCTGTATTATCTAATAAGTTTGTTAGGATAAGGTTTCTGAAGGTATTTCATGTCTATGTGTATGGAGTGATATTGACCCCTCTCAGAACTTTGTTTTAAATAAACCTTTTAGGGCGCCTGGGTGGCTCAGTCGTTGGGCGTCTGCCTTCGGCTCGGGTCATGATCCCAGGGTCCTGGGATCGAGTCCCACATCGGGCTCCCTGCTCTTTGGGAAGCCTGCTTCTCCCTCTCCCACTCCCCCTGCTTGTGTTCCTGCTCTCGCTGTCTCTCTCTCTGTCAAATAAATAAATAAAATCTTAAAAAAAAAAAGACTGTATTAATATTAGAACATTTAAAAAATAAATAAATAAACCTTTTACTTTAGGACAGTTTTAGATTTACAGAAAGATTGCTAAGATAGTTAAGAGTTCCCATAGATAAGCACTTAGTTTCCCTTATTAACATCTTACATTAGTGTTTGCACATTTGTTACTGTACTAGTGGACTAATAATCCATATCAGTGGACATTGATACATTATTATTAATTCAAGGCCATATCTGTATCCTTAATACTCCCCTCATGTCCTTTTCTGTTCCAGGGTCCCATACAGGATACCTCATTAACATTTAGCTGCCATGTCTCTTCAGAGTCTGCTTGGCTGTGACAGTTTGTAAAAAAATTTTATTTATTCATTTGAGACACAGAGATAGAGCACACGTAGGGGGAGAGGCAGAGGGAGAGGGAGAAGCAGGCTTCCCACAGAGCAGGAAGCCTGACGTGGGGCTCGATCCCAGGACCCTGGGATCATGACCTGAGCCGAAGGCAGATGCTTAATGACTGAGCCACCCAGGTGTCCCTGTAAAAAATTTTTAAAGGGCAAAAATTTAGTTAATGTTGTAATTGTCATTAACTTTGGATCTAATTTAATAAATATTTCAGTTTGTCTTAAGTACCTATATATGTTGCTGTTTTGTTTTGTCTTGTTTTTAAGAGAGGGAGAGGGGCACGTGGTTGGCTCAGTCAGTTAAGTGTCTGACTTCGGCTCAGGTCATGATCTCAAAGTCCCGGGTTTGAGCCCTACGTCATGTTCCCTGTTCAGCAGGGAATCTACTTGTCTCTCTCCCTCTGCCTCTCCCCCTGCTTGTGCGCTGTCTCTCTCTCTCAAATAAAATCTTTAAAAAAAAAAAAAAAAAGAGGGGCAGAGGGAGAGAGAGGACCTTAACCAGGTTTACAACTCTGAGATCATGACCCGAGCAGAAATTAGGAGTTGGACAGCACACTGACTGAGCCACCCAGGTGCCCCAGTACCTCTATATGTTCTATAGCACAGAGGGACCCTCTAATTTTTAGTGTATGTTGCTTTAATCTTTTTTAAAGTTTTTTATTTACGTAATCTCTACACCCCATATGGGACTTGAATTCATGACCCCGAGATCAGGAGTCCCATGTTCTTCTGAGCCAGCCAGGCAATCCCTATTTATTTATTCTTTTATTTATTTATTTTTGAAGATTTTATCAGAGTGCATGCAGTCGTGGGGGGGGTGGGGGGGAGGAGGGGGGAGGAGGGGCAGAGGGAGAAGCCGACTGAGCAAGGAGCCGGATGTTGGGCTAGATACTAGGACCCTGGGATCATGACCTGAGCAGAAGGCAGACGCTTAACTGAGCCACCTAGGCGTGCCCTTGTTTATTCTTTTAAAGCAAACACTTTGACTTACACATTTGTGTTTGTGATATTGTTAGGTATACTTATGACTTATTGATACATAAGCCTTCATTAGGAGCATGAATCTGAAATTGAACATTGTTCCTGTAGGAAAAAGATTTGCTTTAAGTGATCTGGTTCCAGGAAACCAGGAATTGCTTGCTTTGTTTGGTTAAAGAAAGAAGCTGTGTTTAGCTGTGTTTCATAATTCTTCTTTGAGCACCTTAATGGCCAACAAATATAGTATTTCTTAATTCCTCTTTCTATTTTTTTATTTTTTAAAAGATTTATTTATTTGTCAGAGCGTGTGCACAAGCACAAGCTGGGGGAGTAAGCAGGGAGAGGGAGAAGCAGGTTCATCCCAGAGCCCTGGGATCATGACCTGAGCCGAAGGCAGATGCTTAACCGGCTGGGCTACCCAGGCCTCCCTTAACTCTTCTTTCTTTAAGGAAGGAGGTATCTGTCTATCCCTCCAAATGTCCATTGTCCAACAATTTCCTCCTTTGTTTTCTGTATATTTGCATCCCCCCTCTAAATCCTAATAAACAGTTTTTTCATTTTATTTTTAAATTTTTATTATTTTAAGATTTATTTATCCATTTTAGAGAGAGCGAGAGCATGAGTGGGGGGAGGGGCAGAGGGAGAAAATCTTCAAGCAGACTCCCTGCTGCTTAACGGACTGAACCATCCAGGCGCCCAAGACAACGTTAATGTTAACACTGTTTCCTCACCTGTGACAAGAGGCTATTTAAGTAACCTATCTAAGTATAAGATTTAAGTTCTGCCTAACAAAATGTGTGGAGAAAAGTAGTTTATAGGGATGCCTGGGTGGCTCAGTCGTTAAGCGTCTGCCTTTGGCTCAGGTCGTGATCCCAGGGTCCTGGGATTGAGCCCTGCATGGGGTTTCCTGCTTGGCAGGAAGCCTGCTTCTCCCTCTTCCTCTGCTGTTCCCCCGGCTGTGCTTTCTTGCTCTTTGTCATATAAATAAATAAAATCTTAAAAAGAAAAAGGTATTTTACAAAAAACACCCTTCCTTGGGGCCTGGGTGACTCAGTCAGTTAAGCAGCTGGCCAACTCTCGGTTTTGGCTCAGGTCATGATCTCAGGGTCCTGGGATCAGAGTCCAGAGTGTTAACCATTACACTATGGGACCCACCTCCAGGGTCCTGGGATCAGGCCCTGAGTCTGGCTCTGCTCTCAGTGGGCAGTCTGCTTGTCCCTCTCCCTCTCCCCTTGCCCCCATCCCCCCACTCAAGCACACACACTCAATAAATAAATAAAATCTTAAAAAACAAGAAAAAAACCAAACCCTTCCTTGATGGACATTATTATTTGAACAGTGCAATTCACCTTAAAAAGACCTGGTTAGGAGGCAACAGAAAGAATGTGGAAGTACTGCGTCTTTGCAGTGGTTAATGTAAAAATAAAAATCTTGTATGAACCAGTCTCTTCACTTTTATTTACATAAAAGGACACATAATTCTAACTCAACACTTAATATTCATTCATTATATGGCATCCACTAAGAACTGTTCTGGCACAAGACATACAGATGAAGAAAAGGGTGCCTGGACTTAAGGAATATGCTTTATGAAGGAGGAGACAGGTAAAAAGTGAATTGCAATTATGTTAAGTACCATTAACAGATATAAACAAAAAGTTGGAAGAACATAGACTAGGAGAGTCAGGCATGACTTCAAAGTGGAAGTGAGCTGGATCTTAGCCAGATGCAGGAGAGGAGTGTGGGGACTCCCATTGAGAGAGTGCAGGGGTACAAGGCTGGTTTTGTAGGGCAGAGGACTTTCTGATCTATGATTTACTCTATGTGCAGCTAGTAGAGTGGTGTAGTAAGATATGTTCTTTAAATTGTTTTATTAGGATGGGGCGCCTGGGTGGCTCAGCTGGTTGAACATTCAGCTCTTGGTTTCAGCTCAGGTCATGATCTCATGGGTTGGCAAAATCAAGCCTCCCCAATGGGCTTAGTGGGGAGCATGCTTCTCCCTGTCCCTCTGCCACTCCCCATGCTTGTGTTCTCTTGCACTCTCTCTCTCTGTCTCAAATAAATAATCTTAAAAAAAATAAAAAATATTAACATTGTCTTTATTTAGAACTCTGTGCCCCTAGTTTATTAAAATGTATTATTAAAAACAGTACAAATGTAAAGGTGAATATTTTTTGTTTTTAGATTTTATTTATTCATGAGAAAGAGAGAGGCAGAGGGAGAAGGCGGCTCCCCGCAGAACAGGGAGCCCCATGAGGGCCTTGATCCCAGGACCTAAGGCAGACGTTTAACAACTGAGCTGCCCAGGCACCCCTTCATTTTACTTCTTAGAAGTAATCACTTACCAACTTTATAATTTTGCAGCAAAGTTTTAAAATGGACATATTTTTGGGAAGAAATGTTTTGGAAATGTTGACTATGGGTTTACTCAAATTATTAACTCTTTTGTTTGCTTTTTTTAATATATAGACTTTACTTTTTTATTATTAATTTTTAAGATATTATTTATTTGACAGAGACAGACACAGCGAGAGAGGGAACACAAGCAGGGGGAGTGGGAGAGGGAGAAGCAGCCTTCCCATCAAGCGGGGAGCCCAATGTGGGACTCGATCCCAGGACCCTGGGACCATGACCTGAGCAGAAGGCAGACGTTTAACGACTGAGCCACCCAGGCGCCCCTAGACTTTATTTTTTAGAGCAGTTTTAGATTCACAGCAAAATGGAGCTGAAAGTACAGAGTTCCCCTATATCCTTTCCCCATTCACACACCATGTCCCCACCATCAGTATCTCATATCAGAGTGTGGTATGTTTGTTGGTGTAGTTCTGTCAGTTTTGACAGATGTAGTATAAGGACATGTATCTACCATTATAGTATTATACAGAATAGTTTGACCTCCCTAAAAATCTCCTGCACTTTACCTATTCCTCCATTCTTATTCCCCAAAGTTCCAGGCAACCACTGATTTTTTTTTTTTTTAAAGATTTTATTTGAGAGAGAGAGCAGGAGCCAAAGGGAGAGGGAGAAGCAGACTCCCCGTGGAGCAGGGAGCCCGACATGGGGCTTGATCCCAGGACCCTGGGATCGTGACCTGAGCCGAAGGTAGACGCTTAACTGACTGAGCCACCCAGGAGCCCCAATCACTGTTTTTTTTCTTAACTGTTTCCGTAGTTTTGCCTTTTCCAGAATGTACTATATTTGGAATCATACAGTATGTAACCTTTTCAGATTGGCTTCTTTTGCTTAATAATATGTACCAAGGCGCACCTCGGTGTTTCAGATGTTTGGGCGTCTGCTTTCGGCTCAGGTCATGATCTCTTGGTCCTGGGATCGAACTCTGTGTCAGCTCCCCGATCAGTGGGGAGTCTGCTTCTCCCTCTCTCTCTCCCTCTCCCTCTGCCTCACCCCCTGCTTGTGCTCTCTCTCTCTCAAATGAATAAATAAAAAATCCTTGAAAAAATATGTATTCAAGTTTCCTCCATGTCTTTTTGTGGCTTGATTGCTCATTTTTAGTGCTGAATAATAATCCATTATATAGATATACCACCATTAATTAATCTCTTCATCTTTTGAAGGAGATCCTGGTTATTTCCAAGTTTAATAATTATGAATAAAGCAGCTAGAAATACTGTACACAGGATTTTGTGTAGATATGTGTTTAACTCATTTGGGTAGATACCAAAGAATGCAATTGTTGGATTGTATGGTAAGGCTATGTTTAGTTTTGTAAGAAATCGCCAAACAGTCTTCTAAAGTGGCTGTGCTTTTTTACCTTCCCAGCAACAGTGAATGAGAGTTCCTTTTGCTCCCATACCCTTGTCAGCATTTGGTGTTGTCAGTGTTTTAGATTTTAATTTTTTTTTCAAGATTTTATTTTTTTGAGAGAGAGAGAGACTGCTTGCATGCACAAACTGGATGGGGGGGGCAGTGGGCCGAGGGAGGGGGAAAGGTAGACTTCCCACTGAGCATGGAGCCCTACACAGGGCTCAATCCCAGGACCCTGGGATCATTACCCAAGCTGAAGGCAGACACTTAACTGACTGAGCCACCCAGTATTTTGGATGTTAGCCATTCTGATTGATATGTAGTGGTATTTCATTTTAATTTGCAATTCCTAATGATGTATGATGTTGATCATCTTTTCTTATGCTGATTTGCCATCTGTATATTTTCTTTGGTGAGGTATCATTTCAGATCTTTTGCCCAGTTTTAAATTGGGTTCTTTGTTTCTTATTTAATTTTAATAGTTCTTTGTATATTTTGGATAAATTTTTTATCAGATGTAACTTTTAGAAATATTTTCTCCCAATTTATGGCTTATGTTCTCATTCTCTTCACAGTGTCTTTTGCAGAGCAGAAGTTTAAAATTTTAACAAAGTCTGACTTATTATTTCTTTCATGACTCATGCCATTGGTGTTGAATCTAAAAAGTCATCACCAAACCAAGGTCATTTGTTTGCTTTTACTTGGTTTACATGTCATGGAATAAGACTACATTTATTTTGGTGGTAGTTGAAAAATGTTTTATGCTTCACTCCAAGGATTATTGCCATTGTGGTTAGTATTTTTCTTATGTAGGAATTGATGGCATATATTTTTGTATTAACAAATTTTAAATGAATTAACCATTTTCTAGAGGCCAAATTTAATTCAGTTTAAATTTGCAAATTTATGAAGTTTTAGACCAAGAAATGACATAAAAGAGTGTCCAGTTAAAGTTCTTCATTTTGTAAATGAGTACACAATGGATGCGAAATGTAACATGATTTGTTTGAAGTTATACAGCAAATTAGCAATACCTATAGGACTTAGAATTGGTGATAACCAGTTTAAATTACTAAGATGAAAGTTGTAATGATAATTTTTCTTGTGTGAAAAGTACTTTTTTTGTTGGTAGGTGCTTCTTATTGTTTGCGACTTGGTATTATAGTCCTAATATTTAAAAGGGTAAGTTCTAAGTAAAAAATATATAAGCAGTTTTTATACTTTTCGAATGTTGCAACTAATTGGTTGGTCTATTACGGCAAATCAAGCAGATACTCATATTAAGAAGTAGTATCGGTTCACTAATTTAGTCATGTTTAGTTGTGGAGTTTTTTTTTCAGGCTGTTTAAAGTCCTCTTCTATCACTAAAATCGTGTTTTTTAAAAAATACTTATTTGAAAGAGATCGAGAGCATGAGGTGGGGGTGGGAGGGGCAGAGGGAGAGAGGAGAAGAGGCAGACACCCTGCTGAGCAGGGAGCCCAATGTGGGGCTCAATCTCAGGACCCTGATCATGACCAGAGCTGAAGGCAAATACTTAACTGACTGAGCCACCTAGGCACCCGTGAAATCATATTTAAATTAAAAAAAAAAAAATTAAACTTCAGGTGTTTGTTAGATGTGTTTCTTCAGATATATTTATCAGCTCCTGTCACATTTTCAGAATACCACTTAGTTTTTGTCCACATAAAGAATCTTATACACTTGTAATTAGTGAACTACCTTTTTGATTTTTTTCCCCTCTGTGTAACTTAACCTGTTTCTGTATAGTTTTAAACTTTTTATTGTGACTCCCTGATTGTTTTGTTAATAAAATAGTATTAAACTCTTCCCCTGTTGGACATTTGTTTCTAATTTTTTTTAATAAACGTGTTTTGTTTTTAAGATTTTATTTATTTGACAGAGAGACACTGCAAGAGAGGGGACACAAGCAGGGGGAGTGGGAGAGGGAGAAGCAGACTTCCCGCCGAGCAGGGAGCCGGATGTGGGGCTCGATCTCAGGACTCTAGGATTATGAACTGAGCTGAAGGCAGATGCTTAACGACTGAGCTACTCAGGCACCCCTCTAATTTTCTTTTAAGATTTCTTTATTTGAGAGAGAAAGTGTCCATCGTCCCCCCCCGCCCCCCCCCCCGCCCCCTTGTTGGGGGGAGGGGCAGAGGGAGAGGAAGAGAGCCTCTAAGCAGACTACGCAGGGCTCCATCTCATTACCCGGAGATCATGACCTCAGCCAAAACGAAGAGTTGGATGATTAACCGACTATACCACGCAGGTGCCCCTCTAATTTTTTTTTTTTTTTAAAGATTTTATTTATTTATTTGAGAGAGAGAGAATGAGAGACAGAGAGCACGAGAGGGAAGAGGGTCAGAGGGAGAAGCAGACCCCCTGCTGAGCAGGGAGCCCGATACGGGACTCGATCCCAGGACTCCAGGATCATGACCTGAGCCGAAGGCAGTCGCTTAACCAACTGAGCCACCCAGGCGCCCCCCTCTAATTTTTTTTTATATACTAGAGAAGAGCTACAGTGAATATCATCTGTATTTAAAATTTGTAATAGCTATGGAAAATGTGCTGTTATCCCAGTGTTCTTCCTCATGTCTCTTCCACCTGGAAAAAAAATATCACAAAATAGGATACCAGAAGGAACGTGAACTTTATTACTGTTTTTTTTTTTAAATTTATTTGAAAGAGAGCGTGTGCGCATGCGTTCACGAGCAGGGGGGAGGGGTAGAGGGAGAGGAAGAAGTAGACTCCCCACTGAGCAGGGAGCCCAGTGTGGGACTCAGTCCCAGGACCCCAGGATCATGACCTGAGCCCAAGGCAGCCGTTTAACCAGCTGAGCTACCCAGATGCCCCAGAACACAAACTTTAAAGTTACAATGACTTGAGTTTAGAATTTGGGCTTCTTTACTTAACTGTTCAAGTAACTAAGCAAATTTCTTATACCCTCTGAATTCTGCATCTGAAAATGCAGATAAAGAATGATACCTACCATGTTGGGTCATTGAGAGGATTAATTGAGATCATGCCTGTGAGGCACACAGTTCCTGATACTTACTAATAGGTACTCAAAAGATAGCTGGTACAAATGTACTGTTTAGCAAGACCACAGGAGTAAACTGTTAAAATTGAGTTCTTCTCTGAGCTTTCTTTCCTTAACACTCTCAAATTTAGACTGTGAGTTAGTCAAAAATACCAGCAGGGTATTTTTATTTTATATTTATTATTATTATTTTTAAAGATTTTATTTATTCATTTGAGAGAGAAAGTGTGTGCTCACAAGTAGCAGGGAGAGGCAGAGAGAGAGGCAGAAGCAGACTCCCGGCTGAGCTGGGAGTCAGACATGGTACTTGATCCCAGGATCATGACCCAAGCCGAAGGCAGATGCCCAAGCAACTGAGCCACCCAGATGCCCCAGTATTTTTATTTTTTAATGTGTAAATTTGTTGGTTTTGTTGAAGAGATCATTTGGTTATAACTTATTTATTTTTAATTTTATTTTATTTTAATCACCATACATCATTAGTTTTTGATGTAGTGTTCCATGATTCATTGTTTGCATATAACACCCAGTGCTCCATTCAATACGTGCCCTCTTTAATACCCATCACCAGGCTAACCCATCCCCCCACCCCCTTCCTCCATTTGGTTATAATTTTTAAGTTTCTGAGTCCAGATAGTTTGGTGTCTTTCACTATTAATTTTTTCTATCTAAACTGATTTTGTTTTGTTTTGTTTAGATTTTATTTATTTGTCAGAGAACAAGCAGGGGGAGCGGCAAGCAGAGGGAGAAGCAGGCTCCCTGCTGAGCAAGGACCCAGGCATCCCATAAACTGATTAGTTTTTTTAATAGAAATTTATTAAAGTTGGGATTACATTGTGAATGATTGGTAGATGCCTTTTTGTTTGTTTTTATATAGTCACCCTCTCAGCGAAAGAGCAACTCTGGCATCAATAATTGAGAAGACTGGCAAAAAAAATTAACTGACCTTGTGGTCTTTATGTCTGATGTATATGCTTTTTTAAAAAAAGTTTCAAATGTCCAAACAAATCATGATTTTATTTTGTTTTTATATTTCAACACTTAAAAATGAAAATTATATATATTTTTGAATCAACACCACTTTAAAATTTTAAAATAATTTCATCAGAAATTTATTTTGAATGGTGCTGATTAAGCATTCAAAGATAAACAGAATGGTTGTGATTTTCATTAGAGTATTTGAGTCTTAGGGTATTAAGTAGAAAATTCAAAAGGAAAAAACATGCAGTTAAAAACGGCCTTCGTCACATCTCTTGTCCCCTTAGGCACTCAGTTCTCTCAGAGGTAATATCTAGTATAAGCTTCTAGATGTATTCTAGAGTTGTCTATGCATGTTTTTTTAGTTTATTTACTTTTAAAGATTTTTTATTTATTTGAGGGAGAATGAGAGAGAGAGAGAGAGAGAAAGCACCAGCTGGGATGGGGGGAGCAGAGGGAGAGGGAGAAGCAGACTCTGTGCTGAGCAGGGAGCCAGATGTGGGACTCGATTCCTGGACCCCGGGATCATGACCTGAGCCAAAGGCAGACACAACCAACTGAGCCACCCAGGCACTCCAGTTTGTTTTATTTTAATTTAATAAATTATACAGTAATACTTTTATTTTTATTTATTTATTTATTTTTAAAGATTTTATTTATTTGACAGAGAGAGACACAACGAGAGAGGGAACACAAGCAGGGGGAGTGGGAGAGGGAGAAGCAGGCTTCCCGCGGAGCAGGGAGCCCGATGCGGGGCTCGATCCCAGGACCCTGGGATCATGACCTGAGCCGAAGGCAGCCGCTTAACGACTGAGCCACCCAGGCGCCCAATACTTTTATTTTTAAAGATTTTATTTATTCATTTTAGAGATAGAGGGCAGAGCAGAGGGAGAGGGACAAACACTCTGCACTGAGTGTAGGGCCTGATGCAGGGTTCAGTCCCACCACCCAGAGATCATCACCTGAGGCAAAAACAAGAGTCTGGATGTTCAACCAACTGAGCCACCCAGGCGCCCCTGACTTTTATTTTGATGTATAGTTCTATGAATTTTAACACATGTATAGATTCATGTAACCACCATTAAAACATCTTTACACAACAGATTTTAAATGTTTTTAATGCGGGCGCCTGGGTGGCTCAGATGGTTAAGCGTCTGCCTTTGGCTCAGGTCATGATCCCAGAGTCCTGGGATCGAGTCCTGCATCGCCTGCTTCTCCCTCTGCCTCTCTGTCTCTTATGAATAAATAAATAAAATCTTCAAAAAACATAAATGTTTTTACTGCTTAAATATTTTAAGGGGGGAGATGTAGAAATACTGGCTTTTTCTGTTCTTTTTCATTAAAAGAAATTATAATGAAGATACAGTGAAATTCACTCATGTTAGTGTTCAGTTCCTTGAATTTTAACAAAATATCATGTACCCACCAACACAATCATATATAGCTCCTGGCAGCCACTGATCGGTTTTCTTTTCTCAGGTTTTGCCTATTACAGAATGCCTGTAAATGGAATTATACAATAACTTTTTGAGTATGGCTTCTTTCACTTAGCATAACATATTTGAGATTCATCCATGTTATTGCTTGTATGAGTAGTTTGTTTCTTTTTATTGGTGAGTTCAGTGGTTCATTGCATGTACCATAGTATTTTATTTATTTTTTTAGAGATTTTATTTATTTATTGGACAGAGAGAGACACAGAGAGAGAGGGAACAGAAGCAGCGGGAGGAGAGGGAGAAGCAGGCTTCCCGCTGAGCAGGGAGCCCGATGTGGGGCTCGATCCCAGGACCCTGAGATCATGACCTGAGCTGAAGGCAGATGCTTAATGACTGAGCCACCCAGGCGCCCCTGCGTGTACCATAGTATTTTAATCTGTTTCCCAATTGAGGGACATTTGATTAGTTTCCAGACATTTACAAGACAGGATTTTGTATAAACATAAATTTTTCCTTTTACTTGGGTAAATACCTGGGGACAGTATTGATGGATTTTGTTAAATGTGTGTTTATTTATTTTTTTAAGATTTTATTAGAGAGAAACAGCAGGGGGAGGAGCAGAGGGGGAGGGAGAGGGAAAAGCAGACTCCTTGCTGAGTGTGGAGCCCATGGGGGCTTGGTCCCATGACCCTGAGATCCTGACCTGAGCCGAAACTAAGAGTCGAAACTAAGAGTTGGCTGCTTAACTGGGTGAGCTACCCAGGTGCTACCGTGTGTGTTTAATTTTTTTTTAATGTGTCACTCTGTCAAATAAATAAATCTTTAAAAAATTTTTTTATGGAGCACTTGGGTGGCTCAGTCGGTTAAGCATCTGCCTTCAGCTCGGGTCATGATCTCAGGGTCCTGGGATCAAGCCCCACATCGGGCTCCTTGCTCAGTGGGGAGCCTGCTTCTCCCTCCCCGTCTACCTTCTGCTCCCCCTGCTTGTACTCTTTCTCTCTTTGTCAAATAAATACATGAATAAAGTCTTTAAAAAAATTTTTTATAAGAAACTGCCAAACTTTTCTAAAATGGCTGTACCATTTTACATTCCCACCATCTGTGAGAGTTCCCAAGCAATTTCAGCAACACTTAATATTTTAAGTTTCTTTTTCTTTAAGCCATTTTAATAGATGTGTAGTGGTATCACCTTGTGGCTTTAGTTTGCATTTCCCTAATGATTAATGATGTTGAGTGTTTATTTACTGTGTGTCATCTTTGGTGAAATGGGTTTAAATCTTTTGCCTGCTTTAAAATTGGGTTTTCTTATTACTGTGTTTTGAAAGTTCTTTGTGTATTTTGGGTATACAAGTCCCTTATCAGGTATGAGAGTTGTGAATACTTTCTCCCACTCCAGTTTTTCAATTTTTTTTCTTTTACAGGTTGTGCTTTTGGCGGTGTAGTTTAAGAAACCTTTGTCTAGCCCAAGGTCACAGATTTTCTCCTATATATTTTCTTCTAGAAACTTTATAATTTTAGGTTTTACTTTTTTTAAAGATTTTATTTATTTATTTGACAGAGAGACAGCGAGAGCAGGAACACAGCAAAGGGAGTGGGAGAGGGAGAAGCAGGCTTCCCGCGGAGCAGGGAGCCCGATGTGGGGCTCGATCCCAGGACCCTGGGATCATGACCTGAGCCGAAGGCAGACGCTTAACGACTGAGCCACCCAGGCACCCCTTAGGTTTTACATTTAGGTTTGCAATATGTTTTGGGGTTTTTTTTTTTTTTTTACTATGGTGTGCAGTATGGGTTGAGGCTCATTTTTATTTTACATATGGATACTGTTCTAGCAGTATCTACAGTTCTAGCACCATTTGTTGAAAATACTATTATTTCTCTATGGAATTATCTTTGCACCTTTGTTGAAGATCAGTTAATAATAAAAGGATGGGTCTTTTTCTGGACTCAGACTGTGTTATTAATCCTGTTTTGTACTGTGTCTGATAGATCCAGAATTATTTGAAAACTTAGCTGGCTGTGTTTAGAAATTTGTTAAGCATCTCATTTGGAACTTGTTGTTTGTAATCTACAGATGAATTTTCTAAAATGCCTAAGTCTGGGGCACCTGGCTGGCTCATTTGGTAGAGCACGCAGCTCTTGATCTCAGGATTGTGAGTTTGAGTCCCACATTGGGTATAGAGATTAATTAAAAAATAAATAAAATCTTTAAATGATTTTAAGTCTACAGATGAAAGGATTTTGCTAATGATTCATTATCTATTTGGAAAATTTTGAGTGATTTTTTTTTTTTAAAGATTTTATTTATTCATTTGAGACACAGAGATACAGAGAGAGAGAGAGCATGAGCAGGGAGAGAGGCAGAGGGAGAAAGAGAAGCAGGCTTCCCACTGAGCCAGGAGCCCGATGTGGGGCTCGATCCCAGGACCCTGGGATCATGACCCGAGCTGAAGGCAGACGCTTAACCATCTGAGCCACCCAGGCGCCCCTTGAGTGATTTCTTATGCAGTAAGGATGAACTAGAATGGCTTTTCCTAGATAATCCATATTCTTTTTTGTAGAGTTACTTGGTAGTTCTCTCATAATATTTGCAAGTGTTTGTGCTTTTATTATATCATCTTTATAGTGATAAATTTGGGGGCAGTTCTCTTTTGATTTAAAACATGGTTGTCCTAAGTTACTCTAAAGTTACTTACAAAATAGTATCCAATTATTGTTGATAGGATGAGATTTTATCTTTAAATCATATAGAGCAGCTGTGGAGTGAAAGAATTACTAGATTTAGTGGGACATTCTATAATGTGAGGTTTTTTAGTTACTCTAAGTATTTGGATGTTTATTATTTGGGAATTTTGAAGCGCTTTGCAATTAATACCTTGTAAGTAACTGTTTCAAATCATTTAAATGTTGCTTTGTAAGTTAAAAGAAGAGTCAAGTATTAATTTTAAAGAGATTGTTGGACAGAATATTATAGATAAATCCTTTCAGGGTTTATAGCTATTTTTTTCATTTTTAGTATTTGTTGATGATTGCTTTTCCTCATTCTTGGAATGCCTGATCTTCAGTTTTTAGGATTTGCTTTTCTTCTTTGGAAAACCCGTTCCTCTTACTCCTTTCTTTTGGATAGACTCTACTGCACAATTTTTATTTTTATCATTTTTATTGTGATAAAATACAATATAAAAGTACCGTTTAAAGTATTTTAAAGTATACAGTTCAGTGGCATTAAGTACATTAACAATGTTGTATGACCATTATCACCACCACTAATTCCAGAATTTTTTTACCACTACCACACAATTTTAGCACCTAATTGTTCTCTTATGTTTAGCCACCATTATTTTTAGGGTTATAAAAGATAAGTAAGATTTAGTTTTGTTCGTAAGGACTTTATAGTCTGATGAGGGAAACAAGTAACCTAGTGTTAGTGATACAGTGTGGCAGATTATATGTTTTAGATCTGTATCGTTAAGTTTTATTTATTCAACTAAAATTTTACCTTGAAAAAGTAAAGTAACTTTTTGTTAAGTTAACATTCAAATTGTCCTGAATTAATGTAGGCTCTTTAGTCTTTTGGTTTAGGTCAACTCAGGACTCACAAATCATCATGCCCTCTTTTGTAACAAAAAGGGACCCAGAAAATTGGTATTCTGATTTAAAGCCAAATTATGAGCTCTTCTTTTCTAATGGAGCAGGGAGATCAGAGAAAAACCATGATTAGAGAGAACTTCCTAGTTGTCTGCACCTCTCCTCAGTTGAACTGTTTTGACTTATTCTAGTTGCAGGGACTGCTTGCTTGATTATAGTCAAATATGGCATTATACAGACATGTTTATCTCTCTTGGCAGATCATTTGAGGAATAGCTGTACTTGGAATAATATGTCAAGAGATTGTGTTTTCGAATTCCTTGAAACTTGGGAGTTAGCGCTTAATTTAAAGTTGAATGCTTTAGCAGTTTTGTTAAAAGCAGTGTTAACATTGGACAGTATTGTAATATAGGGTTTTTTTCTATTTATTTTCTTTAGTACAAGATTGTTTATGAAAACATGGATCTTTGTTTTTAAGATCCTGCAGTCTTCATAATGTAGTCTGTCTGAGAAGTTGTTGATAATCCCAAATGCTTTTGATAGTATTTTAGTTAGCAATTTCAGTGTTTGCTATAGGAAGAATTCATATTACTAGGCCTAGACTCCTCTAATAAATTATTTTTATAGATTTAGAAAAATCTGAATTTGTGGCATAGTTTGTCTACTGAAAAAGAATGAAAAGTTGAAAATAATCCCTAGTTTAATTAGATTACTAATAATTTTGGCATTTATTACTTTTGAAAAATAACTGTAGTCTTGTTTTTTCAGGGTAATCACTTTGATCAGTATGAAGAAGGACATTTGGAAATTGAACAAGCATCACTTGACAAGCCTATAGAATCGGTAAGATGATCAATGCTTAATTTTGGGTCATAGTTAGTTAGGTAGTGTTCGTGTGACACTTGATGTGAATGAATTTAAACTTAATTTACAGTACAATTTAGAGCTTTTTTTTTTGCATGCCCTACAATAATCAAATAGAGTTTGGGATGTAATCTAATATTTATATTTTGGGAAATCAGTCTGAAAAATCTAGAAACAAGTTAGAATTTGATGGAAAAATATCATTTTGGCCCATACTGATATTCTGTTAAAGATAGCAAGTTAAAGTTAAAGTTTAGTGTTTTTGTAAATTGAATAAAGGAGTAAAATGTATTTTGATCCTTTAAAAGCTTCACCTTTCTTGGGCAATGCAATCACATGTGAAATGTTCCATTATTAATAGTTAAGGACTAATATATTTACCAGACACTTGTGAAAAATGACAAATTTGGTAGCTTAAGTAGATGTCTGGTTTTTGTGAAAAACTGATTCTTTCTCTTTACGTGGCTTAGTTTTGGATATTGATATAAGTAATAGAAGAAGGAGATTTATTTTTCTGACGTAATTTTTTTTTAAATCTTAATTTTTAAACATTATTTTCATTTTGAAAAGCCCTTTATTTTTAAATTACACAGTTAATTGTTAAAATGTCTAAACTTGTCAGTATTGTCAGTATTTAATATTTGTGCGTAAGTGTACATATCTTAATAAGGGTTTCAGTGAGTTATTGGTAAACTTGAGTGAAAATGATCAAAGAGGAAATCTTAATCTTTATAGCAGTCAAGACATCTCCCCTCTCCTTTTAAGAAACACTAGCTTTTTTCCTCCTCCCTCAGGAAAATAAGGCAGTATAGAGAGAACAGATATTTTAACTCTAGTTTTTATTTCCAAAACTGTAACATAGTAAAGGATCAACATATATTTATGTTCCTAATTAGGTTGGTGTTGTGTGTGTGTTTGTGTGTGTGTTTAGATGTTTACGGAAATTTACACAACTTGGGGTGTTCGACATTTTTCTTCCACAGCAGTTGGCCCATATTAGCTAAGCAGCCATGATCTGGTTTGTATTGCACGGTCTGCCTTTTTTTAATTTCTTCTCTAGGGTTTCTTTCTCCCCCACCTCCCCTTCTTATTTCTGTTCTTCTGGTCCAGTGAACACTGCATATAGTACCTTCTGTCTTAATGTGCTGGCATGATGCTAGACTTAGGCATGGCAGTAATTGATGACGCATGTGATAATGCTGCAGAGGGAGAATTCATATCTGATATTGTGCTGAAAGCCCAGTCTTGTGTTTTGATTTGAGGATAAAATGCCAAGTCCACATTGCTAAGTTAAAAATCACTGAAGTTTGTGCTTTGTTCCATATCATCTTGGGAATTATCACAAGGCAGAATTTTACAATGAAGTGTGTAAGCTAGCTAGATTAGTATTTTGTACTTGAAAAATAATTTAATTTTTCCATTTTATTTAAATGTTCTTTGGGTCGTAGTTTAAGAACAGATAACTATCAGAAGCAAGACCCAAGTACCATATCTACAAGGTACATGGCTAATATTCTTAAATAAGCTATAATTCTGTGTGTACTCTGACTCAACAGTTGTAGGAAATTTAATTAGACTAAATTTGCAGCTTAGTATTCATTATTACTATATTCAATAAAGATTTTTTTAAAAACTCTAATATTTAACATTTCTAAAGCATTTTACGGCCACATTTTAAAGTTTTTGGAAAATTCCTTCCTTTGGTGTTTGAGGTGTTAATGCTGTTTTTCCTCTCACACTGTCCAGGATTTTTTCCAGCATATGTCATAGGAAGAATTCTATCAGAAGACAGTCTGACTGAGTAATCCTTGTTGAGTAATCTGAGAGAGTAGGAGTGGAATTGATATATGCTCTGTTTATTGAATAGTGTTATCTTCTCCACTTAAAATAATGAATGGTATCGTAATCAGACTGGATATTTATTTTTTTTATAAATAAGTGTATGTTCAGAGATACATATTAATATTATACTTATAATGAAAATTTACTCCTGAAACAAATAAATAAATAAATATTGATGTGGTAGTTTAGGTAGTAGGAAGAGGAGCTTCATAGTCTGCATTGTGTTAGATAGAAGTGGGGACACACAACAGGAGGGATTTTATTTCTCTTACCAAATCACTTGGGGACAAATTGAAAGTTTTTAAAGAAAGGTTTTAAAGAAACTTTTGCTAAAACAATTGGCATGGAAGTTGGTACTGTGGTATCAATTCCCCTCTTCCCCTCCTCCCCCCAAAAGGAAGTGCCCTGTTGCCTAAGGAATGCCCACCAAATAAATATATTTTAGTTACATGGCTGGCTGGCTATATTGAACTCTCTTGTTCTTAGGGGGAAATGGCATTGCTTCTCACACAGAGTCTCTGCTGAATTAAAATCTTTCTCTGCAGCAATATCTATTGAGAGGTGCTGACTGTTTTGCTACAGCATGCAACTCAAAAGTGGCTGGAAATATGCAGCTTTGGGAGTCTACAGATCATTGCAGGAGCTAAAGGTCTAGTCATTTTTTTTTTTTTAAAACAAAGGTAATCTGCAGCAGCTGGTAACCGTGGAAGTCTCTGCACAGGTTTGTGCCAAGAAATATGCCTGTGTGAAGGGTTATTGTGAGTATAGGATTAAGGTCCTTTCCTTTGGTAATAGGGTAAATTTGTTGCAAACTGGCAAGATGGGGAATGAAATACAAAGACTCAATAATGCATTATGCTTTTAGTAAACTTCTGAAGCCTAGATTTGTTAGTTTGATGATACAGGTATTTCCCTTTCAATCAGGAAGTGTGGAAAACACCTCAAAATCCAGCATTTATAAAGTATTTCATAATCTTTGTTAAAAAGTTTTATTTCCCCTGCTTTATTTCAACCAACCAGGTATCTTTCAATGAAATTTTTGGTCAGGAATAAAACTTTGTTCTAAGAAAATTATGAAAGAATTGCCAGACAACTTGATTATCTGGATTCAGAGAAGATGGAAAGTATTAATGTTTTTTACCTTTATTACAAAAAAACTTTTTAGGACTTGAATTTTAAGTTACTGCTTAGTGATTTTTTAAGTCCCAGCCATTATAATTATATGCTCTACTTTCTTAATAAGGATAAAATACTTAGAAAACAAAACTTAATCTAAAGCTATAGCTCAGTCTAGAGTTCCAAGAACTGGTTGGTGTGATTTAGGATATATGGTTTTTTATGACCTTCGTCATCGATATGAGAAATGAGATGGGGGCATGATTGTAAGCTGTACAGAAACAAAATACCTGCATCATAGTAAAATACGTTGTCACAGTTGCAGTTGGAAGTAAAACTACCATCAGCCATTAGTTGGTCTTTGTTTTACCTAATAAAAATCCCGTCTTTATAGTTCTTAGGTTGACAGAACAGTTTTAAAAACTTAATGTAAGTTTTCAAACTCCAGTTGCTGATGTTTACTTTGCTCATGTAGGGATTTAGAAGTATATGTATAATTGAGTTTTGTCATGTTGCATATCTGTTTAGATCTGTGGACTCCACTAGTTCCAAACTGTAACTATAAGACTGCTGATTTGACATTTAGCAGTGACCATATGTGGACTGCACTATAAATAATGTGCTTCTTGGAGCTGAATGGTGTAGCATTACTATATGGCTTTTCTCTCTGGTCTTCATTGTGTCATCTGTAGTGAGCTATAGATTTTTTGTTTCGGGAATTTTTACAACTTGTTGTTTGCATGGGTTCACCTAGTAGCATTTGGTTTTTGCTTATAGAGTCTTTTAATACACAATCAGCAAAGCTTACAATCCACTCAAGAGACTTACTGTTTTTGTCACTGTTGAAAATGGGCTAAATGGTGTAAATTGAATGTGGCTGTCAACTAAAAGAAAATTGAGTGTGGAGTTAATATTCGTCCAGTCACTGACATAATTGTAGTATAGTTTTCTCTTGAGACATGATATTCTATTTCCTGCTATAAAAACTGGAATCAGCCTCTTATAATAAAGTAAAATTTTCTCTGTGTTTTGGCAGGGTCCCATTATACAGATTGGTGGTGCTGTTGCCAAAATGGTCATTGTTACTGTGATGGAATATAGCTTTATGGAGTAGAGAAAATTTCTTGGGAAAAGTTTCTACTTGGTAGTTAATAAATACAAGTGTTGAGGAATGGCTGAAACAATAATGAGGTTTTTTTGTTGTTTTTGTTTTTTCTGGTATTGTGTTTCAGCATGTTGATAGTTTATAATACTTAACATTTCTTGCTTTCAGAGATCTTCCCATTTAAAAATTATATTCTCCTTTCTTACACATATAATAGAAGGGAACAAAGGGTAAAAATATAACATTTTAGTTATATATTTAACTTTAGAAATAGAAAAGAAAAAAGGCCAACTGAGGTAATAGGTGTAAAAAAGTTTGGGTTTTCAGTTCAGTTTCATGGTTTGACCAGAATTAAGAAATTCATGCCTAACCAAAGAAAATTCCACACTGCCACCATTTTGGTCTTGCGCACAGAGAGGAACAAATAGCTTGTGGGAACTCTATGAATTAAGTGGAAAACCAGTTTTTTGGCCTGCCTCCCTTGGGCAAATGTCAGTTGCTTTATCAGTTAATTTAAAATTAGTATTTGCCTTGGGGTGCCTGGCTGGCTCAGTTGATAGAACATACACGTCTTGATCTTGGGGTCATAAGCTTGAGCCCCACATTAGGGGTAGATTTTACTTAAATAGATGGGTAGAATTTTCCTGCAGTTCTTCCATGTGCATTTAATTTATAAACAGACTGTCATTGTCATGCCCCTTTGTTGGTTAAAAACCAGTGTTAAAAAAGAAAATTTTCTATTAATTTTGGTTCTATGACATTATAATTAAACCTCAAATCACATACTTTAATTTAAAATAAAAACGAAAGATTTTTTAGTCACTACTGTAGTGACTGAAATAGTAAAATGTTACTACTTTAGAAGTAAATTTAGTGCTCATTGCCCTTGTTATGTCTAGATTACCTGTTTGGGCTTTAAATTACTCACTCCAATTTATTGTTATAAATAACATCCATGGGAATAATTAGCAAAATCACAACTCCAGATAGAAGAGATTATTATTTTCACACGTTTACGAGTGAGTCCCTTGTTCTTTCACGGTGAATGTTCAATGAACATTTTGATCATTTCAGAGATAGCAAGTCTGCTTTGTTCTACTTTGTTATGAGGTATTTTGGTGCGTCTTCCTTGTGTTATCCATCATCCCTAAGCCTATTGGATTTTTGACAAGTGTTTATAAAACTTTTTTTCTTTTTTTGGTAGGAAAAGGGACCATACTGAATACTAGCCCTTTCTGCAGAGTCACAGAGCTGCCTTTTTTCCTCCAAAAGCAGGTAGTCTGGAATGATAGGAAAGGTCCAGATTTTCTGTATTAGTCATTCACTTAATCTAGGAGATTGGTAAGGGGAAGAGGTTCTGGGAGAGGTATGTTCATTCTTTCTGTTGCCTTTGTTATAATCATAAGGACATAGAGTGGCATGGTAATAATTTTAATATAGACCCTGACATTTCGTTCCTTATTCATACTTAGGAATATAAATTTGATTAAAGAACAGTTTCACCTAAAGTTTGAGAAATGCCACTATCATTTTGTATCAATAGCTTTTTTTTTTTTTGAGGTGACAGCCATCTTGAGTGGTTTTGTAAAAGTGGTGCTAATGTGTATAATCCTAAAGTTTTCTTTTTTCTTCCTCTCCCTTTAACATTTGCTTTTCCTTTCACTGTTGTCAGTCACAACACGCTGCTCTTGAATCTCTCAGCTGGTCTTGACTCGTGAATTTACTTATGCTTTCACTCTTCTTTAATAAATACATTAATTGCAAGCAGTGAATTGAAAACAAGACAAAAAAAAAAACGACCATTAGTGATTGGACAGTTTCTTACTTTGTGTTACATTTAACTGTTCTTTTGACAGCCCAGTTTTTAAAGCCAGGTTCGTATGGAAATGCTTTCACTCCACTTGCACTGCTTTTGGAAATAGCATACTGCTTCATCTGTCTGTTTATTTTAGTGCATTCATAATATAACACAGTCAGCATAATGTCTCATCTCCACTTAGCCAAAGATTGAGTTTTCTTAAATAAAAAAAGGGGCAGCAATTTTTGTCAGCATGGTTTTTAATACCCTAAATCTCTGTGCCAAGTATAGTTATAACAGCTTATTAAAAGATTAAACAATAATTTAGTCAACTACATAATCTTAGAGTCATTCTGCTATCCTTGTCCTTTTCATAGTTACTCACTTGTAGGAGTTATGATATAAAATAAGGATTTTATGTGCAGATAAGTTTCTATAGTAAAATAAAGTTCTCTTCTTCATTTTTTGCTAACGTCACTTATATTAAGACTTTATTTTTTTTAAGTTTTTGTGATGTCTAGTAATATGGAAGTCATCACCTGGGATTACACATAACCATGGCATTTTCAAATTCTTTTAGTTTCTGGCAAAAAATAATTCCTAGTGACCTTTTGTACACCATATTGATTTTGTATCTATATGTTTAAAATAATAGTATCTTGTTTTAGAAACAAAATTTCTTCCTCCTTTTTTTTGAAACTAATTTTCCATTATTGTTTGCCTCTTTTTTTGTTATTAAAAAAGTACCCTGATCTTGGGGCACCTGGGTGGCTCAGCTGTTAAGCTTCTGCCTTCAGCTCAGGTCATGATCCCAGGGTCCTAGGATCGAGCCCCGCAGGGGGCTCCCTGCTCCGCAGGAGGCCTGCTTCTCCCTCTCCCACTCCCCCTGCTTATGTGTTCCCTCTCTCGCTATGTCTCTGTCAAATAAATAAAATCTTAAAAAAAAAAAAATACCCTGATCTCTCCCCGCCGACCTGATCATTGAAATAATCATTTGCTCAGCCGAGTTTTCCCGTTTTCACTTTGCATGTCATAAACTTGTGGAAGGAAATTGTTCCCCCCTCCCCACTTAAACAGAACATTGGGGAGGCTTAATCTTCCTCTTCTAATTTACTGTCTGAAAAGAAAACTAAAATAATTTTTTTCTTCTATAATTCTGAAGAGTATTTTATCCTTGAATATGGAGCTAGAAGATAAAAAGCAGTTTAACAGGAGATATTTGATTTTAAATCAACAATTTATGGCTTTAGCTTTATAGATTGATTCAGGAAATAGATTATTTTCAAATGATGTTATCAGGTTAGTAATGTAAATTACATTTTAATACATAGAGAACACTTTGTTATTTTAAAATGTTTCCCTTTCGATGAGTTTAGCAGCATTTTATCTGATGTAGTTAATGGTTATTTTAGTTTTGTCTACATACTTCACAATATTTGTAAAAAGCAAACAGGACAAAGGTATGCAGAGGTTTCTAAGATCTTGAACCCTTACACAGAAGCTGACATTAATTGTTGTTTCTGGTGCATTTTCATACAATTTACATTGAAATACCTTTTCTGATATGCTCCTAGGAAGATGAGACATTATGTATATTGGTTTTTTCCCCCTACATGCACTAATGGTTCTTTACTGTTAACTTATTGCTAGGCCTGTTTCATTCTAACATTTTAGCATTTTTGTTAGATTACATGTTGAAATGCATCACTCAGTCTGTGCTTGAGCTCATTTTATTTTTCTGTTTAATCAATTTAATTTCTTGTTTTACTAACCTCACTGTTTTTTCAGTTTAATATTGGCTGCATGCTAGTTAAATATTTATATATTTTATATATATATATATATATTAAAAAAACCAATCAAGTCTAGCCTGGATTTTGCTCTGATTGTGTTTTCATTTCTAGTGGTGGGGCAGTCTTACACTTACAACTTACTTTGTATCATGAAAGCCTGACACATAAACAAAATAAGTAAACACAGTGTAGATTTTCTTTAAAAAAAAAATCTTAAAGTGGTGCTGTCTAGGTGGTGGATATGATTGTATAAGTACCTTGATTTTATGCTTTTTAATGTTAGTTTTAAACTTCATAAATGTATTCTTCCCCTTTTCCCCTTCCCTTTTTTCTCCTTTTTAAAGTGTTATATACAAAAGTTGCCCAGCACACCATCAGAAAGGACCCTTACCCCTATGTTCTTCCCATATAAAATACTGGCCAGCATTTCTTTTTACATTAATGCCCCTTTTGTTGGGCACATTTACCCTATTATTAGCATCTTTTTGCATGCATATATGTAGAATTATCTCTTGCTCATCACCTGTTTAAATGTCACTAGGAAGGGAAGAATATATTATTGGAATATTTTTGGTTTGTCTCTCTGTTCTGTCTGTCAGGATAATATTGGACATCGCTTACTCCAGAAACATGGGTGGAAGCTGGGCCAGGGATTGGGAAAATCTCTTCAGGGTAAGTTTTTTAAATGTACAAAAAGAAAGAAAGAAAGAAAACAATGTTTTTGATTTGATCTTATGCCTGAATATATATATATATATATTTTTTTTTTTTTTAAGTGTTTGGGCTTTTTCCCCTGCCTTTTCTCCCCTAGAACAGTCTATATTTTTCCTATAACTGTATTTTAAGTTACTGTTAAGCTAATAGTTTGCAGGAGTAAGCTGCTGTGTCATGAATACTTTCAGGTCAAACATTGTGTATATATGGCTCCACTGGTTTTAAATTTTTCTGCTGGGGGTTATGGGTGGGTGGAGTAAAAAGAACACATAGTCTCAGAGTGTGCTTTCTTTGTGTCATTTAGTGATGTTGTATTGTGGCTTCAGTATTATAAAGGGAGCCATTCAACAGCAGAATTTAATTTTTGCCTTTCCAAATTCTCCCTGAAGCTGGTGATTGCCCTGGTTCTTTTTCTCTGCAGTCAGAATCCATGTAGTAGTAGAGAGAATTAACCCACACAAAACAAAAAATGGAAGCAGCAGTTTGTTTCCTGTGGTTCTCTGAGCAGAGGTCCATTTCTCAGGTTCAGATCAGGCTCTGGAAAATATTTGGCTTAAAGTTTCCATTGCATTTAATTTTTCTTTTAATTATAGTAATCATTTGGATAAAAACAAAATACTAACATTTCTGCTTTTGAGTTCTTGTTAGTTGGAAACCAACTCCATTCACTTTTTAGCTCCCTCATGTTCACGAGCTACTGTTTATTCTTCACAGATATGAACACTACCTCAGAAATGATGGGAATCATTGCACTTCCACTTCTGGTCATGAGGGGGTCTCATTGTATAAAGGGATCTTTGGGGAGAGGTGTGCTTTTATTGACTGATTCTTTGAATTTTGAAAATAGATTTTCACAATTTGAATGGGAAGTCTAATCAGTTCAAATGTGTGTTAAGGGGCACAGGACAGAGCATAAAGCAGGACATTCTAGTCTTTAAAATCTTTGCTTTTTTTTTTTTTGTCAGATTTTATTTGGGAGAGAGCAGGGGTGGGAAGAGTAGAGGGAGAGGGAGAAGCAGACCCCATCCTGAGCGTGGAGCCTGATGAGGATCTCGATCTCATGACCCTGAGATCATGACCTGAGTTGAAACCAACAGTCGGATGCTCAACTTACTAAGCCACCCAGGCACCCCAAAAACCTTTGCTTTTTAAATTATAATTCTACAAGTTCTAGTCAAATTAGTATTTATTACTAAGCACTAATTTATTTTGGGGGGAGATAGAAAGATTTGATTACCATTAAACTTGTTTTCTCAGTGGCACAAGAACTCATTGCATTTGATACAAAGAATATAATTAAGAGCAAATCTGTTTGAATCCCAGAATTTTTCATTTCTAAGCGTCAGAGACTTTCAAGTACACCTAGCAGAGGTAAAGAGAAAGAGTGAGAGAGAGTGAATAAAGGAGAGGTACTTGAATACTCACTTATTTTTCTGTGATAGAAAATTTTATTTTTTACTTTAAGAAAAGGGGCGCCTGGGTGGCTCAGTCAGTTGGGTGTCTACCTTCCGCTCGGGTCGTGATCCCACGATCCTTGGATGGGGCCCCACATCAGGCTCCCTGCTCAGTGGGGAACCTGCTTCTCCTTCTCCCTCTGCCATTACCCCTGCTTTTGCTCTCTGGCTCTCTGTATCAAATAAATAAATAAAATCTTAAAAAAAGAAGAATAGTCTAGAATTTTGGTTGTGTTTTGAACTTTGAGTTCCTTGAAAAGAGGAGGTTTTATTCATATTTTAACTCCCATCTCCATGGTTGCAGGCATATAAGTCCATTATTCATCTAAATTACAAGGGGAATTTGAAGCCCATCTCTTTTTTCTTCTTTTTAATTGCGGTAAAAAACACATAAAATTACCATCTTAACCTTTTTTTCCCCATCTTAGCCATTTTATTATTATTATTATTTAAGATTTTATTTATTTGAGAGAGAGAGACAGTGAGAGAGGGAACACAAGCAGGGGGAGGGGGAGAGGGAGAAGCAGGCTTCTCGCTGAGTGGGGAGCCTGATGTGGGGCTCAATCCCAAGACCCTGGGATCACGACCTGAGCCGAAGGCCGACGCTTGACGACTGAGCCCCACCCAGGCGCCCCACCATTTTATTTTTATTTTTATTTTTATTTTATTTTTTTTTTTTAAGATTTTATTTATTTGAGAGAGAGAATGAGAGACAGAGAGCACGAGAGGGAGGAGGGTGAGAAGGAGAAGCAGACTCTCTGCTGAGCAGGGAGCCCGATGTGGGACTCGATCCCGGGACTCCAGGATCATGACCTGAGCCGAAGGCAGTCGCTTAACCAACTGAGCCACCCAGGCGCCCTATTTTTATTTTTTAAAAGATTTTATTTATTTATTTGAGAGGGAGAAAGCACGTGAGCGAGCAAGAGTATAAGAGCAGGGGGAGGGAGAAGCAGACTCCCCGCCTAGCAGGGAGCCCAATGCAAGCCGGATCCCAGGACCCTGAGATCATGACCTGAGCCAAAGGCAGCCACTTAACCAAATGAGCCACCCAGGCACCCCTCATCTTAAACATTTTAAAGTATACGGTTCAGTAGTGTTCACTAAATTCACAATAATTGTGCAAAGCCCATCTGTTTTGAATGGCTGGTTCAGTATCTTTACCCTTGAGAAGAATGGAATCTTATTCTATTACCAACATTAAAGGCTGTTTAATTGTCTTGTAAATGGATCTTTAATTTTTTAGTGTTAGATTCAACAGTGTGCGTACTTCTCTTGCATAGTTGTTTCTATAATACCCACATGATCTGACCTAGAATGTAACCACATTTATGGCATGTTGAGGTAATTCATGACAGATTTTTTTTTTAAAGATTTTATTTATTTATTAGAGAGAGAATGAGAGATAGAGAGCACGAGAGGGAAGAGGGTCAGAGGGAGAAGCAGACTCCCTGCTGAGCAGGGAGCCTGATGCGGGACTCGATCCCGGGACTCCAGGATCATGACCTGAACCGAAGGCAGTCTCTTAACCGACTGAGCCACCCAGGTGCCCCCATGACAGATTTTTTTTCATTGTACCAAACCTTTGCTACAGATAACCACTGAAGAAAGCCCTGTCAATCTAGTGAAAATGGTAATGCCTTTTTAGTATTGCCTAGACTAGGCACTGCATGTAATTTCCGGGCTCACAGCTTTGTAAATTGTCAGTTCTCCTTTTTAATCTTTAACATAACCATCCACTAAAATTTAAACCTGATCTCTTCAGGATATTTTGTTAACATTTAAAATTTATTTCAACCAGGGGCGCCTGGGTGGCTCATTTGGTTAAGTGTCTGGCTTTGGCTCAGGTCATGATCCCAGGGTCCTGAGATGGAGCCCTACTCTGGTTCCCTGCTCAGCAGGGAGTCTGCTTCTCCCTCTTCCCCTGCCCCTCCACCCTATTCCTTCTCTCTCTCTTTCTCTCTCTCAAATAAATAAAATCTTTTAAAAAAATAAAAATTATGTATTATTCACCCAAGGTTTATACAAAGAGTGTCAGGCCTTGGAGGCTACAGTGCAAATATCTTGTCACTGGATAGATTAGGGAATAGGGTATGCTGACTCTAAAATGAGATTTTCTGGCAGGATAGAAAAATTATACTTTATAAATTGGGTTTATTTTTGTACTTGAATTTCCTTTATTCTTACCATTTTTTTCCTCCCTTAGTATTAAGATACTTGAGAAGTTTATTTTTTTTAAATTTTATTTATTTATTTGACAGAGAGCTAGCAAGAGCAGGAACACAAGCAGGGGTAGTAGGAGAGGGAGAAGCAGGCCTCCCGGCGAGCAGGGAGCCCAATATGGGGCTCAATCCCAGGACCCTGGGATCATGACCTGAGCCGAAGGCAGACGCTTAATGACTGAGCCCAGGCCCCCAGGATATTTCAGAAGTTAAAAAAGAACTCTTATTGTGTGTGGCAGATAAGTGATTGCTAGTATTTAAAAAAAAGACTTGTAGAACAGATATGTTGACAGGGTGTCTGAAGGGAAAAATACAGAGAAAGGCCTGTTGATGAGAAATATTATGGACAATTGCTTATTATAGAGGCAGAGGATGTATTTAATTTGGAATAAAGCAACAATGAATGATAGTTGTATTTTTTGGCAGTTGGACTAGATTTGTTTCTTGAAATTGTTTTATAACCATCTGGCAGCTTTAAAATGGAATGCAGCTCAAAATCTTTATTTTGCTGTGAAATGTTTAGTCGGTAGATATAGTCCAGAAATGGGGTACCTAAACTTCCTTTGTTAAATTGTCTAGGTGCTTTTTGATGATTTGGCTGATTTTTTTTTTTTTTTTTTTAATCACAAGCAAAAGTTCAGCCCCTGAGAAAAATGGATGGGGTGTGATAATTGTTTCATATCTCACCCTGTCTAGGAGGTTCAATCAGTAATAGACAACCAACACATATTTACTGAGCTAATAATGCATTCTAGCTATACTGGCTGTAAATAGCATAAGCAAAGGACAAAGTAGGTAAGAAATTGTTCCTGTTCCCCAAGTCTTGCTCTTTTAAACTACTGTAGATCTTTGAAGGTTTCTTGAGTTTTATACTTTTATGTACTCTTTCCATGCTTAGAATTAAGTATGTGATCAATCTGAATATTTAACTGACAAATCACTCCCAAGTTCCTTGAGGTAGGGAATCTTGTGTAGTTTTGTGTAAAAGTACTTTGTGTAAGATGTGAAGGCAGTGTGAGCAACATTTTGAAATATAAGATCTAGGTTTGAGTTTGGCTCTGCCACTTTAAGTAAAAGGGACAAGTTACCATCACTGAGTTATTTTTGCAGTCCAGTAAATGGGAATTAAAATCTTCACTCATTTATTCACAGTGATTGGGTGAAGTAAACTAATAAAAATGGTGAAATCACTTTATAAAAATTATAAAATGCTATGTAAATGCTGATTGCTATTAACACCTCTATAGTATATATTTAGATGTTTTAACTGAATTGGAGATAAGCCATCTGTAGGTCTTTTCTCTTCCTTTTTTTTACGGTTTTATTTATTTATTAGACAGAGAGAGACACAGCGAGAGAGGGAATACAACCAAGGGGTGTGGGAGAGGGAGAAGTAGGCTTCCCACAGAGCAGGGAGCCGATGCGGGGCTCGCTCCTAGGATCCTGGGATCATGACCTGAGCTGAAGGCAGATGCTCAACGACTGAGCCACCCAGACGCCCCTTAAGACTTTATTTTTAAGTAATCTGTACACCCATCATGGGGCTCAAACTCACAGCCTGAAATCAAGAGTCACACACCCATTGATTGAGCCAGGTGCCCCCCTGTCTTTAGGTCTTAATCAGAAACCTAAATATCATTAATAAAAAAAAATAGAGAAGCACTGTCTTGCTAGTCTGTAATTTTACAGTATAGTAGCTATAATGTGCTCAATATGTGCTAGATAATTTACTTCTGGATCTGTATTTTTAATGCTGTGTGCATTTTATAGTCTCTAAGCCCCTAATTTTGGTGTCTGTTTCACTAATTCTGAGGTCATTAGTTATTGCCACTTCTGAGCCTAATTTACAAAATCTAAGAAGAGCCCCAATCACTAAACGGTGGCATTGGGAAAACTGGATAGCCACTCAGAAAAAAGAAGTTGGATCCTCATTGTGCTACCTTACCCTGACATATATTCCAGATGGATAAACTATTTAAATGTTAAAAAAAGAAAGAAACCATAAGATCATTAGGATGTGCACTGGGATAATTATTATTTTTATTTTATTTATTTTTAAAGATTTTATTTATTTGACAGAGAGCACAAGTGGGGAGGGAGAGAGGCAGAGGGAGAGGGAGAAGCAGACTCCCCGCTGAATAGGGATTCCAACGTGGGACTCAGTCCCAGGACCCCGGAATCATGACCTGAGTTGAAGGCAGACATTTAACTGACTTAGCCACCCAGGTGCCCCGATAATTATTATTTTAAAAATATATTGGTTAAGCGGCTGCCTTCGCCTCGGGTCATGATCCCAGGGTCCTGGGATGGAGCCCTACATCAGGCTCCTTGCTCAGTGGGGAGCCTGCTTCTCCCTCTGCCTGCCCCTCCCCCTGCTTGTGCTCTCTCTCTTTGACAAATAAATAAAATTTTGGAAAAAAAACTAAAATAATGTTGGAGGGACACCTGTTTGGCTCAGTCGGTAGAGCATGCGACTCTTTTTTTTTTTTTTTTTTAAAGATTTTATTTATTTATTTGAGAGAGAGAAATAGAGAGCACAAGCGGGTCAGAGGGAGAAGCAGACTCCCTGCTGAGCAGGGATTCCGATGTGGGACTCGATCCCGGGACTCCAGGATCATGACCTGAGCCGAAGGCAGTCGCTTAACCAACTGAGCCACCCAGGTGCCCAGCATGCGACTCTTGATCTTGGGATCATGAGTTCAAGCCCCAAGTTGAGCATAGAGCTTACTTTAAAAAAAAAAATAATGTTGGAACAAGGAAGTTTTTAAGTATAGATGAGATCTGTCACATTCAGGGTGGCATGGCTGTAGACCTTTTCTAAGTGTAACCCCAAACCCAGAAGCCATTAAAAAAAGGATACATTTTACTATATTTCATTTTAAAAAAAAACAAACTGGGGGAAATATTTGCAATATCTCATTATAGACAAAGGACAAATTTCCTTCATGTATTTATCTGTTACATGAAAGACTTATAGCCTAAAGAGGAAAGGGGAAATGATATGAACATTGTTTATAGAAAAGTAATGCAAATGATCTTTAAGTGTATGAAAATACTCTCACTTCTTTTCATAAGAGAAATACGCATTTTAAAAACCACAAGATACAATATTTCACTTTTGCATTGGAAAGGTTAAAGATAATTAGCCTGGTCGTATTTTGGGAAAACACGTATTTACATCATAACCAATAAGAATAAAAATTGGTAAACCACTGCAGAGAACAACCTGAATTACCTAAAGATTAAAATACATGTATCCTCAGGTGCCTGGATGGCTCAGTCCGTTGGGCATCTGGCTCTTGATTTCAGCTCGGGTTGTGATCTCGGGGTCATGGGATCAGCCCTGTGTTGGGCTCCACCCTCAGCGGGAAGTCGGCTTGGAGCTCTCTGTCTCCCGCTCCCTCTGCCCCTCCCCCCTCAAATAAATAAATCTTTAAAAATAAAATGCATCTATCCTTGGGGTCAGCAATCCTAATTTTCTGTTCTTCACTTAAAACTCTTTGAAATGCACAAAATAATGTATGATCAAGGTTATTATATCATGTTATTTTGTGATAACAAAAGATTGGAAACAGTTCATATTTCATTGATTCCAAGACATTTTTTTCATATTTTAATAAAGGGAAACTTAAATGCATCTTGTTAATGGCATTATGGTTATAATTGGCAACTCTTAAATTTCTTTTGGGCATATAAAATAATTGTGTTTTGTGGTTAATGGCATTTTGTATTTGAAAAAATAGAATACTAAAATGGTATAAAGGGAAACCATGCTGCTTTAAAAGGATTGAAGTAGTTTAGTATGTATTTGTTATATGTAGAACAATTTCCAAGGTACAATAAGTAGAAAGGAATGTATAGAACAGTGTGTGGTATATATTAAACTACCATTTGTGTTATATTGCATACATAGATATACACACAGTCATATATATACATATATATATATATATATATATATATATATATATATACTGATAGATACACATCTCCTGCTTAAAATCAGTATTTTGTTCCCCGAAATCAGACCACCTACCTGTGTGAAGACCTTAGATACCTTACTTAGGTATCTATTTACTATTATTTAAAATGAGTTACCTGTCAATCCCAAAACCCCCAGCCAATTTTCAAGATACAGCTATTTGTGAATTTTTTAAGAAATTGCCAGGGGGACGCCTGGGTGGGCTCAGTCATTAAGTGGCTGCCTTCGGCTCAGGTCATGATTCCAGGGTCCTGGGATGGAGCCCCGCATCGGGCTCCCTGCTCAGCAGGGAGCTGCTCTGCCTGCCGCTCCCTCTGCTTGTGCTCCCTCTGCCTGCTGCTCCCTCTGCTTGTGCGCACTCTCTCTCTCTCTGTCTCTCTCTCTCTGACAAATATATAAAAATATATAAAAATATTATTTAAAAATAAATATATAAAAATAACAAATATATAAATGTATATTTTAAAAATTTAAAAAATTGCTAGGACATTGCCTAAACATTTCTTCCTTATTGCCAGATAATTAATATGGTTGTGTAGTAACATGTCTGTCCCGTTTATAGATACTTAAGAAGCTTTCCAAAGTTCTAGTGTATGTGGAATGTATTTCCAGATTTCTGCATATCTTTTTCTTAAAAATGCTGAATTAGGTTTTTGAGAATGAAATATAAACATTTTACTATCTAAAATCATTGGCTGAATAATATCGTGTTGAGAGTCATGAACTGAGGCACTCTACTATGAAGCCTTAAACAGGTACATTCTGTGAGGTATACCTGTATATTTATGTTTGTATTTTCTTGACTATGCAGAGAAAACTCCTTGTAAAGGCAGACTCTGAAGGGAAACTGAGTTGCTTTTTATTGTATTCTTTTAAAATTTGATGTGATATACTTACATTGCTATTTAAAAATATAAAAGTTGGGGCACCTGGGTAGCTCGGTCGGTTAAGTGTCCTACCCTTGAGCTCAGGTCTTGATCTCAGAGTTGTGAGTTCAAGCCCCACGTTGGGCTGCGCTCTGGGCATGGAGCCTACTTTAAAAAAATCTCTATATAGGGGCACCTGGGTGGCTGTCGTTAAGCGTCTGCCTTCGGCTCAGGTCATGATCCCAGGGTCCTGGGATCGAGCCCTGCATCGGGCTCCCTGCTCAGCGGGAAGCCTGCTTCTCCTTCTCCCACTCTCCCTGCTTGTGTTCCTGCTCTTGCTATCTCTCTCTCTCTGTCAAATAAATAAATAAAAAATCTTTTAAAAAAATATAGAGAGAAAATTATTTTGAAAAAGAGTAGGCAAAATTAGAGCAGAGTAGTAAAGTAGGGTGTGTTTTTTGTTTTTAGGTATATGTCGCTTCCCTCATCCCTGCTCTAGTTTCATTTAGCAAATAAATGGTGAATATAGTTGGGTAGGGCCTGCATTAGCTAGTAATAGCAGTGTTCTTACATTTTATGATTGAAGGAAAACTAGACTTAGATTCAATACAACAGAATAGAAATATGTAGTGTTACATTTTAGACTTTACTGGGGCCTTGGTCAGTTAATCAACTGACAGTTGATCAACTGATCAGTCAGTTAAGCATCGACTCTTGATTTCAGCTAAGGTCATGATCTCAGGGTTGTTAGATCGAGCCTAGTGTTGGGCTCTGTGCTGGGCGTGGAGCCTGCTTAAGATTCTTCCCCCCACCCCCTCCCTTTAAAAAAGAAAAAAGGAAAAAATAGACTTTATTGTTAAACTAGAATGTTGATCTTTAAAACTTCACTGACTTCCTAAGAAAAATAATTCTTTGGCTGAGAAAAATAAGTTTTCCCTTTTTTTTGTTTCCTTTTTTTTTTTTTTTTAATTTTTTTTTTAAGCAATCTCTATACTCAACATGGGGCTCGAACTCACAACCCCAAGATCAGGGGTGCTCTACTGACTGAGCCAGCCAGGTGTCCCAATAAGCTTTCCTTTAATATTATAATGACGTAGATAAATTTTGTGGATAGGGTCTTTGTAAAATCTAAGTTGTTGTCCTTTTATATTAGTTTCCCTTTGAAATTTATTTTTCTTTTTGAAAAGGAAATTACACTTAGTACATTTCGTGTACATTGATTTAGAATCTAAATGTTTTGTATGTTCCACTTAATGAAATAGTATAATCATTTCATAAATGAAGGAACAGTTTTGGAAAGGTCATATAGCTACTGAGTCTCTGCCGTTCAAGTATAAGCATAACTTTGAAATCAATGTTCCTATATGTATATCTTTGCTCTTCTCAGAAAACGTTGATAACTGGAAATAAGAGTAGTTGGGGGAAGACAGCCATGTAGCTCCCCCAGCACGAAGGTATGGATTGTCAGAAGGGCTTAGTTATTTATACTTGAAGCTGGTCTAGGTGAAGGAGCCTGTAGTTGAATTATCTCTTTTCCCTGCTCATTAAATGATCTTTGCAGTCTTTTTTTTTTTTTTTTAAGATTTTATTTATTTGACAGAGAGAGACCCAGCGAGAGAGGGAACACATGCAGGGGGAGTGGGAGAGGGAGAAGCAGGCTTTCCGCCAAGCAGGGAGCCTGATGTGGGGCTCGATCCCAGGACCCTGGGCCCATGACCTGAGCCAAAGGCAGACGCTTAATGACTGGGCCACCCAGGCGCCCCTGATCTTTGCAGTCTTTACACAGTTGCCAATGGCAAGCATAATTTTAGTATTCGTGTATCAAATTTGGTAAAGTACAGATTCTGTAAAACCTGTGACCTTCTGAATGGGATTTCGTTAATATGAAGAAGAGGAAGCCCATTTAGTAAATAACATTAGAATTAGCAGTCTGCAGTAAGAGGTCTGGGCTTTAGGGCTAGACTTAAAAAGGGAGAGGGATTGGGGGAGAGGAGAAGGGGAAATAGTGAACTTAAATTCTGTATGGACTACGTTTCTCAGTATAGAGATCATCACATTTAAAAGATACATCAAAAGACATTAAATATATGTTAAGTTTGTGGCAAAATAACCAGAAAAGATGCGGCCAATTTTTCAAATGAAATTTGGAACAATTAAATATAGAAAGCTAAAAAATATAAATAAATAAATATAGAAAGCTATTTTTTTAAGTGAATCTGGGTAAACTTATTATTTATTTATCTTTTTAAAAGATTTTGTTAAGTAATCTCTGTACTTAACCTGGGCTTTTAAACTCACAACCCTGAGACCAAGAGTCATATGCTCTTCTGACTCAGCCAGCCAGCACCCCCCCTTTTTTTTAACTAAGAAAAGAGAGTGAACTAGTTACAGAAGCAGATTGGACTTTATCAAGGTAGATTACTTTTAAGGAGACACTGGTGAAGAATTACATGGAGTTATTTGCACATTTATTGAATATTTACTGTGTTCAAGAGACCATTATAAAGAGTGTATATAATATTGTAAGATACTGCCCTTACTCATAGAGTTTGCTATTCATTTTAGGAGTTAAGGGGGAAAATCTTAGCGTAAATGCTGTAAGTCCTCAGAAGAAGGAATGACTAGGTAAAACTTCACAGTGAAGTCTTGAGGAGGGAGGAATGGATATTACCAAAGACAGAAGATACTGATGTATACAAATAGGTGATTACTCCATGGCTGGCTGGAGTGGGGAATGCCCATATAGACCTTTCATATGGTTTTTATTTATTTTTCATTTCTTTTTTTTAAAAAATTTATTTAAATTCAGTTAGTTAACATGTAGTGTATCATTAGTTTCAGAGGTAGAGTTCAGTTATTCATCAGTTGCATGTAACACCCAGTGCTCATTAGATCACATGCCCTCCTTAATGCCCATCACCCACTTACCCCATCCCCCCACACACCTTTCATATTATTTTTAGAAGAACCTCTCCAAATATTTTTTTGATGTTGAACCTTAATATATGAAAGGTGGGGTGGGGGTCGGTGAATGACACAGTTGTTTTGGTTGAAGCAAAGTTTTAGGTTTCCAAGAGCAGTTTGGAAGCCATAAGTAGAAGGCAGTGATGGGAAACTGGTTTGAATAGGCACAAACCAGATACTTATTGAGTGTTTACTATGTGCTAAGCACTTAACAAATTATTTAATTCTTATAAGTCTGTGAGATAATTGCTGTTTTTATTTTGCAGAAGAAACTGAGGCTTAGAGAAGCTTAGTAAGCTGCCCAAGAATAAGCAACCAGTAAATGACAGTATCAGAATTCAAACCTTGGTTTTTTGCATTTCAAAACTATGCTTTTACCTATCCACACTGATGCAGAAGGTTTTAATACTGTTCCAATTTAGAACTTTATTTTGTAAGCCAAAGGCAGTTTTTGATCGGAGAGACTTTTATAGGAAAAAGAGATATGAAAGATAATTTTATCTAAAATTCATTTTACAGATGGAGAAATTGAGGTTTAGGGTTTCAGAATGTCTTTGTGATAGTGCTGAAACCCAGCTCCAAATTCTCTGATTTGTGATCTATTCTTCTTTCCAATACACCAAACCAGGACATTTTTGGTAGAAGTTAAATACTAGTATGGATCAAAGTATGTCTGAAGATGAATGAAAGACTGTTTAGAGAGTTGTCTGGGTATGAGTTGATGAGGACTTAGAGTGATGGCAATGGAAATGGAAAAGAAGATACAAATATGAAGGATGATAAATCAGCCAAGAAGCACAGTGTATAGTTAGTTCATGCATATGCCTGACTGGCAAGCTCTTGTTCACTGGGTTTAGTGTTAGTCCTTTATAATAGCCACTAGCATTTATTAAGTGTTCAGTGAGTGCTTACATGTGGATTATCTAAATAAATCCTCTTTCAGGTAGATACCATTCCTGTTTTTTAGATGAGGAAATTGACATTATGAGCAATGCTTTGCCCAAGATCTTATAGCAAATAAGTGGTAGAATAGTGGTGCCAAAACTATGATTTTAATCAATATGCTATAGTGTACCTAAAGTCTGTGGTGGCTCACTTCTCTGTTCTGGAAAGATATGATGGTGGTGAGAAATGCAAATATTAGAGAATTGAAATACGCAGCAGTTATTCTGGCCAAAAAAATTATAGAGATACCTGTGAATGTGATTTTTTTTCTTAAGGCTCTTAAAGTAGTTACATATATTATTCATGACTAACATAAATTTGTATAAAGTCACTAGAAACTTAAGGCTAGATTGAGTGGTAAGAACTTCTGTTTTATATTCTAATTTCTTCCCTTTCCCTTCCTTCCTTAGTTCCTTCCTTCCTTCCTTCCTTCCTTCCTTCCTTTATTTTTAAGATTTTATTTATTTATTTATTTATTAGAGAGAGAGGACAATAGGGGAAGCAGCAGGCAGAGGGAGAAGCAGGGAGACCAACACTGGGCTCGATCTCAATCGACCTGAACCAAAGGCAGCCGCTTAATGACTTAGCCACCCAGGTGCCCCATCCCTTTTTCTCAATTTCTTATACTTTATATTTCTCTGCTGGCACTTTTAAGCTTTTTAAAAAAGATTTTATTTATTTGAGAGAGAGTGAGAGCACTGCAAAGGAAGAGGGAGAAGCAGGCTCCCTAAGCAGGGAGCCTGATGTGGGGCTTGATCCTACGTGAGGCGAAGGCAGATGCTTAACCTGCTGAGCCACCCAGGCACCTTTTTTTTTTTTTAAAGATTTTATTTATTTATTTGAGAGAAAGAATGAGAGAGATAGCACGTGAGAGGAGGGAGGGTCAGAGGGAGAAGCAGACTCCCTGCCGAGCACGGAGCCCGATGCGAGACTCGATCCCGGGACTCTAGGATCATAACCTGAGCTGAAGGCAGTCGCTTAACCAACTGAGCCACCCAGCGCCCCCAGGTGCCTTTTTTTTTAAAGGTTTATTTGTTAGAGTGATTGAGAGAGAGAGTGCACACATGGGGAGGGGAGGGGCAGGGTAGAGGGAGAGAGAGAATCTCAAGCAGACTCCCCACCGAGTGCAGAGCCCCACATGAGGCTTGATCGCAGAGATCACAACCCGAGCCAAAATCAGGAGTCAGAAGCTCGACTGAGCCACCCAGGCACCCCAGAGCTTCTGAATTTTTTAAAAGGAACCAGAAATCTAGATATTTTTTGGTCAGTTTCCTACTTGATAAATATTGGCTCAAAGTTTAAAATAATTTGAGGGGTGCCTGGGTGGCTCAGTCGTTAAGTGTCTGCCATTGGCTCAGGTCATGATCGCAGGGTCCTGGGATCGAGCCCCGCATCAAGCTCTCTGCTCAGCGAGAGACCTGCTTCTCCCTCTCCCACTCCTGCTTGTGTTCCCTCTCTCACTGTCAAATAAATAAATAAAATCTTTTTAAAAAAAGAAAAGTTTAAAATAATTTGGGATAAACAAAACATATGGAAGACTTAGATTTGACCCACTTTAGGTTACCACTTTATGATCTCATTTGAAATTTGACCTGGGTTTGAGTTTGAGCTCTGTAACTAGTAAGCAGTGTTTCCTTGCTATACCCTCAGTATACCTGTATTTTAAAAAAGATTTGGAGGTTTAGGGAATTGAACATGATGGTATATAAGTTTTATACCTGTATTCGATCTCATTTTCCTCCTCAATATGTAAAGTGGGAGATAATGCCACTTAATAGATTGAGAAACTTAAGTATTTTCCATGGTCAGACTGCTAAGGCTATGAGCTGTGTTTATAAATGCACAAATCTTTTGACCTCTACTCCAGTACTTTTTCCATTAGACTTAATGGTTTCAAACTCTAATGAGCCACAGAATCACCTTGGGTACTTGTTAAAAATGTAGATTCCCAACCAGCACAATTCAGCGGGTCTGGGTGGGGTTCAGGAAATTACATTTTTATTTTTGCTTTTTATTTTTTATTTATTTTTTTTAAGTAGGCCTCATGCCCAGCATGGAGCCCAACACAGGGCTTGAACTCAAAACTGTGAAATTGAGATCTTAGCCAAGATCAAGAATCGGACACTTAACCAGCTGAGCCACCCAGGTGCCCCAGGAGATTACGTTTTAAACAAGCTCCCCCAAAGAATTTGCTCGGAGCCATGTGAATGAAATAGGCTTCTGAGAAAATACTTTCACTATAGCAAGTAGGGTAGACAGTTGGTTCTTTTAGTCATCTAAAATGTATTAGTGATTTTGGGTCTGAATTAGTGTAATGCTGTTTATTTTTCTTAATAGTATTATCCTTAGCCCGATTTACATTGTTTCCCACCGTATTATGGACTTCTTGGCCTAGGTTAATTTGCATAATTTTTTTTAAATTGCATTGTTATCAAGGAAACTGGTTCATGTAGAAACTGGATTTCTTACTTAGGCAAGAAAGTGAGTGTCCAAGAAACTTTTTTTTTTTTTTAAAGATTTATTTATTTTAGAGAGAGTGCCGGGGGGTGGGGGATAAAGGAGAAAAAGTCTCAAGCTGACTTGGCACTGAGCATGGAGCCCATCTGGGAGCTTGATCTCAGGACCCTGAGATCACGACCTACCTGAAACCAAGAGTCTGATGCTTAAGGGACTGTGCCACCCAGGCGCCCCTCCAAGAGACTCTTAAAGTAAGCAATATAGAGGTGTCTGGGTGGCTCAGTGCGTTAAGCGGCTGCCTTCGGCTCAGGTCATGATCCCAGGGTCCTGGGATCAAGCCCTGCTTCGGGCTCCCTGCTCAGTGGGGAGCCTGCTTCTCCCTCTCCCTCTGCCTGCTGCTCCCCCTGCTTGTGCTCACTCGCTGTCTGTCAAATAAATAAAATCTTTTAAAAATATAAGATAAAAAGCAATATAGAGTATGTAGTGATAATGATTTCTTGTAAGTAGAATAGTCCAATCAAGTAGAAATATTTGAAAATATAAAAATTCACTAGTGAACCAATATTTGAGAAATAGGAACTAGGAAGAGACAAAATTGCTTTCAAAGCTGTATGGAATCAGATTTTTAGAACTGTAAAAAAAAAAAAAATTCTAAGGATGACCTAGGATCTCTGGACTCTTAGCAGAGACTCCGAAGGAAATTGGGGATTTTTTAGTAATTTCAATCTACTTGACATTCTGAGTTTATTCTTATATTCCATGTGGACTTGATCTATTACAAATTTGACACACTGTGGATTAGTATCTTGCCCTTCAGTACACATATAGCTGCTATTGTCTTCCAGGTGACAATAATAGTAAAATAGTGAACATCTTGACAATGTTTATTCAGTTTTGTTTAGGCTAAATATATTTTCTTAGATGATTTGAACTATATATTTAATTTGGAGAAGGTTTTGTTGAAATTATGTTTTGGTTTTTTAAAGATTTTATCTATTTGAGAGCGCGAGAGAGCACGAGCAGGGGAAAGGGGCAGAGGGAGAGGGAGAAGCTGACTCCCCACCGAGCAGGGAGCCCGACGTGGGGCTCCATCCCAGGATCCTGGGATCATGACCTGGGCCAAAGGCAGCCGCTTAACCAACTGAGCCACCCAGGTGCCCCTAAAATTACGCTTCTTTAGGTTCATTCTTTTGGCTTGGATTTAATATTTATGTAACATTGCTTTTCATACTCAGTCTCATTTTGTTAATGGAATGGTATATGGGAAACATTTTTGGATGATTCTTTGGTTTTGATCCTGGATAATAACTTTTTCCCATCTGTAAATAGAGATTTCATTATCATCAAATTGCATGTAAAATATTATAATTGGTCACAGCTTCTATTTTAGAGTATCATTCATTTTATTTTAAAAAATGCTAAATTTGGAAATGAAAGGAAAACATTGATTTTTTAAAAATTTTCTTTCTCTTTTTAAATTTTTTTTATTTAAAAAAATTTTCTGAAGCCTTAAGGAGATAATTGGTGTAGAGTTCAACATCCTACATGGTGATTTATGGTTTACAAAGCATCTTCTGTTGGTTATATCTTGATCTGCATACCAAACCTGAAAGTGAGGATAATATCCATTTTGTGGGGGAGGCTACTGAGACTCAGGCTCTGGCTGTCAAAGGTGACACAAGTGGTTAGAAATTATTTCTTATTGGAGAACTGAGATTTTGTAGCCCAGCCTTTTTTGGGGATTACCTAGAAAAGTATAGGGAAAAAAAATAGGGGCACCTGGGTGGCTTAGTTGTTGGGCGTCTGCCTTCGGCTCGGGTCGTGGTCCCGGGGGTCCTGGGGTCAAGCTCTGCATCGGGCTCCCTGCTTGGTGCGGGGCCTGCTTCTCCCTCTCCCCCTGCTTGTGTTCCCTCTCTCGCTATGTCTCTCTCTGTCAAGTAAATAAATAAAATCTTAAAAAAACATAAAGATCAACTGGGGAGAAGAGGATTATTGGGAAAGTAAAGGTGGAGCAGTTTAAATGAAGCTGAAAAGTCTTTTGGGTTATTGAGGGATCCTGGAATAGTAAAAAATTCTCAGTGTAGTAATGGAAAGCTTATTAACCAATAGTAAGAGAATACAGCTCTAAGAAGGTGTTGGATTGTTGGGTTATTACAATGCCGTAGGATTCACTACTATCTATATAACTCTCCCAAATATTCTCTATTCAGATATTTTCCACTCTAAACTTTCTGAGAATTGAAGTGAGCCAGGGTGCCTTACTGGTACAGTCAGAATACCATGTGACTCTTGATCTCAGGGTTGTGATTTTGAGCCCCATGTTGGATGTAGAGATTACTTAAGTAAATAAATAAGCTTAAAAAATATTGAAGTGAGCCTTAAGTCTATCTAACTCCTTAAGCATGTGATGCCTGCATTTTTGATCGCTAACAAATGGACAGTAGATAAAACAAATTGAACAAGTCTCTAATGAACAGTAATGCAAAATTCAAATATTTCTTTATAATACCTTACATATTTTTTGAGATATGGCCTGTTTAATGCAGCCTTATGTTCTTTTTGATGAAATAATTACTTGATTACAAGACAGTTAAATTACCAGAATTTCATGGCATGAAGCAGAAAGCGCTATGATGACTAAATACATAGACCTGAACAAGTTCTAGACCCACTATGTACATGTTCATTCTTTTGAGTCAACAAATGCTTTTTAATTGAACACCACTCTATCCCAGATACTGTGTTAGTTATTTGGGATACAAACATCAATAAAACTCAGGGCATAGAAGTGTTACCCAACATTTTTTTTTAAATAGGGACCTAATATTTTTCCCTTTCACCCTGAGCCCCATGTCTTTTGGGGTTATTTTAACCAGAAATTGTATGTATGTATGGTTTTGTTTTGTTTTCAGAGAGCAAGAATGTGTACCTGCATGGGCAGGGTGCGGGGAGGGGCAGATGGAGAGATAGAGGATCCCAAGCAGGCTCATGCCTAACGTGGAGCCTGATGCGGGGCTTGATCTCACGACCCTGAGATCACAACCTGAGCCAAAATGAAGAATCAGTCTGATGCTTAACTGACTGAAGTACCCAGGGGCCTCCCTGAAATTGTATTTATTAAGCTGATTTTCCCATTTAAAAAATAAATTGATCTTTGCATTATGGTTACTATGAGACCGCCTTCCATGAGTTGATATAATTTGAGCTAAAAAAAATCTTATTTGGAGTAAAAGTATGATTTTTCTTTAGGTGATTTTTTTTTTAATTGAAATCACCTCACGAACTCCCTTTATTAATCTCTTCTAAGGGCTTGGGTATCTCATGTCATCCTTGAAGAGATATCCTTTTCAGGTTTAACATTCTGATTCCATAACATGTTCATTGGTAATACCTTTTTGCCTCTCCTCTGTCCTTGTTTAGTAATATTAGGCTATGTGATTAAAACTGAACTGTTTTATCTTGGAAAGCCAGATTTGATACCCTGGTAAGATGGAAGGATGGAGATTCCTTTAGGTCACAGTTAAATTTCTGTGCCCTTAGAAAACATCTGTATTTGAAAATCAAATTAATCTGGCTGTTGTATAGATCACTAAACTGGCTATGACAATATAGTTAGTTCTGTACTAGAGAATTTGAATTCTATTGAGTAGGAAGTCTTTTTTTTTTTTTTTAAATCTTAGGAACTCTGGGGGTGTCTGGGTGGCTCAGTCAGTTAAGCATCTGCCTTCTGCTCAGGTCATGAGCTTGGGGTCCTGGAATTGAACCCCGTGTCCAGCTCCCTGCTCAGTGGGGAGCCTGCTTCTCTCTCTCCTCCTGCTTGTGCTTTCTCTCTCTCTCTCATTCTCTCTCAAATAAATGAATAAAATATAAAAAAAAAAAAACAACTTAGAAACTTGTAAGGAATAGTTAATGTGCTTAATGTTTCCAGTTAGTGTTTCAGGGAGGTAGCATTTATCATATTATAGTTACTAAAAAAATACTTAAATGATGCTGAAAGTAATCATTGTTTTTATGGTACTGAAGACTTATTTTCAGGAGAAATTTGTAAAAATGATGCTTTGGCATGGAAATAGATGTACCATTTTTTACTCAGTGTTTCTGTGAGTTGTGTGTAATCATTGTTTTAATAAATGAAATTATATTTAAATGCATTAACATAGCTTACTAAGAGTCCTGCTTTGAATAGTTTTGCAAATCAGCATATTTCATACATCTCTTCAAGTTTCTAAAAGTAAGAAGTAAATAGATTTAAAGATGTCAGGACAGGCTCTCGGTCTTAATCAGTTTAGTAGCCTTTTGGAAGTAGATATTGTGACTTTGATGGCTTTTATATTTCTGCTTCATTAGGATCAGTCTTTGAAGACTATTTTAGACATCATAAGAGAACATCAGATACTTTTAAGTGTTTTCAGGTATATGCGTTGGCTCTATAAATGTTCTGTTCCCCCTGTCCCATGCCAGAAGTTTAAGTTGGTAAGATTATTTTGTCTAACTATTGGTAATTAGTGGGGGTTTAGACTTTGTGTTGATCACTGCCATATGCACAATGCCTCCCAACAGTGTAGTAGCAGTTCAATAAATATTTGTAATGAATATTTGTTGTTGAATCAGTCTTACTGAGGGGAAAGGCAGCAGAAAGAAATTGAGGTGTTCTTTTATCTATTGACTGTCCAACCAGTGTTTTAATCACTTTGAAAGCTTCTTGATTTCTAATTTGTTTCTATGGGGAAATCATGATTTTGAAGTGTGGCTCTTTACCAAATTATGGTTGTTTTTTAATATTTTCTTCCCAATTGTTGTATTTCTGGAGTTTCTAAAAGCAGCATTTCTCAAAAAAGTATTTCTCTGGGGCGCCTGGGTGGCTCAGTCATTAAGCGTCTGCCTTTGGCTCAGGTCATGATTCCAGGGTCCTGGGATTGAGCCCCACATCGGGCTCTCTGCTCAGCGAGAAGCCTGCTTCTCCCTCTCCTACTCCCCCTGCTTGTGTTCCCGCTCTCGCTTTATCTCTCTCTGCCAAATAAATAAATAAAATCTTAAAAAAAAAAAGGTATTTGTCTTCAATCCAATTCTTTGGGCCAGTTTTGTAGATTAGTATATTATTTTCAAATCAAAACTGACTCATGAGGGGTTTTCTCAGAAACAAGGTGGCTGTAGTCAGTGAATTTTTATATTTGGCCTAATTTTCTCTTCAGTAATGATAAGTCGTAATAGCTTCACATTTTAGCGAGAGATGCATGTTTAGATATGCACATTTTAGTACTTTTGTCATTATAGAAGTAAAATTACCTTTTAAAATATACAAAGTACAATTCAGGTTGGTTAATGAAACATAAAGTTTTTTTCTTTTTAAAAAAATTTTGGCAGGGGTCACCTGGGTGGTTCAGTCGATTAAACGTCTGCCTTTAGCTTCAGGTCAGGTCAGGATCCGGGTCAAGCCCAGCGTGGTCTCCCTGCTCAGTGGGAAGCCTGCTTCTCCCTCTCCTTCTGCCTGCTGCTGCAACCCCCTTCCCGCTCATGCTCGCTTGCTCTCTCTCAAATAAATAAATAAATACTTAAATTAATATATACATTTTTTTGCTGAGGTATAATTGTCATACAAAATATTAGTTTCAGGTATACTACATAATGATTCAATATTTATATATATATTTAAGGTTTTGATTTCGAAAATATGAATATCCTTTTTTCCATCACATGAATACACTGGTATTAGTATATTCTAGATACCAGGGTATGTTTTCTTTTTCTTTTTTTTCCCTCCCCTTCTCCAGTTGGCCAGATCACAGTTCTAATATTTATTGATCTTTGGCTGAGGAGGACAATTTCTTTGAAGGAAAGTGTTTAGTGTTCTGGTGGAAGTTGCATCCTTTGGAGTGAAATAAACAACAAAATGTTCTTAATTCAATGAATTTTAAGAAATACTTTATTCCTTTAAAGGAAACAAAGAAGTAGGGAACCTGGATTTAGTTCAGTTTATTTTATTTTATTATTTTATTTTTAATTGAATTTTATGTATTTTTATTTTTAATTTTTTAAATTTTAATTTTAAAAAGTTTTAATATTATTTGAGAGAGAGAGAGAGAGAGAGAATACAAGCGGGGAGAGGGGCAGAGAAGCAGAGTCCTCACTGGGCAGGGAGCCTGATGTGGGGCTCAATTCCAGGACCCTGGGATCATGACCTGAGCCGAAGGCAGATGCCCAACCGACTGAGCCAACCAGGCGTCCCTTTAAAAGATTTTTATTTTTTTTAAAGATGTTATTTATTTTGACAGAGAGACAGCGAGAGAGGGAAACACAAGCAGGGGGAGTGGGAGAGGGAGAAGTAGGCCCCCCGCTGAGCAGGGAGCCCAATGCAGGACTCAATCCCAGGACCCTGGGACCATGGCCTGAGCCAAAGGCAGACACTTAACCGACTGAGCCACTCAGGTGACCCCAAAATTTTTTAATTTTTAATTTTTTTAAGTAGACTCCACACCCAGCGTGGAGCCCAACTTGAACTCATGAGCCTGAGATAAAGATCTGAACTGAGATCAAGAGGCAGGTGCTAAGCCTACTGAGCCACCGAGGTGCCCCTTTATTTAATTTTTTTTTTAATTTTTTATTTCTTAAAGATTTTATTTTTAAGTAACCTCTGTACCTAACATGGGGCTCAAACTTACAACCCTGAGATCAGGAGTCACATGCTCTACTGACTGAGCCACCCAGGCACCCGTACTTCAATTTATTTTTTAAAAAGAAGTTGAGTTTTCGGGGCAACTGGGTGGCTCAGTCGTAAAGTGTCTGCCTTTGGCTCAGGTCATGATCCCAGAGTCCTGGGATCGAGCCCCACATCAGGTTCCCTGCTCAGCGGGAAGCCTGCTTCTCCCTCTCCCACTCCCCCTGCTTGCGTTCCCTCTCTCACTGTGTCTCTCTGTCAAATAAATAAATAAAATCTTTAAAAAAAAAAAAGTTGAGTTTTCTAGAGAATATCATATTAGCAAACATTTGGTTCCTATCTACTTTTTGAAACATTACCACTATAAGCTATTATTCAGGTGTTCCACAGTGGTGTTCTTTATGATGGGATTTATCATTAATCACAAATGAATAAATTGAGAGGTGTTTTTGTTTTGTTTGTTTTTGTTTTGTTTTTTTAAGCAGTCTGTTTTGTTTTTTTAAGCAGTCTCTTCCTGTATTATATATTCTGTGTCTTTTCCCAGTAGGAGTTTTCCTTCGTCTGGAGCCTCTTTAATAATGGAAAGAAATTAATGCTTGGCCCAGACAATAATGTCATCTTCAGATTGTTTTTTCTTTGGGGTTTTTTGTTGTTGTTGTTGTCATATATATATTTTATAAGTAAGCTCTATGCCCAAGGTGGGGCTTCAATTCATGACCCGAGATCAAGAGTCATATGCTCCACTGACTAAGCCAGCACGGCACCCCTATGTTTTTTTTAATTGAAATATGATTAACATACAGTGTTATTAGTTTCAGGTGTACATGATTCAGCAGTTCTGTACAGTACTCAGTGCTCACCACAATAAGAGTAGTTCCCCTCTGTCACCAAACAATGTTATTATAATACCTTCAGATTATTTTTAAAGCCAGACTGTTTATTTTCTTTGATGAGTTACTTCTGAGTGGACTAATTATAAATGTGACAGCCATTTCGATGCCACTTTCTCTGGAGTTCTTGGTCTCCTTCAAAGCTTGGCGTTGTTGTATGCAGAAAGAAAGATGTTGGCTGGCAAGCTTGGGAAGACTTCATTAAAAGGAAACAAATTTCTAAGGAAAGCTACTTCAGGGGTTTTATTCATTCATAACGAAACTCAAATATACATAAGTTTTCGAAGCACTTAGTGTAAAAGGTTATTTTCCAGACCTTTTATTTATATATATATTTTTAACAAGGTCTTGATGACTCCCTTCCCAACCTAAAAATCCTCTTAGTTCTTTTAGTGAAGGAAATGACTTGATCACTGTCCAGTTGATCTATCTTTGATGTTATTTCTTTAAGGAGAAGTCCCAACTTGGGCCCTGAATACTGATTTACCAGAATGAATAGTTAAATTAAAAATTGGAAGCTAGAGCTAGTTCTCTCACTTTAACACCCCCCCCTCGCCCCAGCCAAATTATTAAAGAGGAGATTGTACATGTTCTCAAGTGGCAGTGCAAAAATCTCACACCCTGGGCCAACCAATGTGAAAACAACTGCTGTAGCACAAAGTGTCCTTCCTCTTCTTCAGCTGAAATTGGGGGAGGGACAAACCAATTGTTACTTTACCCCTTCCCATCTGCCTGCTAGAAGGCCTATTTCCTACCCTAATGGTTTCTGCCTAACAAATGGTGTTTCTTTTTTACAGCATTATGATCCTGGACTTGTTGTGGTGATGGTAAACTTAGCAGTGGTAATTTTTTATTTTCAGACTGAATTACTCCTTTTGTCATCAGTGCACCAATATGTTAGGCTTACTTTCTCTGTTGTAGCCTTCATCCTTCTGCTTGGTCTTTTTCATTTTCCTTTCCTTTCCTTATGCAACTTGTCTGATCCTTGTTCATTAAAGGGTACTGTTAAGAAGGGATGTATCTGTTTGTGTTAGAACTGCCAAAAAAAAATCAGTTAAAATATTAAATTCTAATACTGTCAAAAACTTGATTTTCCCACAATGTAATGGGCACTAGCACTTGCTACTGCAATTTATAAATAAATTAAAACAAACTTTGACTGCCTTAGAAGGCAAAAGTACTAATGCAGAGTTTATAAACAGGGGTTTACAGAGGTAATGAATCTGTACCAAAACTTTCTTGATTCTTGCAAAACAAATTCTGACAGACCAAAAAAGAAACCAAAACCAAAAAAAGTAAATTCCTTTGACATTTCTTTTCAATTCTTTCATTGGAGCATTTGTGTATTTTACCAGTAAATCCCTGATTGAGACGTTATGAAAGTGATATTGCACCTAGGAAGTCATTTTTATAACCTGTCTTTAATTTGGTCCTTTTGCTAAAGATTGCAGTCACTGCTTATTTATTATACCATTGGGCATAAGGTAGTATGCATTTTCATTTTGTTTAACTGGCAGTCTTTGATAGTTTCTAAAAGAAGGCTGTATTTTAGAACTTTTTTCCTTTTTTCCCCTGGCATAAAAGTATCTTTATTAACTTAAACTTTCACTGTGATAATTATTTCTAATTATCTCCTTATTTATTGTTTGAAAACTATAATGGGATATTGGTGATAAGTAAACTTCTGAATTTGTTTTTCATTATGTTTTAAAGATAAAAATTAAATATATATATATATATATATGGAGCAACTGGATATAAGTGGTTGCCAGTCACTTTGAAAACAGTTTCTTCTTTTTTCTCCAGGACCAAGCCTAGTCATGAATATGGCATTTATTTTTTTCTGATTGGTTTTGGTAATACCTCAGATTTAGCCTGACAAAACTCAACTTTTAGCCCAAAGGTATAATACATATGTGTGTATAACAACAACAACAGAAACACAAAAAAACAAACAAAAAACAATTGTTTACACCAGCCTGAGTGAAATGATGAGGGAAGTAAACATTGTGTTTTTTCACTAAAGGTGTACAACGGATAAGGTAAGTCAGTCCTCTTTTCAGTGGGCTTACATCACAATAAACAGCGCAAGTTGTGATGTAAAACAGCTGTGGTAGTAAAGTGCTTGTCTGCCCCATTTTGCTTTGTTTGGCTGGTTATGAGTGGATTAAATATACATTTTTAAAAATCTCCAGCATAGATTGATTAGTTTAAAGTCAATTTTCTTCGCAACTAGTCCTTTTCACAGCTTACCGATTGCCACAGCCAGTGTTAAATCCACTCTGGAAAATGAGACCTCAGAGCACCAGTTTAAAAGTAAAACAATTTTTTGTCCCTAAGGGCAACTAACTGTTGCTTTTTATTTAAATTTTGTTGCAGCCCCAGTTAATTGTTGAAAACAAAAAAATATTAAACATGCTGAATTGCAATTACAGAGTTTTCCTGTATCATGTTTGAAACCGTGCCTTTTTTTTTTTTAAGTTTAAGCATGTCAGTTGAGATATTTATTACTAGTTTTAAAAGTGTGTGTGGGAGGATGTCAGTGGACTGTAAGAGTGAAATGATTCTTGATGGAAAGTTATTTGGGGATCATTTTAAAAAGCAATTTCTAAAGTTTTTGATTTTAAATCTCCTGGTGCCATTGCTTAGAAGTGCTTTGCATTACTTATTTAATTTTGTCATAGTAATCTGGAATTTTCCCCAACTGGAATGTCAACCAAGGTGGTTAGTTGGGCTTAAACTGGGAGAGTTAGGTTTGGTTGTAAGCTGTGAGAATGGCTTGTGTTTGGTTCACTGTAGCTTTCTGGTCTCTGCACTCCAAGGCAAGATCTCTAACCACCCAAACCCAATGTATAAAGTGAACTGTTGGCTTAGCTTTGCCTCTTACCTTGATAATGTGTTCCTGTTACAGGGAGAACAGATCCCATTCCGATTGTCGTCAAGTATGATGTCATGGGCATGGGTCGCATGGAAATGGAGGTAAATTGATCTTGTTAGCTAATTTTTTTAAAATGGTGTATTTAAAATTGGTATTAATTCCAAATTCAGATGCCAGTACAGGAATACACTTATTAGATAGAATGTAGTTTTAGTGTTTTTCTTTGGAAATTTAAAAATATATTTTACATTCTCATTTAGTGCTGGCTTTGGGGCAGGTAGGTGATAGATAATGCCCCTGTTTTTTTTGTTTTTGTTTTTAAAGATTTTATTTTTTTATTTGACAGAGAGAGACACAGCAAGATACAAGCAGGGGGAGTGGGAGAGGGAGAAGCCGGCTTCCCGCAGAGTGGGGAGCCCGAGGCAGGGCTCGATCCCAGGACCCTGAGATCATGACCTGAGCCGAAGGCAGACGCTTAACGATTGAGCCACCTAGGCACCTGGTAATGCCCCTGTTTTAACAGGGGCATAAGGAAGTTGAATGTTTTGCCCAGGGTTATGCCACAAGGCAGGATCACACTTAAAACCCAGATCCTGGTGCTCATTTTATTAGGCAAGTTTGTTCAACTCTGAAAATAATTGCCGTGGTAGAAGCTTTGCCCCGTGTGCAGCTGTTATCTGTGATACCTTCTTTTCATTGCCTAAAATATTTTCTCCATTTACTCCTAATTCTTTGGCATTGAACATTGTAGTAAAGTCTGTTATCATCAGAAAATGTGCCTGTTGGGAACCACCAGCATGGAAGGCTTAATTAGTTATTTTGTACCTTTTTCTCTGTAGGGGAACAATAAAGTAAGAGGTAGCTGAGTATAATATGAAGTTTTTATTTTCATGCAATACTGTAGTTGTGCAGATGACTTTTTAATGGCTAAATGGGGTACTTTAGGAATTAAGACTAATTATATCTATTTTTATTAAGCTTGATTATGCTGAAGATGCTACCGAACGGCGCCGTGTCCTAGAAGTAGAAAAAGAAGACACAGAAGAATTGAGACAGAAGTATAAGGTACTTGAATGAAGCCATTTTTGCATGTTGGGTGCTCACACTGAAAGAGATACTCATTTTGGTGGAAAGGATCTCTGTTGATGATAGCATTTGTTTGATCTTTGGTGATGATTAGTAATTAGTAGTAGACCTCAGGTTTCTGTTCCTTTCCTATATTGCTGTTGTAAAAACTATAGCGCTAAGACCCACTTCAGAAGTCTGTTGGAATGATTGCATTAGTCTCTGAAAACACAGTGCCTGGTACATAGTAGGGAGTAGTACCAGTAAAAATTGTTACTTAAGAGTCCTTTGGGAACTTGAACCTATTGACAAGACTTTTGTTTTTCAATGGCTAGAGTATTTTAAGAATAACAGATTGAGGGGCACCTCCGTGGCTCAGTCAGTTAAGTGACCGACTCTTGGTTTCAGCTCAGGTCATGATCTCAGGGTCATGAGATTGAGCCCCGTGTTGGTGTCCACATTAGTCATGGAGCCTGCTTAAGATTCTCTCTCTTCCTCTCCCTTTCCCCCTTGCTCTCTCTCTTAAAAAAAAAGAGAGAGAGAGAACATCAGTGTTTTCCTTTTTAAGGGATTAGTTTAAACTGCAGAAAACTGCAGTTTAGACCATGTTATAAGTTAGCTTTCAAATAGACTGACCAGGGAAGATGCCTTTCAAGATGTACAGTGCCCAGTCTCTACTATAGCATAGGTAAATTTGAAGGTAAGAAATAGGCTTAATTAAGATTATCATATAGAAACTGATTTTGGTCAGGAACCTTAAAGTGGGAAGAGGGAAAAGGGATTTATTTTTAAAAATCTCTTTTACCATAAAAAATAGCTAATATAAAAATGATAGAACTATAAGAAATGTTACATCTACCACAATAGTGGGGGATTTTAATATATCTTTCAATAATTGATTTTAAAAGTAGAAGAAAAATTCAGCAAAGACATTTGGAAGATTTGAATAACACATTAACAGATTTCATTACTGGTTATATAGAACTATGAATCCAATCACTTTGAAAATCAGAAATTTTGAACATATATGGAACATTTATTTATTTAAACAAAATTTTCTACCATAACCTGTGTCGTAAAGTATCAATAAATTTCGAAGAACTGAAATCAAGTTAAGCCACAAAGCAATCAGATTTTTACCTTTTTTTTTTTAAGATTTTATTTATTTATTTGACAGAGACAGCAAGAGAGGGAACACAGCAGGGGGAGTGGGAGAGGGAGAATCATGCTTCCCACTGAGCAGGGAGCCCAATATGGGGCTCCATCCCAGAATCCTGGGGTCATGACCTGAGCCGAAGGCAGACGCCTAACGACTGAGCTGCCCAGGCGCCCCAGCAATCAGTTTTTTAAAAAACTATACATACCTGGGGCGCCTGGGTGGCTCAGATGGTCAAGCGTCTGCCTTCGGCTCAGGCCATGATCCCAGGGTCCTGGGATCGAGTCCCGCATCGGGCTCCCTGCTCCTTGGGAGCCTGCTTCTCCCTCTGCCTCTCTCTCTCTCTCTCTCTCTCTCTGGCTCTCATGAATAAATAAATAAAATCTTTAAAAAAAAAAACAACTATACATACCATACATACAATACTATACAATACAATAATCATACCATAAATAATCTGTGTAAAAGGAAAAAACATAGAGCTTATAGAAGATAGTATAGAGGATTCTCTCTTCTAGCTGTACCTAACTTACATTTACTTATTTTTCATTTTAGTGATCTTTTCTTTCATGTTTTATTATGAAAATTGAGCATACAGAAAAATGGAAAGAACTGTATAGTTAATACCCATATACCAACCACCTATATTCCATAATTAACATTTGTAAATATATTTTATTACATGTCTAACATTTTTTTTATTTTTATTTATTTATTTTTTTAAAGACTTTATTTATTTATTTGACAGAGAGAGACACAGCGAGAGAGGGAACACAAGCAGGGGGCGTGGGAGAGAGAGAAGCAGGCCTCCCGCAGAGCAGGGAGCCCGATGCGGGGCTCGATCCCAGGACCCTGGGATCATGACCTGCGCCAAAGGCAGACGCTTAACGACTGAGCCACCCAGGCGCCCCTAACATTTTTTTTTAAAGATTTATTTATTTGAGGGACACCTGGGTGGCTCAGTCAGTTAGGCATCTATCTTTGGCTCAGGTCATGATCCAGGGCCCTGGGATCGAGTCCCAAGTCGGGCTCCTTGCTCAGTGGGGGCCTGCTTCTCCCTCTGCTTGTGCTCTTTCTCCCTCTCTCTCTGACAAATAAATAAAATCTAAAAAAAAAAAAAAAGATTTATTTGTCAGAGAGAGAGAATGGGGGGAGGGGCAGAGGGCAAGAATCTTGAAGTGGACTCTCAACTGAATGCAGAGAACGCGGGGCTCCATCCCACAACCCATAAGATCATGACCTGAGTTGAAACCTAAGAGTTGGACGCTTAAGACTTGTAACTGACTGAGGCACCCAGGTTCCATACATGTCTGACTTTTTTTAAAAACAGCTTCACTGGCAGTGACTTTTTAAATTCTTGAAATATCTCTTTTATTCTATTTCTAATTTGTTTTTGGTTTTTGGTTTTTTAGTAATGTCTGGGTTTTGTCTTTGGGGTGCTATTTGTGCCTTTTCTTTTTTAAGATTTTATTTATTTATTTGAGAGAGAATGAGAGATAGCACGAGAGGGAAGAGGGTCAGAGGGAGAAGCAGACTCCCTGCTGAGCAGGGAGCCCGATGTGGGACTCAATCCCGGGACTCCAGGATCATGACCTGAGCCAAAGGTAGTTGCTTAACCAACTGAGCCACCCAGGCGCCCTGTGCCTTTTTTTGTTTTTAAACATTGCAATGTTTTTATTTTATAATTTCTTTCAAATCTTATTTCTAGTACTTGATTATATATATATTTTTTTTAAATTTTATTTATTTATTTGACGGAGAGCGACACAGTGAGAGAGGGAACTTCCACAAGCAGGGGGAGTGGGAGAGGGAGAAGCAGGCCTCCTGCAGAGCAGGGAGCCTGACGTGGGGCTCGATCCCAGGACCCCGGGATCATGACCTGAGCGTAAGGCAGACACCCAACGACTGAGCCACCCAGGCACCCCGATTATATGTTTTATAGTTTGTTGCTTCTCCTGACGTTTTCACAGTATCTGTCTCCTTGTGTGGCTTGCAATTTTGATTGTCATCTTTTCATTCTGTCGAAGTTTCTTGTATCCTGGATTTTGGAGGGAGTTGTTATGAGATAGTTTCATATGTGCCTTTGCTAAAATCTAGGGTCTTTAACTGCTGTTGGACTGGTTTTAAAATGTTAATACCTAAACTAAGGGTTCCTGCTGTGAGTAGATGGTGTAAATCCTTTACATCCACCAATGACTGGTCTGAAGTTCCAGCCTCTTCTTATACATGACCCTTTCAATTTATACCCTGATAGATGATGAGTTTCTTGATGTCTTCGTGGACAGAAGGTAATGATATAGTTCAGTTTTCTAGTTCCTGTTTCAAGGATGGAGACAACTCTTTTTTTTTTTTTAAATTTATTTTTTAAGTAATCTCTACACCCAACTTGGGGCTCAAACTCACAACCCCGAGATCAAGAGTTGCGTGCTCTACCAACCAGTCGGTAGTCACTCTGTAGAGACAACTCTTCATATCTCTGAACTTTTCACAGGGAGAGCTTACTAGCTTTCTGTCATCAAGGTCCTGAAACCTCATCTTCAAGCACCTAGGGATTGCCCTGTCTTGTTGAGCTTAACTGCATATTAAAGTGTGTGTGTGTGTTTTATAAAGATTTTATTTATTTGAGAGAGAACACGAGCAAGGGGGAGAGGCAGAGGATGAGGGACAAGCTGACTCCCCGCTGAGCAGGGAGCCTGACTCAGGGCTTGATCCCAGCAGCCCAGGATCAGCGGCCCTGTGTGTTTTATGTTATCCAGAATTATAATATAGTGAAATCTTCCTCTTCCTTCTCTTCCTTTTTTCTTTTCCTATTCTCTTCTCCCTGTCCTTTTCTTTATGCACTATTCAACCCATTTAGGCTGGCTTTAGCACTTATCGCTGAACCACTTTATTTAAGGCCACAAAACACCTCTGTTTGCTAAATCCATTAGATCTTTTAAAAATTTTATTCCATATTTCTGTTTCTTGGCAGCATTGAATACAATTGACCATTCTTTTCTCTTTAAAACATTTTTTTTCTCTTGCTTTTGAAGATTTCATACTTTCCTGTATTCCTTCTTCTTACCTCCCTCGCTGCTTCTGTATAGGTTCCTTTGTTGGTCCCTTCTTTTCGGCCTAAACTCTAGATGTTGGAGTTATTCATGTTAGACATAGGCCTTCTTTTTCTGCCTAACACTGTCCTTAGGCCCTGAGTGGTTATGACACTATGTTTCATCATCTTTCACATGGTTCTTTTTTTTATCCTTTAGGACTTAGCTTAGGAACCTTCCCTCATTACCCAGTTTAAATAAATCCTCCACTTTGCCTCATTCTCTTGCAACACTGTCTTTTGTCATTTATAATTATAAATTTTTGTTGACTTGTTTATAGTCTGACTACTGTTTGGGCAGAAATGGCATTGAGGAGAGAGACTGTGTCTATTTGTCTGCCAGTATATATACTGTATCCAGCATAATGCCTGGCACATAAGTACTCAGTAAATATGAATTGAATAAATTCTTTGAAATAAGGGGAAGATCCAGATTTACTTGGTATACTGTCAGAAGTAGAAATATTCTAAAGTGGGGCGCAGAGATAGAAATATTCTAAAGTGGGGCACCTGGGTGGCTCAGTTGGTTAAGCATCTGACTTCAGCTCAAGTCATGATCCCAGAGTTTGGGGATCGAGCCCCACGTCAGGCTCACTGCTCAGTGGGGAGTCTGCTTCTCCCTCTCCCTCTCCCTCTGCCCCTGCACCTGCTTGTGCTCTCTCTCTCTCTCTCTCTCTCTCAAGTAAATAAATAAAATCTTTAAAAAAAAAAATATTCTAGTGGCGCCTGGGTGGCTCAGTTGGTTAAGCGACTGCCTTCAGCTCAGGTCATGATCCCAGAGTCCCTGGATCGAGTCCCACATCGGGCTCCCTGCTCGGCAGAGAGTCGGCTTCGCCCTCTGACCCTCCCCCCTCTCATGTGCTCTCTCTTTCTCATTCTCTCACTCTCAAATAAATAAATAAATAAATAAATAAAATCTTTTAAAAAATCTTAAAAAAAAACATTCTAAAGAATACATTTTATTGTTTTCAAGTAAAAGTTACGCTATCAAGTGAATAATAAATGAAATAGCTGAGTAATTCACAGCTTCTTAAGATTATGCATTATATTTTGAGGCTCTTTTTGTCCTCCTATCCCAAGAAATTATTTCTCATTATTTGAACTCTTCATATTGGGTAGAGCAAGAATTACTTATCCCCATTTTATTGATCAGATGCACAGAAATCTTGTCAACTCTTTACTATTTGTGAAACCCTTTCCCCTTCCTGCTTGTCACTGATTTATTGCACTATATTTGTTCTTCACCTTCACATGACCTTGGAACCTTGACTTTAGTAACTTAGCCCCTCCTTAATTTGTACCTCTCAAGAACCACAGATTTTTACTTCCTCAACACTTTGATCTCAACTCTTTTCTTCCTAATCCTTGTGTCATAGCTACTTATTTACCAAAAGTCTGTCTCCAATCAGTACAAATACTTGCATTTCTACATCTTTACTAAAATGCAGTATGAGACTGGTCTTGATTCACTGGGCTCACAGAACTGCCAAGTAATCTTTCATATGTCATTTCCTGCTTAGTCCCCTCAGCTTTCAGTTTTAAGCATTGGTTCTCATGCCTTCATCTTCCCTCAACTGCCCTTGTCCTTCCTCCACCTTCCCTTACTCCTAATAGAAAATTTAACAAAGAAAATTTGGACAAGGTGAGAGTGCATTCATCTGCCTGTAATATCCACCATCAAACTTGGGCACAAATAATCCTGTCCTTAAATATTTCTCCCCTTTCACCATCCGTCAAAGGATAATTCCTACCTATGAATTCTGAATCTTAGACCTCTGTCTTATAAAAGGACTTGACATCTTTGTAAAGGTGTAACCTTTGGGGTGCTGGGTGGCTCAGTCAGTTAAGCATCTGCCTTCAGTTCAGGTCATAATCCCAGGGTCCTGGCATCGAGCACCACATCAGGCTCCCTGCTCAGCAGGGAGCCCTGCTTCTCCCTCTCCCACTCCCACTGCTTGTGCTCTTTCTCTCTCTCTCTCTGTCAAATAAATAAATAAAATCTTTAAAAAACAAAGGTATAACCTTGGCAGCCTCTCTCATTATTCATTCTTTTCCTTTCACCAGTAAACATGCTCACACATTTGTGGGGGAAGAGAACCACTAACTAAAAAAAATAACTGTTGACTTCCACTCTCTGTAGCTACCATCTTCTCTTTTTACGTCTTTAGAACTACTTTTTTTAAAAAATCTTTTATTTATTTATTTATTTGAGAGAGAGAATGAGATAGAGCATGAGAGGGGGGAGGGCCAGAGGTAAAAGCAGACTCCCTGCTCAGCAGGGAGCCCGATGCGGGACTCGATCCCGGGACTCCAGGATCATGACCTGAGCCGAAGGCAGTCGCTTAACCAACTGAGCCACCCAGGCGCCCTAGAACTAAACTTCTTAAAGAGTAATCTCTGCATTCACTGCCTCCTTTACGTCACCTTCCATTCTTTTATTTTTTAAATTTCATTTTTATGAAAATTATATTTGCACATGGTTGTAGAGCTATTTGGCTCTAAATTTAAATAGGTTTAAATTTTAACAGGAAAGAAATGCAGTCCCATTTTGACACCCTGAGTATTTTATTAAATACTGATAAGATTTTTTTTTAAAGATTTTATTTATTTGAAAGAGAGAGAAAGAGAGAGAGAGCACATGATGGGGGGAGGGTCAGAGGGAGAAGCAGACTCTCTGCCGAGCAGGGAGCCTGATGCGGGACTCGATCCAGGGACTCCAGGATCATGACCTGAGCCGAAGGCAGCTGCTTAACCAACTGAGCCACCCAGGCGCCCTGATAAGATATTTTTAAAATATGTGTCAGATAAGGGGCTCCTGGGTGGCTCAGTCAGTTAAGCATCCAAATCTTGATTTTGGCTCAGGTCGTGATCTTAGGGTCCTGAGATCAAGCCTCAAGTTGGGCTCCACGCTCAGCACAGAGTCTGTTTGTCCCTTTCCTTCTGTTCCTACCCCCCTCCCGCCCCCTGCTTGCACGTGCTATCTCTCTCTCTCTCAAATAAATAAAATCTTTTTTAAAAACTGTGTAAGAGGGCGCCTGGGTGGCTCAGTTGGTTAAGCGACTGCCTTTGGCTCAGGTCATGATCCCGGAGTCCCAGGATCGAGTCCCACATTGGGCTCCCTGCTCGGCCGGGAGTCTGCTTCTCCCTTTGACCTTCCCCCCTCTCATGCTCTCTCTCTCTCTCTCTCATTCTTGCTCTCAAATAAATAAATAAAATCTTAAAAAAAAAAAAGTGTAATATATAAAGAATAACTACAGACACTTGTGTGTTTTCTACTCCGTTTAAGAAAAAGAACATTACCAGTAATTTTATGATTGCATTCCATTTCTTCCTTCTCCAGAGGTAGGCACTGTCTTTTGTGTTTATCATTCCCTTCCATTTTTCCAGATAGATTTTTGTTGTTGAGATAAAATTTACCATTCTACCATTTTAAGAATACAATTTAAAGACCTAACATATTCACAATGTTATGCAGTCATCACTACTAATTCCAGCATTTACATCACTCCAGAAAGAAACCCCAATACTCTTTAGCAGTCATTCCTCACCCTACCTTCTTCCCCTGATAACAACTTTCTGTCTCTAGGTTGGCCTGTTCTGGACATTTCATATAAGTTGAATCATTCAATATGTGGCTTTTCATATCTGACTTCTTTTACTAAGCATGTTTTCAAGGTTCAGTCATGTTAATAGCATGTGTAAGTACTTCATTTCCTTTTTATGGCTGAATATTACATTGAATATACTGCAGTCTGTTTAATCATCAATTAATGGACATTTGGGTTGTTTCTGCTTTTTGGCTATTATAAATAAGGCTGCTGTGACCATCTTGTACAAGCTTTCGTGTAAATATATTTTCTGGTTCTCTTGGGTATCTACATAGGAATGGAATTGCTGGTTGTATGCTAACTCTCTGTTTAACTCTTTGAGGAAGTGCCAGTCTATTCAAAAGCGTTTGTACCATTTTACATTCCCACCAGCAGTGTATGAGAGTTTGTTTCTCTACTTCCTCACTTATATTTGTTGTCTTTTTTTATTACAGCCATCCTAGTGGGTATGAAATGGTATCTAATCATGGTTTTGATTTGCATTTTCTTGACTAATGATGTTGAGTATCCTTTCATGTACTTATTGTCCATTTATTATTCCTTTGGAGAAATGTCTATTCAAATCTTTTGCCCATTTTTAAATTGGGCTGTCCTTTTATTGTTTTAAGAACTCTGTATGAATTCTGGAAATGAGACCCTTGTCAGATTTCCAAATATTTTCTCCCATTTTGTGATTGTCTTTTCATTTGAAAATGTCCTTTGATGCACAGATTTTTAAAATTTGATGAAGTCCATTATCTTTTTGTTGCTTGTATTTTTGGTGTCATTTAAGAATCCATTGTCTAATCCAAGGCCATGAAAATTTATACCTATGTTTCCTTCTAATAAGTTGTAGTTTTAGCTCTTATATTTAGGTCTTTGATCTATTTTGAAATAAGTTTTTTATTTTCTTTTACTTTGTTTTTTAAAAATTTTATTTATTTATTTGTCAGAGAGAGAGACAGAGCACAAGCAGGAGAGCAGCAGGCAGAGGGAGAAGCAGGGTCCCCGTTGAGCAGGGAGCCCGATGTGGGACTTGATCCCAGGATCCTGGGATCATGACCTGAGCTGAAGGCAGCCGCTTAACTGACTGAGCCACCCAGGCATCCCTTGAAATAAGTTTTTTAAATTAATTTTTGTATGTCATGTTTGGTAGGTGTTCCAACTCCTTCTTCGTGTGGCTACCCAGTTGTCCCAGCCATTTGCTGAAAAGATTGTTCTTCACTGCATGGTCTTAGAACCTTGTTGAAAACCGTGGTCTTAGGGCACCTGGGTGGCCAGTTGGTTAAGTGTTCAACTCTTGGTTTCAGCTCAAGTCATGATCTCAGGGTCCTGAGATTGAACCCTCCGTCTGGCTGCCCTCTCGGCAGGGAGTCTGCTTTGGATTCTCTCTCTCTTTCTCCCTTTCTACCTGCCCCGCTTGTTCTCTCTCTCTCTCGCATAAATAAATCTAAAACAGAAAGAAAGGGAAAGAGAGAAAGAAAAGAAAAGAAAAGAAAATCACAGTCTTGCTTATTGTTGCTTTGTAGTAAGGTTTGCTTTTGGGAAGCCTTCCTACTTTATTCCTTTTTAGGATCATTTTGGGTAGTCTTGATCCCTCCCAATTCTGTATGAATTTTAGAATCAGTTTGTCAATTTCTACAAAGACGTCAGCTGTGATTCTGATAAGAATTATGTTGAGGGGCACCTGGGTGGCTCAGTCGTTAAGCGTCTGCCTTTGGCTCAGGTCATGATCCCAGGGTCCTGGGATCAAGCCCTGCATTGGGCTCCCTGCTCTGCGGGAAGCCTGCTTCTCCCTCTCCCACTCCCCCTGCTTGTGTTCCCTCTCTCGCTGTGTCTCTCTTTGTCAAATAAATAAATAAAATCTTTTAAAAAAATAGAATTATGTTGAATCTGTAGGTCAGTTTTGGGAGTATTGTCATTTCAACAATGTTAAATCTTCCAATCCATGAACATGAGATGTTTCTCTGTTTCTTTAGATCTTTTTTTTTTTTTTTTTAAGATTTTACTCATTTATTTGTCAGAGAGGGAGAGAAAGAGCACAAGCAGGGGGAGCGATGTGCAGAGGGAGAAGCAGCCTCCCTGCTGAGCAAGGAACCCAATGCAGGACTCTATCCCAGGACCCTGGGATCATGACCTGAGCCGAAATCAACAGACGCCTAACCAACTGAGCCACCCAGGTGCCCTGTTGCCCCTTACATTTTAAAATGGTTTTACAATGTGTTTTGTATCCCTAAACATGTATCGTTTAATTTTACATGGTTTTGAATATTTTATTTTTATTTTTTGTTAAGATTTTATTTATTTATTAGAGAGTGTGCTCTAGGGAAAGCATGAGCAGGGTGAGAGGCAGAGGGAGAAGCAGACTCTCCACCAAGCAGGGAATCCAATGTGGTGCTCGATCCCAGGACCCTGGGATCCATGACCTGAGCCGAAGGCAGATGCTTAACCAACTGAGCCACTCAGGCACCCCAATTTTACTTGATTTTGAACTTTATGTAAATGGAAACATATTTCCTGGTATACATGTATGAGAGTTTATCCAGAGTTTGGCTTTTGTTTTTATTATTCTGTTACTTTAAGTAATTGTACCTATGTATTTTCCCTGACCACTGCTACACCTGACACCTGTATATATTGATAAATAATGTCATTATCATTTTTTCCCTTAGAAATTCTGTGGTTTCCGATTTATAGAAAAACCTTTAAAAATGTTAATTCCTAGTTTTATTTTGCTGTGTTCATATATGTTGCTTATATTATCTCTTTTTGCAATTTATTATGGTTTCCTCTATAGCCTAAATGGTCTATTTGGTGAACATTCTGTGAGTACTTTAAAAGGTGTCTTTCCTATTTTCAGGCCACCACACACCTTAATATATCATTAAGGTGTTCAGTGTCTTTGTTTATTTTTATCTTTTCCATCTGTCATTAAATGAGAGATGATTTGATTCTCCTTTAATAAATCTCTAATTTTGGGCACCTGGGTGGCTCAGTTGGTTAAGCAACTGCCTTGGGCTCAGGTCATGATCCTGGAGTCCCAGGATTGAGTCCCACATCTGGCTCCTTGCTCAGCAGGAAGTCTGCTTCTCCCTCTGACCCTCCCCCCTCATGTGCTCTCTCTCTCTCTCTCAAATAAATAACTAAAATCTTTAAAAAAATCTCTAATTTCTGCATCATGAATGTTGCTGCTAGATTATGATAGATATTAAAATTTTTAGATACCATGAGTTGCCTTCATTGACATTATAAATATAGTGCCTTTATCTTGTTTAAAGCTTTATAGTGTAATCTCTGCCTCAGTTGAAAGTAAGACCTTTATTCCTGCTTTCATTTTGTGTATATTGCCTTGTATATCTTTGGGTTTTTTTTTTATTTTTCTTTTCTTGTAAGGTTTTTATTTATTTTTGTGTGAGAGAGAGAGTTAGAGAGCAAGCACGAGCGGGGTGGGGGGCAGAGGGAGAAGCAGACTCCCTGCTAAGCAGGGAGTTGGACCCAGGACTCGATCCCAGGACCCGAGGATCATGACCTGAGCCGAAGGCAGACACAGACACTGACCAAATGAGCGACCCATGTGCTCCTGTGTTTTTTTGTTTTTCTTGTTTTTTGTTTTGTTTTTTAAGATTTATTTATTTATTTGAGAGAGAGGGAGAGAGAACAGGGGGAGAGAAAGAAAGAATCTCCAACAGACTCCCTGCTGAGTGAGAAGCTGGACACAACACAGGGCTTCATCCAGTGATGCTGAGATCATCTCAGCCGAAATTAAGAGTCAGTTGAGCATCCAACTGAGCCACTCAGGTGCCCCTATCTTTGTTTTTTTTTATGTTCAGTATTTCTGAATTGCTTTGTTTTGGATGTGCATCTTATAAGCATCATGGAGTGGGCTTTTGCTTTGCTTTACAATATGAAAAAAATTTTAATGACTTAACTATATATGTATTTTTAAGTAATCTCTCAAACTCACAACCCCAAGATCAAGAATCACATGCTTAACTAACCGAACCAGCCAGTGCCCCAATTTTTTTATATTTTATGTGACAGATAGGTCTGGTTTAGTTTATATTAGATTTTAGCCTGAGTTTTTCCTCATCATTTCTGCATTTTATATCCCAGTAACTTCTTTAAAAAGGATTGTGCAAACAATATTTCCTCAATTATTTTTATAGGATGAAAAAATATTTATGAAATAATCAGTGACATTTTAACAATAAATTAAATACATGGTTTAATGTGGTCTCAGGCAGATATTGCCCTTGGGAAGAAGCAAAATTCAGACTTCTAGAGCAATTTTCAGCATCAAAGAACTTCTAGATAAAGCCCCCCAAAATAGGAGATCATAGTCCTAATATAGACCCAACTAAGAAACTAGATGTTCTGGGCTAGAGTTAGCAGGGGAGGGGGGGAAAAAGCAGAATCAGACCCCTTAAGTCTGAAGGTATTGGGGTTGTCAGCTTGGATACAGCATATAAAAGAAGCGTATTTGGTTTGTTTAAAGAAATAAAAAGGATTGAGATTATGAGTAAAGGGCAAGAGACCATATAAAACCTCAGTGAGAGGATTTAATAGCAGATTATACAAATGTAAATATTAAACTATAATACATGTGAGGAAATATCCAGAATGTAGCAAAGTGTAGAGAGGGAGGGCAAGAAAAAGAAATGGAAAATATGTGAAAGAGGTTGAGTTAGATGATAAAATACTAGAAGCTCTTAATATGTATCTAGACAGAATTTTACAAAGAAAGAAAAAGCAGGGCAGAGGCTCAGAGAAAAGATTCCAGAATTGATGAAAAACACAGTTCACAGATGCAGCAGGCCTAATGAATCTCAAGCAAGAAAAAAAAAGTTTATACATAGGCACAGCAAAATGGTACAGTAACAAAAAAGAGACATAATCTTCAAAGAACTGTTGCAGTAACAAAGAAGTCAGAATACAAAGTTGATTCTTTTATTTTTTTTAAAGGTTTTATTATTTTTTTAAGATTTTATTTATTTGACACACAGCGAGAGGGAACACGAGCAGGGGGAGTGGGAGAAGGAGAAGCAGGCTTCCCGCTGAGCAGGGAGCCTTATGCAGGGCTCGATCCCAGGACCCTGAGCCGAAGGCAGACGCTTAACGATTGAGCCACCCAGGCGTCCCCAAAGTTGATTCTTTTAGAATCTAATGAATCTTAAATGTGCTCAGAGCAGACAATCATCATCATAGAATTGTACACACAGAAAAAATGTCTTTAAGATTAGAGATAAAATAGGTATCAATTTTCAGATAGAAAATTAGTTTGCCACCAAAGACTCTCGTAAAAGAAAAGTTTATTTATTTCAAGATTGTATTTATTTTTTTATTGTTAATCCCCATACATTACATCATTAGTTGTTGATGTAATGTTCCATGATTCATTGTTTACATATAACACCCAGTGCTCCGTGCAGAATCTGCCCTCTTTAATACCCATCACCAGGCTAACCCATCCTCCCACCCCCCTCCCCTCTAGAAACCTCAGTTTGTTTTTCAGAGGCCATAGTCTCTCATGGTTCGTCTTCCCCTCTGATTCCCCCCCTTCATTCTTCCCCTCCTGCTCTCTTCTTCTTCTTTTTTTTTTTTTTTAACATATAATGTATTATTTGCTTCAGAGGTACAGATCTGTGATTCAGCAGTCTTCCACACTTCACAGCACTCACCATAGCACATACCCTCCCCAATGTCTATCACCCAGCCACCCTATCCCTCCCACCCCCCACCACTCCATCAACCCTGTTTGTTTCCTGAGATTAAGAATTCCTCATACCAGTGAGGTCATATGATACATGTCTTTTCTCTGATTGACTTATTTCACTCAGCATAATACCCTCCAGTTCCATCCACGTCGTTGCAAATGGCAAGATTTCATTCCTTTTGATGGCTGCATAATATTCCATTGTATATATACTACATCTTCTTTATCCATTCATCTGTCGATGGACATCTTGGCTCTTTCCACAGTTCGGCTATTGTGGACATTGCTGCTAGAAACATTGGGGTGCACATACCCCTTCAGATCCCTACATTTGTATCTTTGGGGTAAATACCCAGTAGTGCAATTGCTGGATCGTATGGTAGCTTTATTTTCAACTTTTTGAAGAACCTCCATGCTGTTTTCCAGAGTGGCTGCATCAGCTTGCATTCCCACCAACAGTGTAGGAGGGTTCCCCTTTCTCCGCATCCCCGCATCTGTCATTTCCTGACTTCTTAATTTTAGCCATTCTGACTGGTGTGAAGTGATATCTCATTGAGGTTTTGATTTGGATTTCCCTGATGCCGAGCGATGTTGAGCACTTTTTCATGTGTCTGTTGGCCATTTGGATGTCTTCTTTGGAAAAATGTCTGTTCATGTCTTCTGCCCATTTCTTGATTGGATCATTTGTTCTTTGGGTGTTGAGTTTAAGTTCTTTATAGATTTTGGATACTAGCCCTTTATCTGATATGTCATCTGCAGATATCTTCCCCATTCTGTCAGTTGTCTTTTGGTTTTGTTGACTGTTTCTTTTGCTGTGCAAAAGCTTTTTATCTTGATGAGGTCCCAGTAGTTCATTTTTCCCCTTGCCTTTGGCGATGTCTCTAGGAAGAAGTTGCTGCAGCTGAGGTCAAAGAGATTGCTGCCTGTGTTCTTTAGGATGTTGATGGACTCCTGTCTCACATATAGGTCTTTCAACCATTTTGAGTCTATTTTTGTGTGTGGTATAGGAAAATGGTCCAGTCTCATGCTTCTGCATGTGGCTGTCCAATTTTCCCAACACCATTAGTTGCAGAGACTGTCTTTTTTCCATTGGACATTCTTTCCTGGTTTGTCAAAGATGAGTTGACCATAGAGTTGAGGGTCCATTTCTGGTTTCTCTATTCTGTTCCATTGATCTATGTGTCTGTTTTTGTGCCAGTACCATACTATCTTGGTGATGGTGCAGATGATATGATACTTTATGTGGAAAACCCAAAAGACTCCACCCCAAAACTGCTAGAATTCATACAGGAATTCAGTAAAGTGGCAGGATATAAAATCAATGCACAGAAATCAGTGGCATTCCTGTACACCAACAACAAGACAGAAGAAAGAGAAATTAAGGAGTCGATCCATTTACAACTGCACCCAAAACCATAAGATACCTAGGAATAAATCTAACCAAAGAGGCAAAGAATCTGTACTCAGAAAACTGTAAAATACTCATGAAAGAAATTGAGGAAGACACAAAGAAATGGAAAAACGTTCCGTGCTCATAGATTGGAAGAACAAATATTGTGAAGATGAAGATGCTACCTAGAGCAATCTACACATTCAGTGCAATCCCCATCAAAATACCATCAACTTTTTTAAAAGAAATGGAACAAATAATCCTAAAATTTGTATGGAACCAGAAGAGACCTCGAATAGCCAGAGGGATGTTGAAAAAGAAAAGCAGAGCTGGCGGCATCACAATTCCATACTTCAAGCTCTGTTACAAAGCTGTCATCATCAAGATTTTATTTATTTGACAGAGAGAGTCAGTGAGAGAGGGAACACAAGCAGGGGGAGTGGGAGAGGGAGAAACAGGCTTCCTGCTGAGCAGGGAGGCAGACGCGGGGCTCGATTCCAGGACCCTGGGATCATGATATGAGCCGAAGGCAGACTCTTAACAACTGAGCCACCCAGGTGCCCCTCGTAAAAGAGATTTTAAAGAACATACTTTAGGAAGGAGGAATGTGATTCCTATTTTGAGGCTTGAGGTGCAATGAAGAATCTCTTTTAAATCAGTATTTAAATGTGGGGGTATGTGTTTTATTTAATCCAGTCTTCTGATCTCTTTTTTGGAAAAGTAAATCTTCCAAATCTATTTAAACAGTATTTTTTATACAGTAATCTTATAGAATTAAATAAAAACCAACGTAGAATTAAAATATGCTTATGTAACCACCATTAACTAGAAGGATGGTTTCTGCTTGGCACCTGCTTCTTTGTACTGCTCACTTTTAAATCAAAGTCTTAGGCAGATACATCTGATGGGAAGATCACATGTCTGAACCCTGGTTTTAAGGGAAGTTGAGAAAGTGAGTTTTCTAAGAAAACCAGTACTGCTAAGGAAGAATATCCACAAGTTGCTTAATAGCCAGACAAAATGAAACTGAACTGCCCAGAGTGCCTAGCAAAAATTAGGGTGAATGAGGGGGCGCCTGAGTGGCTCCTAAGCGTCTGACTCTTGATTTTGTCTCAGGTCACGATCACAGGGCTGTGGGATCCAGCTCTGTGTCGGGTTCTGCACTCAGGAGCAGAGTCTGCTTGACCCTCTCCCTCTGATCATCCTCCTGCTTGTGCTCGCTCCATCTCTAAAATAAATAGATAAATAAAATCTTTTTAAAAATTATGGTGAATGATTGAATATGGCAAAAATTATAATATGCTGTATATTCACTTTTTAGTTTTAATAAATTTATCCAAACTGGTTTCATCCTGGCTGATTAAGTAGCTCATGTGAGAAATGGTAGATGATAGAACTGCCCTCAAAGTGTATCTGGAAGATACAAAACTGAATAGAAGAAAGGCCAATTTTAGAAGACTTTGAAATGAGACTTATCTTTAGATCTATTAACTAGAAGGATCTACCAATTGTGAGACTCATTTTTCTACCCCTGCTGTAAAAGGCTAACAAGTCATCATTTATCATTCCTTTCCTCTTCTCATTACTCTGTACTACCTTATAGCAAATGAATACACAGTTGACCCTTGAACAACAAAGGGGTTAGGAGCATGATCCTCCCCACAGTCAAAAATGTGTGATAATTTATTTAGTAAGAGCCTACTGTTGACCAAAAGCCTTACCAATAACAGAAACAATCAGTTAACACATATTTTGTATGTTATATCTATTATATAGTTTCATATAATAAAGTACATTAGAGAAAAGCGAATATTAAAATAAGATACATTTATAATACCATACTGTATTTATTGATACTGTAAGTTTGTGTCCTCTTTATTTTTTTTTAAGATTTTATTTATTTATTTGACAGAGCACAAGCAGGGGAGCATCAGGCAGAGAGAGAAGCAGGCTCCCTGCTGAGCAAGGACTCCGATGCGGGACTTAATCCCAGGACCCTGGGATCATGACCTGAGCCAAAGGCAGACACTTAACTGACTGAGCCACCCAGGCATCCCATGTCCTCTGTTCATAAGATGAACTATCTGTCAGTACCTACATCAATATTATATGATATAAAACTGTAGATGTTATACTTATTACTAATATTAGACATCAAAAATGAAAAGATAATGTGGAAAAAGAAATTAATTTACACGTGTAACACTTCATGAATTGGTAACAAAGAAGCAGGAGTATGATTGCTTCATTTTAGGCTAGTGTAATCAATACGATTGCTTCACAGTAGCCTAGCCTATACACTAATGAATGGTTATAAAATTATTATGGCATACAGCAGTCATATTCATAATAAAGTAGTAGAAACATTGTTACATTTAAAAAATATATATTTTTATCTGAGGTGATACTCAGCTTCTCCAGTTACAAGGGAGAGAGCCATACTGTACATAATAGAATTCTTTGAAAGCAAAGTTATAAAATAGTAAGAAAGCCAATACATTATTAATTTCCTATCAAATGTCACTTACCTTATTCCTGTGTAAGGGTAGTCTGCCCACTTCCATACTAATCTTGTACATTATGTCCTTCATAATGAATAGTTAGGCGATGATGATGACATAAAAACATCTCACACAATTCTTGCCATATAGTTACTCCATTTTCACACAAACGCACATACACAAGAGATAAGTTTATTAACTGTACGGCATAAAGATTGTATGCTGTTCATTAAGTGGAGGTGGATTATCATAAAGGTCTTCATCCTCATTGTCTTCACATTGAGGAGGAAGAAGAGGGACTGGTTTTGCTATCAGGGCTAGAAGATGTAGAAGGGGAAATGGAAGAGGCTGACACACTTGGTGTAACCTTACAGAAATATGTCATTATTTCTGTCCAACTTTTTTTGCTTTTTCATTTTTTAAAAAATGTTTCTAGGGTACCTGGATGGCTCAGTCAGTTGGGCCTCTGCCTTTGGCTTGGGTCACGGTCTTAGGGTCCTGGGGTCAGGCCCTGCGTCAAGCTCCCTGCTTGGCAGGGAGTCTGCTTCTCCCTCTTTCTGCCAATGCTCTCTTTCTGTCTCTCTCAAATAAATAAAAATTAAAAAAAAAAAGTTTCTGTACATTGTCTTCTACCCTTTGCTTTAGTTTCAATGCCCATATCATAGATGGGTCCATGTGGTAAAAGAAGTCAAAAGCAGTCGTGAATAATCAGAACCCTTCTTCCAGATAGTGTACGATACTGTTTTCTGGCACTGTTTCTTCTACGTTTCCTTCCTTATTGCACTAGTTTGGAAGCACTTATCTCCTCTTAATTCCTCTGGTGTGGTGTCTCTTAGCTCTTGAGTTTCTTCAAAATCCATATCTTGAAACCCTTCCTCACCACTACCTTTTTCCACCCCCATATCTATAATCTGTTTCGTGATTTCCTTGATTAGCTGTATTGTAAATCCTGTGAAGTCATGCACAACTTCTGGACAGTTTTCTCCAGCAGGAATTTATTGTTTGGGGCTTTTTATGGCTCTGTGGCTTTTTCTGTAACAACAGTGGCATCTTCAGTGGTATAATCCTCCTAGACTTTCATGATGTTCTCCTTTTTGAGGTTCTCTCTTCCATAGTGTTGACAATCCTTTCTATAGTATACTGTGTATAATGACCCCCTGATCCAGAGGCTGAATTAGAGACATTGTGTTTGGGGGCAAATAGACTGTTTCATTGCCTTTGCTGTTTAACTCATCAGGTTCTAGGTGGCCAAGGACATTGTCAAATAAATATCAAAAGGACTTTAAAAGGCAATCCATTACTTGGAAGGTACTTCCTGACTTCAGGGACAAAGCATCTATGGTAACAATCAAGAAGCATTTTTTTTTTAATTTTATTTATTTATTTGACAGAGAGAGACACAGCGAGAGAGGGAACACAAGCAGGGGGAGTGGGAGAGGGAGAAGCAGGCTTCCCTCTGAGCAGGGAGCCCAATGGGGGACTCGATCCCAGCACTCTGGGACCATGACCTGAGCCGAAGGCAGATGTTTAACGACTGAGCCACCCAGGCGCCCCTCAAGAAGCATTCTTTTTGTCCAAGCCTTCTTCTTGTACAACCGAAAGACTAGCAGCTGGTGTTTATCTTTTTCCTTCAAGGCTTGGGGGTTAGTTTTATTTTTATTTATTTTTATTTTTTAATTTATTTTTAAGATTTTATTTATTTGACAGAGACACAGCGAGAAAGGGAACACAAGCAGGGGGAGTGGGAGAGGGAGAAGCAGGCTTCCCACTGAGCAGGGAGCCCAATGCAGGACTTGGTCCCAGGACCCTGGGATCATGACCCAAGCTGAAGGCAGCCACTCAAGGAGTGAGCCACTCAGGCGCCCCGAGGGTTAGTTTTATAGATAACAGCAATCCTGATAAACCCAACTGCATTTGCATAAAAACCAGAAAAAATTCTAGTGCTTGCTTCTCTTCCTTTCTAGTAAATGTCCTTTTGGCATTTCCCCCCAGAATAGATTACTTTTGTCTGCATTAAAAACTTGTTCAGGGGCGCCTGGGTGGCTCAGTGGTTAAGCATCTGCATTCAGCTCACGTCATGATCCCAGGGTCCTGGGATTGAGCCCTACATCGGGCTCCCTGCTCGGCGGGGGGCCTGCTTCTCCCTCTTCCACTCCCTCTGCTTGTGTTCCCTTCTCTTGCCATGTCTCTCTCTGTCAAATAAATAAAATCTTAAAAAAAAAAAAAAAAAAACTTGTTCAGGCAGATAACCTTTTTCCTCAGTGATTTTTTTTTAAATTATTTGTTTTTTTTTAAAGGTTTTATTTATTCATGAGAGACAGAATGAGAGAGAGGCAGAGGGAGAAGCAGGCTCCCCACAGAGCAGGGAGCCTGATGTGGGACTCGATCCCAGGACCCCAGGATTACGACCTGAGCTGAAGGCAGATGCTTAACCGACTGAGCCACCCAGGCGCCCTCCTCAATGATTTTCTTGATGGTGTATGGGAACTGTCTGCTCCTCTTAGTTGGCAGAAGCCACCTTTCCTGTTATCTTTTTTTTTTTTTTTTAAAGACACATTTATTCAGTGTCATGATCAGACCATTACATTTAGCAATCAACAGCATGGGTGCAAAAAAAAAAATCTACATTAAAACCCTTTGGAATGCTTTACACTTTCCACAGAACAGAAACTAAAATAACCTGTTACACAGTTAGTCACAAATACAGTCCTCGAGTTTTTTGCCCATACACATGAGTATTGTCTAAAACATGTCTTCTTTGTAGCAGCTAGGCCCTGCCACCACTGTGCTTGGCTGAGTTCACAAATCTGTTGTAACCTGTAGCTTCCCTGTCACTTCTCTGGCTCTCCTCTCCTGCTAAGCTTTGTTTCCTGGCAGTAATTAAAACCTTCTGCCACTGCCGTAGCTACTGCTGCTGCTGGAACCACCCACCATAGCCACCTTGGTTTCGTGGTTTGGCAAAGTATTGGCCTCCACCACCATAGGGACCAGAGCTTCTGCCTCCAAAATTTCCTCCTTTCATGGGTCCAAAATTTGAGGATTGATTGTTGTAATTGCCAAAATCATTATAGCTTCCGCCACCTCCAAAGCTGCTTCCGTCATTACCAAGTCCGTTATAGCCAACCCCACTGCCACCATGGCCACCACCACCTCGACCGCCACCAAAGCCACCTCGACCACTGAAGTTCCCTCCACTTCCAAAGTTGTCATTCCCACCAAAACCACCTCCACGACCACCACCAAAGTTTCCAGAACCACTTCGACCTCTTTGGCTGGATGAAGCACTAGCCATCTCTTGCTCAGATAGGGCTTTCCTTGCTTCACAGTTGTGGCCATTCACAGTACGGTATTTTTGAATGACAATCTTGTCTACAGAGTCATGGTCATCAAATGTTACAAAAGCAAAACCTCTCTTTTTGCCACTGCCTCGGTCAGTCATGATCTCAGTTTTCCCATACTGTTCAAAATAATCTCTTAGGTGATGTTCTTCAGTGTCTTCTTTAATGCCACCAACAAAAATCTTTTTCACAGTTAAGTGGGCACCAGGTCTTTGAGAATCTTCTCTTGAGACAGCCCTCTTTGGTGCCACAACTCTTCCATCCACCTTGTGTGGCCTTGCGTTCATGGCTGCATCCACCTCCTCCACAGTGACACACGTGACAAACCCAAAGCCTCTGGAGCGCTTGGTGTTTGGATCTCTCATTACCACACAGTCCGTAAGCGTTCCCCATTGCTCAAAATGGCTCCTCAGACTCTCATCGGTTGTTTCGAAGCTCAGACCTCCGATGAAGAGCTTCCACAGCTGTTCAGGCTCTTTGGGAGACTCTTGACTTAGACATGACGGCGGTGGGAGGGGAGACTTTAACGATGCTTACTCTGCGGCGTCCACGGGCAGAAAGGAGTAATCTAACGAACGTATCTCCCTTTCCTCTTATCTTGACATCTTTTAGCCAAACCTCTTTGTAAAATTACCAAACCATTTTTGCTGGCAATTAATTCTCCAGCTTTAGCTCTGTCACCTTTTGCTTTAAGTTGTCGTATAATCCCTTTGGCTTTTTTTAAACCTTATCAGAGTCTATACATATTCCTTTCTTATAGCAATCCTAAACCCACACAAAAACTGCATTTTCAATATTAGTTTAAAAGGTTTTGCAAAAAAATGGGGCACCTGGGTGTCTCAGATGGTTAAGCGTCCAGCTCTTGATTTTGGCTCAGGTTATGATCTCAGGGTTGAGAGACTGAGCCCCTCATTGGTCTCTGCACTGGGCATGGAGCTTGTTTAAGATTGTCTCTCTGCGGTACTCTGGGTGGCTCAGCCAGTTAAGCATCTGCCTTCTGCTCAGGTCATGATTTCAGGGTTCTGGGATCAAGTCCCTTGTTGGATTCCTTGCTCAGTGGGGAGCCTGCCTCACCCTCTGCTTGCCGCTCCCCCTGCTTGTGTTTGCACATGCACTCTCTTGTGCGCTCGCCCTCGCTCGCTCACTCTCTGACAAATAAATAATCTTTAAAAAAAAAAAAAAGATTCTCTCCCCTCCTTTGCCCCTCCCTCCCCCCACCGCTGTTGGCTCTCAATTAATTAATTAAAATAAAAAAGGTTTTGCACCCGCTGATCAACTATAGCGACAGCTTCATGGATTTCCTTTTCTTTTCTTTTTTTTTTTTTTTACAATAGTCCTTACACTTACATTTCAAGATTCATTTATCTTCATATGGCAAGCAGCCACTGTTGCAGGTGTGAATCTATGGTTTGTATCAAGCAATTCAAATTTTTCTTAGAATATCATGATTTTTCTCTGCTTGTGAGCACTTCCAGCATCACTAGTGGCACTTTGTATGGGTCCTGTGGTGTTATTCGATGTTTACAATATGCACTAAACATAATGAAAAATATACAAGAACTGGGGGATATCACTTTTTATTACAGTACCCTGCCAGAGAGCCAGACTGCTCATGCAGAGATGATTAGCATCCACACATAGCTGTAAGTGGACACTTGCAACACTTGAGCTCATCCCAGTAGCAACAAGAGATGGCTATGAAATTATTATAATAGTACAGCATGTACTACATTTAATTTTATGCAGTTATGATTTAATACATTATCTTTACATTTGTTTACATTTCTCTCTGCTAATGGTACCATGTAAGGTCTGTAAGTGTGCACCTAAGTTTTGATGAATTACAGCTTTTTTTCTTTTCACGTAAGCTCCATGCCCAGTGTGGAGCCCAACGCGGGGCTTCAACTGACGACCCTGAGATCAAGACCTGAGCTGAGATCGAGTCAGACGCTTAACTGACTGAGCTACCTAGGCACCTCTAAATTTTAACTTTTTATACTAGATTTGTATATATTTTACAGTAATAATGATAAACTAGTATCTACATATATTTTATGCATTAACGACATACTGTTCTTTTTTTATATTTTTAGACTATGTGGTTTATCTGTTTTTTCAAATTATTGCAAATCTCCAAAAATTTTTCCATATATGTATTGGAAAAAAATCCTCGTATAAGAGGACCCATCCAGTTCAAAACCATGTTGTTCAAAGTTCAGCTATACTCAGCTTGTTTTGAGATGTCATTTGGTATCTAGTTTTTAAATGGAACTGGTGAGGCAAATTGGACCACCTTTTTGGGTCAGTCTTACAGTTTTTAGCCAAAACCTCGTAAAGACCAATGGATAACCAGCATATCTCTGTAGGCTTTTCAGATTAGCAGTGCAACTTATTTGGAGAATAGCTTCTTCTTTTTTTTTTTTTTTTAAGATTTTATTTATTTGAGGGAGAGAATGAGAGCGTGAGGCGGGGGGAGGGTCAAAGGGAGAAGCAGACTCCCTGCTGAGCAGGGAGCCTGATCGGGACTAGATCCTGGGACTCCAGGATCATGACCTGAGCCAAAGGCAGTCACTTAACCAACTGAGCCACCCAGGCGCCCTGCAGAATAGCTTCTTAATATTTAACTCCATAACTGGCCGCAGTCTCAAGTAATGTTTTTTGCCTTACAGTCTAAAAAAGATGGGGTATGTGGCTGGCTCAGTCAGCAGAGCATGGGATTCTTGATCTCAGGATGGTGATTTCGAGCCCCACATTGGGTGTAGAGATTACTTAAACAAAAAAAATTTTTTTAAGTTAAAAAGTTGAGTATTGATATAGTTGCTCCAGCTTTATTTTGGTTAGTATTTGCCTGGCATATCTTTTTCTTTTTCTTTTTTTTAAAGATTATTTATTTATTTATTTTTGAGAGAGAGAGAGAGAATGAGAGAGAAAGCACATGGGGGAGGGAGGGTCAGAGGGAGAAGCAGACTCCCTGCCAAGCAGGGAGCCCGATGTGGGACTCGATCCAGGGACTCCAGGATCATGACCTGAGCCAAAGGCAGTCGCTTAACCAACTGAGCCACCCAGGCTCCTGGCATATCTTTTTCTATCCCTTAACTTCCAACTTTCTAAGTCCTTGTGTTTTAGGGGTATTGCTTGTAATCAGCACGTTGTTGGATTTTGTTTTTCTGGCGGCTTCTTAGTACATTTATGTTTCTTGTGATTATTTATCAATCTGTCTTTCTACCTTCTATTTTCCTGATATTTCTGACATGTCTTACCTTTATAAAATTGAAGTTTTCTTACTTCTTCCCCCTTTACTATTTCTATTCTAATAATTACCCTTGGAATTTTAATGTAAATTATGCTTAGTTTAACAAAGTCTAAAGTTAACTCTATCTCGATTAGTAGAAAGACTCTAGAACACTTAAACTTTGAATGCCCTCTTCTGTTATACTTGGCCATATCAGCTAGCATTTAGCTTTTATCCTTTTTCAGTCCTGCAAACTAGGTGTTGTTTTGTTATTATATGTATATTTTTTTTATTGCTTAACATTTACTTTCAGATATCAGACCTTTTTACTGGCATCATTTTCCTTCTTCCCTAAAGCACATGCTTAAGGAGACCGTGACTTTCAGACCCACAGTAAGAAATACGTTTAATATTGCAACCACTTACAACTGAAAAGTTTTACAAGATAGTATTTACCCTTATGTGAAATACACTCTGTATTTTGCTATTTTTCCCCCTTTTCATGCCTGTTACAATCTACTAAATTAATGTTGTGACCCACTAGTGAGTCATAATCTATGATTTCAGAAATACTACTTTAGGAAGTTTCTTTTTAATGAATCTATTGGTGGTAAAATTCTTTTCTTCATTTCTTCATTTCCTGCAAAATAGGTCATTTGGTATACAAATGTATTTTCTCTCAACACACTGAAGCACACTGTCTTCTACCTTCTGTTGTTGCTTTTAATCTGCTGTCAATCTGATTGTGGGTGATGTTTTTTTTCCTGGGTATTTTATGATTTGATGGTCTTTGGTCCCTTTGTAGTCTGACTCTGTATGTCTAGGTGCCTATTTTTATTTAGCCTGCGTGGTATACTTTGTGCTTCCTCTATCTATGGAGTTATCAATTACTAGTTTGGAAAAATCCTCAGCCTTTATATCTTCAAATACTTTTCTCATCTCTGCTGTCTGTTCTCTTTTTCTGGAATTCCAGTTATGCACATGTTAATATTCTTACCATATTTTTCATAGCTCCTAAACCTCTTTTTCATATTATCTGTTTCTTTGTCTAACACATTCTATTTTTTTTTTTAAGATTTTATTTATTTAATTGACAGAGAGACAGCGAGAGAGGGAACACAAGCGGGGGGAGTGGGAGAAGGAGAAGCAGGCTTCCCGCCGAGCAGGGAGCCCGATGCGGGGCTCGATCCCAGTACCCTGGGATCATGACCTGAGTCGAAGGCAGTCGCTTAACCAACTGAGCCACCCAGGCGCCCCTCTCTAACACATTCTAATTTTAGTCTTTTACCTCTTTTTGTGTACTACATCTTTTTAAAATTGAGATATAATTTACATACTACAAAATTCACCTTGTGGTTTTTAGTATAATCCGTTAAGTTTGTGCAACCATTGCTACCATTTAATTCCAGAACATTTTCACCTCCCTACTACGTTTTTTAAAAAATTTATTATTATTATTTTTTTTTTTACTAAGTAAGCCCAGCACAGAGCCCAGTGCGGGGCTTGAACTCTTAACCCTGAGATCAAGACCTGAGCTGAGATCAAAAGTAAGGACACTTAACCGACTCAGCCACCCAGGCGCCACCCCACCCCCGTATCTTTTTTGAGCTGTATCTGGTCTGCTTTTTTTAATCCATCCTCTAAGTAGCTGATGAATTTTTTGGTTTATTTTTTACAGTTAAGTTTTTCAATTCTGAAAGTCTTACATTGGGTCTTTCTACAGTCTGCCTAGGTTGTTTTTTTTTTTCCTGTTTTGTTTGTTTTGTTTTTAAGTAGGCTCCACTCCCAACTTAGGGCTTCAACTCACAACCCTGAGATCAAGTCACATGCTCTACCAACTGAACCAGCCAGCCAGGCACCCCTAGTTTTTTGTTTGTTTTAAAGAGTTTATTTAAAAAAAAAAACTATTTTTAAGCAATCTGTACACCCAGCATGGGGCTTGAATTCACAAACCCAAGATTGAGAGTCATGTGCTCTACCAACTGACCCAGCCAGGTGCCCCTACAGTCTGCCTAGTTTTTAAAATATATTTTATGTTTGCTCATTGTTGTAATTCCATTTTATATTTTAAACATTTTATAGTTGCTTTATATTCTGTAAGACTATTCCAGTATCTGAGATTTGGGGTACCTAAATCTATTGCTTGTTTCCTGTGACTCTCGCTTATAGAAGATTTTTCTTTCTCTTTTTTTTTTTAAGATTTTATTTATATATTCATGGGGGTGGGCAGAGGGAGAAGCAGGCTCCCCGAGGAGGAGGCAGCCTGATGCAGGACTCGATCCCAGGACCCCGGGATCATGACCCAAGCCTAAGGCAGACACTTAACCATCTGAGCCACCCAGGTGCCCTATAGATATATTTATTTTCTTCTGTGTGTGTAGTAATCTTTGATTGTAACCCCAATTTTGTTGATCTTAATCTAGGAAAATGTTAAAGGGCTAAAATGGAGGATGCTTTCTGAGAGTATTTTTGATTCTCTCTGCCAAGATGCAGAGGTCCTTGGGTACTCTCCAGCCCACTTATAGGTTCTTTCATTTATTAATGAGACTTCTCTGGTCTAGCTCCCCCATCTTGCTCAAACTCCAAGCTTCAGTGTCACCCACATGTCCTTAGAAGAGCCCTTGCCCATCACAGCCCTGATTTCAGTTTCAGATGATAAGTTGCTCTGTTTTGTTTTGTATTGCCTCTTTTGAGGATTATACTTACTCCTGTGGTTTCTACAATGCAATAAAAATTGTGATTTTTAGGGTGCCTGGGTGGCTCAGTTGGTTAAGTGTCTGAATCATGAGCTCAGCTCAGTTCTTGATCTCAGGGTTGTGAGTTCAAGCCCCACACTGGACGTCACTGATGCTGGGCGTGGAGCCTACTTTAAAAAAAAAAGTGTTTATTTCAGGCTGGTTGGAGTTTTTTTGTTTGTTTGTTTTTTGTTTTTAAGCCAGGAGTAGGAGTAGGGGATGCCACCATAATGCCAAAAGGCAAAGTAAAAATTAAACTCTTTTTGGGGGCACTTGGGTGGCTCAGTTGGTTAAGCATCTGTGCCCCTGAAGACAACTATTAATTTAGATATTTCAATACAGTAAGTTGCCTAAAATCCTTTATCATTAATGGCATCCCAAACATAAATACATGGATTAATTAATAGTATAAGTTTACTGAATAAAATACAATGGCTACAAAAAATGAAGACAACTATCAATACAACCACACACAAATAACCCTGCCAGATTGCCACTTGTGTTCCATTTGGCTTTTACTGGTACCACTAAATAAGCCCCCTTTTCTCTCTTCGGATAAGACTGCCTCTTTATAACATTCATTTAAATTCTACCAAGTTCATTTTTTGTTTGTATTTTGTGGTTCTTATAGGATTATGTTGACAAAGAGAAGGCAATTGCCAAAGCATTGGAAGACCTCAGAGCCAACTTTTACTGTGAACTCTGTGATAAGCAATATCAGAAACATCAGGAATTTGACAACCATATCAACTCCTATGATCACGCACACAAGCAGGTGAGGAATTGCTTGCTAACAAAGAAAAAGATACTTTATTTGTTGTTATAACTATTGAATTTTATAAATGTACCCCCCAGAACTTCATGACTATGGTTTCTTATATCTGTCAGTCTTCATCTGAGGTCCATCTGACTTACTTGATTTTTTTTCAGTGACAGAAGTCCTGACCTTCCAAGAATTATGTAGAGTGAAGAATTGTGAGCTTCATAAATCTTGCATAAAGTTTTTGGCTTTGAATGGTTTCTATATTTGTGTTTAATTTGGTAATTCAACTGATCCTCCTAGTGAGGATCACTAGGAGCTTTGTTTCCCTTTCTCCCTCTTTCCGACCATGTTAAACTTTTAACAGCTCTCCCAGACTCTGGTCACTTACATATAAGAATTCATGCTTTATTGGCTACTATTTCCTATCAGTAAGTCATTTTGTTATTTGGTATACCTTGGAAGGTAGATAAATCTTGAGAAGAAAAACAGAATTAGATGCTGTCTTAACTTTAACAAAAAAACCTCTGATGCTGCATGTTGAAGAGCTTGCTAAAAAGTTGTTTATACTTTCTTTGCAGTCTTTTTTCTTTTGCTTTCATTGGTTTAGAAAATAAAATTGTACCTAACTAGTTAACAGGCATAAAGAAGGTAGCAGTAATTCCCCAGGGGGGATTTTAGAAGAAATGAATCTTTAAACCTTATAGCACAGTTCTGGCTTGTTAAAGAATTTTGAGCCATTTGATTTGGGGTGATTTTAACAGAACTTGCTAAGTCTTTGGAGGTATAATAGTTGTATTTGTTAAACTTGTAAAATTTATGAGCATTGCTGGAATGCTCTCTTAAGTGGATCTGTTGAACCAACTTTTTTTTTTTTTTAAACCTTTGCTTTGTCTTCCAACCAACGTAAGATTTCAGTGCACAGCTTTGATTAAGGGCAAGCTTTGATTAAGTTTTCCCAGTACAAGGATAGTTTCTAAGCTATTACACTTTTTGCAACAGTCTCTTCCACATTTACCCACACCTAACCAATTTAAGATTCTTCCACTGATAGAGTTGTATTCAAAACGGCTTTGAACTTCTTATATACCTTTGAACATTGTTATACTATACTCTCAGGTCTGCTTAATTTGAAGAAGAGAAAATTAGTATATATATCACCAAGATATATTGGCAATTATCTTACTTTTTCAAAGAATCATGTGTCAAGGGACACCTGGGTGGCTCATTTGGTTAAATGTCTGCTTTCAGCTCAGGTCATGATCCCAGGGTCCTGGGATTGAGTCCCACATCGGGCTCCCTGCTCATTGAGGAGCCTGCTTCTCCCTCTGACTGCTGCTCCCCCCCTGCTTATGCTCTCTCTCTCTCTGACAAATAAATATATAAAGTCTTTAAGAAAAAGAATCGTGTCAAGAAAGAAAGAGTTATAACAGCAGATATTGCTTATCCAGTAACTTCTCAACCTTCTCAATGTATATATACAAATTTTGGGGGTGATTTTTTTATGGGATTAAGAAAGACATTTGGCATCTAAACACATTTGGGCCCTTGAGAATTTCTTCAATTAAAAATTATCTGTGATGGGGTACCTGTCTGGATCATTTGGTCAAGTATGTGACTCTTATCTCGCGGTCGTGAGTTCGAGCCCCACATTGGGCGTAGAGCTTACTTAAAAAAAAAATTTGTAACAAATTAGAAGACTCCAGAAGAAACTTTAGGCACTAGAAGGACATTTAAAAAGGTTACATTTTTAGTTAATGAGAAGTCTCTTGAGTAAAGTTTCTATTAGGAAAAAATAAATCAGGAAAATTTAAATTCAGACTTGAACAATGTTTATATTGCCCTTTAAAGGGAAAAAATTCTACCAAAGCAACAGATTTACAAGTTAAATCTGAGCAGAAATACAGAACTAGTGAAATTCACATTGACAGTGTGATGGACGGTAATGTTTTAGTGATGTTGCTTTCAACTTGAGAGTAGTAGTAATTGTTGCAGCTGTGGTTCATTTGAATGTGACATGTTTATTCTCCTGTGCACTTTGAGATGACCCACTTCTCTCTCCACTTTTCTCTATTGCAGTGATTTTCCACATGGGGAGATTTTGTCCTCCAGGGAACACTTAACGCTGCCTGGAGACATTTTTGAGTACTACCATTAGGAGGGTGGTGCTACTGGCATAGAGTGGGTAGAGGTCAGGGTGGTGTCTAAACATCCTACAATGCATTGGAAAATTCCTTGCAACAAAGAATTACCTTGCCCAAAATGTCAGTAGTGCTGATGTTGAGAAACCCTGTTCTGTTAGGATTACTGAAAAACTTTCAAATATATACGGTATTGTGATATCATTTGGCCTTTGCTTGGCACAAACAAATCACTATCATTTTAAGTGCCCAGTTACGTTCTAAACATTTATAAAATACTCATCTAGCTGATCCTAAATACTCATTTATTACTCTGGTTTTTTGTTTTGTTTTGTTTTTTTAATTATCATCAAAATGAAAATACAAAAGTAAGGATTTCTTATAGGGAACTGATGGACTACCTTTCCATTAATATAGAAATATGTCTGTGATCTTTGGTTTAAAAAGAAATCTTTAGCTGGTATGATTAATGGATGTATGTGAGCTTATTTCTTCACCATGATCAAAAGCCCATCTTAGGTATTAAAAAAAGAACAGTGGTAGTATGAGTTTGTTGTTCTGTTTGCTTTTGGTGGAGTGTTCTTTATTCGGTTGAAATGTAAGCTTTTTCATCTTTCTTTATACTGCTCTCTTAGTGCAAATAGTAGAATCCTGAAACAATGCTAAAAATATATAAACAAGAAAATGCACAGTACTAAATTTTTTATAGTTCTACTCTTCCCTGTACTTAGAATTTCTAAGGAGCCTTTAATTGCCCTTGGTACAACACAGCTAAATAATCCCTAAGAGGAGGTAGGTCCTATTTTTCATTCCTCTTTGATGGACATGAACTTACCATACAAATGGACCTACCATTTTCCAAATTCATGCTCTAAAATCATAAAGACGCCCTGTCTTGTCTTCCAGGAAGGCACACAGGATTATTATGAATCTGAGATAATAGGTAAGTACATTCAACCCTGTTTTAGTAATCCCTAGTTTGTATCTTCCATCAAATTTTCACCATTAAAAATTTCCAGAGAAATAATCTATCATGTTAGTGGTAAACTATTAGTATAGACAGGATCCTGAACACACCCTTATCTTTATTAAGCACAAATAATCTCTCAAGAAAGGGCTACATGGTCACCCTCATTTGTGGTGATTTGGGAGGGTGGCTTGTTATATGTGTCTCACTACTCAGTAGTTTTTCTCAAATTTTCTAAGATTTTTGTGGAAAAAGTCATTAACTTGCAAATATTAAGACCCAGTCTGATCTGCAGAGATGAAAAAGCTCATGAGACATTTTTGCTCTTAGCAGTTTAAACCTCATTTTAAGGTGATAATTTCAGTACATTTTGAAGGGAAGACCTCTCCATTCCTCAAGAGATAGCCCAATCTGTGATTCCTTTTTATATAACTTAGTCCTGATAGCCTCAGTGCTTAGTAAACATTAGTATCCATCTTCTGTCCCTCTTGGCTTAATTAGTTACTTTGAAACTAAACACTTTTCCATCTCTACCTCCTCTCCTCTTTGATTATTTTGCATATCTAAAAACATGTCTAGGGCGCCTGGCTGGCTCAGTGATTAAGCAACTGCCATCGGCTCAGGTCATGATCCTGGAGTCCCGGGATCGAGTCCCACATCAGGCTCCCTGCTCAGCGGGGAGTCTGCTTCTCTCTCTGACCCTCCTCCCTCTCATGCTCTCTGTTTCTCATTCTCTCTCTCGCAAATAAATAAAATCTTAAAAAATAAAAACATGTCTACTAGTGGATATGATCATGGGAACCATTTTCTTGAGCTTTTCATAGGACCTAAATTTCAAACTGCAAAGAGCATTCTCTTTCTCAGAGGTACATTTGTAGCAACACAATAATAGTCAGTGCCTTATTTTAATACTGTTTTTTGTTGTTATTATTGTTTTGCTTCCTTTGGTGCCTTGTTACCTAGTCAGGGTTCTCCCAGTCTTACTCTCTTTTTATTCGTGCCACTAAGGGTCCTCCTCATCAGCCTCCAGTACCTAAACCAGAGATCCCAAATTATCCCACAGATGTATTTTGTCTGGCCTTCTTAGTATTAGATTTTTTCCCTTTAATTTTGGTTGGTTCCCAGTTTTTAAAAATGAGATTTTATATAGGGCACCTGGGTGGCTCATTCGGTTAAGCGACTGCCTTTGGCTCAGTTCATGATCCTGGAGTCCCAGGATCGAGTCCCGCATCGGGCTCCCTGCTCAGTGGGGAGTCTGCTTCTCCCTCTGACCCTCTTCCCTCTCGTGCTCTCTTGTCTCCCATTCTCTCTCTCAAATAAATAAATAAAATCTTTAAATAAACAAATAAAATTAAAATGAGATTTTATATAATTCAAACTTATCTTGAAAAAGTGAATTATCTAAGAACATTGGGCCTACATTTTAATGTAACAGTTGGCTAAAGCTCAGTAGTTGCTATCTCTTTAGAAAGGCATGTGCTAACTCTTCAATTAGCTGTGGTTTCCACTTTATCTTTTCTCTTACATCACCTTCTTTGACTCATTATATAAACTGTCAGATCCCTCTAGACATTTGAGTTTGTGACCCAGGCCTGTACCTTCCTTTTCTCTCCACACAGGCTTCCACCCACAGGCTTCTAATTGAAACTGGGGAAGTAGCACATTGAAAAGCTGCCTCTTTATTCCTCTTTAAGTGTTGGGTCCAACTTCTTTGCAGTTTCAGAACTATCTGCGGTAAGACTACCGTAGTTAACTAACTATCCAGTTATCAAAATCTGATACTGTAAAGCAGCTTTGAGAAATTCTTTTTACTTGCAGAAAAAATCAGTGTCTTGGTCAGAGGAAAGAACACTTTCAGCCTGCCTCTTTCTGCTAAAATCAGTTCAGTATTGGGGCGCCTGCGTGGCTCAGTTGTTAAGCCTCTGCCTTTGGCTCAGGTCATGATCCTAGGGTCCCGGGATTGAGCCCAGCGTCAGGCTCCCTGCTCAGCGGGAGGCCTGTGTCTCCCTCACTCACTCCTGCTTGTGCTCCCTCTCGCTGTGTCTCTCTGTCAAATAAATAAATAATCTTAAAAAATAAAATCAGTTCAATATGAAACTTATTTTACGTTTTTTGAAAAAGACAAATCTCATTTAGTACCATGTCTGTTTCAACTGTAAAAGTAGTGGTTTTATGAGCTTTAAATAGCTGAACTAAAACAGAGTAAGCCTATAGTAGTGATCAGTGACTGCTCTACAGAATGGAGTCTACTACTAATTTAGTTAACTTTGTCTAAACTGCTACAATTGCTTTTTGACTGTTACAATATCCGGTAATATATATTACCAAGGAACAGAAATTTTAGAGTTTTCCTCATTACTCAAAAATGAAATAGGTTCTTAATTGAAGTATTTTCTGAGAAATTCCTTGGTGACAGAAGGAACGATCATTTTTGGACTTCACATGGCCTTCATTCAAGTTTGAAAAACTTCATTAAATTGTCACTGTTTCCTGGTTGCATTTTGCCTCTCAAGATCTTTTACTGTATTTCATCCTCCGTATGCTTGGTACATGGGGCATTAGGACAATAAGCACATCAAAACCAGTTGGACCTTTGGCAAGCCATTAGAGATTTGAGGAAATTCAGACTGAGTTCCCCTTTTTGGTGCTACTTTGATATTCAGTGCAAGGGAAACAGTAAATTTTTAAAAGGCAATTAAAAATTAAATAAAATTGAGAAATAATTCTAGGGCTAAAATAAAAAAGAAAATGAACTCTTCTAAAAGAAGTGAAACCACAGGGGCACCTGACTAGATCGGTTGGTGGAGCGTACGAGGGGTTGTGAGTTTGAGCCTCACATTGGGTATCGAGCTTACTTTAAAAATAATAATAATTTAAGAAAAAAGAAGTGAAACCACCAAATTAGATACCAGTGAAGATATTCTACACATATCTATATCTCATGTGTTTATGAAATATGTATCCTTAGAAAACCATAAATTATTGTAAAGTTGTGAAATAGATTAGGAAAACCATAAAGTATTTATGAATCCCAAAGCTTCATAAATGTTGACTTAAATAGCATAAGGCACTTCTGAAGAGATTATGCTTAGAGAAGCACAGCAAGTGTGAAAAGGGGAATACATCTAAGAATTTGAGCATATTATAGTTTTATTTCAATAACCTGTAACAGAGAGATGTACCACCGTGTATGTTATTTTTCTTTGGAACTGTTCTGCTTAATATAAGAGAATTGACAGCATTTGGCTAGTCTTCCAGAAACTGAGAATGTTTTTTGCTTTTTCACTTGTTGAATCTTACTTACTACCACTGCTTTCGTTGGGAATAGTCTTACATCCAGCTATCACAATCTAGATAACCTTGGAAAACTCTGTTTCTGTTTAGGGAAACTGCTTTTGTGAGCAGGCAGGGGTAACCCTAAACAGACCCTTTGGGAACTTAGTTTGCTGGTAAACCCCATATTTTCTTCCTAGGAATTTCTGACTCTGTTAATTATCTTGGTACACATTCCAAATATGAATAAAAATGATCCTACCCTATTTATGTTCTGTAGTTTTCAGCCTGTTTTCTGCCCCTGTACGTTTATATTTATCAGAGTGATGCACTGTGGTGGAGATTCTTGCATGAGGGCTGTATGTTCTATTGTAGTCTGAAAAGGTAAAGCAACCTAAGAAACAATAAGTCTGTGAGTGGCAGTCCTGAAAAGAGAGCTCTGAACTGAGATGCTGCTGTTCCATTTGCTATATACCTAAACAGTTCTTAGGAATTACGCTTCTTTAAATTTTACAATGAGGGGTGCCTGGACGTCTCAGTTGGTTGGGCAGCTGCCTTCGGCTCAGGTCATGATCCCAGGGTCCTGGGATCGAGCCCTGCATCAGGCTCCCTGCTCAGCGGAAAGCCCACTTCTCCCTCTCCCTCTGCCTGTCTCTCTGCCTACTTGTTTCTCTATCTCTCTGTCAAATAAATAAAATCTTTAAAAAAAAAATTTTTACAATGAGAGCAAACCTTTGCCTCCAGATATGATCTGGAGGGCTATGTCGTTATATCTATATATATCTGTCTATCTATCTATATAAAATATAGATATATATATCTAATAACATGTATATTTTTTTTAAGATTTATTTATGTATTTGAGAGAACATGCGCACAGGGGTGGGGGTATGGGCAGAGGGAGAACAAGAGAGAGAGAGACCCTTGAGCAGACTCCCCACTGAGAGCAGAGCCTGACACAGAGCTTGATCCCACAACCCTGAGATCATGACCTGAGCCAAAATCAAGAGTCGGACGTCCAACCTACTGAGCCACCCGGGCACCCCATATATAGTAATATTTAAAACTCATTATCCACCAAACCACAGTGGCATACTATTTCACACCTATGAGGATGGCCAAAATTAAAATGTTGTCTCCAACATATGTTGGAGAGGACATGAAAAAACTGGAACACTCCTACATTGCTAGTGGAGTTGTAAAATGGTATAGCCCCTCTGGGAGACAGTTTGGCAGTTCATCAATATCTTAAATATAGTTACCATGTGACCAGTAAATACCCAAGAGAAATGAAAATATATGTCTACACAAAAATGTGTATAAGGGGGGCGCCTTCAGCTCAGGTCAGTATCCCAGGGTCTTGGTATTGAGCCCCGCATCGGGCTCCTTGTTTGGTAGGGAGCCTACTTCTCCCTCTCCTACTCCCCCTGCTTGTGTTCCCTCTCTTCCTGTCTCTCTCTCTCTCAAAAAATAAAAAATCTTCGGGTGCCTGGGTGGCTCAGTCATTAAGCGTCTGCCTTCGGCTCAGGTCATGGTCCCAGCGCCCTTGGATCGAGCCCCACATCGGGCTCCCTGCTCCGCGGGAAGCCTCCTCCTCCCTCTCCCACTCCCCCTGTTTGTGTTCCCTCTCTCACTGTCTCTCTCTCTGTCAAATAAATAAAAATTAAAAAAAATTTTTTTTTAATTAAAAACCTTAAAAAAGAAATGTGTATAAGATTGTTCATAGTATCCCGAAAGTGGAAACAGCCCATATATCATCCTTCAGGTGATGAATGGATAAACAAAATGTGGCACATCTGTACAATAGAATATTACTCAGCAATAAAAAGGAATGACTTGGGTGCCTGGGTGGCTCAGATAGTTAAGTGTCTGCCTTCGGCTTAGGTCATGATCCCAGGGTCCTGGGATCGAGTCTCGCATCGGGCTCCCTGCTCCTTGGGAGCCTGCTTCTCCCTCTGCTTCTCTCTCTCTCTCTCTCTCTCTGTCTGTCATGAATAAATAAATAAAATCTTTAAAAAAAAAAAAGGAATGACTTACTGATAAATACAGCATGCACGAACCTCGAAAATATTATGCTAAGTGAAAAAAGCCAGTCACAGACCCCCCCCATATTGTATGATTTTATTTATATAAAAAGTTTAGAATAAGCATATCTATAGAGAACATATATTAGGTTTCCAGGGACCAGGTAGAAAGGGGTAATGGGGAGTGACTGCTAATGAGCATGGAGCTTCTTTTGGGAGTAATGGAAATGTTCTAAAATTAGTGTTGATGGTTGCACAACTCTGAGAAACCCACTAAATTTTACAATTTAAATGGGTGAATTTTATGCCATGTGAATTGTATCTTTTTTTTTAATTTTTTTATTATATTAATCAGTGAATTGTATCTTAATAAAATTATTTTTAAAACCTCATTATCCAGCTTAAATTTTGGTGGTGATGATGGTGACTATATGTACATATACATATGTGTGTGTGTGAAAAAAACATGTTAAAGCAGGCACACCTGGTTCTGTAAAAATACACCATGTTTTAAGGCTTTTTGCTGAATTCCTGAACATATCAAAGCGAATATTTAACAGTATTGATTTGACATATTAATTTGTTATTTATTCACCAAATGATATTAATAGTCATTGTGTTGCAAAATAATTGGGCATAAATGGTAAGTATTGTCATAAATGACTAATCAGGACTACTCTTAGCCAGCAAAAAAGAATGTATGCCTCTCTATTTCCCTCTCATGTTTTCAGTATCTATAATCAGCATTAATAGTTTTCTCTATTACCAAACATTTGTTTTTCTCTATTAATAACATTTATTGTCATCGCTTACTGATAAACATGTGCTAAAAGAAAGAATTTACATCTGATGTCCACTAACTTGGATTTCCTTAACATTCAACTCCAGTCTTCCTTCCCTGAGTAGTTTAGTACTGAGGCTTTCTATGTTCTTTGCTGGTCTTTTTCTTTCCTTACCACATGGTGATGTTCTGGATGGTCTCATTCAGAAGTATCAAACACTGGAGGGGGTGTAGCTCAGTGGTAGAGCATTTGACTGCAGAAGTATCAAACACTGAGACTTGCATTCAGGTAACCTGTCCAAGTAATAGCTAGCATGATTACTCCACTTTGGGAAGGAAGAAGAGATTAATGTGTCGTGAGAAAGAGGAAGGAAACTAGGGAGAAGAGGTCATGGATTTGGGGTATGCAGGATTGATGATGACATAGCGGAAAGGGAGTGGTTGAGGTTCTGAAAAAGCCGAATTGGGCTCAGTGGGTGTAGTGTGCGATCTTGATCTCAGGATTGTGAGTTTGAGCACCATGTTGGGTGTAGAGATTACGTTGAAAAAAAAAAAAAAAGGCTGATTATACTTAGAAAAAGAGATTGAGGTGCAAACAGTTTCTTTGCTGTTTCCTGTCATAACCAACAAATAATACATAAAGTATTTGTATTCCCTTTCCCAACAACTCATTTTAAAATTGAAACCAGTTTGATAAATGTTTATTGAGCATTTCTTTTGTGCCATAGACAATAGCATGTACATTGCAGGGTTAGTACAAAGGAAGACTAAGCTTTGATCCCTGTTCTGGGAGAGTGGGGTTGTTTGGTGAGAGGAAGAAACCATGGATAATCTTTTAACCCTAAAGAGACAAAATCAGATTTTCTCTTTAGAGGTGAGTAAATATTAGAACATGGGATTTGTAGTGGCAATAGGAAATACTCTCTATTTTCTGATGTCTGAAATTCCCTTCATCTGGAAATAATAGCCTATTTTTTTTAATTGTGATAATAGGTTTAAAATACTTGAGAAGGGGGCGCCTGGGTGGCTCAGTGGTTAAGCGTCTGCCTTCGGCTCAGGTCATAATCCCAGGGTCCTGGGATCGAGCCCCGCATCAGGCTCCCTGCTCAGCGGGAAGCCTGCTTCTCCCTCTCCCACTCCCCCTGCTTGTGTTCCTGCTTTCGTTATCTCTCTCTGTCAAATAAATAAAATCTTTTTAAAAAAATAAAATATTTGAGAAAGATAATAGATGTATTCCTAGATTATACTCAATCAAATATAAAAAAAAACTTACAGCATCAGTTTTTGTTACAAAAGAATAAAAAAAGATGCAAAAAATATTTTATTAATTCAGACCCATATTTTGTTGTTAGGGAAAATTATGTGCAGATGTATCTTTGTCTCATTCATTCCCAGGTCAGACACAGTGCCACTCCATGCTATTCATACTCCACATTGTTGATAATGTGGGCAAATTTATCACCCACATTAAAAACCTGGTAAGATTTACCAGATTCTCATTTCTCTGGTTTAATTTTTTCAGAGTTGGACATGGACCAAGAGTTTGTGCCTGGAGTAGACATTTTGCTGCCCACACAGTGCTGTGTAGGCTGTGTTTTAAGAACTGGAATGTCATTTACATTGAAGTGGTCTTTAGTCCGAAGAGCCATAGTTATGTAGTTGGGTATTTCAAGTGCTGGATTTTTGTTAAGGTCTGTCTCCCCCTGTATTGGTCTTTTGGGAAATTTAATGGAAACCCCAGCTGCCATGTGATTGAGAATCAGTGAGAAATGGCCATTTTGTTTTGTGCTATAAATGTATACTTTTTTGGAAACATGCTATTGGTTTCTCAGACCAGGATCTTCAAACCCTTTCATTTTGAATGGTGTTCAGTCTCCCTTTTCCTTGAATGAAATACTGTCCAGCTAAAAATGTGTTACATGGCTTAAATATTTATTAATAAGCATTAATAGTTCAGTGAAGCAAAGTTATTAACAACACTTCAGAAAGCATACTTTATAATTTTTGGAGATAAGGTCATAGTTACTTTGGAGTTACCTTAAATGATTAATTATATCCACTCAGATCAGTCTGTGTCCCAGTTTGGATTCTAACTTGAATTTTTATGTATGAAATGAAATTTGCTCAGCCTTTCAAAACTTTTTGGGTTAATGACACATCGATAATATTTGGTCTCCTTACATGAGCCATATCTCTGACAGGCAGGTATTCTGTATTCTCCTCTGTTCTCACCTTGAAGAAGTTATCTGAAGTTGTGTTCCTCTTTAGAATTTAAGAGGAAAGTAAAAGTGTAGGACACAGAGAATTTCATATGAACATTCAGTTGCAAATGAGCAACTGAATTTTATTTTGGAATAAAATAGCCAACTTTGGAAAACCTGATTCTGAATTAGGGACTTTTACCTTTACAAAAATTACTTTTGATATAGGAATTGAGAACTTTCTGATTCATATCTTTTTTTCTTTCCCTCTTTGGCCTAATTCTTTTTTTATTTATTTTTTAACGTAATCTCTAGGGGTGCCTGGGTGACTCAGTCAGCTAGGCAATCTCACTCTTCATTTTGGCTCAGGTCTTGATCTCAGGGTTGTGAAATCGAGCCCCATGTCAGGCTCCACGCACAGCATACTAGCCTGCTTAAGATTCTCTCTCCCTCTCCCCCTCTTTTATTTCTCTCTCTAATAAAAATAGTAATAAAGTAATCTCTGCACCCACCATGGGGCTCGAACTCATGACCACAAGATCAAGAGGGGCATGCTCTACCGACTGAATCAGCTAGGCGCCCCTGGCCTAATTTTGTCCAGAAGTAAGGGGCTTAATTAACATTTTAGGCTTTTTAATTCTCTAAAGAATGAGACTTGTTGGGGCACCTGGGTGGCTCAATTGTTAGGCATCTGCCTTCAGCTCAGGTCATGATCCTGGGGTCCTGGGATCAAGCCCCACATCAGGTTCCCTGCTCAGCGGGAAGCCTCCTTCTCCCTCTCCCACTCCCCCTGCTTGTGTTCCTGCTCTCGCTCGCTCTCTCTGTCAAATAAATAAAAATCTTAAAAAAAAAAAAAAAAAAAAATGAGACTTCTTGGGGCGCCTGAGTGGCTCAGTCATTTAAGCATCTGCCTTCAGCTCAGGTCATGATCCTGGAGTGCTGGGATCAAGCCCCGCGTCGGGCTCCCTGCTCAGTGGAGAGCCTGCTTCTCCCTCTGCCTGCCGTTTCCCCTGCTCATGCTCTCTCTCTCTCTCTCTCTCACTCTATCTCAAATAAATAAATAAAATATTTTTTAAAAAAAGAAGAATGAGACTTATTTACTGGTTGAGAGTAATAGCTACGAAGACCATGTATATTATATTAACTTGACAATATCCCTAGTAGAGTTATGAAAATATTTCATATCATTTGGTTAAGCGTTCGACTCTTGATTTCAGCTCAGGTTATGAAATCAGGGTTTTGAGATCAAGCCCTGCCTCAGGCTCTGCAATGGGTGTGGTGCCTAGTTAAGATTCTCTCTCCCTCTCTAAAAAAAAAGAAAATATTTCATATCAAATTTTCTACAAATGGTAAAAAAAGTTATTTGGGGGAAAATCAAGGATCCAGTGTTTAAGCCAAATTATTCACCAGGCATTTACCACTTTCTGTAGACTTACTACTGTTCCATGCACGTTAGGGTTGATTACAAATGTCAGCTATCTGAGCCTCATGTTGAGTGTAGAGATTACTTAAAAAATTTAAATTTAGGGGCGCCTGGGTGGCTCAGTCATTAAGCGTCTGCCTTTGGCTCAGGTCATGATCCCAGGGTCCTGGGATCCAGCCCCGCATCGGGCTCCCTGCTTGGCAGGAAGCCTGCTGCTTCCTCCCACTCCCCCTGTTTGTGTTCCCTCTCTCGCTGTGTCTCTCTGTCAAAGAAATAAAATCTTTAAAAAAAAAATTTAAATTTAGGGCACCTTGTGGCTCAGATGGTTAAGCGTCTGCCTTTGGCTCAGGTCATGATCCCAGGGTTCTGGGATCAAGCCCCACATCGGGCTCCTGGCTCAGCGAGGAGCCTGCTTCTCCCTCTCCCTCTGCCTCTCTCCCTGCTCATGCTTTCTCTCTCTCTCTCTCTCTCTGTATCTCTGTGTCTCAAATGAATAAATAAAATCTTTTTCAAAAATTTTAAAAAGTGGGGGCTCTGGGGCTTCTCTCACTCCCCCTGCTGCTTGTGTTCCCTCTCTCGCTCTCTGCCAAAAAATAAAATCTTTAAAAAAAAAAAAGTGGGGGCTCAGCTCTGTTGGTAGAGCATGGGACTCTTGATCTCGGGGTTCTGAGTTCAAGCCCCACATAGGATGTAGAGATTACTTTAAAAATAAATAAAAATAAAATTTAAAGAGATCAGCTATAGTCTGTGCCCCAAATAAAAAGGGAAAGACAATATTGAACAGTTTTGACATACAAATGCTTTATATTTATTTTGACACTTAAACTCATAAATCTATTGCCAGAATGGCTCTTTTTTTCTAATGGGGGAACTGGAGCTTAGAGATGAAATCACTTGGCTGGCGATTAATGAATTTGAACACAAGTCTTTCTGACTCTGAAACTACACACAGACTGCCTTTCTGAAGAGCAGGAATAAGTATAGTCGGTGCAAAGTTTGGTGGTTGCTAGATGAGTGCTTGACAAAGTGCTAGGACAGTTCAGAAAGAAGAAACGTTTATGAGGTTTGAGTAGAGACTTTGTGAGGGGAATTTAGTTTGACCTTGGGTAGGAAGGAAAGCCTTGGAATTAGGAATCCATTTTTATCATCAAAATGCCCTCATCTGAGAGAAAGACCTCAAACATACATTCTGAGTTTGGGAGAGTTGCCAAGCCCCATCTCTAAGGTTTGGGTTAGAATTCTGGGGTTCCCAGTTTTACATTGAGACCCCAGACTTTAAAGTGTGTAAAGGTGGGGCGCCTGGCTGGTAGAGCATGTGACTCGATCTCGGGGTTGTGAATTTGAATCCCATGTTGGGTGTTTAGATTACTTAAAAATAGAATATTTTAAAAAATAATAAAAAAATAAAGTTTGTGAAGGTGATTTAAGAATGTTTGCTACACCCCATATAGGTGTATCGCTTTGCCTAGAATGGGGCTGCAACTCGGATTTGTTTTACTGATATCATCCCATTTTCTTCCCTATCTCCAGTTATGTTGTGGTAGGAATTTGAGATAGGGCATCTTCAGGGTGATGTGGACATAGGTTTATTCCTTCAACTTCAAGGTTGCACCAAGTGGTTGCTGAATGATTGGAAAGTCGAACCTGTGTCTGACTTAGCCTGGAAACTCCAGGCTTTGATAAAATGCTCATTCTTTTAAACAGCGTCCTTTCAGGGTAACCCTTTCGGGTCCTCTCCCTCAAGAGCTTTGTACTATGACTTTTCTGTTGCTCAATAAACCTTGCTTTGCTACCCTCCAAAAATAATAATAATAATAATAATAAACAGTGTCCTTTAGTTTGTGAAATAACTCCTAAAAGTAATGAAATATTTGTAAGAAGGAAGGAAATAATGAGCCTCAGGGAGATTTTGCAGGCCTATGGGGTGGCTAGAGAGAAGATGGCAGATATGAGAAAAACATGTTCTATTTAAATTTTGGCCAGAAAACTTGGTAAATGTTTGGCATAGAAAAAAACTAGGTTTGTAGCCTGAAATAATCATCTAATAGTCTTGACAGGCTCTTTCTGCCTCATTCTCCTTGAAAGGAGGAAATTGGAATTTGTATTTATTCAAAATAGTTGATTCAACATCTTGAAGTGGTTTTTAAAAAGTCCAAAATTGTGGATAGCTGGCTTTAGTAAAATATTTTGCCGACTGTTGGTTACTTGAACATTCCTAAAATAAGGTAAATGAAAATAAGATAGACTGTTTTTAGGTAGCAGTGGTCTTTCCTTAAGTTCTGTTAACTATCTTTCCTGAATGCAGATAGGTCTATTTATCTAGGAGAGATTATTACTGTGTCAGTCTATGTGTATGTACACATATATGTGTTGTACAGGTGCTTCCCTTTCAGAGTTGATGGCTTTGTCCCTGATTGTTCAGTATAATAGTTTGCAGATTCACTAAGAGAGCCTGTGTAGTAATGCTTGCTTTATTTTTTTTTTCTCTTCCACTCTTGTTTTATTTTTACTTTTTTTTTTCTTTGTGATGTGACATTTTCAGCTGATGTATTGAAAGCAAATCCTTCTAATTTGGGAGCCCAGATCACAAGAGTGAGTTTTTCTACTAGTGTCTTTAGCTGTATATCTTTTTTTGTGTGTGTCTTTTCACCCTTTTCCCCCCTCCCAATTCAAAAGTATTCAAAACACATTTCATAAATGTTAGATAAGAAAATTCCTCTGTCTGTTGAACATCATGCCTTTCCACAAAGCAATGTCCACTTTATATTGGGTCAAATTCCTTTTCCTAATGCTATTATAAAAGCGTAGGCTAATGTATGTGTTTTGTTTTGGTTTGTTTTCTATATCATCTAGTGTGTTGGAAATAATTTTAGTTCTGTCTTCATTGCAGATATGTCTGGACTTTGTCACCAGTGTGTCATAGCACTGTTCTTTTTTGGTTGTTGTTTTGTTTTGTTTTAAGGAAAATTATATAGTAGTTTCTGAGAATGAAAAACCCATTCTTTTATCAGGATTTTAAGTAATAAATTCTTTGACTTCACCTCTGTTCTCCCTTCTCATCCCCTGGATGTTCCTCTCAGGGCCATGAAGGAATGAAAGAGCTATACATATTACTCTCTCATTTCAGCAGACTGACCAGCTGCAAGTGGTCGGACTGGTGAGCTCTGAACATGCGAGCATTGGAAGATGGCTTGTTTGATAGTCACAGGAAAACTGTTCACGCTGAAAAGAAATCATAACACCTTTTTATGGTGAAATAAAAGTTTCCTATTTGTTATTTTGATTCAAATAACCTCCCATGTAAGCTGTACATTGCTTTTTAAGATCTTACACCTGGGTAATTTTTTGTACTAGCCTAACCCCTTTCTGTTCTCTTTGGCTTGTGTTATTACAGTTTATCTCATGTTCTGTTTGTCTAGTTTTGCATCCCGGAGGAGCAGGTGATTAAATAGTCCCTTTTCTTTCCTCCTAGTGTTCTAAGATTTGCTTGTTGCCTCTGAAATCATTTAATTTTGCCCCATAAAGCAAATGGTACGCTGTCCTAATTAGAAATGCAAGTACTCCAAGTGTTTTATCCAAAGTAATCAGCCATTGTGTTTTCAGTTACTGTAAGACTATAACAGTGTGTTCTATGCTAGCAGTGTAACCACTGATTGAAGTGTAAATATTCTAAAGGCCTTGTTTTCAGGACCCCCAAGTTATTCCAAATCACCCACCCTCTATTCCCTTTTTTTTTGTTACCCTAGAGATTGAAAGATCTTAAGCAGAGAGAGTTTGCTCGAAATGTCTCTTCAAGATCCCGCAAAGATGAGAAGAAACAGGAAAAAGCCCTTCGGCGGCTCCATGAATTGGCAGAGCAAAGGAAACAAGCTGAATGGTGAGGATATTTTCTCTCAGACGGTTCTACAGATAGTTTTAATCCTTAAATTTAAGAATTATAATCCTTATTAGGAAATCTTTCAAACTGAAAGCCTATCTGTTATTACAGTATAATATACTGATTTTATGAATATGCACTTCTGAGTTCATATCCCATCTGTGTGACTTTAGCTATATCTAAGTTCTATGCCTCGGTGTCCTTATCTAAGATGGGAGATGATAATAACAATTTACTTCTTGCAGTTGTTTTGAGGAGTGATTATCTTTACATCAGAAGTGCCTTAGGGGCTCCTGGGTGGCTCAGTTGTTAAGCGTCTACCTTCGGCTCAGGTCATGATCCCGGGGTCCCTAGGATCGAGCCCCACATCAGGCTCCATGCTCTGCGGGAAGCCTGCTTCTCCCTCTCCCACTCCCCCTGCTTGTGTTCCCTCTCTCGCTGTATCTCTCTGTCAAATAAATAAATCTTAAAAAAAAAATAAAAAGTGTCTTATAAAAGAGTGCCATAGAAGATGCTCAGTAAATCAATAAATTATACAAATATTATTGTTCCCATTCTCCAACCTGTGTTTTATAGAAAAGCACATATATTACAGTGTTCTATTTTATAACTAAACAGTACTGGGGCAGAAACTCAAGTGTTATAACTGCCTTTTAAGTACTATACAATCCGTACTAATCACTGAAAACTAGGGAATTCTATCCATTTATTTCTCTGCAGGTTCCTGCGTTCTTGAGTGTTCTTTTTAATCTTCCTTCATGATTCTTGATGATTATCAATTTGGGGGCTGGTATTTAGCCTTAGGTGGAATTTACCCCACCTAGGGCTGAATTTCTAAGCAAGTCCCCTAGACTTTGGGGACCCAGTCTTTGAGCATCTGAGGATTCATGAGGTATGTGCCTCGATCAGAAAGACTTAGGCCCCCATGTTTGTTTGTTTGTTTTTTTTTTTTAATTTTTTATTGTTATGTTAATCACCATATATTACATCATTAGTTTTTGCCCCATGTTTGTTTTTAATGGCTGGCCAGGACCAAAGGAAGGAACTGGTTATAGTGGAAAGAGAAACTATGATTGTGGCTTTCAAAAGTTCACAGCCAAGTTGGGGCCACAGTTTCCAAGTTCCTGGACTTACTAAGTTCATTTTTGTCTCAGGATCCTTTTTTTTTACTTATTTACTTCTCTAGCATTTTGGAGGAAGAAGGAAGGGAGAGAACACATAGTATGAGTTTTGAAACAGAAGTAACCAGTGAGCTCTAATGTTGAGTTAAGCTGCCTGTAAACTGGTTCTGATTCCTTCTTTGGCAGCTTTTTATATCATAACACATTCCTCTTGGGCATTTTGCAAGGGTACCTCTTCTAAAAGTAGATACCAGGTCACCTTTTTTGAAGATTTTTATTTATTTATTGAGAGAATGATAGCATGAGAGGGAGGAGGGTCAGAGGGAGAAGCAGACTCCCTGCTGAGCAGGGAGCCCGATGCAGGGTTTGATCCCAGGATCATGACCTGAGCTGAAGGCAGTTCGCTTAACCAACTTAGCCACCCAGGCGCCCCTGGGACCTATTTTAATACATGTTTTTCTTCAGAGGTGACTTGTAGTTCTCAGTTTTATAAGTAAGCAGTTAAAAGATGACCAAGTAATCTCTTGGGAGAAGAAAAGGTTTGTTTTTTTTTTTTTTAAAGATTTTATTTATTTATTTGAGAGAGAGAGAATGAGAGAGAGCACGAGAGGGAAGAGGGTCAGAGGGAGGAGCAGACTCCCTGCCGAGCAGGGAGCCCGATGTGGGACTCGATCCCAGGACTCCGGGATCATGACCCGAGCCGAAGGCAGTCGCTCAACCAACTGAGCCACCCAGGCGCCCCGAGAAGAAAAGGTTTTGACCCATCATCAGGTATTTCATTGTCCCAGAATTAATGCATGACCCCATAGTAAGTGTTACTAAAGCAATTAATGTGGCAAAGACTAAGCAAAAGAACAAAATAAGATCTGTTTTTCTTCAATTTGAGGGTCTATTTGCCGTGGGGTAGGTTTTGTGACACAGTGTAAGTGTCTCTTGCTGTCTAAATCTTTTGGGTTCCTATCTTCCATTAGCAAGAGTCTAGATAGCAAGGGATACCACATTATCCAAATATATTTAGTCTCTGAGTTTAGGACAGCTAGTAGCTAGGGATCAGATAAAAAGGTTTCATCCAAACAGATACCTAATTCTCCTCACTTCTTGAATTTGGCTTGAAAAATATGTCAAGTGGATAGTCCACACACTGAAAAAATTGCAGACATGAAATGAGTTTAAAACACTGGCTTTGAGGCTCCTCCATGCTCCTGTTTTCAAGCTGGGAAAGCTTTTGAAGCATGATCATTATACAGAAGGCCCAGAAATTACCACAAAACCAAAGCAAATGCTTTGATGTGGTGCCCAAGAAATAGGCACAGACTCTTAGTTTTTGAAATAGACATACTAACCACAGACTACATGGAGTAGCACAGTGGAGGTTTCTGACTATGTTAAACTCAGAAAATAATCCACTTTTTTTTTTAAAGATTTTATTTATTTATTTGACAGAGTGAGAGAGGGAACACAAGCAGGGGGAGTGGGAGAAGGAGAAGCAGGCTCTCTGCTAAGCAGGGAGCCTGATGTGGGGCTTGATCCCAGGACCCTGGGATCATGACCTGAGCCGAAGACAGACGCTTAATGACTTAGCCACCCAGTGCCCCGAAAATATCCACATTTTAAAAAATAAAATTTAAAATGAGGGAATTAGAGGGTTGTGTTTTTTTTAGCTGAGTGAAATACCACCTTTGTGAATAGATGTTCAACCATATGTTTGATGGCATTCTGATGGGTAGGATGTTTCAGTAAGAAAGAAGAACAGGGGTGCCTGGCTGGCTCAGTTGGAAGAGCACGCAACGCTTGATCCTCATGGTCGTGAGTTCAAGCCCTACGTTGGGCATAGAGATTACTTAAAAATAAGTAAATAAATAAACTTAAAAAAAAAAAAACAGTATGGGTCACCTTTACTAGGTGGTGACAAGAGTATTTGAACTGTGTGATATAGCTTCACTTTTTAAATTTTAGACGCTTAGGAAGAAATGGTAGTAACTGGCTGGTGCTGGGAATACAGCTAATTAGTAGGTGAACAAAATGAGACTTTGCCTAAACTCGCAGAGCAAGTTCTCTTTTTAGCACAGGGCTAGGAAACGACCACCACTTAATGTCTTTGAGGCCTACCTACAATGAATGATGGAACATAAGAGAGAAGTGTTCTATAAGAAGTATGAAATGTACCCCTAAACTTTTTTTGTTTTTCATTTTTCTAAACCATTGTGTAGTGCACCTGGAAGTGGCCCCATGTTCAGGCCAACCACGGTGGCTGTAGACGAAGAAGGTGGAGATGATGATAAAGATGAATCAGCTACAAGCAGTGGCACAAGCACTGCTGCCTCTTGCGGTCCGGGGTCTGAGTTCTCCACAGATAAAGGAGGCCCTTTCACTGCAGTACAGATCTCTAATACCCCTGGACTGGCACAGGCCCCTGGCTTAGCCTCCCAAGGCATCAGCTTCGGCATTAAGAATAATCTAGGGACTCCACTGCAGAAATTGGGAGTGTCGTTTTCCTTTGCCAAGAAGGCTCCTGTCAAACTCGAATCAATAGCATCAGTTTTCAAGGATCATGCAGAGGAAGGGGCCTCTGAAGATGGAACGAAAGCTGATGAGAAGGGTTCTGACCAAGGACTGCAGAAGATGGGAGACTCTGACGGTAACAGTAATCTTGATGGTAAAAAAGAAGATGAAGACCCTCAGGATGGAGGGTCCCTTTCCTCAACATTATCTAAGTTAAAAAGAATGAAGCGAGAAGAAGGAGCTGGAGCTGCAGAGCCAGAGTATTACCACTACATTCCCCCAGCGCATTGCAAAGTAAAACCAAATTTCCCCTTCCTACTCTTTATGAGAGCCAGTGAACAAATGGAAGGTGATACTAGTATACACCCAAAGAATGCCCTAGAGAGCAAAAACAGTTCTCCCAAGCCTAAAGGCTGTATCAAGGTGGCAGCAAGCCAAGGAGCAGAGAAGACCGTTGATGAAGTCTCCGAGCAACAGACGGAAACCAGTGTCACAGAGCCCTCAGAGCCTGGAAGCAAAGCTGAGACAAAGAAGGCCTCAGGAGGAGATGTAAATGAGCAGAATGTAGAGAGTCCAAGTCGGAAGGTTTCAGAGAACCAAATGTGTGAGTCTGACCCTTCTAAAGAAACCTCTCAGATCACCCCAGCAGGGAAAGAAAGCCAGGAGGGACCCAAACATCCTACTGGTCCCTTCTTTCCGGTTTTGAGCAAAGATGAAAGCACTGCCCTCCAGTGGCCATCAGAACTCTTAATTTTTACCAAGGCAGAACCCTCCATTTCATACAGTTGTAACCCTTTATACTTTGACTTCAAACTTTCAAGGAACAAAGATGCCAGAGCTAAAGGGACGGAAAAACCAAAGGATATAGGAGGCTCCTCAAAGGACCATCTCCAAGGCCTTGATGCTGGTGAGCCAAATAAAAGCAAGGAGGGGGGAGAGAATGTCGAACATTCCTCAGGAGGCAGAATGGATGCACCGGCTTCAGGGTCGAACAAGCCGGAACCTGGGGGCAGCCATGGGTCAGAGACAGAGGACACAGGGAGGAGCCTTCCCAGCAAGAAAGAACGATCTGGGAAGTCCCACCGACACAAAAAGAAAAAGAAGCACAAAAAATCAAGCAAACACAAACGGAAACACAAGGCGGACCCAGAAGAGAAAAGCTCTAAGACAGAATCTGGGGAGAAGTCTAAGAAGCGCAAGAAACGAAAACGAAAGAAGAATAAGTCCTCAGCTCCAGCAGATTCTGAACGGGGACCCAAACCAGAACCCCCTGGGAGTGGTAGTCCTGCCCCGCCCAGGCGGCGGCGGCGAGCTCAAGAGGCTTCCCAGCGGCGGCCCCTGCCGGCCGAAGAAGGGGGCAGTGGCAGGAAGGATGAGGGAGGGGGCGGGGGCGACTCCCAGGATCACGGTGGCAGGAAGCACAGAGGGGAGCCTCTGACTTCATCCTGCCAGCGAAGGGCTAGCGCCAAGCGGAGCAGCCGGGCCAGCCACCGGAGCCGCCCCAGCAGCGGGGAGGAGGACAGTGATGCTGCTTCGCCGCACCGGCCGCACCCAAAGTCTCCGTCCCAGTACAGCGAGGAGGAGGAAGAGGAAGAAGACTCGGGCAGCGAGCATTCCCGGAGCCGCTCCCGCTCGGCCCGGCGCCATTCCTCACACCGGTCCTCCCGGCGCTCTTACTCAAGCAGCTCGGACGCTTCCTCAGACCGGAGCTGCTACAGCCGACAGCGCAGCTACTCTGACGACAGCTACAGTGACTACAGCGACCGGTCTCGAAGGCACTCCAAGCGTTCCCATGACTCCGACGACTCCGACTACGCCGGCTCCAAGCACCGGTCCAAACGGCACAAATACTCGTCCTCAGACGACGACTATAGCCTCAGCTGCAGCGCGTCCCGAAGCCGCTCCCGGAGTCACAGCAGGGGGCGCTCGCGGTCGCGGGGCCGCTGCCGCAGCAGCAGTTGCAGCCGCAGCCGGAGCCAGCGCAGAAGCCGCAGCACCACGGCCCACAGCTGGCAGCGGAGCCGAAGCTACAGCCGAGACCGCAGCCGCAGCACCAGGAGCCCTTCCCAGAGGTCGGGTTCCAGGAAGGGCTCCTGGGGTCACGAAAGCCCCGAGGAGAGGCGTTCCGGCCGTCGAGACTTCATCCGCTCAAAAATCTACCGCTCCCAGTCTCCCCACTATTTCCGAACAGGCCGAGGGGAAGGTCCTGGCAAGAAGGAGGATGGCAGAGGAGACGATGGCAAAGGGACGGGCCCACCCTCCCAGAACAGCAGTGTTGGCGCAGGACGGGGGTCAGAAGGTGACTGCAGCCCTGAAGACAAGAACTCCGTCACTGCCAAGCTGCTACTGGAGAAGATCCAGTCAAGGAAAGTGGAGAGGAAAGCCAGTGTGAGTGAGGAGGTGCTGGCCACCCCTAATAAAGCCGGGCTCAAGCTCAAGGACCCCCCGCAAGGTTACTTTGGGCCGAAGCTCCCCCCATCTCTTGGCAATAAGCCTGTCCTTCCGCTGATAGGGAAGCTCCCAGCTACCCGAAAGCCCAACACCAAGAAATGTGAAGAGTCTGGCTTAGAAAGGGGGGAAGAGCAAGAACAGTCAGAGACAGAAGAAGGGCCTCCCGGGAGTAGTGATGTCCCATTTGGACATCAGTTCCCTTCCGAGGAAACAGCTGGCCCCTTATCAGACCCACCCCCAGAAGAGCCAAAGTCTGAAGAAGCTACTGCTGATCACCCTGTGGCTCCACTAGGCACCCCAGTGCACTCTGACTGTTATCCTGGGGACCCCGCCGTCTCCCATAACTACCTCCCTGACCCCAGCGACGGGGACACCCTAGAGTCCTTGGATAGTGGCAGTCAGCCCGGCCCTGTGGAATCCAGCTTGCTGCCTATTGCGCCAGACCTTGAGCACTTCCCCAGTTACGCACCTCCCAGTGGGGATCCTAGTATTGAATCGGCTGATGGGGCTGAGGATGCTTCCCTGGCCCCCCTGGAGAGCCAGCCCATCACCTTCACCCCCGAGGAGATGGAGAAGTACAGCAAGCTCCAGCAGGCCGCACAGCAACACATCCAGCAGCAGCTTCTGGCCAAGCAAGTAAAGGCCTTTCCAGCCTCGGCTGCCCTGGCCCCAGCCGCTCCAGCCCTGCAGCCCATCCACATTCAGCAGCCAGCCACAGCCTCTGCCACCTCGATCACAACTGTTCAGCATGCCATCTTGCAACATCATGCGGCAGCAGCTGCCGCTGCCATTGGAATTCACCCCCATCCTCATCCCCAGCCACTCGCCCAAGTACATCATATTCCCCAGCCCCACCTGACCCCCATTTCCTTGTCCCACCTCACTCACTCAATCATCCCTGGCCACCCGGCCACCTTTCTCGCTAGCCATCCCATCCATATCATTCCCGCCTCAGCCATCCATCCTGGGCCCTTCACCTTCCATCCGGTCCCACACGCTGCCCTCTACCCTACCCTGCTTGCTCCACGGCCTGCTGCGGCAGCTGCCACTGCCCTCCACCTCCACCCGCTACTTCACCCCATCTTCTCAGGTCAGGACCTGCAGCACCCGCCTAGCCATGGCACATGAGTTGGGGGATGGAAGCCCAGGAAGAGCCAGGGAAGGTGACCTGTGTATCTTCCCTCGGGGGTGTTGAGCCATTAATACCAGCAAGTACGAGCTGGGTTGGGCAGTGTCTGACGGCCAAAGAATCAAGTTTTGGCTTGCAGGGGTGGTTTTAGATTTGAGGTTTGCTTTGGGTTTTACTATCAGGGATTTTTTTTCCCCCCTTTCCCCCTTTCTGTTTGTCCCTTCCTCTCCTGTGTTTCCAAGCTAGGGAACACCAGTAAGTGCTCCTCACCCCTCTGCAGCAGCATCTCCAAACTGTCGAGTTTGGATACTCCTCTCCTCCCTCTCTCTACTTCTTATCCTCTGCTCTTCCCTTCTGTAAATTGTAAGACATTTTCTTCCTCTCTGGCCGGCGGTTTGTCCATCTGGTCCTGCCCCCTCAGTGTCTTTGACCATCCCTTGGTGACCTTCTTGCTATCCCGGGTGAGGTGGAAAGGGAGTCTGACCTGGATCCAGATGCTACTCAGGCTGTATTCAGTCCACTTCCCACACAGAGCCACACGCTTGGCCCTGTTGCCCTCATGTCCCTCATCCCAGAAGTATCTGCATATCCCAGAAGAGAAGATCCTATCATGAATAGAAGCTCTGCGGAACATAAAGTCGCCCGTGTGCTTCCCCAGAGAGGAGCTCATGTGTCTGAAGGGTGTATTTTCTTCTGTCATGTTGATGTTTCCTTCTTAATTTATAGGATTTTTTTTAAATGTAAAAAATTGCACTGAACTCTATAAACGTAAATGCTGCTTTTTGTAGCTCATATTAAAAAAGGTTCCATATTTGTAGTATACTGCAATAATATTTTTTACATCCGGCTCTTTAAGTGATCCTTGTTCTGGTGGCTTTGTGTAAATATGTTTGCCCTAGTTGAATTAAGAAACTTTAAAGGTTATAAAATGAAAACAAAAAATAAAGTATCTGTTTTCTGCTAGATGCAAAAAATGACTAAGCATGTATATTTTATCAAGCTCATGTATTTTTTGAAGTTATGAACTATAAAAATGTTAAAACAAAAAAAAGGAACATTGTTTAACATTTTTTGCTGGGACAAAACGTTTAGTTCATTTGCAGTAAGTGGTGCCCCCAGCACTGGGATTTTTGAACTAATGGGCAGCAGTCAGCTGGGGGTGTCAGAGGGATCCTCAGTTACAACATTTCCCATTATCTGTTATACAGAGAAGCAGGAGGGCCCACAGAGGAGGAAGGAGAGATTCGAGAGCTTTATTCTCTGGAAGCAGTGAGATTCAGAGTGATTTTCCGGGGGGTTTCCTGGGTGCCTTGTTCCAGGCAGTCCATTTGCCTTCCTAGTACTTAGCCCCCTCTGACAATTTTTTTTTTTTTAATGTGCCTTTTGGGATGGCTAGAAACTGAAGTAGAAGTAGACTTGAGGATGATAGAGTTGGGACAGTGTCTTCCTTCTCATGTGGGGAGGTGAGCACAGTTATAGATACTGCAGATTCTTTTGCTTCACAGTTTCCACGCCTTCTGCCCAGCTTAGTTTAAGCAGTGAAGATTTTTTTTTTCCCTCTTCTCCCGTGACACCTACCAGAGGAAGTACCACCTCAGTCCCTCTTCCTCCTCTTGCCTTTCACCTGGGCTCTCAGACCGAATTAACATACCCATTTACGTTGCAGGTCTCATCTTCGGTGTAGTTAGCATTTCCCTACCTATTCCTGTGGCTAGAATTGGTTGGGTGGTCACTGGACAGGAAGAAGCAAACCCTATTTACTTGGGCCAAGGCTCTATGTTCTGCCTTTCTTCCCAGATTCCCAAAAGAAAAAGGGGTTTGAGTTTATGAGAAGCAAGTGCTGGGCTAACAAGGCTCTTGAGTGAGCTTCCTGCCTGTTCAGTGCTCCTCATCTGATTCAGAAGCATCACTTTTGATAGCTAGCGCTGGAAAAGTGAAATCATCTGTTTGAAGTGAAGGGACTCATTTTTCTTTGCTTTCAGCCCATGTAAATATTTAAATAATACAGTATTAACATTTTTGTGCTGCTTCCCATTAGCTTGTAGATTGAGCCATACTCTGGCTGCCTCTCTACCTTCCTCGGGGCAGTTTTCTTTAACTTTCAGAATAGTGATTTTAAAACTTAAAAAAAAAAAAAAGGAAAAACAAAATAACCTATCCTTACTTACAAGCATTACAGATTGTATTTAACTTTATCACATATGATAGAGATATATATGCTGTAAAATTAGGGAAAGGAACTTTCTAATAAACCAATGATTTGTGGAAACTTGGCAGTCTGTCGTGATTGTTGCCCCATCCATTCAAGCTGGGAAGGGATGGAGTTAACGGGTTACAAATAACATTTTGTGAAGTGACCAAGGGATAGATTGTTGTGCACGAGTTGCTTATGATGTTTGGAATTGAGCTTCTCAAGACAGGCTGCCCAAGTAGAGGGGAGAAATTGTGCTGTAGAAGGAAATAATCGTGCTTTTCTTTCAGTCTTAGGTGGATGTCTTGGAATGTGACCTCCTTTCTTCCACTCTCCCACAAGAATTTTCTTCTGTGTCTACTTTTTTCCTCAGTTTAGATATATATATAATCTGTGTGGTAGAATGTACGGCACGTAGGTGCTCACTAAATGGGTTTGGAATTTCTAGCTTCGACTTTTAGGATTTGGGATGAACTCTGGTACAAGTCATCTGCCTGGCCTTTGCCTTCCAGATGGAGTTTTGTATACCCGACCAGTCTTCAGTTATTCCCCTTAACCTTTTAGTACTACACTGCAGTGCGTGAGAGCTACCTGCTAAAAGGAAATGTGCTCTAATTGTTAGAGCCTCTATCTACTCTTCTGTTTCAAAAAGAAATCACAAAAACAAAGTTTAGCATCCAAAGCTAACCATAGATTTACAGTGATAAGGTTTCTTCTCTCCCTCAGCCTTTCAGGAAGGAGTAGTACAATGTCTCTTTCTTTCCTGTTCTCTCATACAGCTCCCTTGACGAAAGAAGCTGTTCAATTTGAACCTTGGGTTGGATGCTGAGATCTGCCTATTTTCCTAAAATAGCAAAATCCCTGCCCAGAAAGAAGGCATGTTAGGAAATGAAAGTGACTTTCTGAGCAGGCAGGGTGCAGTGAAAGAGGCAGACTGGCCTGTAAAGAGTGCTGTTAGGGGGGCATGTGCAGGTGTTTTGATTCCAGTAAGGGTTCTTTCAACTACCTGCTTCAGCCACCTGTGCTGGCAACACGGACATGCTCCCTCTCCTACACCCTTGATGACTAAATCGGGCTTTGTCAACCATTTCCATTATTTGCCAGAAATACCTTCACCTCCCCTTTATCAGCTCATGTCTGAATTACTGCCGCATTTTCCTGTCTGGGCTCACCAGGATCTAATTCCCTATCCCATGTAAGCTTACTGGCTTTTCAGAATCTGGGTGTGATTCATTTTATATTTACTGCTTCTCAGTAAAACTAAGCTCGGAGAGGACGAGAACTGATTCTTACACTTCCTTTTTTTTTTAAGTCCCTTAAGAGTGTTTTACAGAGTTGAACACATAGTAAACATTTTGACTATATATTTATGAACAAAAAAATATTAACTGAGGACTAAAAGATTTAGCAAGGAAGCATCAAAGATGTTAAAGTGTTTTTATATATCCTCCACATCACCTAGTTCAGTGCCACATAGAAATTCAATAATTATTTTTTTTAATTTTTTTAAGATTTTATTTATTTGACAGGAAGAGAGCAAGCACAAGCAGGGGGAGTGGCAGAGGGAGAGGGAGAAGCAGGCTTTCTGCAGAGCAGGGAGCCCAACACTCGGGGCTCGATCCCAGAACCCTGGGATCATGACCTGAGCTGAGGGCAGACGCTTAACCGCCTGAGCCACCTAGGTGCTCCAGAAATTCAATGATAAGCGATTTAATGAAGCTTTAATAAAACTTTGGATTCATTGAGGAATTCTAGGACTCAGGGTTGATGGGATAGGAAAGTGGGAGCAATGTATCAACACTCCTCTGCCTACTCTCTCAGAAGGGAGATCAACCCAGCTCTGGCTCCAAAGGACACCCGTGAGAAACTGAACTCTCGAATACCAAACTTTCTCGCTTCCCAAATCTGATCCTTCTAATTCCAATTTTAGCTGATGGTACCACTGTCCTACTAGCCAGCCAGGCATCAAAGCTTTGAATTACTTTGACACTTCCCTACCACATCCAGTCACTAATCTAGTAAGGGATAGGATTTTGAGCTGTGTGCTGAAGTGGTGAATTAGGGGAACGGAGGAGCTGAACGGACTCCGCGATGGCACAGGATAGCTGGGCAGGGGGCGCTTGGGTGGCTCAGTCGGTTAGGTGGCTGCCTTCGGCTCAGGTCATGATCCTGGGGTCCTGGGATCGAGCCCCGTTTTGGGCTCCCTGCTCAGCGGGAAGCCTGCTTCTCCCTCTCTCACTCCCCCTGCTTGTGTTCCCTCTCTCGCTGTGTCTCTCTCTGTCAAATAAATAAATTTTAAAAATCTTAAAAAAAAAAAAAAGATAGCTGGGCAGGATAAGATGGTGGTTAAGTTTGGTTAGAAAATAAAGAGTAAAAGGAGGATGTGGCGGTCTTCCTTTACCCTGAGCAGATCTCTTGAATTTCCTTCCTGAGAACCTGCTTTTTTGGGGAAGACCTGCAGTGCCAATAAGACTTGGCACTCCTCTTGTCATCCAGAGACAATTACCGTGCCTTTCTGCTCAAAACTATTCTCGTTCCACTGTGACTCCGTGTTTGCATCTTCCATCCTCAGTGCATGCTCCCATTCAGTCCGTCTGTCAGCAATACCTACTAGGTGTTGGGCTCTTGGTTAGACCCTGGGGCCACAGAAAGGAGCCTTGCTCTCAAGGGAGTCATGGACACAATCATGTCCATGAATGGACCATGACTAAACAGTGTGATCAGTGCTGTGCCCACGTGTCAACTCCGGAGTGCCAGCCTGAGGAATTGAGGGAGGCTTCCCCTAGGCAATGACCCCACTAGAATCAAGTCTTGAGTGGACAAGAGCTCTGTCACCCAAGAAAGAGTGAGGGTCTGCCTTCAACTGAACCACTGGTATATAGTCCCAGAGCCTGTGAACCAGAATACCCTGGACTCCACTGTATCCCCACTTCCTTTCCCCTTCACCCCTTCACCAGTACCAGCTGCGTTGCTGTGGCCACACTAAGACTCGGCCTGAGTTGGAGGGAGAGTGAAGCAGCTTGCTACACCAATATGGGTGACCAAGACCCTGGAAGGAGGAAGTGGGTAAGTGCCTTATCCAAAAGGATATAGCAGCCTCAAGTCTTATCAGGGGAGAGCAGCTTCCTTCCTCCTTCCTCCACTTCTGACCAAGTCACAGTGGGCCACAGCAATGCAGGCAGCTGTGAGGTGGGGACGAAGAGCTGTAAAACGGCTAGAGTGGAGGTGTACGGACCAGTTCATGGTTAAGCTACCCCAAGCAGAAAAGAACGGTGGCTTAGACTAGCATGGTGGGAGTGGAAATGTGAAGATTCAAGAGACACAGTTGAGAGGCAGAACCAACAGGACTTGGTGATTAGTACTATTCTCAGGAAAAGGGAGGAGTCATGGCTTTCAGTCATTAGCATCCACCCCCAGGGTGGCCTCACCCCCTTTCTGGCAATCCAAGAAACCATATGGCTCTTTCCTCTGCCTACTGCTCAGCAAGTGGGTTCCAGTTTGATAAGAAAAGCCTTCCCGTGGTAGAAACTGAAAGGAAGAGGAAGGAGCTCACCCATTCCTGCCTAGGAGGTTGTGGGAGAAGGAAGATGGCCAGAGCTGTGTGTCCACTTCATGCCCTCTGGCTTCTGGAGTGGGTGCAGCTGCTCTTGGGACCTGGTCCCATCCCTCCAGCCTGGGCCTTGAACCTGGACCCAGTGCAACTCACCTTGTACACGGGCCCCAATGGCAGCCACTTTGGGTTTTCACTGGACTTCTACAAGGACAACCATGGGAGGTGAGCCTGGGGTGAAGTTTGGGCGTTGGGAAAGCGGATTCCCCACCATCACCACTTCTGTGAACCTCAAGCTCCCCATTTGCTATAGAGGTTGAGCAAAGAGACTTTGAGGCTCTATTCAGAATTAGTTCTTTTTAGGAATACTGGCAGGAACTAGCTCAGGTAAGGGTGTCAGGCAGGGGCACAAAGGGGAAGGTGGGCACCAAAACTACAGCAAGAACAAAGGGAAGATAAAAGTTGATGCCTTGTTTTTTCCCTCAAGGATCAATTGTATGACCTACTCCACCTTGGTCTCCTCCAAATACAGAGAGGAGCACATGTCTGAAATTGACTTGCAAAACTGTCTACCCACTCCCACCTTGCTTTTCTACTCCATGCCCCTCATGCCCATCAAAATTACAGATATTTGAAAAGAAACAATAGAGCATTAATGGCTGGGATTGGTCAGCTGTGAAATCAGACTTCCAAGATGAGAGTCCTGGTTCCTTCTCTTTATAGTAACTACCCTGCCCAAGGGACTTATTGTGGTAGCGCTGTGATGCCCCCCCTGGGGATGGCAGGCAGCCCTCAAGTATCTGCCTCTTGGGGGATTTCCTCTGCTGAAGAGAGTCACCTCCCCCGAGTCCCCTTTCCAAGGTGGCCTACAACCAGCGACTGATCAATGAGGAGGCGGAGGGAGGAGAGAGGTGTAAGGGTCTGATGTTCTCACCTCAACTTGGGACGGTTCTGCAGGGTCCTTCTAGCTCTGGAGCTCCCAGGATGTTGGCCCATGGCTGTCATTGGGCCTGAATCAGCACCATACTCCTTTCTTTGCCCACTCCTGCTCCTTTCCCTTTCTTTATTTTTTTTTTAAAGATTTTATTTATTTATTTGACAGAGAGAGACACAGCGAGAGAGGGAACATAAGCAGGGGGAGTGGGAGAGGGAGAGGGAGAAGCAGGCTTCCCGCCGAGCAGGGAGCCCGATGCGGGGCTCGATCCTAGGACCCCGGGATCATGACCTGAGCCGAAGGCAGACGCTTAACGACTGAGCCACTCGGGCGCCCCTCTTTTTTTTTTTTTTTTTAAGATTTTATTTGTCAGAGAGAGGAAGAGAGCACAGAAGCAGGGGGTGTGGCAGGCAGAGGGAGAAGCCGGCTCCCTGCTGAGCAAGGAGCCGGATGTGGGGCTTGATCCCAGGACATGACCTGAGCCAAAGGCAGACACTTAACTGACTGAGCCACCCAGGCGCCGCTTTCCCTTTCTTTCTACAGATATTGGGCTCATAGGCATTACTTAAACATCCTGCGAGCTAAAAGAGAAAAAATTACAGCATGTTTTTGAGTACATGTTATATGTTACTTGGTTGGCACCATGCGAAAATGTCTCTCATACATTGATTTCATTTACTTCTGACATTGGTTGGTATTGTCCCCAATATATATATGGTAGAACTATGATTTGAACCTAGATCTACTAAGGTCCTCAGTGATATCAGTACCCCCACTTTAGAGGTGCTCAGTAGCTTCCCTAATTCTTCACCATTAAAACTAGCTCTCAGGAAGGTATCTGATAACAATCTTAAGTTCTAGGGAGCATGTTAACCCCTGACTTTTGGTGTGGGGCACAAGGGTGAGGGATATGGAGTGTGGATGGTGTGCAGAGCTTAGGAGGTCTTTCTCAGCAAGGATGACAGACTCCTCATATTTAAATCAAACCAAATGGTTATAGTACCAGCTTTACCGTTAACTTGCTAGACTACTTTAGGCACGTGGCTTCCCCACTGGGAGACAGTTTCATTGCCCATAAAATGAGAAGGCTGGCCTCCATGGTCTGTGATGTCTCATTGAGGGAAGATGATCCAGTGCCCTCCAAGGCACACAGCTCTTCTGGGTAGTGCTCTCAGCGCAGGTGCCGGGGTATGTGGTACCTCGGGATCCGCACCGCGCTCACCCAGCTTTCCTACGCAGAGTGGCCATCGTGGTGGGCGCCCCGCGGACCCTGGGCCCAAGCCAGGAGGAGACAGGCGGCGTGTTCCTGTGCCCGTGGAGGGCGGAGGGCAGCCAGTGCACCTTGCTGACCTTCGACCTCAGTGAGTCCAGCGCAAGGAGGGAAAGCGGGGGTTGGGGGTGCTACAGGGAACGTGGACGGCCGGGCTTCAGCGCCCCACCCTTCTTGTGCCCTCCAGATGATGAGACCCGACACGTAGGCTCCCACACCTTCCAAACCTTCAAGTCCCGGCAAGGACTGGGGGCGTCGGTCGTCAGCTGGAACGACAACATTGTGGTGGGCGCCGCGGAACGGGGCACAGAGAGCAGTCGGGGGCAGGGAAACGTGGAGGGGGGGAACCCCGAGTCCCGCCGGTTCCCCACTCTCCTGTGGCCCTGCTCCAGGCCTGCGCCCCCTGGCAGCACTGGAACGCCCTAGAAAAGACCGAAGAAGCTGAGAAGACGCCCGTAGGTGGCTGCTTCGTGGCTCAGCTACAGAACGGCCACCGCGCAGAGTACTCGCCCTGTCGGGCTAACACCATGAGCCAGGTTTACGTGAAAAACGGCTTTAGTGAGTTCAGCTATCCGTTCTGTCTCCGCCCACTCACGGCCCCTTAGCTCCGCCCTCAACCTAATTACCCCTCCACCCCCCGCCGGGCGCCCCCTAGGCTTACTCTCAGTCTGGCAACCCCGGTGGCCCAACTCGGCCCAGCTCTTAGCCCCGCCCCGGCCCAGGCTCCAGTGCACACTTCTCGATCTATCCCTTCGCTGACCCCGCCCCTTCCCCCTCCAGTAGACGACCGGCGCTACTGCGAAGCGGGCTTCAGCTCCGTGGTTACTCAGGCGAGTAGGGAGCCTAAGCGGCGTGGGGGCGGCTCCCAAACAGGGCTCCCTCTCACTTCCAGGGCTTCCCTTTCAGGCTGGAGAGCTGGTGCTTGGGGCCCCTGGCGGCTATTTTTTCTTAGGTACCTGCCCATCCGTACACCTCCCTCCCTTCTCTGGGCCTGGGGAGACCCCAGGAGTCTGGGTCCCCACACCGGCTGTCCCTTGCGCCCTAGGTCTCCTGGCGCGGGCTCCCATTACCAGTATCGTCTCGAGTTACCGCCCAGGCACCCTCTTGTGGCACGTGCCCAACCAGAGCTTCACCTTAGACTACAGCAAGCCAGAGTACTACGACGGCTACCGGGGTAACCCTGGCGCCTCCCTTCTAGGCCTCCCCGCACTCTATCACCGCCCACTCCGCCGGGCAAGTCCTGCCCCTGCCGGAGCGCCAACCCCAGCTGGCCAACCCCAGCACCTAAGGCGCCTCCGCCCTCGGCTCCCAGAGCTCCCGCGCCACCGCCCCACTCCCATATGCCCCAGCTTATCTTTCGCACCCTGGATTCGCTGCGCAGCCTAGGGCAGGTCTTGGCCTCAGTTTTCCCATCTCCACAATGCAGGGTTTGGACTGGGTGGTCTCTGAGTCCCCTTCTTCCTCGCCCTTGGCCCTCTCCCTGCTTCGCCCTCCCAGAAAGATTAATTCGTGCTGTGTCTTCAGGGTACTCGGTGGCCGTGGGAGAGTTCGACGGGGATCTCAATACTACAGGCAAGAAATCCATTTAGGGACAAAGGTTGGGGGACCCAGCCCGGGGAGGAGCACTTCCAAGCCCCACACCGAAATCTCCCCTGGGCTGCAGAATGGCGGATGGGAGGGGGCTAGGTTCGAAGGACCTCATTCACTGGGGTCCGGCTCTCCGCAGAGTATGTCCTCGGTGCCCCCACCTGGAGCTGGACCCTGGGAGCGGTGAGTGCCCTGTCCCGCCACCGGGCATCCCAAAGCCCCCGACCCCACTTCTCAGCCTCACAAGCCCCCTAAACCTCCTGCCCTTTCTCACCCAAAACGGGAGGCTGTCTTGGGGAGCAAGAATGACGTGCTCCTGTGCATTCTCCGTGCAGGTGGAAATTTTGAACTCCTCCCACCAGACGCTGCACAAGCTGCATGGAGAGCAGGTGGAGGCCCGCCCCGGTGGGGGTGGCCGACGCTGGGGAATTGGAAACCTAGAATATTCCACGGGGGGCGGGGGGGGGGCAATGTGTAAGAGAGGGTGCCGGCCTGGGGGCGGGAATTAAGTATGCCTCGTCTTCCTGCAGATGGCTTCGTATTTTGGACACTCGGTGACCGTCACTGATGTCAACGGAGACGGGTGAGGGGCGCCCCATCCGTACCAGTTTGGGTCCCCAATCACCAGAGGGGTTGACTGCTCTCAGTCTCCCCCTTTCCTCGCCCACTCCCACGTGACGATCACCGAGGGGAGCGGGAGGGTGAGAATGGAATGGGCGAGATTTGGCCCAGGCCCGCAGCAGCCCCCTGACCCACCCCACCGCACTGCGCGTCCGGCCTGCAGGAGGCACGACCTGCTGGTGGGCGCGCCACTGTACATGGAGAGCCGCGCTGACCGCAAGCTGGCCGAGGTGGGGCGCGTGTACTTGTTCCTGCAGCCTCGAGGCCACCACGTGCTGGGCGCCCCCAGCCTCCTGCTGACCGGCACACAGCTCTACGGGCGGTTCGGCTCGGCCATCGCACCTCTGGGCGACCTCGACCGGGATGGCTACAACGGTAAGGGGAGGGAGGAGCCCCACTTGCTGCAGAGTGGTTAACAGCCACAACAAAGACCACGGATTTGACCGGAGGGCAGCGGGAGCCGGCGAAGGGGGCTTTTCCGGAGAAGAGTTGAAAGAGACCACTTAGGATTTGTTTGCATTCATCCAGGCAAGAGATGGTGACCGCTGGGTGTGGATTTTGGCAGTGGAGTTAGAGACGGGGTGATTTCACAGATATTTAGTACCTGGACTATTAGGACTTGATGGGTGGCTGGATGTGGAGCTAAGAGAGAGCAAGGAGTTGAGGGGGTGTTGGTGCCTTCGCTGCCTGGAGTTCAGGCCAAGTGGTGGGCCTGGGGAGGGGAGGGCGGGGGCAGAGATCAGCAGGTCAGCTCTGGGCCTGTTTGACCTTGAAGGGCTTGGGAGCATTAGGCAGACATCCAGAGAACAGTTGTGTGTGCCTTCCCCACTGGCACCAGAGAGTTCCGAGTGGGAGACAGGGGCTTGGAGAGGGTGGATGAGGCCCTGGGCACATGTGAAGTGAGAAGAGGCATAGGACAAAGCCCTGGGGAGCTAAAGCATTTAGGGGAAGTGAGTCTAGAAAGGAGACAGGAGTGTCCAGAGAAGTAGAAGGGAAACCAGGAGATCTCATGGCCCAGAACTGAAAGGAAGAGAATGCTCTGAGCAGGAGGAAGGGGGTCAGTGGTTCCAGATGCTGCCAAAAGACATCGTTAGATGGGGCTGGAGAAGTCTCCGTGGGCTTTAGCAAGAAGGAGGTCATTGCTGACAGTGAGAAGAAACCGAGGCACAGAAGTCAGAATGCCACGGGGCAAAGTAAGAATGGAAGTGAAGAATTGGAGGCAGCCAGTGTAGACAGCTCTTTCAGCCAGTTTGTGAAAGGACAAAAAAAAAAAAAAAAGAAAGAAAAGATGATTCCTGAAAGATGAGCATCAAGAGAAGGTGATTCTAATTTCAAAGCATACAGAGTAGGTTGAAGGTGGAGGAAATGATCTTGTGGGGAAACAGGGTGGTGAGGAAAGTGAGCCAGAGGAGTGTCCCTGTGATGCTCCTTGGAGAAGGCTGGGCTGAGATATTTAGCCTGGTGGCAGGGTGTAGGAGTTGGGGAAAGTGCGTTCGGATTTATAGCACAAGAGTTGGGCTGCTTCTCTTTGTGAAGGAGGTAGGGGGCTGGGAGCTTGAAGAAAGTTTGAAATAGGTGCTGAGCAGAGTGGGAGAGGGGGCTGAGCAGAACCCCCTCAGGACCACTGGGTACTGCCTTAGATCCCTAGTTTAGATGGGCGGTTAGGAATCCCCGGGGCCCCAACTGCTGAGGTCTGGCCAGGCTTGCTAAGGACTAGCAATGGGGTAAGATGGCAGAGGATCTGACCAGGGTGATCAAATGGTCAGAAATAAGCAAAGAGATGAAGATGCTAAAGATCAGGAGGGAGGGGAGGCCCAGAGCCTGGGGATGAGACTGGTCAGGGTGGTCTTATTTGGATGAATTCCATGTAACTCCATCAGAAAAATCAATAGATTTTTTTTTAAAGGAAAAAAGGTGCATAGAAAACAAAAGATAGTTACAACATACGTATAAAAGATCTTATTGCTGTCACATGTAAAGAACTCTTTTTTTTTTTAAGATTTTTTTATTTATTTATTCATGAGAGACAGAGGGGGAGAGAGAGAGAGAGAAGCAGAGGGAGAAGCAGGCTCCCAAGGAGCAGGGAGCCCAATGCGGGACTCGATCCCAGGACCCCGGGATCATGACCTGAGCCGAAGGCAGACGCTTAACCATCTGAGCCACCCAGGCACCCACATGTAAAGAACTCTTATAAAGTAATAAGATTATGATGATTAACAAATACATTTTCAAGAGTGATCTTAAAAGTTATTAGTGATGACAAGCCCATAGTGCGACTCTGAGTTTGCATGGTGGAATTGAAATGGGGTGAAGGGCGGACCCTGGGTGGCTCAGTTGGTTAAGCGTCTGACTCTTGATTTTGGCTCAGGTCATGATCTCAGGGTCATAGGATGGAGCCCCAAGTTGGGCTCCGTGCTGGGCGTGGAGCTTGCTTGGGATTCTCTCCCTCTCCCTCTGCCGCTCCTGCTCGCGCACGCATGCACGTTCTCTCTCTCTCTAAAATAAATATATTCTTTAAAAAAAAAAAGAAAGAAAGAAAGAAAGAAATGGGATGAAGTTCCCTAGGGGAAGAGGGGGCCACTACTTAATAGGTCTTGGTTATTTAATCTTCTGGGACTCAGTTTTTTCATCTAAAATGGGAATAATAATGCCTAATTTTCAGGATTAAATGAAATTGTGTCAGTATATTTTCCTCAATAGATACCAAGGGCTGCTACTGTTTTTATAATCATCCTACTTGGCGGGTCTCTCTTGTACAAAGCTGTAAACTCCTGGAGGGCAGGGCAGGTGCCCCCTTGACGCTGACTCTTGCATCCCGCTGCTGATCTCCTGGGGTATCCCAGAGAGGGAGCTGGGGGCCACCTGGATAACAAACAGAAATTGGAGAAAATGATAGCAAACAGCCCCTCCCCTTCTGTTGCTCCTTCCAGATGTTGCAGTGGCCGCCCCATACGGAGGTCCCAGTGGTCGGGGCCAAGTGCTGGTGTTCCTGGGGCAGAGCGAGGGGCTGAGCTCACGCCCCTCCCAGATCCTGGACAGCCCCTTCCCAGCAGGCTCTGGCTTCGGCTTCTCCCTGCGAGGTGCCACCGACATCGATGACAATGGATACCCAGGTGCCCCTGGAATGCGTCCAGCTAGCCAAGAAGGGCTCTCGGGCATTAGCTGGAGATGCTGAAAGACACAGTCAGGGGCCTGTGCCCCACTGAGTGTTCTGACCCATCTGGGAGGCTGGGAGGCCAGGGGAGGCCAGGTCGAAACCCCAGCGGGGGAAATGGTGTGGGAAACCCTGAGAAAGCTGAGATGAGGACCCCATGCCTCCTCTAACTGCTGATTCTGACCCCTCCAATATCTGTAGACCTCCTGGTGGGAGCTTATGGGGCCAACAAGGTGGCTGTGTACAGGTGAGTGCCGGCTCCAGGGGCATGGTGGGGGACGGTCCGCACCATCAGAGGATACTGGGCCAGGGGGGCCCACAATGGCAAGCCTCCCCCCATGCCACCAGAGCTCAGCCAGTGGTGATGGCCAATGTCCAGCTGCTGGTGCAAGATTCACTGAATCCTGCTGTGAAGAATTGTGTCCTGCCCCAGACCCAGACGCGCGTGACCTGGTGAGGAGACAGAGGGCATGGGCCAGGCAAGGTCTGGGACTTTGAGGGGCTCTACTCCCTGAGCCCAACTCCTATCTTTGCAGCTTTAACATACAGATGTGTGTAGGAGCCACTGGGCACAACATTCCTCAGCAGCTGCGTGAGTGTCGTCATGGGGACAGAAGGGCGGTGGGTCTGGCTCCCCTGGAGGCTGGCCAGGGAGACCCTGACCCTCCCTGCTTGCCTTGCCAGCCCTAAATGCCGAGCTGCAGCTGGACCGGCAGAAGCCCCGCCAGGGCCGGCGGGTGCTACTGCTGAATTCGCAATTGTCAGGCACCACGCTGCATCTGGACCTGGGCGGGAGGCACAGCCCCATCTGCCACACCACCGTGGCTTTCCTCCGAGTACACCCAGGCGGGGGATGGGAAGGGCTGGGTGTGCAATCCTGTTCCTCCAGCCCTGGGGCATGGGCTGGATGCTGCGGGTACGGGGGTGGTCAGAGGGACATGTATGGCAGGGTGCATGGTCTGACTCTTGTCCCCTCCCTAGGACGAGGCCGACTTCCGGGACAAGCTGAGCCCCATTGTGCTCAGCTTCAATGTGTCCTTGCAAACCAGGAAGGATGGAGTAGCCCCTGCTGTCGTGCTTCATGGAGACACCCATGTCCAGGAGCAGGTGGGGATGGGTGGGAACAGGCAAAGGAGGTGCAGGACCCCTGCCAGAAAGTCAGGGTTAGGGTTAGTGTCCCAAGTCCTAATGGGAACCCCAAAACCTTGATGTCATCGCTCATCTTTGATGTCACTCTAAACCTTAATGAAAACCCCCAAAATTCAAAATTCCTTAAACCCTGATTCAAGCCCCATGTGTTGTTGACATCACCTGTAAACTGACAAACCCATAAATCCTAATGTCACCGTCCTGACATCATCCCAAACCCTGATGCAAACCCTGAAGCTGTGATGTCAGCTCCAGACTCCTTTTCATTCTCAGACCTTCTAATTCCCTAAGTCTTGGTGTGACCGTCCCCGCAAACTTCACATGTCCCCAACTCACCCGCACACCTTGATATGCCTCTTCTAGACCCGCATCATCCTGGACTGTGGGGAAGATGACCTGTGCGTGCCCCAGCTCCAGCTCACCGTCAACGTGTGAGAAGGCCATTCGCCCCATGACACCCCTTCACCACCTGATACTCTGTCCTCACTCCCCTCCCAGACCCTGGGCCTGGGCCTGGCCTCCTCCGCTTTACTCCTTTCTCCCCATAGGATGGGCTCCCCCCTCCTCATTGGAGCCGATAATGTGCTGGAGCTGCAGATGGCTGCAGCCAACGAGGGCGAGGGGGCCTACGAAGCAGAGCTGGCCGTGCACCTGCCCCTAGGCGCCCACTATATGCGGGCCATCAGCAACATCGAGGTAAGGCCCCACCTTGGGGGCATTCCCAGGGACCTGGGAGGTACAAGAGCCCTGCCTCTCATTTTCCACCTGAGAGCCCCCGCTTCTCTTAGGCGTTGCTGTAAAAACTGTGATTTGATTTTTTTTTTTTAATTTGGAAAAGGTGTTCTTGCTTATAGCATAAAATCCAAGGACTATTCTAAAACCCAAACCAAAAGTGGCTCAGGAACTAAATGTTAGCGGGAACTTCTGTTAGAAGAACTGTGTTAACGGGAACTTCTGTTAACATTTGGTGGACTTCCTTTCAGTCTTTTTTCTCAATATCAACAGACACTTACATGGGCCTATAATTTATTTATTTTTTAATTTTGTTGATGTAGTTTGTAACAACAGGATCATGGTCTCTGTAATGTTTTGTGTTTTTTATTTCCAAAAATGTCATTAAAAATAATAAGGTGCGGAGCGCCTGAGTGGCTCAGTCGTTGGGCATCTGCCTTCGGCTCAGGTCATGATCCCATCGGGCTCCCTGCTCAGCGGGAAGCCTGCTTCTCCCTCTCCCACTCCCCCTGCTGTGTTTCCCTCTCTCGTTGTGTCTCTCTGTGTCTAATAAATAAATAAAATCTTTAAAAAAAAAAAAAAAGAAAGAAAAGAAAATAATAAGGTGCCCTGGGGATACGTAAAGGAGAATGTGATATCCCTCAAACTCCCACCCTGAGAAGCCCCCCTCTCCACCCTGGCACACAAGTCCTTTGCGGACTTTCCAGGGGAGTTTGCATGTATATGGGATACTCCAACCATCTGCTTTCTTGAAACTACCTCCCTGAAGGGCTTTGAGAGACTCATCTGTAACCAGAAGAAGGAGAATGAGACCAAGATGGTGCTGTGTGAGCTGGGCAACCCCATGAAGAGGAATGCCCGGGTGAGGCCCCAAGGCGTGGCTCCTGGGTCCACTCCACCAAGGGCTCAGACACAGCTGAGTTTTAGGGGCAGGGCTTGGAGTCCTATAGCTCTGGGCTGGAATACTGGTCCTCACACTCCCTGTGTTCTTGGCTGAGTGGCTTTCCCTCTTTCAGTGGGTTTCTGAGATAATGGGACAGAGCGGCCCAGAGTGGGCCTCTGGGCCATGACTTTGGCCCTCCCTGTCTCTCAGATAGGAATCACGATGTTGGTGAGTGTGGAGAACCTGGAAGAGGCTGGGGAGCGTGTGTCCTTCTGGCTACAGATCAGAAGGTACTGGACTGGGGAACATTCCTACTCACCTCCCTTCCCCTGGCTGATCCTGATGCAGACACCCTCAGATGCCCTCCTTGCAGAAGGGTCTTCTGGGATGCCCGCTCTTCAGACGTCCCCGTTCCCTTTCTTCCCCCGAGACTTGTGTCTGGGTCTTGGAGCCCTAGAAGAAGGTCTTTCCCAGGTCTAACTTCGGTGTGGCGTGCTGTTTGTGGAGTTAGCGCTTCCTGACCCCTCTGAAATTCTGGCCCTGCCCCAGAGAGTTCTGATGTCCACTGGGCTGGTGTCCCTGACCTGCATCTCCTTATCCGCTCCCCTCCAGCAAGAACAGCCAGAATCCGAACAGTGAGGCTGTGCTGCTGGATGTCCCAGTCCGGGCAGAGGCCCATGTGGAGCTGCGAGGGTGAGACCAGGGGCAGATCTGGGAGATGGCGGGCAGAACCCTCAGCTTCAGAGGGCTTTGGAGGAACCCCTACAGGCGAGTCAACTGATCAACCTCACCCAGAGGGATTCGGGCCCCGCAGGAACTCCTTTCCAGCCTCCCTGGTGGTGGTGGCCGAAGAAGACAACAGGGAGAACAGCTCCGACATCTGGGGCCCCAAAGTGGAGCACACCTATGAGGTATGAAGGGCCTTCTGGGACCCAGGCTGGGCTGGGGAGGGACCCAGGAGCTACGCTGTGGGTGCTGAGCCACCTAACATCTGGCCACCGCCACCCGCCAGCTCCACAACAATGGCCCTGGCACTGTAAGTGGCCTCCGCCTCTGCCTCTGCCTCCCTGGCCAGTCCCAGCCTTCTGACCTGCTCTACGTCCTGGACATACAGCCCCAGGGGGGGCTTCAGTGCTCCCCCCAGCCCACTCCTAACCCCTACAAGGTGAGAGCCTGGGTGGAAGAAAGGGTTGTGGGTGGGGCCCCAGCCCATCAACCAGGGCCCCTCCGGGAGTGAGGGGGGATGAGTGGAGCTTGGACCCACTGCTTCTTTGCCTCCCCAGCTGAACTGGAGGCTGCCGACCCCCAGCCCCTCCACCACCTCCCTCGGGCATCACAAGCGGGAGCGCAGACAGGCGTCCCTGTCAGGGTCCAACCAGCCAGCCAGGCTGCAGGATCCAGTTCTCCTGGTGAGCAGGCTCCGTGGTCTCCACCTGGGGTCTCCCTGGGGCACAGGGGACAGAGGCTCTGAGAGGCAGGGAGAGGGACCAGCAATGTGGTGTGAGCCTTGGGTGGACCACATTGGTCCCAAGGAATGCTCCAGGTGAGTATGAAGGCTGGGGCTGGTCTTGTGTCTGGGGCCGGGTGGGGGTCCTTGAATCTTCAGAGGTTCCCAGGACATTGAAGTAAATGAAGACATGCCAGAGCAGAGTTACAAACATTCTGGGTGTTGAACGCTGTATGATGACCCACTTCTTCCACCCTTTCCCTGCATCTCTGGAACCGTGTGAGCAGCCCCATTCAGAGATAAAGTCAGAAGCTTGAATCTGAGGCCCTTCCTGCGAGGGAGGCCTGAGCTCCCTGTCCCCCCTGCCCCTTTCTGTTGGGTCCTTGGGGTGGTGAGGGCTGAGGGGTCCGAGGGGCTGGGAACTAACGAGGCATCTCCCTAGAGCTGTGACTCGGGGCCGTACACGGTGGTGCAGTGTGAGCTGCAGGAGATGGAGCGAGGCCAGCGGGCCATGGTCAGGGTGCTGGCCTTCCTGCAGCTGCCCGGCCTCCAGCAGGTGGGGAGGGGCGTGCCGGTGGGCGGGGCTTTCTGGGGGTGGGGCCCAAGCTTGCTCTGGGGAGAGATGGGACAGCAGGGGGTGAAGAGGGAGTGAGGGCAAGGCTTACTTTTGAGGGGAGGGGATTAGGCCAGGGGCAGGACTCCGCAACCGGTAAGCGGGGGCCCGGACTCCTGCAACGAATAGGCCCACGTAAATGGCTTTCACCCCACCCCATTCAGAGGCCACTGGATCAGTTCGTGCTGCAGTCGCAAGCTTGGTTCAACGTCTCCTCCCTTCCCTACGCCGTGCCCGCCCTCAGCCTGCCCAGTGGGGAAACTCTGGTGAGTATGGAGCCTGCAGGACCCACTGTCTTCCCAAGCGTCGGCGCCCCACACGGTGGGGGCGGGGCACCCCCGGCTCTGAGGGATGGCATAGGTAGGTGGTTTGGTTGGGGGTCCTCAGCCCACAAGCTTGAGTCTTTGGGAGAGGCAGGTGTCAAGGTGACTGAGAAAACATGTGGGTTTGCCCTCAGGTGCAGACGCACCTGCTTCGAGCCTTGGAGGAAAGGGACATTCCCATCTGGTGGGTGCTGGTAGGCGTGCTCGGCGGCCTGGTGTTGCTCATGCTCCTGGTCCTGGCCATGTGGAAGGTGAGGCGTGAAGGGAGGGTGGGCAGGGTCCCTGGGTGGGCACAGGCTTGGCCGTGCCCTACCTCACAGGGAGGCAGGGAGAGATGGTGGTGACCCAGGGTCCATTCATATCTCCACTATTAGAGTGTCATTCTCCAGAGGACCTCTTCCAGGGCACAGACCCCTGGGAGAGGTGGCACCTAAAATCCTAAGTCCTTTCAGCCTGTTCCCCACTTAAAGGAAGAGTCACAGGGAGGGAGTCCTGCCTTCAGGAATTCCCTGTCTAAGGAGGACAGGGCTCACCTCCCGATCCCTTCCCCCTGACTGAGGTGGGAGACCCGAGTCTGATCCAGACCCTCTGGGGAGGCCCTCTGGGGTCACTCCCTCCTCTGCACCAGGAGGGCTGTTCTCAAACTCGTTCAAGTGCTCAACCCCTGGGAAGTCATGGTGCTTTTAGGGAAAATCATGCATTAGACTTACAGCCATCAAATACATATCACTGGGCGCTTGAGTCACATAGAGACATAATGGCCAATAATTAAGAAAAATTCAGGGGAGGGGCACCTGCGTGGCTCAGTCAGTTAAGCATCTGCCTTCAGCTCCAGTCATGATCTTGGGGTCCTGGGATTGAGCCTCACATCTGGGCTCCCTGATCAGTGGGGAGTCTGCTTCTCCCTCTCCCTCTGCCCCTACCCCCTACTCATGCTTTCTCTCTCCCTCTCTCTCTCTCAAATAAATAAATAATCTTTAAAAAAGTTGAGGGGAGGGGTGCCTGTGTGGCTCAGTCATTAAGTGCCTGCCTTCAGCTCAGGTCATGATCCCAGGGTCCTGGGATCAAGTCCACGTCAGGCTCTCTGCTCTACGTCAGGGAGCCTGCTTCTCCCTCTCCCACTCCCCCTGCTTGTGCTCCCTCTCTTGCTGTCTCTCTCTCTGTCAAATAAATAAATAAAATCTTCAAAAAAAAATTCAGGGGAAAAAGACAAATTAAAAACAAGTAACTTGTTACATCTGTTATCTCTGAGTGGGGAAGGCCTCCATTTGTGCATGCAGTGGGATCTGATTCTCTGCTGGTCCAGGGAGAGGACCTCCTTGACTGGCTGCTTTCTAGCCTGCTTCTTCAACTGCTGCTTGGGGGGGCCCACTGAGCATCTTTACACCCTGTCCCTGGCCCCTGTGCACCCCCAGGTCGGCTTCTTCAAGCGCAACCGGCCGCCACTAGAAGAAGATGAGGAGGAGTAGTGAGGGGGCAGCCCACACCCTGTCCTAGGAGGAAGGCTGGGGTCTCTGCCTGCTCTGCCCCTTCTTCAATGTGCCCACCCCGCCGCTCTGCTCACCCACGGGTTAGAGCTGTCCCATGGAGGCCTCCTGGTGTTCTCCCCCTCCGGTGAGAGCTGGCCACTCCTTTCCCTGCTGCCCAATAAAGAGGCTGAGCCTCCACCCCCATCATGCTGCCTCCTCTTGGGTCTGCGAAGAGAAGAGGACCAGGGACAGGTGATGTTTGGGGGGAGGGGCTGGGGCTAGCAGAAGTGTGAGCAGAGAGTGTCTCCGCCAATTACTGTCTTTGGGGAGTGTCTGGGAGTAGAGAGTGGGGGCGGAACAGAGGAGAAAGGGTGGCAGAGCCTCCAGGAGAGACTGGAGGGGGATGGGGTGTCTGAGCGTGCCGGGTGCCATGGAGGATGGGAGCATCAGAGAAGGCAGGCTGGTCCCTGGTGGACAGCTTTCAACAGTATTTTTTTTTTCATGATTTTGGAGGGATAAGCCTCAAGTAGACCTGAGATTCGGGAATATAACTTGCTCTCCCCACTCCCATTTAAAAAAAAAAAAAGCCTTTAAAGCCATGTTCAGAGTGAGGAGGGGGCCAGGGGAGGCTGACTAAGCCCTCAGCCTGAGGAAAGCAGCACCACACCGGGGAGAGGAGAGCGGGCTTTGCTGTCCAGCTACCCTTCCTCCCCATCAAGGAGAAGGCTCTTCAGTTAGGAAAGAGGGCTCCAGGCAGGGAGCTCACAGGAGGGCTAGGAGCAGAAGACAACTCTCCCGCCTCCGCCCGCCAAGACTGGAGTCCCAGGATAGACGGGGGCTCCACCTGGAGTCCTGAGAATTGTGTTGATTCATGGGTTCAGTGAATATTGATTGAGCATCTCCCATGTGCCCGGTACCCTCCCAGTGCTCAGATGGAGCAGTGAAGAAAGCAAAGTACCGGCCCCTTGTGAGACTTACATTCAACCAAGGGTAAAGAGTAAACGAGCGGGGCGCCTGGGGTGGCTCAGTTGGTTGGGCGACTGCCTTCAGCTTGGGTCATGATCCTGGAGTCCCAGGATCGAGTGGGCATCGGGTTCCCTGCTCAGCAGGGAGTCTGCTTCTCCCTCTGACCCTCCCCCCTCTTGTGCTCTCTCTCTCTCTCTTTCTCTCTCAAATGAATAAATAAAATCTTTAAAAAAAAAGTAAACGAGCACATACATGTCTGGTCAGTGGTGGTCAGTGCTGGGAGTAAAAATCAAGGTAAGGAGATTCTGGTAGAATTACGTGGGAGAGGGCTGACATTTTAGGTAGAGCAGTCAGGGAAGGCCTCTGATGAGGTGAGCAGAGAGAGGGATGAATGAGCCAGGTAGCCGCACAAGAATAATATGATCTGGACAGAAAGAGCAGCCCATGAAAAGACCCTGGGGTGGGAGCAGGCTTGATGTGTTTAAATAAAAGCCAGGAGGGGCACCTGGGTGGCTCAGTCATTGGGTGTCTGCCTTCGGCTCGGGTCATGATCCCGGAGTCCTGGGATCGAGCCCCACATCAGGCTCTCTGCTGGGCAGGAAGCCTCCTTCTCCCTCTCCTACTCCCCCTGCTTCCGTTCTCTCTCTCGCTGTGTGTGTGTCTCTCTCTCTGTGTCAAATAAATAAATAAAAAATCTTAAAATAAATAAAAGCCAGGAGGCCCATGGACTGGAGGCCGGCACAGGGTGCAGATGAGATCAGGTGTGGGGGCAGGCAGGCAGCGCCTTTTGGCCATGGGTAGGAGTTTGGACCAGATGCTAAGGGTTGGAGGAGGCCATTGACGAATAGACTTACCTCACAAGAGCTGCTGGTATTTGATTTTACCCAAAGGGATAAAAGGTAAATTTTGCAAAGAAAACAATTTGACATCCATGCATGGCAAGTTCCAAAACAGGTTTTTAGTTGGATGACTTTTCCTAGGAAAAGGTTAAACTGCTGTGATCCTTACACACCAGCCAGACTCCCTCTCCACCCCACCACTGCAACTGGATAGCCCCAGACAGTTGATCTTGATCCAGCAAAGCATTTGACATTTGCCCTTATAGACAAGACAGAAATGTGAGCTGGATTTAAAATTGAACACTTTTGATAAAGCTGAAGGAGAGCTCTATGAGGTTGTTCCAAAGCTCCATCCTGGCCCTGAGCTGCCTGGTGTTGTCCAGAGTCCCTTGAATGGAGACAGGGAAGCTGCTCTCCCCCCTGCAGATGGCTGCTGGCTGTGAGGGAGCTCCAGTACAATGGGTGACTGAAGCCGATTCAAGCAGCCTTGACAGACTGTGAAGCTGGGTTGAAACCAACAAGATGAAATTCACCAGGGATGAGTGCTAAATCCTGTGTTGAGATTCTGGAAAATTGGTTACATAAGAAGAGGACTGGGAAATCTGGTTAGGTGGAAATTTATGAGAAAGAAAGAAAGAGGGAGGGAAGGGGAGAGGGAAAGAGAAAGGAAGGAAGAAAGGAAGGAAGGAAGGAAGGAAGGAATGAAGGAAGGAAGGAAGGAAGGAAGGAAGGAAGGAAGGAAGGAAGGAAGGAAGGAAGGAAGGAAGGAAGGAAGGAGGAAAGGGAAAAAAAGAATCTGGCATCACAAACTCACAACAAGGTCCCCTTAAGTCGGAGGAGCCAACCGGGGGACCCAACCAGGAGAGAAGGCTGCCGTCCTCTGGGGGACAAGGTCCTCCTTGCTCTACATATCCAGTCCCCTTTGCGGCCCCACATTGTGAGAAGAAGGTGAAAGCCGGGGAAAACCAAGAGAGGGACACCAGATTAGATGAGGATTTGGCCACCCAGGAGCTGAATGAGGATGACAACCAGAAACTGGAAAGAAAGCAAGCTTGGGGGCGCCTGGGTGGCTCAGTTGGTTGAGCGGCTGCCTTCGGCTCGGGTCATGGTCCTGGAGTCCCGGGATCGAGTCCCGCATCTGGCTCCCTGCTCCGTGGGGAGTCTGCTTCTCCCTCTGACCCTACCCCCTCTCGTGCACTCTCTCTCTTTCTCTCTCAAATAAATAAATAAATAAAATCTTAAAAAAAAAAGAAAGCAAGCTTGGCTGGGCCTAGGTCAGGCTTCAAATGGGGGGTTCAGTGGCTGAGGAAGAAGGAAAAGACTGCCATTCAGGAACCAGAACAAGTAGGACCGAATGGTGATTCTCAGTGAGAGGGAAAGGCCGCTCGCATCTCTAGAAGAAATTCCCAAGCATTATGACCGTCCAACAATGGATCTTATTACCTGAGCGGAGGTGAGCCTCCGCCTCATCCTGGGCCAACACCAGCACCATCGAACGCGCCCCTGCTCCTGTCAAGCATACGCTAGATCCTTTATATCGTTATCTCATTTAATCGTTGTTAACAACAGCGCCACGAGGTAGGGATTATTACAATTCTCACTTGAAAGGAAGGCCCAGGACCAGAAGGCGAAGTAACTTGCTCTCAGCTCAAGAGGCAGAAGCTAGACTGGGACTGACCGATTCCCCACTGCGTGGGTGTTTGTGCCGATAGGGCAGTTCCTACACTTTCTGGAGACCCTCATGACCGTACTACTCTTTGTGTTGTAAGCAGTAGCCTTTCCTCCCTCCCAGATTTTGCACCAAATTTCGAGGGCTCTGGACCTCCAAGAAGCCGGGTGATTGGACCCTCTCCGTCGCACTCCCTTGCAGCTCGGGTCTGGGGGCTGCAGGGTGGGCCGAGGGCGGGCAGGGCCGGCGGGCGGCGCGCGGAGCCGGGTGGTGAGGGGGCGGCGCCCGGAGGTCCGCGGGGGTGGGGCGCCGCCTGCAGGGGGCGCTGGCGGCGGCTCCGGGCGGAGACAATCGCGCTGAGCGGCCGCCGCAGCCAGAGCGGGAGCCCGAGCGGCGCGGCGCGGCGCGGCGCAGAGCCGGGGCTGAGCGGGGCCGGCCGAGCGGGGCCGGGCGGGAGCCATGGGCCGCTAGGGCCCGGCCGAGCCCCGCGATGCCGCCGCCGAGTGGCCCCAGCGTCCTCGCGCGGCTGCTGCCGCTGCTGGGGCTGCTGCTCGGCGGCGCCTCCCGGGCTCCCGGCAAGTCGCCGCCGGAGCCCCCCAGCCCGCAGGGTGAGTCTCGGCCAGGAGGGGCAGCGATCACGGGCCTGCGCCCCCTCGATCGGGCCCCCGCCCGCCAGCCCCCTCTTCGTGGCGCTCGCGAATTGGGGGGTACTCTGTTCCCTGGGTTTGGGTGGGGGGAGCCCGGCGACTTCGGGTCGGCGCTTACCGGGGAGAGGAGGGAGGGAGAGGGCGACTGCCGGGGCGGGGGTCTCGGGAAGACACAATGGGGAGAGCGGGGGTCCCCGGGTTCCGCGCCGCCGCCCCCTCTCGCCTTGTTTTTCTCTCTCCTGGTCCGCGAGGCGCTGCTGCCTGAGCCATTGTCTACCGAAGACACCCGCCCAGGGGCGGGCTGGGGCGGGCGCCCGCTCCGCAGCCCCCTGCGGGCTCCTCGCTCCCGACTCGGGCTGGGTGGGGGCGCAAGCATTGGCTGCCACCTTGGACCCGGACCGGGGCTGGGCGCTTGGAGCTGGGCTGGAAGGGGGGGGAGGGGAGGAGGGGGAGTGGGTGAGGCGGTGGGCGGACAGCCCCCGGCCGGACCCCCGGATTCAGAATTGGGGGTGTACCAAAGAAACGCTGTCAGCCCTTGAGGAGGGAGGGGCTGCACTTTGGGGGGGTCTGGAAAAAGGGGTGCGTGGTGATTCCCAGCCAAAGCGCATGGCAGGGCTGTGGTGGCGGAGCCATGCTAAGCTGACTAGCTGGCTGTGGGCTGTGCCGGCTGGGAGGGCAGGTGCCTGGGTCCCCGTCCAGCAGACCTCCGGCCACTCCTATCCCCAGCCCGTCCCCAGATCACCCCCTCCTCATCTAACCTCTCCATAGCGGTGAAGGAGAGCCTCCCGGCGCCTCACGGGTCCAGGTGGGTGTGTGAGGTGGGGGTGGGGTGGGTTCCCGCAGTGGGAGAGGGTGGGAGAGCTAGACCATGACTCCCTGCCGACGCCTGGCTTCCCGGGGGCCTCCGCCCACTCCAGCCCTGCGCCCACCTTCCAGCCTCCTGCCCCACCACCCCAGTTACTCTTCCCTCTATCGCCTCTGGGCCCCATCCCTGCCTGAAACCGCGCTCTCCACTCCTCATCTCTCCACCGAGGAGCTGACAGGAAAAGCAGGGTGGGGGGGGGTGTCTGGTTGAGGGAAGTGGGGTCCGGATGAAGGGAGGGGGTCGGATTTCCTCCTGGAATGAGGCAGAGCTGAAGCTAGGAGAGGCGGATACAGTATGGAATGTCAGGCTTGAGAAATGGGGAAGGCTCACCTTCTGGCCTCAGTCTTCCCTGCTCTCTGCGGGAGGAGAGGACGCTTTGATGGGTAGGAAGGGGCCCTGGTTTCTCAAAAAGCCTTTCCTTCAAGTCCTATACCCCAGGGGAGGGGGCCCAGGGAATTAGCTGAAATAGAGCCAGGATAGGGGGCTCTGCCAGGCCACTGGCTGAGAGCCCAGGTTGAGGGGAAGGGGGAAAGAATCTGCTAGGCACCTGCCCACCCTGTATGGTTCCTTGGGCCCCCTCCCCTCTTTTGAGGCTTTGGCCCTTGAACCCAAGGCATTCCTTCAAATGACCATATTCCAGACTCCTGGGTCCCCTCTTCCCAGCTGCTCCATCCAGCTGCTCCTAGCCTGGGTAGGGGTGGGGAGTAGCCAGGCCCCTCTAGCTTCTCAGAATTCCTCCTGGGTAGTGGTGGAGGAGGGGCAGGAAGATTGCCAGCTCCTGGGAAAACCAGAGAGTAGGAAAGAATCAAGTGTGTGCACCCACCCTGCCAAGTTGGGCTTTGGCCTGGGAGGGGTGAGGGAAGTGGGTTCAGGCGAACAGCTGGATGGGATGCCAGGGCCAGGCGTGGCGGTTGGAAGCCTGAGATAAGACACCTGTCACTGTTGAGTGTCAGGCTCCACGCATGAGCCCCCATGACCTCCCCATGCCTTGCTGCCCTGAGCTTCAGGCTCTTTCTGTACCTGGACTCCCCTAGGTTTGTGTTCCCACCTGCCTCCGGGCCCTGCACTGAGGCCTCTGTACCTTTCTAGGCATGGACACCTACTTCCATTATTAGCAGCAAGGTAGGGGTGAGGCAGGTTCTTGAGGGAGGGGCCATGCTGAGTGGGAAGAGGTAGATGGTACTATGGATCAGAGAGGCTGCCTAGGGAATCCATGAGAACAACTCCAGGCCCGGTCCCTTCCCGGTCACCACATCTGAGCTCAGGACACCTGCAGGCCCATCCTGGCCAAGCTCTCCTAGGACCAGGGGCAGAGGCGGCTGGACTTCCCAGCCGTCTCCACACCAGTTTCCCTTGGGCCTGGGTCGGCCCCCCCAGATCTCCTTCCCCCTTGCCAGGGCCCCAGCTCCCTGCCCATCTCCTGGGAGGAATGAGGGCGTTGCCATGGTGACTGACTTGTAGCTGACCAGCTGGGAGGGGGCGGGCAGTACTTGCGAGGGGGAGGGGTCAGGAGGTACTTGTTTGGGCTTAGGGGTTGGGGTGAGTCCCTAAATCTGAAAGGAAACAGGCTTGTGCAAAGGATTCTGGGAAGAGGATGAATAAGGGGGAAGACCATCTCCCTAGCGTCCCCTGCTCAGCTTTTTCTTCAGAACCCAAACTCTGACCCAGCCCCCCTGGCAACCCTTCTCATTGGCTGAGTCCTGACCCCTCTCCTCTCCACCTGTAGACCCTTGGTCCTGGTCCTCCGCTTATTCCTCCTTTTTCTGCCCTCTTCCCTCTCCCCTCCCTGACACCAGCCCCATGGGGTCCAGTGGTTAAGAATTTGCATCTAGGGGCAGACTCCCAGGTTTGGATCCCAGGTCTCCCCCTTAACTGCAGTGCAAGTATCTAAACTCTTTGAGCCTCAGCTTCTTTATCTGTAAAATGGGCTTAAGAGCATATTTTATGGAGTCTAATACATCGTTGACTATAAAGATGCACCATTATTTCTTTTTTTAAAGTTTTTTTTAAGATTTTATTTCTTTATTTGAGAGAGCAAGAATGAGAGAGAGAGAGAGAGAGAGCACATGAGGGGGGGAGGGTCAGAGGGAGAAGCAGACTCCCCGCTGAGCAGGGAGCCCGATGTGGGACTCGATCCCGGGACTCCAGGATCATGACCTGAGCCGAAGGCAGTCGCTTAACCAACTGAGCCACCCAGGCGCCCCGCAATGCACCATTATTTCATGTGCCAATAAGAAAAGAAAAAAATACTGCTAATCATGACGATGACATCAATTAGAGGCATAATCTGAGTTCAGAAATGTAAAAATGTGGAAAAGTGCATGTGTCAGACTTGAAATGCGGTAGTAGCACCACCTGTCTCACAGGCTGATGTGGGGTTTAAATGAGGACCCTATCAATGCTGACCCTTATAAAGCCTTGTCTAGCCTGGGCCCCAAAACTGCTCCCAACCCATAGCCTCCTCCTCTGATCTCGGGACTCCCCCCCAGTTCTCTCACCCCCCTCACTCTCCTCACCCCATCTTGCCCACAGAGATCCTGATCAAGGTGCAGGTGTATGTGAGCGGGGAGCTGGTGCCCTTGGCCCGGGCCTCCGTGGATGTGTTTGGGAACCGGATGCTGCTGGCCGCGGGTACCACGGACTCAGAGGGTGTGGCCATACTGCCCCTCAGTTACCGCTTGGGCACCTGGGTGCTGGTCACTGCTGCCCGCCCTGGCTTCCTCACCAACTCTGTGCCCTGGCGTGTTGACAAGCTGCCCTGTGAGTGCAGGGGCAGGTGGGGGGGGGGCAGCAGCTGACCCCATCAGCCCCTTCCCAAAATAGTCCTTGGGGGTGGAGGGGGCAGGCTTTCTAGCAGCTGCTGCCCAGGCTGGGGTACGCAGAGGGGGCTGAAGGAGGATGAAGTCACCGGGATTCAGATGGAGGGAGTGCCCTGGGGTTGGCGGGGGGTGGGGAGGAGCTTTCTCTGGAGCTGACGGAGGGGTCACCCCTCCCACAGTGTATGCGTCAGTCAGCCTCTACCTGCTCCCGGAACGGCCGGCCACCCTCATCCTCTATGAGGACCTGGTGCACATCCTTTTGGGCTCCCCTGGTAAGGCTCCTCTTTTCCCCCCCACCTCATGCCCACTCCTCTTCCTTCCCTGTGACCTGGGTATAGAGAGCTCCGCTCTTCTACGATTAGTGCTGGGTGCCCTTGAGCAAGTCACTTAACCTCTCTGAGCCTTAGTTTGTTCATCTGTAAGATGTGGATATTGATAGTATCTATATCATCAAAATGAAGTAAGGATTAAATATCAAGCATGCAAAAAACAGCACAGAAGGTGGTCAATAAATGTGTATTGTTATTGGGGCTTCTCGTGGTTTCTATTCTCCCTCTACTCCTACCATTAGAATTCCTACTCCCTGCCACCTGTTTCATCAGTGGATCTACACATACTTCTTTTTTTTTTTTTAAAGATTTTATTTATTTATTTGACAGAGAGAGAGACAGCGAGAGAGGGAACACAAGCAGGGGGAGTGGGAGAGGGAGAAGCAGGCTTCCCGCGGAGCAGGGAGCCCGATGCGGGGCTCGATCCCAGGACCCTGGGATCATGACCTGAGCCGAAGGCAGTCGCTTAACTGACTGAGCCACCCAGGCGCCCCTACACATACTTCTTGTGCACCTACTGGGTGCCTGGCTATGTTAGAAGGCCACGAGAGGGTCATTCCATAGGAACTGAGCAACTCAAGGGCAAGGCGTGGAGCAATCTCACAGGGTCTACTCATGGCTTCAGTCTCACCCAACCAATCCTCACTGTGGCGCCTGTGCCGCACCAGGCAACGTGTCTGGTGCTGGCAAACAATGGGAAGGTAGAGCAGACCCGTTCCCTGTCTTGTGGAGTTCATGGACAAATAGGAAGACAGACAGATCACTGCCAACCCTGAACTAATTACAAAGCAGGCAGAGTCGTGGAGTAGAGGGCAGTGGTCTTAAGCATTGAAACAACCCTAACCTGTGAGTGTAGCAGGGCAAGAGAATTTGGGGAAGGGAGCTATGGGACCGTGTGGGCGCGAGAGTTAAAGGGGGAGCAAAGGCACCTTCACTGGAGAGGAATCCAGATGCAGGGGCAGAAGGGGACAGTGGGGGTGCAGGGGATGTGCCAGACTGGCTCTGCAGGAGAGGTGCCTGGTGCAGACTGGTTGATCTGGCTCGTACTAGGGAGCCACAGTGGGTTTTGGAGAGAGAGAACCCACCTCCCCAGTTTATATTCTTAGCTTGAGCCCTTGTCTCCAAGATGCTGGTTTGCTCATCATCTCCCTGATCCTGAACCAGAGGCTTCTAAACTGTCTTTGGAGGTTTCTAAAATGCCAAGTGAGGGGGCCTGGCTGGCTCAGTCAGTAGAGCATGCAACTTTTTTTTTTTTTTTTAAGATTTTATTTGACAGAGAAAGAAACAGCGAGAGAGGGAACACAAGCAGGGGAAGTAGGGGGAGGGAGAAGCAGGACCCCCGCCGAGCAGGGAGCTGATGTGAGGCTCCATCCCAGGACCCTGGGACCATGACCTGAGCCGAAGGCAGACGCCTAATGACTGAGCCACCCAGACATCCCTAGCCTGCAACTCTTGATCTCATGAGTTCAAGCCCCACTTTGGGACATGGAGCCCACTTTAAAAAATAGTAATAAATAAATAATAAAATAAAATGCCAAATGATCCCTTTGTTGCCCCTGGCTTACGACCCTCCCATGGCGCCCACTGCTTTCAAAGTAAAGCCTAGAGTCCTTCACAAAGCTGAGTACGCCCCGTGGGGCCTGCATGCCACTCAGTCACCTGTGTCCGTGGGCCAGCGTGCTGCCCTGTGCCTCTGGGCCTATCATCTGTTCTGCTGGAGGTTCCTTTGCACCTTCTTTCCGGCTGGAGTCTTACTCATCCTGCAAGACTTCACAGGGCCTTCCCCAGCTGGGTGGGCCAAGAGCCCTTTGCGCCCTGCTTTTTTAATAGCAAGGTAGGATGGAAAGGGGTTTAGAAGTTGGGCCGGCACCACACTTCCTGCGCTTTGGTCGGGCTCCAGGATTGAGCCCTTGGGCAAGTCACTAAACTCCAGACTCCATTTCTTCATGTGTGCAACAGGACTGATAATGAAAACACCTAGTTCAGGGGCTGTTGTACTAATTACAGGGGTTAACACAGGAAGCCTTAGAATGGTGTCCAGTTTAATAAATGTTAGCTACTACCATATTGTATTGGAATTCTGTTTATAAGCGCCCTCCACCCCAAGACAGACAGACACACACACGGCCTAAGCTGTGTCATGCAGTAACCACTAGCAACATGTGGCCACTTACATAAAAGTTCGTTAATTTTTTTTTTAAGATTTTTTTATTTATTCATTTGACAGAGAGAGACACAGCGAGAGCAGGAACACAAGCAGGGGGAGCGGGAGAGGGAGAAGCAGGCTTCCTGCAGAGCAGGGAGCCCGATGCGGGACTCGATCCCAGGACCCTGAGACCATGACCTGAGCCGAATGGGCTTAATGACTGAGCCACCCAGGTGCCCAAGTTCGTTAAGTTTTGAAAAATCAAAAATAAATCCAGTTTCTGAGTCACACTAGCCACCTTTCCAGTGCTTAACAGCCACAGGTGCATAGTGGGTACTGTAATGGGCAGCACAGAGAGAGAACATTTCCATCCAACACAGCAGAAAGTTCTAATGGGTACCAAAATGGACAGCCCTGCACAAGACTGTGAACCTGAAGGCAGGGAACTGTGGACTGTGTCTTATTCACCTTTGTATCTCCAACACCTAACACAGTGCCCGCCACACAGTAGGCAACAGTAATAGTTTGAGGACCCGAACCTCATCATTTTATAGGTTAATAAGGAAACGGTGTTTCAGAGAGAGCAGGGAACTTGCTCAGGGTCGCACAGCCAGGACCAGATTTCAGGTCCAAGTCCTTTCCATGTTAACATTCTATGAATGCAGTTCTTTCCCCAAGTCACCACCCTCCCTGACCTTCCCAAGTGGCCTGACCCAATGGCTCCCTTCTCCTCAAATACCTGCCTTCTGCTCTGGTCCCTGGGGAAGCCTGTCCCCGGCCAAGCCACAGCAGCCCCCTCTCCATCCAGGCGCCCGCTCCCAGCCCTGGGTGCAGTTCCAGCGCCGCGCCGCCCGCCTGCCCGTCAGCTCCACCTACAGCCAGCTCTGGGCCTCGCTCACACCTGCCAGCACCCAGCAGGAAATGCGCGCTTTCCCTACCTTCCTGGGCACTGAGGCCTCCGGCTCAGGTACGCTGTGGGTCCAGCATGGAAGGGACGTCCCCCCCCCCCCCATCACCAGGATTTAGCCCTCAGCCCGTGTCTCCTTCCCCCCCAGGCAATGGCTCCTGGCTAGAGCTGATACCCCTGGCTGCCGTGAGCGTGCACCTGCTGACGGGTAATGGGACAGAAGTGCCACTCTCGGGCCCCATTCACCTGTCCCTGCCTGTGCCCTCAGAGCCTCGTGCCCTCACTGCAGGCACCAGCATTCCAGCCTGGAGGTTCGACCCCAAGAGTGGTGAGTGCTTCAAGCAGCTGCAGCTGCTGGAGTTTGGGGAAAGCAGGTGGGTCTTAGATGGGGAGTCAGGGGTTAATTGGGTTTCATGAAACTCCTGCCTCTCCCAGGGCTGTGGGTACGCAACGGCACTGGTGTGATCCGAAAGGAAGGCCGGCAGCTCTACTGGACCTTCGTCTGCCCCCAGCTGGGGTACTGGGCAGCTGCCATGGCTTCCCCCACCGCTGGTGAGACACAGGGGGACAGCCTGCGACCGGGAGCAGTGGGGGAAGGGGAGGCTGGGAGTGTGGACTCCTGAAAGGCAGGAAGGGCAGCGACGCCTGGAAAGCTAAGCCCTTGCCTGGCACAGGACTGGTCACCATCACATCGGGCATCCAGGACATTGGCACCTACCACACCATCTTCCTGCTCACCATCCTGGCAGCCCTGGCCCTGCTCGTGCTCATTCTGTTGTGCCTGCTCATCTATTACTGCCGGTGAGTGCCTCCCACTCGGCCAACCTCGCTCATCCCCTGCAGACTGAGGCCTGCCCTCTGCCCGCCGTGGGGCTGGGCGCTCCGGTCCCAGAGAAGCATAAAGTACAATTCCGGTCTTCAAGGCACTGACAGGAAAGGGCAGCAAATGCACCCGCGACACTGGTGGCTGACGAGTAGTGGGGGGAGAGGAGGCAGGACCTACGGGCCAGGCCCCTCCAGGGGACTCCAGGCTGGACGTTCTCCTCCCAGGTTCTCAGAGCTCCTCCTACGAGCGAAGGAGTGCAGCTCCCCTCAGGGGGACCCAAACGGGCTCAGCTGCTGGCTGGCCCTCCCACAGACACTCAAGCTCTTTCCACAGACCTCTCCCCAACATTTCTTGCGATCCCAGGCATTCTCCCCACCCCTCCAAACAACTTCCATTCTTCGTCTTGCCACTGCGGGGTTAGGGAGCTGCTCAGGCCCCCCACGCTTTCCTGAGGTCCCGGTCGCTTCCCCCCCGCCCCCCCAACACCTTCCAGGAGACGCTGCCTGAAGCCGAGGCAACAGCACCGCAAGCTGCAGCTGTCCGGGCCCGCTGACGGTAACAAACGAGACCAGGCCACCTCGATGTCCCAGCTCCACCTCATATGTGGGGGACCCTTGGAGCCCGCCCCGTCGGGAGACCCTGAGGCCCCGCCCCCAGGCCCCCTGCACTCCGCCTTCTCCAGCTCCCGGGACTTGGCCGCCTCCCGGGACGACTTCTTCCGCGCCAAGCCGCGCTCGGCCAGCCGTCCGGCCGCCGAGCCTGGGGGCGCCCGCGGAGGCGAGGGCGCGGGTCTGAAGGGCGCCCGCTCCGTTGAGGGTCCCGGCGGGCTGGAGCCAGGCCTGGAGGAGTACCGGCGGGGGGCCTCGGCGACCCCGGCCTTCCTGCAGGAGCCGCCCTCGCCGCCGCCGCCCTTCGAGCACTACCTGGGCCACAAGGGGGCGGCCGAGAGCAAACCCCCCGACTTCCTGCTGTCGCAGTCGGTGGACCAGCTGGCGCGGCCGCCGTCGCTCAGCCAGGCCGGGCAGCTCATCTTCTGCGGCTCCATCGACCACCTCAAGGACAGTGTCTACCGCAACGTCATGCCCACCCTGGTGATCCCCGCGCACTACGTGCGCCTTGGCGGCGAGGCGGGCGCCGCGGGAGCGGGCGACGAGCCAGCCCCGCCCGAGAGCACGGGCCCCGGCCCCGCGCGCCCTTTCCCCCCGGCCGACCCCCAGCGCCCGCTGATGCAGGGCCACTCGGGCGCGGGCGGCGAGGGCGGCGCCGGCGGCGGCGAGGGCTGGGGGGGCGGGCGCTCGGCGCCGGTCAGCGGCTCGGTCACCATCCCGGTGCTGTTCAATGAGTCTACCATGGCGCAGCTCAACGGGGAGCTGCAGGCGCTGACCGAGAAGAAGCTGCTCGAACTGGGCGTGAAGCCTCACCCGCGCGCCTGGTTCGTATCCCTGGACGGGCGCTCCAACTCGCAAGTGCGCCACTCCTACATCGACCTGCAGGCGGGCGGGAGCGGCCGCAGCACCGACGCCAGCCTGGACTCGGGCGTCGACGTGCACGAGGCGCGGCCCGCGCGCCGGCGGCCCCTGCGCGAGGAGCGGGAGCGCGCCCCGCCGGCCGCCCCGCCGCCACCCCCGCCGCCCCCGCCGCCCGCGCCCCCGCGCCTGGCGCTCAGCGAGGACACGGAGCCGAGCAGCAGCGAGAGCCGCACGGGCCTCTGCTCCCCCGAGGACAACTCGCTGACGCCGCTGCTGGACGAAGTGGCGGCGCCCGAGGGCCGGGCGGCCACGGTACCCCGGGGTCGGGGCCGCAGCCGCGGGGACAGTTCCCGCAGCAGCGCTAGCGAGCTGCGGCGCGACTCGCTCACCAGCCCGGAGGACGAGCTGGGGGCGGAGGTGGGCGACGAGACGGGCGACAAGAAGAGCCCGTGGCAGCGGCGGGAGGAGCGGCCGCTTATGGTGTTCAACGTCAAGTAGCGCCCCCGCCCGGCCTGGCACCGCCCCCTCCCCGTCGGCCCCCGCCCCCAGGGTGCGCGCGCCCCGGGGAGTCGCGGGGGCCAGCGCCCTTACCCCCTAGCCCCCGCACCCCCCGCCTAGAGAGGGGCCCAGGGCCTGCGGAGCTGTCCGGTGTTATGTGCTGGGTAATGTCTCGGGAGGGACCCGTGAGGGACCCGTGTCGGCCTCCGAGAGGGAGGTGGGAGGGGTCCAGACCCCCATTGGGAGGGGCTGGGGAAGGAGGGCTGGGGGTGGGGGGAAGCAGTGCCTCTATAAACGCGGCTGTACATAGAAAGATCTATTGTGGGAAAGCAGGAGGGGCGACTGGGCCTCAGCTGCTAGTGTGAGGGCTGGGAAGGGAGGGGGCCTTCTCTGGGGACCCCCCCCGGGAGGGGAGGGGGTGCTGCTTGCTGACTAGCCCACCTCTGGTGGCTGGGGCGGCTCTGGGGACTAGGGGATCATGTGATGGGATTGCTGTGGGCAACAGCAAATATAAAACTGGTGAGATTAACTCCGCGTGTGCCTCTCTGTGGGGTTGGGGAATGTGGACACTGGATGGGGGCCCTTGCTCCGGGGTGGGGGGGCAGGCAGGGTGGCCAAATCAGACACTGTTAAGAAAGTGTACAAACTTTACTGCAGCACACGCAGACACACACACACACACGCGCGCGCGCGCGCGCACGCCTGTGGATAGGGAAGAGCACCTGGCCACAGGGTCCACGGCAATTGGGGGAGGGGATGGCAGCTCGTAATGTGGCTTTTGCCACAGCCTCCCTTGAGACAGGGAAGGCCTTAGATTGAGGCCCCACCTCCCATGATTGAGGGGGGGATCAGAATGGGGACTCCAGAATTTGGTGGGGGAGAGGTGCTGGGAAGGCCTGAGCAGTGGGGACCCTCCAAGCAGGGTCCGGAGGGCTGCAGACTGTCTTCAGTCCTTAGTCTCGCCTCACAGCAGCTGTCCCGGGGCTGCGTCCCTCAATGGCATGTCCCAGCGCAGGCTTTCCCTCTGCAGACACTTGGTGCCCCTGGCCCTGCATCGGAAGCCAGCCGGGCAGCAGTGACGCCGATCCGCACAACAGACACCCTAGATGGCCGGGGGTGGGGCGGGGAAGTCAGAGTTGGGCCACTGCAGGGCCTGGCTCCCATGGATACCCACCAAGCCTGGGGCGGGGGCACTCACCTGGGCATAGGGACAGCAGGCCCAGCCCCCTTGGCTATTGCGGCAGCAGGTCTGGTTATCGTGGCAAAAGTGCCCTGCCCCACACTCCACGTTCCCCACACCCACACGAGGGCCACGGGCCAGGCTGGTGGCCAGGTGGGCCGAGTTGGCCTCCTTCTCGCAGGTTCGGGCCTTCACGTTGCACGTGTACCCAGCGGGGCAGCAGTGCTGGCGGTCCTCACAGCACACAGCCTAGGAGGGACAGGGTGGCATTCACCTCTCTCCTCCTCCCCCAGGGGTGGGGGGAGAAACTCGGCTCCCCTGTCCAGGGAGGCAGGCCGGCACTCACGTGAGGCAACTGGCAGCAGGCCCAGCCCCCACTCACGCTGGGGCAGCAGGTCTGCCCCACGGGGCAGCTGGTGTGCTGGTCACAGCCTATGTCTCTGTGGCGGGTCGGTGAAGCCCGGTGGGCAGGTGTCTTCTCCAGTCCGGTCACTGTCTCGCCTCCCCTCTGACACTGCCCATCAGCCAAGCACGTGTAGCCATGGGGGCAGCAGTGCTCGTGGTCTGAGCAGCAGACAGCCTGGGGGGGGGGGCACACAGGATGGTCTGGGAAGCTGCTATGTGGGACAGAAAAGCTGAGCCCCTGCCTATCCCGACTCTCTCCCGCTCACAGCTCCTCCAGCTGGGAATGAACCTCACCGAGCTGGTGGGCCACCTGTGGGCCAGAGGACAGAAGAGCAAAGCAACAGAAGTCTGACCACCTGCCCAGGCCAAGACACTGTCACGCCCCCCCCCCCATGCTCTCCCCCCACCCACGCACCTCTGGGGCAGGACAGCAGCCCCATTCCCCAGATGCGAGTGGACAGCAGGTATTGGAGGAGGGACAAGTAGTGATGTTATCACAGGGGACATTGTTCTCCATGGCCTGGGGGTTCGGCAGGCGAAGGTGGGCTGGGGCCTGCACCATCCAGGGCATCTGGCGGGCCTTCTGTTCACAGGTGCCCTTCGCTGTGTCACATGTAAACCCAGCCGGGCAGCAGTGTACATGATCCTCACAGCACACAGCCTAGGGTGGATGGACAGGGGACAGTGGGCCCAGGGGCCTCGCTGGCTGCCGCTTTCTGCTCAGTCCGGCCCACCCACCGCTCCTGGGTACCTGGGCGAAAGGGCAGCAGCCCCAGGCCCCCGACTGTAGGCGGCAGCAGGTATAGCCGTCTGGGCAGCTCACCTCCATGTCACACTTCACCTCCTGCACTGTGAGAAAGGCACAGAGGACGGGTCAGCAGTGGCCGTGGGGTGCCCTGGGGAGCCCAACCCTTGGCCGGCTCCACAGCTAGGGCCAAATGCTGAGGATGGACAGTATCCTTAGGCCACCCCAGCAGTGATCCAAAGGCAATGACCAGTGTGGAGGAGAGGGGGCTGTATCTGCCCTGTCCCCTCCATATGGCCCTCAGTGCCCCACCCCCGCATCTGTTCCTGGAACAATTCGGCGGAGAGTTCCCGCACACAGAGCCGGTGGAATGGAGTCTGTAGCCTGCCTCTGGTACCTGTGTGTGCTGGCAGCTTGGTGAGGAGGTCCGTAGCATTCTCCTGGGAGAGGCACTTACGCTGGACTAGGTCGCACACGGTGTCCTGGGGGCAACAGTACAGGTGGTCCCAGCAGCAGATGGCCTGCATGGGGGTGGGGGTGGGGGATGGTCTTTGGGACTTTGGGTCTCAGGGGAGCTCAGGGAGTGGCCAGGCGACAGCTGACACTGCCTCAATCCCCCACTAGGGGGTGGCATGAGTCCCGAGCAGCCAGGCTCCCCCAAACCTGCCGGCCAGCCCCACCCCCTGGAGTCCTTGGGAGGTAGGTGTGCGGGCCCCGGCTGTGAGCACACAGCCCCTCACTCACATTAGGCATGGGGCAGCAGCCATACTTCCCACTAGGCAGCTCACAGCAGGTAGAACCATCAGGGCACTGGGACCGCCCATCGGGGCACAGGACCGCTGGAAGGGGAGAGAGGCAGGCGGGGCTGCCACAGCCCTGAGGAACTCTTCCCCCAGCTGGGAGCCAGACGAGGCCTCGCCTCCCTTCCAAACCACACCCCAATGCTCTCCCACCGCCTTACCTGCCCCGTTACTCCTCCGTGCAGGGACCTTCTTCGCCAGGGGGTGGGTGCCCGTGGCCGTGAGGCAGCGGGCATGAGCCAGGTCGCAGGAGGTCCCATGGGGGCAACAGTGCACCTTGTCTTCGCAGCAAGAAGCCTGACGAGAGATGCTCCCGACCTCTGTCTTTGCCCCCTCCCGCCCCTTGCTCTGCCCTGGCTGCTCCCCCCCACCCCCAGCTTCCCGAACCCGTACCTGGGGCATGGGGCAGCACCCCCAGGAGCCATCTAGCATAGTGCAGCACGTGGAGGAGTTGGGGCATTCAAACTGGCTGTCAGGGCACTGGATGGCACCCAAGGGGTTGGTATCTGCGGACAGGAAGACCCAGGATTCGGCCAACCCAGGTCAGTGAAGGCCATCGCTCCCATCACTCAAGGAGCTGCAGGCCCAGCTCCCGGGGACACTGGGGTTCCGGCACTAGGGCTCGGCGTTCTCCTAGACACTCCTAACCCACTCTCTCCACCAGCAAGTCCTTGCCTCAGCGATATGGCACAAGGCAGGGGCGTCCACTGACTACAGTGGCCTTAAACCACCCCGGCCTGGCCTCTCTCCACCCTCCCAATGCCTGGCTCGGGGCCTGGAGTCCAGCATTCTCTCCTGCCCCTTCCTAGCCTCATGCTGTCCCTCTGTCTGGAGCAAAGGGGTTGCTTAGTACAGATGCCACAAGAATGAGGGCACAAGGGCAGGAATCAGGTCACCCAGCTGGCTGGGCTCCTGGGCCGTCCAGCCTCCACATGCTGTCCACCTGCCTGCCATCCACCTCCACTCCTGCCGCACCTGATCTTTGGGAGCAGGACCGCCCGTCAGCCCTGCAGTGATAGCCCCGCGGGCAGCAGTGGCGGCCATCGGCGCACGACACGGCCTGTGGGACACAGAGACACCTGCATTGGCTCAGCCCTTTGACCTGGGGTGAGTGGGGGGAACATCGAAATGCAGACCTGAGCCCCTCCACTGAGCTAAAGGCACCCTCACCTCTGGGAACGGGCAGCAGCTGGAGGTCCCCGAGATGGTGAGGAGGCAGGAGTAGCCAGGAGAGCAGTGGGCATCTACCTGGCAGGGGCTGCCCAGCTGCCTGCTCAGCACTGTGGGCCACTGGCCCTGGAAAGCGAGAGGAGACGACAGAATGAAGGACCCAAGCCTGGTCCCCTCTTCTGGCCATGCTGAGATGCCCCTTCGGGACGTCCCAGGCTGCCAGGTCCTGCCTGGGCTGCAGGACACTCACCGGAACGGGACTGCAGCAGCTGAAGCTGGCTCCTCCTGGGTCCAGGCAGCAGGCCACAGGGCAGAACTGACCATCTGGGCACTGGGTTCCCGCCACCAGCCCTGCCACTAAGGCCACCCAGCTCACCAGGGTCCACATGGTCTGCCTGCAAAATACCAAGAGGCATTTGGAGACTAGCTTAAGCCCACACAACCCTCGATTCTGGGGCCAGTCACTCCCCCATACCCGGGCCAGGTACCACCTGAGCCTCGCCAACAACTCCTCGTCCAGGCAGGAAGCAAGATGTGGGGCCCAAGATTCAGCTTACTCTATGTGTGTTCACTTGTGCACCAGCGCATGAACAGTGATGAGCATGAATACTGACACAAGTACGGGTGTCAGTTCGTGTCCCCAAAATGTGGCCAAATGCCTGTCTCTGTGGGTGAGTGTGTAAAGACGTAAGTGTGTGAAAGGAAAATTTGCAGGTTTTGTGGGTCTGGTCTGTAGGGCCATGGGTCACCTCCAGGGAGTGGGTGAGGTCTCAGGAGCCATGGGAGGACTGGGCTGGGAAGCAGAGAGGGAGTTCCCCCTTGATGAATAAACGGGGTTGCACTTCCCCAGCCAGCCCCCTGCAGATGCCTCCCGGCTGATGCTCTGGTCACACCTGCCAAGGCCTGTTGAGCGGGGAGGGTTGAGAAAGTTGTGAAAAGGGAAGTGTGGCAGCCAGTGGAATCTGGGCTGCCTTCCCCAGAGGCCAGCCACACCTCCCCCCAACTGTCCCCAAACCACCCAGGGAAGGGATGCACAGGCTGGGCCAGCCTTTGAGACATCTGTGTTCTCAGGGCCCCCCAACACCACCAGACCCTTTCAGACTCCCCAAACATACCACCCCCAACCCCAACCCCTGCCTCTCCCCCTACCCAGAAGCCATGATGAGGACTACATGCGCCCACCCAGCTGCACCAGCAGAAGGAACCGATTATGAAGTTCTGTAGGAAGTAGCCTCTCACTTCCTAAATGACTCCTCCCCAAGCTCAGACAGCCCCACTAGTTCAACGGGATGGGCCCAGGAGATGTTACCCTGCCTAGAGGGGCAAAACCAGTAATGTTTGTCGAGCCTCTCCTGGCCCAGTTACAATACTATTTTCTTTTTTATTCGCAACAATCATCCAAAGTAGTTGTAATACCTTTACTTTTCAGAGGAGGAAACTGAGGCTGAGAGAAGTTAAGTAACATGCCCATGTCATATATCCAGTCATGGAGATGACAGGCTTTGATGGCTCCAAAGCATACTGGACCTGGGCTCGTGTCACAAAGTGGCACCATGGACAGTGCCCGGAAATGGACCCCAAACTCCCGGGAGAGTGGAGGCCTGGGGTCCAAGCAGAGGAGGGAGACAGAAGCATTTTTTTTTTTTTCCTGAGACAGAAGCATTTTCTGAGGAGGTGGACAAGGCGGGACAGAAACAAGAAGCTCAGGGGCTGCCGGGATACTGCACTTGGGTGCCAGTCCTCAAATCGCCACCACTGATGGTAAGGGCCTCAAAAGTTGCTCTCTGTCTCTGGGCCTCAGTTCCCCCATGAGTCTCTGTGTGGACATTGACACTAGGTGTGGTGAGGACTTACACCCACCCAGTCACTCACATCCTTCTCCCCCTCACCTGGCTCTCCTCAGTGCCCCATTCCCAGCTCAAAGACTATTTCCAGGAGGCCACTGCCTAGTTGGTCCTGGACCTTGGCCCCTTTCACCCTCCCCTCTACTGGAACAGCTCCCAGGCAAGGCTGGTCCCACCTGTTTCTTGGGAGTCAAACCTCAACCCTCCATAGGCTGTCCCGCTGTCCGGGCTTAGGCCAGAAGGGGTGCCTTTCTGCACAAATCTGGGACCACGGGGCACCCTAGTGACTTATTCATGCATACTTTCCATCCTTGGTATCCTAAGGTTAGGGAGTATAGTGTGTGCTTCTAGTGAATACCAATGTACGGAGGCGCACACACTTGGGACCAAGGATGGGGGAAGAAGGTGCCTAATTCCTTTCAGCAGGGTTCTGAGTGGCGGCCTCTCTCACCCCCACCCCACACTGCCACAGTAGAGAGGGACAGGAGCCTCTTCAAGCCCCCAGCTCTGCCATCCTCCACTAGGTGGCAGCACCCAACTCCGAGCGTCAGGAGAGATTCCCAAAAGGTGAGCGAACTCAGCTGCGAGTGAGCAGGAAAAGTGGCGGGGAGAGGCGGAAGTTGGCCGGTCCCACCCCCCACGAGAGGAAGTAAGGGAGAGCCAGACACAACCCGGGCGTTCGGTCACTACTCCCTAGTCCCCGCTGCCTTGGAGGTGGGCAGGGTCTCCAGCCCACTCGCAGCCGTCTGAGCTGCGGGACCAGGGCGGGCGCCTCTCTCGCTCCCAGGCACCCCGGGGACCACCCACCACCACCAGCAGCAGCAGCACCTGGGCCGATCGGAAGCCGGCTGGAGAATGGAGTGGCCCCTGCTTTGGGGGAAGGGGCTGCAGCTTCCGGGGATGCTGGAGAGGGAGAAAGCCTCCTTCTGATGGGGGTCACTGCAAATCACTGCTGACTCCCACCCCCCGTAAAACTGCCTCCAGTGCCTCGGGAACCCCCAAAGGAGCTTCTCTAAGCCAGTCTTCTCTTGCCTCCCGGCTGAAACTCCGGTGGAACCTCAAGCCCTCGCGTTCTCCCGGCCGAACCCCTGGAGCAAGCGAGAGGTCTGCACGGCCGCCCTCCTTACCTGTGACCGGCTCCGCGCCCGCTGGGTAGCCTCCGCCGGGAAGCTCGCGGACTAGGGCCTGACAGTGCGATGGCCCGCCCACCTCAGTTTCCATTGGCCAGGTGTCCGGGCTGCCGCGCTCCTACTGGCTATTGGTCGACGTAGAGGCGGGGCCAGCCTGGAAAGCTGTGCTTTTTTTTCTTACTCAATTCTCTTTCCTGCCCTCCCTTCCTCTCTTTTCCCACCCTCCCCCCTCTTTTTTTATGGGATCATGTGATTGGAGAATCATGTGACTTCCTGGGCCGGCTCAGCTGGGCTGCGGGCGCTTGGTAGGGTTTGTCCGAGGTGGGGCCGCGCCTGAAGGAGGACGTTGACGGACAGGGAAGCTGCCCCTTACGGGGTGCGTTCCAGGGCGTTCATGAGATGTCTGCTTCTGGATTAGGGACTTCGTGCATCCTGTTTCTACTCTGTTCAACGAACTCAGAATAAATGCTGGGTGGCTAGGCCCCATAGGGGTTGAAGGAGGGTTGTGAGGGCAAGGATAGACAGCTCTCAGGCCCTTTCCTCAGGGTGCTCACAGCGGGGCGTGAGTGGGTGGAGAGATGAGAGAGGCTCACATTAAATCTAATTTAAGGTGCAAGGTCGTGTGCCAGGTGTTATGGATGCGTGTAGGTCAGAGGTGATAGGTTGACTCTGGGCAGGGAGGAAAAGATTTAATTCCACCTCAAGGGCACTTTTTTTCTTTAAGATTTTATTTGAGAAAGAGCATGAGCGGCGGGAGGGGAGAGGCAGAGGGAGAAGCAGACTCCCCTCTGAGCAGGGAGCCTCACTCGGGGCTTGACCCCAGGACCCCGAGATCATGACCTGAGCAGATAGACGCTCAACCGACTGAGCCACCCAGGCGCCCCTTAAGGGCACATTTTTGAGCCGAATCTGAGAGGATATTAACTAGCAGGTGGAGAGGGGTTGGAGAAGTGCCTGGACAGGGGAGTGTTGGGAAGAGCATTAGGAGACCAGATGGGAAGAGCAGCCTTGGGCAGGAATTAAATGCCAAGTTCAACCAGTGGGCTTGAGGAGCTCTTGGGTGCCTGACACAAGGCTGGGCTGGGGGTGGGTGCATAGTGGAAGTGGCTTCCTCCTTTGAGTCAGCGCTGCCTTCCAGGAATGGACGGACATGCGGGTGAGGAGAGAAAGGTACCACACAGAACAGATTGGCCAGCAACAAGAGCCAGGCTGCTCGGTGCCAAAGGGCCTGGCTCGGGCCAAAATGGTTGATAGATGCACCAGGAGAGAGGAGAGGCCCAGAGAAAGCCTGGTGCCAGGCCTGGAAGGACGGGCAGTGTTTGGTTATACTGAATGGACGGAGAGTACTGCGGGCTAAACAAAGAGCTTGAGTGGAGGGGGAGGCTGGGGAGGGGACAAAGAGCCCACCTCAGGGGTGGGGGCAGTCTGTGTGGGGGAGTGGCAGAGTTGAGGAATCCTTTGGCAGCGGTGCTCAGCCTGGGGCTAGAGAGGGTCTGGAGAGTGAGTGAGGCTCCTGCTGAGAATCAGGACAACTCTGCCCGCTGGGGACATTTGTGCACAGTTTCTGTCCTGTGTGTCCTGAGGCAAGGCGCGCGGGGGGGGGGGGGGGGGTCCAGCCTATGCTTCCATTACCAAAGCACCACATGCACACACACTTTTCATGAAATGTTAGGCTAATCAGTAAATGAACCTATTAATCACAACTACCCAGAAACATTAAAAAAAATAATAAACTCAGGAAAAAAAAAACTAGAGTGACTGAAACAAGTATCATGAAAAGTATTCTTAAAGGAGTGATTTACCCACCAGCGACATTCGGCAGTGTGCGGAGATATGCTGGGTCACAGCTAGGGTGGGGTGCTCCTGGCCTCTAGTAGGCAGAGGCCAGGGATGCTGTAAACATCCCACAATGCGGAGGACACCCCCACAACAAAGAATATTCTGCCCAAAATATGAGTAGTGCTGAGGTTGAGAAACGCTCTCTAAAGAATCATAAACTGTCTCTGTGAAAGAACCCAAAGTTTCCTTCACACAGTTTCTTTTCTCTTATTCCACACACACACACACACACACACACACACACACACACACACGTAACTCTACACCCAAAGTGGCACTTGAACTCACAACCCTGAGATCAAGAGTTGCATGCTCTACCGACTGAGCCAGCCAGGTGCCCCACTATTTCAGATATTTTTACTTAATGTTATCTGATTTCTAAGCAACAGTAGATTATGGTAAGATCAGGGAATGTGTGCATTGATGTTTCTGGAAGCAGTCACTTTGAGTTTACCAAGGATTAAAAGCACTTAACAGGAAAAAATGCAAAAGGCAGACTGAAAGACTTAAAAGCTCAACATCCTGGGGACAAAGGGTAGGGGCAAACAGTCCTGGATGAGTCAATGGGCCTTGTAGGCTTCACTCTCACGGGACAAGGTAATTAATAGTCAAGGTGTGAGCCCAAGCTTTAGAAAAATATGAATCATATGCAGTTACTCTGATTACTATGGCAAAGAAATGTGAAATATATTTATTAAACAAAATGTATTCACTTGTCAAATGGATGCAGTGACATTCCACTTCAGTGGAGAGGGTACAGTTCCCCTGAGGGCTGCAGAACATCTCTCACATTCCTCAAGAAACACTCCAGTGTCCTTAAACCCTTTGATTTAGGAAACTCTCTCCCTCTGCTTTTTGCTATCAAGGAGGGGTGCATCATTTTTTTTAATAGAGAGGACTAAAAAGAAGCAAATTTCAGAGTCAGAAAGAAATATGACATAAAAGGGTCCATCCCCTTTTGCCCCATTCCCTGAGCCTTCCCAGCCCCCTTTGGCCAGGCCTTGTGATTTTTAATTTTGATGAAATCAATTGACTGTAAATGTGAGGGTTTATTTCTGGACTCAGTTCTAGTCCATTGATCTCTATATCTGTCCTTATGCCAGTACCACATTGTCTTGATTATTATAGTTTTGTAGCGAGTTTTGAAACTGGAAGAAGAGGGGGTCCTCCAATTTCTTTTTCAAAATTGTTTTGGCTATTTGGGTACCTCAAAGTTCTACATGAATTTTAGGATCATTTTCTGATCCTAAAAGGTGACAACTGAGATTTTGGTAGGGAATTCACTGAATCCACAGGTCAATTTGGGGTGTATTGCCAGCATAACAGTATTAAGTCTTCATATCCATGAACATGGGATGTTTTTACATTTATCAGTTTGACAGTTGCCAAGTATTCTACACTATAGATGTTACATAGTTTACTTAACCAGTCTCATTTAATGGACTTTTGTGTTTCCATTTTTTTGCAGTTACAAATAATTATGCAATAAATATGTGTGAACATGGTTCTGAGTGCACATGTGGGAGTTAAATCCCTAAAAGTAATATTTCTGGGTAAAGGGTATGCACATTTGAAATGTTAATGCTAAATTGCTTTAAAATTTTTCCAATTTACACTCTCAGTCATAGTATTTGGGGGAACTTATTTCCCATACACTCATCAACATTGAATATGCCAGTTTATTTTTTAAAAAGGTTTTTATTTATTTATTTAAGAGAGAGAGCAAGAGGGGCACCTGGGTGGCTCAGTCAGTTAAGTGTCTGCCTTCAGCTCAGGCCATGATCCTGGAGTCCTGGGATTAAGCCCTGTATTGGGATACCTGCTCAGCAGGGAGTCTGCTTCTCCCTCTCCCTCTGACCTTCCACCTGCTTGTGCTCTCTCTCAAAAAAAAAGAATAAAATCTTTTAAAGAAGAGAGAGAGAGCAAGAGTGCAAGAGCGGGGGGAGAGGGAGAGGGAGAGAGAATCTCAAGCAGACTCCTTGCTGAGTGTGGAGGCCGATGTGGGGTTCGATCACACAACCCAGAGATCTTGAGACAAAATCAAGAGCTGGATGCTTAACCAACTGAGCCACCCAGGCACCCCGAATATGTTTAAAAGATGTTTTGCTGGGGGCACCTGGCTGGCTCAGTCAGAAGAGTGTGCAGCTCTTGATCTCAGGGTGTGAGTTTGAGCCCCACGTTGGGTGTAGAGATTACTTAATTAAAAAAACTTAAAAATAAATAAATAAATAAACAAATAAAAACTATTTTGCCAATCTAATGACAAAAGATAATCCATGGTTGTTTTATCTGTATTTCCTTGATCTCTAAGGGAGCTGAGCATTTTTTCATATGCTTATTCTGCTTATGTATTTCTTCTGTGAATTTCCTGTTCTTATTTTTGTTAGGGTTCTCCAGGGAAACAGAACCAACCAATGTGTATGTAGAAAGACATTTATTGAAAGGAATTGGCTCAGGTGATTATGGAAGCTAACAAGTCCAAAATCTGAAGTGTGGGCCAGCAGGCTGGAGACCCAAAAGAGCCAAAGGTGCCAATGAAGTCCAAAGGCAGTCACTGGAGAATTTCTCCTTGTTTGGAAAGGCCAGTTTTAGGGATGCCTGGGTGGCCCAGTCGGTTGGGCAGCTGCCTTCGGCTCAGGTCATGATCCCAGGGTCCTGCCTCCTGCCACTCCCCCTGCTTGTGTGCTCTCTCTCTCTCTCTCTCTCTGAAAAATGAATAAATAAAATTAAAAAACAAAAAGAAAAGCCATTTTTTTGGTGTTCTATTTAGGCCTTCAGTGGACTGGATGAGGCCCACCCATATTATGGAGAACAACTTGCTTTAGCCAAAATTTATCAATTCAAATGTCAATCTCATCCAAAAACACCCACCAAGTTGACACATAAAACTAACAATTACATTATTCTTGGTTATTTTTCTTCAGTGTTTGTCTTTTTCTTTTTTTCTTTTTTTTTTTAAGATTTTATTTATTTATTTGACAGAGAGAGACACAGCGAGAGGAAACACAAGCAGGGGGAGTGGGAGAGGGAGAAGCAGACTTCCCGCCGAGCAGGGAGCCCAATGCGGGGCTCGATCCGAGGACCCCAGGATCATGACCTGAGCCGAAGGCAGACGCTTAACGACTGAGCCACCCAGGCGCCCCCAGTGTTTGTCTTTTTCTTGTTGAACTGTGGGAACTCTTTGTATATTCTGGATATTATATATATTGCAAATATTTCCTCCCAATGGGTCATTTGTCTTTTATCATTGTTTATGGTTTCTTTTGTGGTCAGAAGTTGTGTTGTTGTTATGCCATCTGAAATCTAATGATCAATCTTTTCCTTTATGGTTTCTGCCTTTCCCCCTCCTCTGGCTTAAGAAGTTATAAATATGTTCTTTCGTAAATATGGTCTGTTTCTTTTTTTTTTTTTTTAAGATTTTATTTATTTATTTATTTATTTGAGAGAGAGAGACAGAGAACAAGTGGGGGAGGAGGGGCAGAGGGAGAGGGAGAAGCAGGCCCTTCCGCGAGCAGGGAGCCCGACTTGATCGCAGGACCCCGGGATCACAACCTGAACAGAAGGCAGACACTTAACTGACTGAGCCACCCAGGTGCCCCAATATGGTCTGTTTCTATTCCTACTAGAATAGAAACAGCCCCAGCTGCAGTTGCATGACCTCAGAGGCACCAAAAGTAACAGGAGGTTTCACTGAGAAACCTGGCATGGAGAGGCCCCTGGATGTGTCTCCCTGGCCAAAAGGTTCCTGCAGGCCAGCCCAGGGCTGCGTTCAGAGGTGGCGGTCTGGGGGAAGGATTGGGCAGCTTCCTTCTCTCTCCTTCCTCCATTTCTGTCAGCCTCTCCCCATCCTTCCAATTGCCCCTCAGGGTTTTCTTCATTCAGAGTTACTGTTCTGCCCCCAGTGGAAGAGTCGCAGGGGCCCCAGGGCTGGGGCCTTTACCCCCAAGATCCTGAGTTGCCGGATAAAACATAGGATGTCCAGTTAAATTTGAATTTCAGACTGGAAATGAATTTTTTTAGTGTCAGTATGTCTCATGCAATATTTGAGACATACTGACACTTAAAAAGCATTCCTTGTGTATCTGAAATTCACATTTAACTGAGCATCTTGCATTTTATTTGCTAAATCTGGCAGCCCTAAAGACTAAGGTTGGAGTGAGGGCACAAACAGCCTCTCCTTGCTCAGACCTACTCCTTCCCTTCCTGCCTGAGTCACCTTCGGGTGAGCAATTGTTGGCGCCTGCCTTCATCATGGGGCACCTGACTGGTGAGCCTGCGGGGCTCTGCTGGGTCCTCCAAGCTGTCTGGGTGGTGTGGGGGAGGGGATTTGGAACGGGGCCAGTGACCTGGCCAGAGGCTGTGGGAGGATATTTGGCAACAGAGGTACTGGATGAAATCAGGAGACCTCAGTTTCTGTCCCAGCATAGGCTGCGAACTTGCCCAGTGCCGGTGGGCAGGCCACTTTCCTTGTTGTTGTGTTTTAATCAATTACTGGTTTTTTTTTTCTTTTAAGTAATCTCTATGCCCAATGTGGGGCTCAAACTCACGATCAAGAGTGCCATGCTCCATGGGACTGAGCCAGCCAGGAGCCCCAAATCAATTATTATTTTTAACAAAAAGTAACATGTAAATAAATGCTATTCAAATTATAACACAAAGCAGCACTCTCGTCTCTGTTTTCCTACCCCAGACATCCACTTTCAAATCCTTTAAGTTTCTTCTGTGAGTTTCCCTTGCATTTCTCTCTTTTTTTTAAAGATTTTATTTATTTGTCAGAGAGGAGAGAGAGAGAGAGAGAGAGAGAGAGAGAGAGCTCTCGTGCGCGCACAAGTGGGGGGAGGGGCAGGCAGAGGGAGAAGCAGGCTCCCTGCTGGGGAAGGAGCCCAGTGGGATCTTGACCCAACAGGATCTTGACCCCTGGGATCATGACCTGAGCCGGAGGCAGACGCTTAACCGACTGAGCCACCCAGGCGCCATCCCTCCCTTGCATTTCTAAATCAGTGTGCGTTTGGGCATTCTCACTTCGCCTCACAGGGCTCAGTGTATTCATCTGAGCAGTGAGTGAGCACTGCCCTGCTCCCTGTCCGCTGGGAAATTCTGAGTCTACCGTGAGCCGGCGACCCCCCAGGCGCTGGGGAGAGTGAGGCTGCGTAGTACCCATAAACCCAGCTGTGGGGGTGCATGCGGGATGGAGGGAGGAGGAGGGGGTGAGAGGGACGAATGGGGGAGGGGAAGGCAGGTGGAGGAAGCGGATTACTTGGCTCTGCGGAGGCCCTGGCTGGAGGGGCCTTCAGGGATCGCTTGACCATGTTCTCAGCCCCAGCCATCCGTTGGAATCACCTGGGGAGCTTTTGCACGCTGCAGACGGCTGAGGGCCGAGAACCCCTAACCTCACGCAAGCCTCTTCTTATGGAATGAGGAACCTGGTTCTCAGGGAGGAAACTATCCTTCAGTTCCTCTTCCTCTTACGAGCTGAGTTCCGTGACCCCAGCTGAGCTGCGTGACCCCATGTAAGCCCTGCCACAGCACCCTGGCCCGTACATTTCGGACTCTGAGGCAGCTCCCCCCGTGGAGTGAGGTTATGCTCGCGGGGCCCTCTGCACAGAAGCTGACCAAGTACATGAGCCACTAACAAGGCTGCTTCCATTGTGGTGATTCTTCCCCTTGGGCCCTCCCAACACACCCCCCCAACTTTAGCTTGGGAGACTGCCCCCCTGCCCCTCAGCCTGCCTCACTCTCTCCTCCCAGAAACCCCTCTGGATCCACGCTGGGGCTGCACCCCGTCCCATCCTGCTGGCCAACTGTCCAGAACTCTGTCCCCCTGGGGCCATATGCACCTGGTCCTGACTCCTGCGCGGGGGCGGGGGGTGGGGGGGTGGGGGGGGTTGAGACTGAAAACCATCAGGTTCCCTCAGCCAGACAAGGGCAGAGGTGGCAGAAGAATCAGTCCCTCCACAATGGGGTTGGAGTGGGAGTGACACAGGCTGACTTCTCTTCTCCCATCCAGATGCGCGAGTCAGCATCTGCCTCCTACAGGAGAGAGGGGCACATTCCTGGGTTGAAGTTTCAGCTTCTCATATTCTGAGAACAGTGGGGTGATCTGGAGATGAACTTCCAGGTGAGGGCAGGGACTGATGCCAGCAAGTCTCCAGGAAGCCAGAGTAGCCTTTGGGACAGGCAGGTGGCAGGTGCCAGGGTATAGGAGCCAGGTCTTTCCTGGAAAGCTGGACAATGGGCTGGGATCTGAGCCGGAGCAGGACCTTGTCATCGCCTGCTGATCTGGAATTCCAGCTCTGCCTCCTACCTGCTGGGTGACTTTGGCTTATTTCTTTGACCCTAAATGTGATAGAGTAACTGTAGTCACCTACTGGGGAGTTCAGGAGGATTGAATGTGCTAACGTGTCTATGTAAAGTCACACACACACACACACACACACACACACACAGTCATTCCTCAATAAACTCTCAATTCCTTCTCCATCACACCTATGTTTGAAAGAATTTTGGGGCGCCTGGGTGGCTCAGTTGGTTAAGCGGCTGCCTTCGGCTCAGGTCTTGATCTCAGGGCTCCCTCCGGCTCAGCAGGGAGTCTGCCTCTCTCTCTCCCTCGGGTTCCCTCTACATACACACCCCCCTCATGCTCTCTCTCTCTCTCTCAAATAAATAAAATCTTTTAAAAAAAGAAAGAAAGAATTTTTTGACAACCAAACCACATTTGTTCAGGACCAGGGAATTCATTTTCCTATTCTAATTTACAAAATCCATGATACAAAATCTGACCCCACTGGAGTGAAAAAAAGGAATCCAGTGAAACCCAAGACAGGGGCTCAGGTCCTCCAAACCCTTCCCAAACTCCTCTGGGGGCAGGTCCCAGGCCCACAGGTAAGGACACCCTGCTCCTGCCCTGGGGGTTGGGGGTTGGCCCCTGAGCTGAGGGGTTTGGGACGAGCTGGGCCCCGTCGGTGGTCTGGCCAGTATCATGCCTCCCTGTAGGTACCTGGAGTACCCTTCCCACCCTGTGCCTTCTTCTGAACTTGAGAATCCTCCGGGGGCAGCTATGCCAAGTGGTTGGTGCACGGCTGATGGGCTCCAGGAGTTGGAGCCCAGCTCTTGTCAAGGGCAACAAGTGGACAGGTTGGGCGGTGGAAATGGGAGGACAGCTTCAGTTGTTGACTCATTGGCCATTAGAGCTGGGAGGATAATGAGCTTAGAGACCTGGGGGCACAGTGGAGACAAGAAGAATTACGACAGTGTTTTGAATGCCTGCCCCGTGCCACCTCACTGAGTTCTTGTAAACACACTGCACGGTAGTGGTAGATATGAGGCGCTAAGGGCCTTGTCCAGGATTACCCGGCTCCGAAGTGGTGGAGTCAGGGCTGAGTCCGAGTCATCCAGATCCTGGAGCTTTTGCCCAAAGCACCAGGCTCCACTGGATGCTGACACCAGCTCAGCTCTGTCCTCACTCCCAGCCCTTCCAGCCCCCTGAGTGCCCCTGTCCTTTCTCCAGGCAGACCCCATAGGTGGCGAAGAAATACCCTCTTCAAGGCACTCAGACAGGTCACTTAACGCCTCCAAGATTCAGTTTCCTCATCTGTAAAATGGGTACACAATACCCACCACGTGTCCTCTTCTCAGGTCTGTGAGGTTCAAATGGAATGATAGATGCCAAGAGGCCTTGTAAACTGGCACATTAGAAATGGGAGGAATCCTTTTTAGGACATCAAAGGGGTTCCTCTTGTTCAGCTGATGATCTATCTCTGAAGTGCCAGGCCAGGGCCTTGGTGAGAAAATGGCTCTCCCCAGACAGCCCAGAGAGATCAAGTCAGAGTCACCTCCGGTAGGTAGGTAGCCGAGGAGGAGCAGAGGGGAGGCAGCAGCAAGGAAGGTGGGAGGGGTGGAATGGTAGGGGCGGAAGGAGCTGCTCCCTCACCCGCGCCCCCACCCCCAGTGCCCTTTTCTGGTCACAAATCTTTTTTACACATCTTACTTGTCTTAACCACTCAGGAATCCCGGGAGGGAAGCAGGGCCAGAGTGTTACGCTATCATAAAGATGAAGAGACCGAGGCTCAGGAAGGAGACAGACTCCTCCAACAAGTTAGCAGAGAAATCTGTACTCAAGTGCACTTCCGGGGACTTTGACTCAATCTTTTATGCTAGGATGGTTGCTGGTGTACTTGATTTCAGTGTTTTAAAGAAGTGGGTCCTGGGGCGCCTGGGTGGCTCAGTTGGTTAAGCATCTGCCTTCAGCTCAGGTCATGAGCTCAGGTCATGATCTCAGGTCCTGAGGCTGAGCCACGCATCCCTGCATCGGGCTACCTGCTCAGCGGGGAGTCTGCTTCTCCCTCTCCCTCTGCCCCTCCCCCTGGCTGTGCTCTGAGCGCGCACGCTCTCTCTCTCTCTCTCTCTCTCTCTCTCAAGTAAATAGATTAAATCTTTATTTTTAAAAAATATTTTATTTATTGGAGCACCTGGGTGGCTCAGTCATTAAGCGTCTGCCTTCGGCTTGGGTCATGGTCCCAGGGTCCTGGGATGGAGGCCCACATCAGGCTCCCTGCTCTGCGGGAAGCCTGCTTCTCCCCCTCTCCCACTCCCCCTGCTTGTGTTCCCTCTTTCGCTGGGTCTCTCTCTGTCAAATAAATAAATAAAATCTTAAAAAAAAAAAACCAAAAACACATGAAGCTGCTTTGGAAGTGAGAAATTAAAAATAAATAAATAAATAAAATATTTTATTTATTTTAGAGAGAGCGAGAGTGAGAGAGAACATGGCAGGGGGAGGGTCAGAGGGAGAAGCAGACTCCCCGCTGAGCTGGGAGCCGGATGCCTGACTCGATCCTGGGACCCCAGGATCATGACTTGAGCCAAAGGCAGTTGCTTAACAAACTGAGCCATCCAGGCACCCAATAGATTAAATCTTTAAAAAAAAAATTAAAAAGTGGGTCCCGCTAATGTGTTATCTAAGCTTCCCATTGTGCCAAGTTCTGTAGGAGGTTCCCCTTTAATCTTTCATGTAACTTTGCCAGGTAGCTACAATTATGATCCCTGCCTTACAGTGAAGGAAGACAGACCCAGAGGTTCAGCAACTTTACTGAGGTCATGTAGTTGGGAAGGGGTGAAGCCGGAAATTGAATCCAGGTCCGACCCGGAGCGTGTGTTTGGGCCCACCACAATATTCTTTCCATGGAAGTTACTAGGACAACCCTGCCCCTCATCTGGGCACTTCCTTTCATCCCAGCCTGCTCCACCCTCCCTCGGCCCCTCCCCATCGGTGCTCCTGACCCCCCAGTTCTCCCTGTCTCTGGGCCAGCTCAGGCCTCCTCTATCACGTGACCTGTTGTCTTGCCCTCAGGTATGTCCTCAATGTCTGCAAGTGGCTTACTTAACTCATTTGTTTGTGTCTCCTGCACCAGAAAGTGTGAGCAGGGACCTTATGTGACTTGTTCTCTGCTGTGTCTAGTGCCTACAACACTATTTGACACAAAACAAATACTCAAAAATTGCTAAAAAGAAAGAAAAGAGAGAGAAAAACTCAGTAAATAAAAAAAGGGAGATGCATGCCAGCTAGCCCTTTGGTCTGGGCCCCGCTGGACCATCTCCTCCTCCATTTGGGCCCCTGCGATTAGCACTCAGCTCTGATGGGGCCACCCTGGCCCAGTGGCAAACATTCTCCAGATAATGTTGGTGGCACTGAGAAGCTGAAGTCCCCCAGAAGGCCATGTTACTACATGGGACTGGACCGTGCCTGGTAAGCTCATGGTCCTTTCTGAGGTTCTCAATAGAATCTGATCCAAAGTCGGCTTTGGATCTAACAAATTTTCAGAAACGAAATTCAAAGATAATGTAATTTTCCTATGCACAGTGTTTTTAGACATTTATAGACAGTTCAAAGTGGAATATAGAGGAAAAATAAAAGGAAAGGAATTTATAATAAAATAATATGCATTTCTGTATGTGAAAGATCAGGCTTGACTCCACGAGAGAATAGGAGCTTGCAGTGCACACGATTCACTGGCATTGGAGAACTGTGAATGTCCATATGTGGGCTTAGTGCTGGAGTGTCCTGTTAGCAACTCAACTCACATGGGCCAGGTGGCTACCGAGAAAAGATTCCGGAATGGTGAATTATCCTTGATGAAGTTCTAATGGAAACAAAGCCAAATCTTCTGTAGGACTGCATAGTAGTTTTATTCCTGGGAAATTCAATATATTTTAAAACCCATTAAAAAAAAAGAAAAAAAGCTGTGAGAGGAATAGAGCTAGCCTCCAGGTCAGATAATTATAAAGGTGTTTCTAATGTACGTGGTTGGCCAGAAAGACAAAGGGAAACTGAGTGGCTTGTGGGACAATTTTTTGTTGTGTCAGGGTGTCCTACACTTTAAAGGACATTTAGCCTCCCTGGCCTGCCGGCCGTCAAACGCCAGGGGCCCCCAATCTTGTGACAACTAAGACATTTACAAGACGTCCCCTAGGGGGCGGTAGCGCTCCAGTCGGAAACAACTAGCCAGCACCAGAGCCCTGCTTTTTAATTTAACTCTTATCTTTGAGATTGTTTTACATCATAATGTGGAACTCTGCATCTCTTTCCAGACTGGGTGGTATTCGTCCTGTAGAGGTACTGTCACTCAGTTCCCTTTGGATGGCATTTCGCTGTTACAAGCAAGGCTATGGCGTCTGCAGAGTTGGGGTGTCATTTCGCACCGGGGGAAGCCCATCAGCAGAGGAATTCTTAGAAGTGGCCTGGCTGAGTCACAGGGTTTGGGCATTTGGGAATGTCATAGTTATAGCCAAATCTGCCTTCCACGGAAGTAGATTAATCTACATTCCCCCGAGCAGAGCAGGAACGAGTCTGTCCCCAGAGCTCTGGGAGTCAGGCTGGGGGTGGGGGTGGAGGGAGACAATTCTGGAAGATCTTGGCCAGGACACTTCCCCTCTGGGGGCCACCTCCTCAGACCACATCTAGGGTCCCCTCAATGAAGCCTTGGGTGTCCAGAAACTCCCCAACCCACCCTCTCAGGCCATGGCGGGGGGGGGGGGCGTTGGTCAGTAGGGATGTCCTTTCCCAGGTGGGTTGATCCTAGCTATTACGGGTATCTTTTTTTTTTTTTAAGATTTTATTTATTTATTTGAGAGAGAGAATGAGATAGAGAGCATGAGAGGGGGGTGGGTCAGAGGGAGACGCAGACTCCCCGCTGAGCAGGGAGCCCGATGTGGGACTCGATCCCGGGACTCCAGGATCATGACCTGAGCCGAAGGCAGTCGCTCAACCAACTGAGCCACCCAGGCACCCATTATGTGTATCTTTTTAACCTTCAAAAAAAAAGACAGCTTTGTTGCTTTCTGATTCTTTAAGTACTTCAGAGGAAGGAATCCCTTTCCCCACCAACTTTTTTTTTCCAACTTTTTGTTTTGAAAACTAAAAACTTCAGAAAAATTGCAAGAATGGTACAATGAGCACCCATATACCCTTCACCTTGATTCACCATTGTTCACATTTTGCTACATTGGCTTTATCTCTCTTTATTATGCAGGACCATTTGAGACTAAGTTGCAGACATTCAACTCTAAACACTTCTTCCATGTGCATTTCCTAAGAGCAAGGACAAAACCACAGTCTGGTTATCACACTCAAGAAATTTAACATTGGGCGCCTGGGTGGCTCAGTTGGTTGGGCGACTGCCTTCGGCTCAGGTCATGATCCTGGAGTCCCTGGATCGAGTCCCGCATCGGGCTCCCTGCTCGGCAGGGGGTCTGCTTCTCCCTCTGACCCTCCCCCCATCTCATGTGCTTTCTCTCTCATTCTCTCTCTCTCTCTCAAATAAATAAATAAAATCTTTAAAAAAAAAAAAGAAATTTAACATTGATGAAGTAATATCTACTTACTCCATTTTCTCCAGTTGGCCCAATATAGTTTCCTGTAACTCACCCACCCCTCCCTGCCCTCAAGGCCCAATGAAAAATCTGACTTGAAATTTAGCTCTGGGCCTGGAGTTTGGATTTCTCCTCTCCAGCTCCGTTGGCCTGCAGCTGTGGACCCAGCCTCCAGGAAGGCAGCTCCAGGTGGGGACAGTGCTGGCCTTGGACTCACAGGTGCTGGTGGGGTCTGCGGGAAGGACCTAAGCCCTACTCGAACCCCACCCATGTCTTCCTGGGCCCTGCGGATGCAAGCTGGGCGTGGGGAGGACACTGTCCCGCTGCTGGGCTTGCTGGGGAATAATTCAGTCTCACAATAAACCACCTTCCATTTATGTCCCTTCCCCAAGTGCCAGGCAAGGACTTGTCCATCAGTCCCCACAACAGCTCCTGGGCCTGGGACTGTTTTCTCGCCTTTTAAGATTGAAAGGAGTTTCTGTTTTTCCATCTGATGAGGAAGTCACTGATGGCCACGTGGGGCCACATGCTGCCTCTGGAAGGACCATTGACACACTGCAGTCAGTGTGAACCGTGGCCAAGCGAGCCAGGACAGTGGCTGCTTCCTCCTTAGGTCTCTGGGCTTGGGCATCTCAAGGCTTCTGCTCCCCGCTGCGGCCATCATGACCATCCTTGGGAGATGCAGCCATCAGCTCCAGCGGTGCCTCATCGCCCACCAATCACCTGTCCCACCTGCCCGGACGGCTGCCACAGAACTGGGCTGTGGTCACACCAATGATGCCTTAAAGCATTTACCTGTGGCAGAAGGCAGGGACTGTGATCTGATCATCTCTGGGGTCCTGACAGGGGCCACAGAACCATTTGTCGACTCTTCACATGGCTTTCACGGATGCGAGCGTAGCTAGGAGTCTGTAAGTTAGGCGGGACGAGTGACATCATCCCTATTTTCAGATAAGGAAACTGAGGCGTAGCGACAAATCTCAAAGGCATCCTATTGCAAGAAGAAAACCAGAAATGGAATGCAAGCCCATTATTCTACTGTGGGGGAAACTGAGGCTCAGAGGTCACCAGGTTTGGTTCCTGACCACTAATTTTCAGCTGTATGATTTTGGCTCTGGGCAGGAAGCGGTGTGAGGAATTATTACTCTCTGTGCCTGCATTTGGAGTCAGAGGTAGGGCCAGAACCTGGCTGCTCTAAAGGCCCTTTCCAGAACTTTCTGTGATACAGGTCAGGCGGTGGCGCTGTTGGGGGGAATCAATAACAATGATAATAATGATAGTCATTGAGTGTTTGCCACACGATAGACAAGGGTCTAAACACTTTACAGCTATTAACTCATTAAATCCTCACATAATAGGGGCACCTGGGTGGCTCAGTCATTAAGCGTCTGCCTTCCTTCGGCTCAGGTCATGATCCCGGGGTCCTGGGATCCAGCCCACATCGGGCTCCCTGCTGAGTGGGAAGCCTGCTTCTCCCTCTCCCACTCCCCTGCTTGTGTTCCTGCTGTCACTATCACTATCTCTCTCTCTGTCAAATAAATAAAATCTTTTTTTTTAAAGATTTTATTCATTTATTCGAAAGAGAGAGAGAATGAGAGATAGAGAGCACGAGAGGGAAGAGGGTCAGAGGGAGAAGCAGACTCCCCGCCGAGCAGGGAGCCCGATGCGGGACTCGATCCCGGGACTCCAGGATCATGACCCGAGCCGAAGGCAGTCGCCCAACCAACTGAGCCACCCAGGCGCCCAATAAATAAAATCTTTAAAAAAAAATCCTCACATAATTACTGTGAGGTGGGTGCCTTATTACCCCCATCAGCTCATTTTGTAAAGGGGGAAACTCAGGCTTAGAGGCGTTTAAGACATTTGCTGGAGGTCCAGCGGCTCCTGCAGGAAACAGCCAGGTTCCTGTGTCCCAGCTGCTCTAATCCTGAGGCAGGCAGGTGTTCCTGCCCCACAGGCTGTATTCTCAGAGTTCTTTTTTTTTTTTTTAAAGATTTTATTTATCTATTTGAGAGAGAGAGAATGAGAGATAGAGAGCACGAGAGGGAAGAGGGTCAGAGGGAGAAGCAGACTCCCCGCTGAGCAGGGAGCCCGATGTGGGACTTGATCCTGGGGCTCCAGGATCATGACCTGAGCCCAAGGCAGTCGCTTAACCAACTGAGCCACCCAGGCGCCCCTGTATGCTTGGAGTTCTTGAAGCCTGGAAGCCTGAGGCCAGAGTAGATAAAACCTTCACAGGTGAGCAGGTCACCGCAGGGAGCAGAGAACCCAGGTTGAGAATGGGGTGGGTGGGAGAGCCTTGGAACTCAGGCAGTTGGGGGTTTGAATTCTGGCTCTTTGATTTGAGTGACCTTGGTGCGATTTGACCCCTAGGCCTCCATTTTCTCATTTATAGGATATTGCGCGGGAGAAGTCTTGGTTCCATTACACTCTAGGAGTCACTACACACGTGGCCCTCAGTTTCCTCCTCTGTAAAATGGGAGAGTGGCTGTGGGCTGTGAACGTGTTCGGGTAAGCCATAACTTTGAGGCTGTGAAAGACCGTAATAGAAACTGGGTTCTCGACTTAACATACAGTTTATAAAATGATTTTGTGTAATTTCAGATCTTCGTTGGATGGGGGAAGGGAATGCAAAGGGCGCCTTCTGTCCAGCCCTTTCGACCAGCGGCCAGTTCACAGGCTACAGTTTGCACTTTCCCGCCCCTAAACTTGGGCTGCCAAGCCTTTCGGAGCCGCAAAACCAGTTTCAGGGAAAGCTGATGGTTGGCCCCTTAGAATCCACGTGCTAACCTCGCAGGCGCCGAATGGCTGGGCCCCTTAAGCAGGAGAAGCTGGTGACGTCAAAGTCACGGTCGGCCCTTCTTAAAGGCGCAGGTTCGCGCCTGGTGTTCGGACAAATAGTTTAAAAAACCGCACAAAAGTTTTAAAGGCGAGGCGAGTGGCGGGCTTTCAGGTGCTGGGCTTGCCGGGGGAAACAAACGTGTCTCCCTGAGAAGCGGGATCAGAGACGTCAGCTCAGGATTTAAGCCCACCTGTCACCCAGGGAGGCCTCCTCGTGCAGGGTAAAGTACCCGGAAGGTTCGAATTCCGGGCACTTAAACTTCGAGCCCCAGTCTCATCTTCTGTAAAAAAGGGGCCAAATAATAATATACTTCTAAAAGTTTGTGGTTTGGAAGAAGTAACGTTGTGAGAGTAACCACCGCAAAAATGTCAGTCCCCTTCTTCCCTACTCAGTCCTCTCACTGTGCGAAGGAGGAGGAACCCGAGGCCCAGAGTGGTGGTGTAACTTGCCCCAGGTCACACGGTGGGAGGACTAAGCCTAAATTGAGTCCGGCTGACCCAGGGTTTCCTGGCTCCCGGGCCAATCTTTTCCCTGTCCAGCCTGCCTGGCCCGAGTCACAGTTCGTCTAATCCCATCACCCACGGGCGCACGGTACCCAGAGGTGTGCCAAGTGGTTCTGGAGCTGCGCCTCAGTCGATTATCCATAAAATGGGGATTATGCTGATTCCTGTTCGGTAGGTCGCCATTAAGTTGTAAAACCTCAGCAGGGAGCCCGGAGGGTAAATGTTTGTCGTCATTATCTGATATCTCCGTGGTCTTGTTAGAATTGATTCCAATTCCTGCCTCCCGGCAGATGAGGACACTGAGGAAGAGCGGGAGAGCGCGTTAACCCACGCTGGCCTGGCAAGTTAGGGGGAGCGCTGGGACTCCCGGGGGCAACGCTCGGCCAGGGTCCTGGTGGGTTGGAGTTTGTGAGAATACAATGTTAAGTGCGGTGCTGCCGCCGGTCACGCGTGACGTGGAGACCCACGACCTTGGGGCGCTGGCCCGGCCGGTCACCCGCGGCGCGGCAGCGGCGCCGGGAGAGGGGCGCGGCCGGTCCCAGAGAGGCAGCTGGTGGGCGGGGCCGGCGGCACTCCGGGCATGTAGCTGGTCGGCCGGCGGAGGGCGGAGCCTCGCGGCGCGGTTCGGGAGCTGGGCGGGCTCGGGTGCTTTCCAAGACGGCCTTGGAGCGGGGCGAGCGCGCGCGGACCGTAAACCCGCCGCGGAGCCGTCATGGGCCCGCCGGGCTTCGGGCGCCGCGCAGCGCAAGCACCCTCCTGGAGTCAGGTGGGCGGAGCTGGACCTGGGTTGAGGGCCAGGCTGGGGGCGGGGGCGGAGGTGGGCCTCCGGAGGTCCCGGGGAACCGGAGCCGGCGCGGGGCTGGGGGCTCGGAGTCGCGAGCCGTCAGGCCGACCTAGTCGGTCCCATCCGGCGTCCGCTGCGCGCGGGGCCGGAGTTTCTCCGAAGAAAGGAGAGAGCCTGTCTTCCCAAACCTACTTTCTGCCCTCTCGGCCGAACCCCGGCCTCTGTCTTGGGGAGAGAGAGCAGAGAGATTGCCCCTTCTATCCAGGCCTGGGGTACTGGCCCTTCCGGCCTCGGGAGGAGGGTGAGGGAGGGAGGGCCGGGAACCCAGCCTCCAGTCCCGAGAGCGGACGGTCCTTTCGCGGCCCAAAGATTTGTTTACGCGTTTCCCCTATTGCTCGGCCCCACCTTCCACGCCCGGTGACTCGGGGCACAGTAGTGCCCGCCTCGGGAGTGGGGGGCTTAGGGGGATGGCTCTGGCGTCTTGATCTTTGGGTCCCCTGGGCCAAACAGAGCGCCTGCCTCGGTGAGGGAGCACAGTAGTTCCGTGTTGCTCAGATGAGGGAATGGCAGTGGGCCGTTATTGCCCCTTAATCCATGAGTAACTACCCAAGCTTTCTTCCTAACTAGTCCCAGAGTGACCTTGTTCAGGTCATCTCACCTCTCTGAATTTGTTTCTCCACTGGCAACGTAGAGCTGACAAAAATTGCTTTAAAGGGTAATTGTGAGGGTTCGTGGTGGCTCAGTCGGTTAAGCGTCTGCCTTCTGCCTTCAGCTGAGGTCATGATTCCAGGGTCCTGGGATGGAGCCTCGGTTGGGCTCTCTCTTCAGCGGGGATCCTGCCTCTCCCTTTCCTCCCCGCTGGTGCTATCTCTGTCTCCCAAATAAAAAAGAATATATAAAAGTAGAAGGTAATTGTGAGGATCGTTTGAGTTCATATTCAGTGAGTGGATCCGGGTAGAGGGCTGGGTCAAATCCCGAAGGGCCCTGCCTTGTGTCTCCCCCTCCCACTGATTTTGTTTTGTGAGTCCAGCTGACTGTTTTTCAGAATTGAAGCTACAAGATGGCTGACCGGGAGCCTGGGGGCATTAGCCCCCTCCAGCAAATGGTGGCCTCAGGCACTGGCGCTGTAGTCACCTCCCTCTTCAGTAAGATCTGGGGAAGTGGGGAGGAGGCACTGGGGACAGGGGCAGACCAGAGATTGGAGGTGACTTGGTCCTGGGGGAGGGGTCAGGGGTGGGGTCCTGAAAGGAGCCTTCAGACCTGCCCTCCTCCTCCAGTGACACCCCTGGACGTGGTGAAAGTGCGCCTGCAGTCTCAGCGCCCCTGGGCAGCCAGCGGTGAGTGCCCATCCCTGGAGCCCATTTGGGGTGCTGCCTGGGCAAAACAGATCTTCCCGAGGTGGGGTCCCCGGGTCAGGTCGGGGGCTCTCCTGACTTAAGGGACTGCCTTGTATTTTAGAGCTGATGCCTCCCTCCAGACTCTGGAGTCTCCCCTACACCAAATGTGAGTTCCCCAAGCCACAGGGAGCTTGTGAAGGTCCAGGGAAGGGAGTGGCCCAGTCTCCCCAGGGGACCTGAGGGCTCCACAGTCCTGCCACACACTTCCAGGTCCTATCAGCGAGCCCTGTGTCCTGAACAAGAATGTCCACCCAGGGACCACGGCCTCTGCTGGCCCCCCTAGAGATGGGGCTCAGTCCCCCCCCCCCGCAGGGTTCCAGGGCACTGTCCTCCTAATGCCCCCTCCCCTTCCCCAGTGCCCTCCTCTCTCCAACCCACAGGGAAGTGCCTCCTCTACTGCAATGGTGTCCTGGAGCCCCTCTACCTGTGCCCGAACAGCGCCCGCTGCGCCACCTGGTTCCAGGACCCCACCCGCTTCACCGGCACAGTGGTGAGGAGTGGCTGTGCCCCCGCCTGGGGCTCTAGGTGCTCCAGGGGGATTCACGTTGGTCAGGCTGCAGACCCAGGGAGGAGGGGGTGATGCAAAGCAAGTAGCAGTGGCCGGGTCAGCTTGGGAAGGGCTTCCCAAGTGGTGGTGCCTCTCTGCAGTTTTGAAGGGTGAGCGGAAGTCCACTTGGAGCTAAATGCGGGATTGCATGTGTGCCAGCCTGCGGGGCTCCTACCTCTCAGCAGGACCCAGGGCTGTGGGCAGAGATGAGGGCATCAGGCTAGGGCCGAGTCAGGGTGAGCCTCATCCCAGAGCATATTCACTTTCCTCCTTCCTCCTCCTGAATGGGTGTCCACTTGGCCAGGACGCCTTCGTGAAGATTGTGAGACACGAGGGCACCAGGACCCTGTGGAGCGGCCTCCCAGCCACCTTGTGAGTCTCCCAGTCCCACACATTACTTTTCCCGGCTCTACTCCTCTGATCCTTTACTCTCTTGTCAGGTGGCTGGGGCAGGGGGAGCCTGGGAGGTTGGCAGCCTTTGGGAGTCCCAGCTAATGTCTGTTCACACTCCCAGGGTTATGACTGTGCCGGCCACTGCCATCTACTTCACCGCGTATGACCAGCTCAAGACCTTCCTTTGTGGTCGGGCCCTGACTTCTGACCTCTACGCACCCATGGTGGCTGGCGCACTAGCCCGCTGTGAGCACAGCCCTGGGCCCTTGATCTCTCTCTGAGCCCCGGCTCTGCTGGAGCCCAGTCCTGGTTTCCAGCTCCAATGTCTGGCAGTTTAGGGGTAGAGGGATCTCTTGGGCCCCCAGATCCCGGGAAAGGCGGCCGTTGGGCCCTATGGGTTGATCTCTCCCTGCTGTTCCCCCTAGTGGGCACCGTGACTGTGATCAGCCCCTTGGAGCTGGTGCGGACAAAGCTGCAGGCTCAGCATGTGTCCTACCGGGAGCTGGGATCCTGTGTCCGAGCTGCCATGGCTCAGGGCGGCTGGCGCTCACTGTGGCTGGGCTGGGGCCCCACTGCCCTTCGGGATGTGCCCTTTTCAGGTAGGAATCAGGGATGCAGGGGGTGGGGTAAGGGAGCGTCTGGATGACATACAGGAGGTCTACAGTTAAGTCCCAGTTTTGCTGTTACTGATCTTGAAGTCACTTTCTGGGCCTTGAACAACTCATCTGTGAAATGGGCCCAGCGGGCGGGGCAGTCACCCAGGTTTCCAAGAGAAAATCCCCGCAGAGGGCTTGTTACAGAAACTGGCATGCCACAGGCAGCCCTTATTCTCAGGAGGGACGGTTGTCACATCGTGCAGCAGTGGAAAATGGGAGGTTTGGGGCCACCCCACTGCCTTCTCCAGCTGTGACGAGTGTACCTGTATGTCCCCAAGCCCTGTACTGGTTCAACTACGAGCTGGCAAAGAGCTGGCTGAGCGGGCTCAGGCCAAAAGACCAGACATCCGTGGGCATCAGCTTTGCTGCTGGAGGCATCTCCGGGACGGTGAGTTGATCAGGCTGGGAGCGAGGCCAGTGAATATGGCCTTGGGAGGCCCGAGGGTTGTGGGAGGCGCGCATGTAGCTGCCTGTCGAGGAGCAAGCTCGCCCTGCCTCGAGAAGCCCTAGCCAAGGCTGGCAGAGCCTGGCTAGACGCGAGGGCTGGGGGCCCTGGGACTGGGGACCAGCGCTCTTCGCACCGCACCAGGTGGCGGCCGTCCTGACTCTGCCCTTCGACGTGGTGAAGACTCAGCGCCAGGTTGCGCTGGGAGCTCTGGAGGCTGTGAGAGGTGAGGGTTCTGGCTGGTGTGGGGCTGGGCGGATGGGGGCCCAAGTGGGGTCTCACCCGGGCCACCCCTCACATCCACAGTGACCCCCCCACGCGCTGACTCCACGTGGCTGTTGCTGCGGCGGATCCGGGCTGAGTCGGGCACCAGGGGGCTCTTCGCAGGTGAGCATCCATCCGGCCGCGTGTCCGCGCTCAGGAAGGATTGGGGCCCCCTTGGGCCCTGGCCTCTGACCCTAACCCCCTCTCCCCCATTGCAGGCTTTCTCCCAAGGATCATCAAGGCCGCCCCTTCCTGTGCTATCATGATCAGCACTTATGAGTTCGGCAAAAGCTTCTTCCAGAGGCTCAACAGAGAACAGCCTCTGGGCTCTTAAAAGGAGCCAGGGGACCAGAACCCCATCTTTTCCCTGGATGGGGTTGGGGGTGGTGCGGAAGGAGACTGAGCCAAGTGCCTTGTCCTCAGCACTGAGGGGAGGGGCCTCATTTCCCTTCTCCCTCAACTATGAGCCCCAGGGGTATGGGGCTGCCCCTTGAGGCCTGCCCAGCCCCCCCGAAACAGCTTTCTTCCTACTGTTTCTCATTCCCAGGCCCAACAATAATCACTTTTCCACCACCACTCCCCGCCCCAAGTTGAAGACCAAATCTACTAACTCTTCCCTCCCTTTTTGCCATTTCCCTGGGTGTTTGCTATGGCTGGGTCTGCTCCCAGGCGCCACAAAACCCTAGGCCTGGTGTAGTCTGCACCCATCCCTGTTAATCCCTTGACTCTAAAGATGATGAACCTCTCTCCAGTACTTGTGACTGTGGGGTGTTTGGGGGTGGGTAGGGAAGTGGGACTTGGTGAGTGACTTGCACAGAGGAGGCCTGGAAGGGGCCTGGATGTTGGTTTTGACTACCCAGGTGGTACCCATATAGAGGATTCCCCCCCTTTAGTGAGAGCTGGGTCAGGGTGAGGACCCAGGGTTGAGGGGGTGACAGGTAGTGTTAGGGCCATGGTGGGGGGAGGGTGGTGAGACCTCTCCCGATGGACATGCTCTAGTGACAACAGAGGAGGGAGGTTGCTTCGATGGGTCCGCAACTTTGGGCCAAAGCTGAATTTCAGGATGGTGGAAGGAGAGCAGGGCCCTGCCAGGGCGTCTCCTCCATCCTTCCCCCAGGGTGTTCAGTGTCTTCCCCGCTGGGGGCTAAGCAAGTTACTAAGAATATCAGGTTGAATGGGGCATTTACATGTTGTGGTCCTGCCCTGGACAGACCCAACATTTAGGACACTTCATACAAAAGCACCCCACTTCCTGAATCGTTCCGACCGGCTTGCTCCTGGCGGGGGCACACACCCGTCGTGTCTGGTCTAGCATCACCTTGGTTACGGGCCCAGCACTGGCTCTATCAAATTGTGCCACCTCAGGACAGTGCCCAGTCCCAGCCCCCGCACAGACAAAGGTGCCCTCAGTCTTCTGGTTTTTATTTGCCTGATCCCCCTCAGAGCCCCTGTCCTGGGGGCTGAGGAAGGAGTGACTCCGGGGAATACACAGGGACGGACTGGAGAGGCACGGGGGGCGGGAGTGCTAAGGGCTGGACCGCCAGCTCCTGAGGAGGGTGGCAGGGCTGTGCGAAGAAGAGTCCGGTAGGAAGCCAGCCGGGTGCCAGGGTCACCAGAAGAACGGAACAGGCTTTCCCAAGGGCACCCTGTGGCCGTGGTGCCTGTGCGCCCTGGCCCAGCGGGCTTCCCCTTGTAGCCCCTGCTCCCTTGGGCAGAAAGTTAAAATGAGCAAGAAGCAAAGGGTGCCTTTTGCAAGAGACCCATGGCTGGATGGGCAGCGTTCTCTGGAAAAGTGGCCTGGATTGGGGGACTCTGAGGAGAGGTGGCAGGTGCCTGTGCCCCTAGCAGGTGCGGCTAACACTGCCCATGCCGCTCCTCAGCTGGGGCTCAGTGCCGGGCTGCCTTCGGGACTGTCGCTCACCAGGCACTCGTTGGATTTGAAGCTCGCCAGGGACTTGCAGCTGGGGATGGAGGCCAGGGAGCCGCAGAGGCCCAGCATGGAGGGCGTGGGGTCCTTCCCTGGGGAGAGAGGGCGGGTGAGGCCGAGCCAACCGGTCTGCCTGTGTGTGAGTTGGGGAAAGGGGGGGTTGCCCTCAGGTCACCCCCCCCCCCAGGACATTTTCCTCATTTCTGGAGCACTTGGCGTTGTCAAGTAAACCTGGGTAAGTATCTGCCCATGCCCTGCACAGTGCCGGGACACTGTATTGTAATCGTCAGCTTATGTCTCTGTCTCCCCCTGAGGTTCAACCTCTCTGTCTGTTTATTAAACACACGGTGAGCACTTGTTCCGTTCCAAGCACTGGGGATACAGAGAACGGACGAGACACGGTCCCTGCCCTCAAGGAGCTCACAGTCTTGTGGGGGGGGGGGAGACAGACACACAGACAATCACAGTGTGGTGGGGTTCCACGTCCACAGCCTGCCTTGTCTCAAAGAAGATCTAAAGTCATCCAGTACAGTATGGTGTTTGGAAAGAAAAGGCAGAAGTCCAGGCCCTGGGAAAACTAGGGTAGGGAACCAAGGTGAAGCCGGGGGGGGGGGGGGCAGGGGGGAGGGCAACACAAAATGCATGCGTTGAAGTCCCGGACATTCGCTTGAAGGGAGCCACTAATTTGGCTCTGAGCTTCCTGGCAGCCAAAGAAAAGGGGGAAACAATGGTCAGGCAAGCAGTTCACAGTGCATGAAATAAGAGCAAATTAGGCGAAGAATTCCCCGAGAACCTGTGAGCCCCTTGAGGATGTAATGATGGCAAAAAGCCATTGAGCCCCCACCATACGCTACACTGGTGATTAATCAGCACCCCCGTGTTACCGCTGAGAAGGGCTCAGCAAGGTGAAGTGATGGACCAAGCTTGCACAACCGGAGGAGGCGCTGCTGGGGTTTGGAGCAGAGTCTGCCCAACACCCCAAACCAAGCACTTAAATGCTGTGCTAAGCTCTCCGGAAGGGCTGAAGGAAGGAGGGACTTGGTCAGGGTCTGACTGCAGGCCCCAAGGCCTGGCCTCAGCCCTCCTTGGAAGAATGTTGGGTGCTGGATTGGGGGGCTCACCGATGGGGCCCCAGGGTTCCTCATCCCGTTTGCCCTCTCCCAGGCGCTGGGAGTCCGAGCTCAGACTGGCTTCTGCTGACAGCGGCTCCGTGCTCATGAAACTGTGTCTGTGGTGGAGCAGAGGGCTGATGTGCAGGCAGAGGCCTACAGCCTGCCCCCCCCCCCCCCCACGAACACCTCTTCCCCAGTAAGGGCCAGCACTCAGGCCCAAGCTGAGCCTGGCTGAGGCTTACCTCCGGTACAGCTTGGGGTTGTTGGCACCTTCTGCCCCATTGAGCGTTCCCAGTGATGGCCATTGGTTGACCAGGGGCGTGGTGAGGTCTTTGGAACCCTGGGCCAGGGGAACGTGGTCACCGGGGATCAGACCTGTCCTGGGATGGGGAGGAGGGGTCAGGCCTGACAAGGAGAGGGAGCAGAAGTGGGGAAAGGGGGCTCAGCAAGGGGTGGGGGGGTTATGAATGAAATCTGAGCAGCAGAAATGGGGACAATGTTGAGGACCAGAAGGGCAGATCCTGGGAGTCAGTGGAGGGTACTGAGGGTCAGAGAGGAGATGGGGATTTAGTTTGCTCATGTTCATGATGGGAGTTGGAGGGAATAATGAGGACTCAAGTCAGGGTGATGGAGTGGGTAGAGAATAGAGTGGGAATCCTGAAAGGTAATGGAGTATCTTGGGGGATCATGCTGGGAGGTCACAGGGTGATGAAAAGGTTTAGGCTGAAGCTATCAGAAGGATGAGTAACAGTGAAGTCAGGGGTCACTGTGGGGATGATAGTGGTTACAGATCAGAGGGGTGTTGAACAGAGGGAATAATGCGGTCAAGTCGAAAGTTGCTGAGTAACATCTGAGGTCCTTCTGGGTAATGTTGGGGTCGCAGCAGTAACGTTCTGTAGCCATGCTAGCTGATGGATGAAGTGGGGCGCCGGTTTTGGGGGGTATCCCTGGGTCTCATGTTGAGGGTAATTCAGTTCACTGGGGAGGGGGTCTTGGGGTGGAGGTGAGGGGATCAGTGGTTTGATGCTGGCGGTTGATGGCGCTGGATGCTGTTATCAAGAAAGGTGATGTTAGAGTCAGTGGGGGCGATGTGGTCGGGGTGGCCGGGACGGGGACAGGGCGGCGGCGGCGCTCACAGCTGCTCCTGCAGCTCCAGGATCACGCCTTCCAGCTCCCGCTTCTCGCGCTGGTTCTGCGCCGCCGCCTCCTCCAGCTGCAGCTGCAGCCGCCGGTTCTCCGCCTCCAGGTCCTTCAGCTGCGACTCGCGCAGGCGCACCAGCTCCTCCAGGTAGCCCTGCGAGGCGCCGGCTCAGCCCGGGCGGCCGGGCGCGGGGGTCCCAGCGGCCCCCCGCCCGCCACCCCAGCCCCGCCGCTCCCCCGCCGCGCATCACGCACCTTCTGCGCGTAGACGATGCGGAACTTCTGTTCCATCTTGTGCCATTTGCTGTACCAGCTGTCCTCGTCCGTGACGAGCGGCAGGTACGGGTGCTCGGGCGAGTTGTCCTCGCTCGTACTGCTCTCGGCGCTGTGCCGCTCCTCCTCGTCGGTCAGGTAGTCGTAGCTTGGGGGAAGGAGCAGTGGGCACGGCCCGCCCTGCCCGCCCGCCCTCCGCCGTCCCCGCACCCACCGCAGCAATCGCGCGGCTCACCTCTGGGTGAACTTCAGGTAGGGTGTGTAATCGATGACCACGGGGGTCTTTCCGTCCAGCACTTCGCCCTTTAGGCAGAAGCTGGGGGCGGAAGAACCACAGGGTGGGGGGGCGGGTATGAGGGGATGCGAGTGTGAACATTCTCGGCTAAACTCCCCCCGCCCCCGCCACCCAGACCCCTACCTGAAGTCTATGGCGCTCAGTCCGATCAGCATCCCGGTGAGGACGGTGGCTTCCTCCCGCAGCATGATGGCTCCCGAGTCGTAGAAACGTCTGCGGGGGGTATCGAGGGACTGATGGTGCAGCATCCTCATCCTCCCAGGGAGACCCCATCCCTCATACCCCTGGCTTACTACCAACAGTAGTAAAACAGTACAGTAAGACCCCTGGCTTACTACAAACCCTTCCTAGAGGAAGAAGGAGGGATCTCTCCCGCTAACCCCTCAGGTGTGGATCTTGTCTCTCCCTCAGAGTGGCGCCCACTGTGTCTCCCACGTATTAGAACATGTGTTCCGGGAGAATACTCTCTTCCATCCCCTGAACTACCTCTTTCCCACCAAGTATGGGATCATCCAGATCCGTAAAGTCAGGAAACAAGTTCTAATCATTAGTGCTTGACATACAGTAGGTACTCAAAAATATGTTGATGTGATCTCTGAAATGTGAGGACAGACTAGAAATAGAACCGAGTAAAACCATCAGGTTGTATGTGACCACTGGCACTGGGGGGGGGGGGGGGGCAGAGAGACATGCCTGCGACTGTACTCAGTTTCAGACACACATCCTGCCTGTGACCCCTGCCCCTGAGACCCAATCTCTCTGCAAACTCATAGTGCAGGGACTCAAGCTCTGCACACTGGGACACTGTAGTCCACCGGTGGCAAGTACAGACTGCTGCCCCTGTTTAGGGAGTAGGTAGGGCTCTGTGTTAATAGACCATGGAACAAGGCCAACAGATCAAATGATACATAGTTGAGGCTTGTTCAGAGGCGTGTCTAAGGTAAGAGCTGTGAGATCAGTACTGTGGAGTGATGGAGAAGAATGAATTTGACTTGGAAGAAATGGTGGTGATGCTAAAGGTGTGTCTGGGACTGCAAGCTCAGTGGCCAGAGGATAGTCTGGGAGAGGGAAGCTAGCAGTGCATGCTGGGAGTTGTAGTCCAGGTACTGAAGGTTGCTGTAGGAACTTAAAGATCAAGTTTATTTAGGCAACGAAAGTGCACACTGGGACCTGTGGTCTGAGCTGATGGAGAGGGTCTCACCTGGTGGTCCGGGTGTCCCTCAGAGCTGTGGTGATGTATTCCGACATTCGCTTCTCCATCAGTGCCACCCGGATCCATGCCCGGCCCTGGAAAGCACACTCAACTTTCCTTGTTGCCCTGAAGGGACCCAGGAGCGCACCACTGTGTCTAGATCTCCTGTGGCTCTTCTACCCAGTGCCCGGAGGCAGAGTTGAGGAACAAGGAGCAGGCAATCCCCCCTGTATCCCCCTGCAACCAACAGCTGCCCTGGCCCTGCCTATCACAGGCCCCTCACCTTGGCTCGGGCTGTGCTGATGTTCTCCATGTTCTCAATGCTGCTCACACAATTGTTGGGCACTTTGCTGCAAGCCAGCCGGATATAGTCCCAGAAGCCCCGCTGCCCGTCCGAGCTGAACCAGCTCACTGGACCTGCTGGGGCACAGGCTGAGCCAGGGCAGGGAGGGGGCTCAGCAAAACCAGGGAGTTTGTAGAGGGTCCGTGAATGGGGTACACACGTGCATAAATATAAGCAGCCCCACCTGCACATAGTTCCTGCCACAAACGTGTGCGCACACACACATGTACACACAGGGCACGTACCTGCATGCCCACTGATGGGGCTTGTGGGCACCCACTGTATGTGGCCAAAAGACCCCCTCCCCTCTTTCCAGTTGTGTGCATGGCCTAGCCAGAATTGGGGCCAGGGTCAATGATGGGGTTCAGAAAGCCACGAGGTAGATCAGAGTGGGTGGCTGGAAGCTAAAGGCTGGGAGTTGGGAGGGTTGGACAGTGGGGGATAGGGAGCTGGGCCCACCTTTGAAACGGTGGCTGAGGATCTGCTCTAAGATGGCTGCAAAATTCACAAACTCCTCGGATGAGTCATCGATGGGCTCCGCTGTGTATTTCTCCAGCAGCGTTTTCACAGAGAACCTGGTGGGAGGTGGGGAAAGGGGGCAGTGGGGTGTCCAGTGAGAAGACAGGGTAATGGTGGTAGAGGAGGGGTGTTAGGCAAAGAGAGGGAGTGAAGGGCAGAGGGGAGGTCATGAAGAGCACGGGCGTGGGAGTGAGGCACGGGAAAAGCCTGTGAGAGACGGGAGACAGGCAGTGACCACAGAGGCGCTGTGACATGGGAGTGATAGAGTGGCAGGTGGGAGACTGATTGACAAACGGGTGACAGGAGAGGTGACAGCCAGAGAAAGGAAGCTTTAGGAATAAGGTATGAAAGGGGACAGAACAGTAGGTAGGCAGAGGAGGCACCTGGAGTCAGGGGGCTGTCCCAGAGCCCCTTTCTCTTGCCCACGCTTCGGAGTTGCATTTTTGATGGGTGTGGCTTGGGGGTCAGCTAGGAGTTAGAAAGTGGATTTGTACCCCTGCCCGGAGCTGTCTTCTGCTACTGCTAGAACAAACTTCAGTCCCTTCTGCTGGGGGGGGGGGGGGGGGCGCGTCACTTGGGCCAGGGCATGTGAGTTGAAACTAAGCACATGGAGCGTGGGCCTGCAGGGGTGGCCAGGTGGGCTCTTAGCACATGGATGCCCCCCTTCCCCCTTCTCCTTCCTAGTTTGGTCGCCCACACACCAGCTGCCCAGAACCAGGCAGTGCAGAGCTGGGCTGGGGCGGGGTGTGTGTGTGTGCATGTGTGCAGGGTGTGGGTCTGACACACACACTGGGTGGGAGGGGGCGTTGGCAGCAAATTTCTGGAAGGGGTCTTAGAGAGGAGGGGAACCACGGGAAGCCAATAGGGCTGAGAAACTGGAGCCCAGCAGCCCTCATTCCTCTCTGCAATCCTGCTTGGAGCCTCAGCTACCTCTGCAGTCCCTCCCCCTACAATCTCCACCTGCCATCCCTGCAGTGGGGTGGGGCAGGAATGAGGACACGGCTGGCAACATCCCATTATTGCCCTATTGTGGGTGGCAGAGCAGGAGTGGGGTATCCAGGGATACAGGGGCTGCTTGGAACTGCCCTTTCCCCCCTAAGCTTATCAAGCCCTGTAATGTGCCAAGCACTGCATGTACTCCTCATCCATCCTTACGACAGCTCTGGGAGGTAGGTCCTCTTAGCATCATCCCCATTTTACAGATAAGGTGACCGAGGGTTCAAGAGGTTGACTGATCTGTTCAGAGTCACAGGGCTTGTGAGGAGTCAAGTAAGTCTGTCTGATCCCAAAGCCCTTGCTCTTTCTGCTACATCCTGTGGCCTCCTGCTGGCTGTCACAATTACCAAGGCCTAGGAGCAGCCCCTGCCTCCTCTGCCTTCCACTCTGCAGGTTCCAGCCATTAAGCACTGGCCTCTGAGGCTCTCAGGCCAATGGCAGACCTGAACCAACTGACCCCCCTCCCTTCTCTTTGGGCTTAGAGCTGGTCTGGCCTGAAGTCAGAGCCAGGTCAGTGCTGGGGTTTGTAGTAGGGGGAGGCGGCCTGGTGGACTCAGATCCTGTTTCCTTGTGATACCCTTGCGGCCTTGGACAAGTCACTTAATCTCTCTGAGGCCCAAACAGGAATAATAGTACCTGCCCCAGACTCCAGGAAGGACTAGGGGAAGGGGCTTGTGTATAGCCCATTGGGCAGGGGTGGCCAGGAGCAGGGCCATTAATGGGAAGGTTGGCCCCACCAGAAGGAGCCTGTGCTTGGGGCATTAGCTGGGCCTCATTGTGCAGCACACACCACACCACCCCCCCCATGATATTTTCTGGTCATCTGGGTCAGCCCTCAGTGGGGGCCTGGGGCTAGTTTCAGCATGGCGGCCATCTGCCATCCATCCTCAGGGGTGCTGCAGAACTGGCCATCACCCCCGGGAGCCCCATGGTATGCTCCCTATTAGGAGGTGCAGTGGCTGCTGCAGGTTACTAGGGAGAAAGGGAGGCCAGGGCCCAGGGGAGCCCTTGGCCTGCTAAAGGGAACTGTTCTGGGAGCTGGAGGCGAACCACATGACAGGGATGAGGTGGCAGAGGCCCGAGGGGTTTCTGAGCCTTTGTCATGCCCCCAATCCCCTCTAAAACTCTATCCCTCACACCCCAGCTCTAAGCCCACTTTCAATCCGCCAGAACCTCTGTTCCTCCAGCCTAGGCCAAAGGGAGCTCCCCCCCTTCCCATACACTGGGGAAAGCAGACAAGAGAAAGAAGTATCTTCTCAGGGACAGGAAGGGTATCATCAGGACAGGGTGATTTTCGTGGGCCAGGCACTGGGCTAGGCTCCTACGTGAATTATGCCATTACTATTCCTTGGCGTGGCTGTTACATCTACAGTGGGGATGATGAGGCACCCAAGGCCCAGAGTGGTTAGGAGACTTCCCCACAGTTGCACAGCTAATAACTGATGAAGTAAGAGCTTGACCTTGGATCCTCTGGCCCCAAAGGCAGAAACCTTTGTTTTATACCAGACTGGCAGGGTTTGAGGGGTGAGGGTGGAGGCATCGGCCTGTACTTTGGGCTGGGTGGGCCATTGCTACACTCATTCCTTCTATAACATTCCAGGCATTTTTACAGAGGTCTGATGTGTATAGCACCGTGCTAGGGACTAGGATATAATGGTGTGAGACAGATGCAGTATGGCTGGGTGTGTGTGCAGGAACCTGGAAGGAGATATGGGAGGAAGAAGCCAGGGCATCAGGTGCGCGCTGATTCCTGGGGGAAGGAGCAGGGCCAAGGCTTGTGTATAGACAGGTGGGGGTGGCGAAGCAGGACAGTTGAGCCTGCACTTGGAGCACCCTGCCCTCAGAGGTGGCATGGCGGGGGTGGGGGGCGGGAGGGGGAGATTGCAGATGGAGAAGGCAGCTAGCAGCGGGGGTCCTAGAGGGAGGGAGCAGGGCAGGTGAAACTGAGGGACGGTGGCTACCTGCTCAGGGCAGGGCAGTGAAGGTGAGTCACTGCAGGGCTGAGGCGGGAAGGTTCACTTCCTGGGCCCCCAAAAAGCAGATGAATCTTCCCAAAGCTGCAACAGCTCCACCCTCAGGGACCAATGGCCCTGCACTCCCAACCTCCTCCCTTGAACCCAGGAGACCCAGGCTTCCGCAGTCAGACCCTCAGCCCTCCCCATGGCAGGCACAGTGCCCCTCACCCTTCACTGGATGGATTCAGGGGCTTTGCCCACACCCCCAGTTGACCCTGCCACAGGCTGCAGCTGTCCAGAGATGGAGGAGGACACCGATCTCTGCTCCCAGGTTTGAGCATGGGAAAATCTCTCAGGAAAGCCCCACCCCGGAGAGGCCAGGCTGACAGGGGTGGGAGTCAGGGCATGCTTGGAGGGCGCTCTTCAGTGCTTCCCTGCCCACCCCGCCCCCGCCCCCAGCAGGGGAGCCAGCCATCCCACCCCTCCCCCTCACACACAATGTCACTTCCTGGTTTTCACAGGAAGCTGCAGTGCCAATGAAACACCCCTCAACCCCCAGGCCCCGGGCTGGGCATAGGCCTGACTTGGCCTAGAAGGGTAGGGACCAGACCTCCAAATCCCCTCCTGGTCTGGGCCTGAGGGACTGTGGACGCGCTCCTCTTAACTCTGTGCTTCCTCCCTTTTCTCCGCGGCGGCTGTGCATCCTCCCGCGGGCACGCTCAGTCCATATTTTCGCAGCCCGCCCCGACGCCTCTCCCTGACCACCCCCCGCCAGCGGCGCCCACCTGCACACGGTGATCAGGTTCCTACGCTCCACGGCCACATTGCGGGAAGACGCTTTCTTGGAGGACAGCCCCAGAGCCATGGTGGTCTGGACAAAGCTCGCTTCCATCCAGATGTGCGGCCACTGCTGCCGCCACCAGCTGCCCCCCACCCCGCCTGGCGCCCCGGCCCCCCGCCGGATCACGGCTGGGCCCTCTGCCCGCCGGGGCCCCTAGATGCCTGCACCGCCATCCCCCTGCCGCTGCTCCCGCTGCCCGGCCCCCTGGCACCCTCCCCCGGAGGCGATTCCGGAGCAAAACAAGGCCGGGGAGGGAGCTCTCCGAGGTGCTGAGCCGGGGCCCGTCACCCCCCTCCCTTAACCGCCCGCCCCCCCCTCGGCCGGTGACGTCAGGGCCGTCGGGCCCCGCCCCTGGCAGGCCGGGCACCAATCCGCAGAGGATGCAGAATTTGGGGGTGGGGGCTGGGGCCCCAGGGAGGACGGAGGGGGTCCCGGGAAGAGGCAGCTATTGGAAGGAGAAAGAAAGGGGCATGTTGCCTGTTCTCCACTCCCACACTCAGGGCCGGGGACCCCTCGCCTCGCGTCTTCGAGTTCCGACGACTGACCTCCCTTGTTTCTGACCTGTGATCAGTGGTGTCTCAGAGTTTTCCTCCTGCTGCCGGAGAAAGGAGGTCCTCACCCTCATCCCAGCCCCGTCTCCCCACCCATTTAGTATCCGCGTTCTCAGTGAGGCCGGGGCCAGGTCTACGTCCAGAGAGCGCAGGTGGCCCTACGCGCTAACCTAGGAGGCCAAGGAGCTGTCGGAGAGACTGTGTATCTGGCGTTTGACTTGTCAGCACCAACGGATGGATTCATCTGCTCCTAGGGTGGGGGATGGGAATCCAGAATAAGCTTAGGAGCCCAGCGCCTGGAACCACTCAGGACAGTGAGACTAGACCGGCAGCTACGGGCCTGGACTCCGTAGAGGTTCCCAGCAGTAAGGCTGGTGCCCACAGTGGTGCCAAGGCACGGCTTTCTCTCGGAGTCCTACTCCCTCACATCACCCCAGGGCCCCTGGCTTGAGGGTTAACCCCGTGGCTGCCAGCATTGCTGCATGGTGCCACCAAATCTCTGAAGGTTAGGAGGGCCCCTAAAGCTGATTTCATCTTTTAGGGGAAGGTGAAAGAGATGGATGCATAGTCTGGCTTTTTTGTCACCCTTTGCCTCCCAGTTGCTCTCTCATCCCTGCTCTCACCTGCTCCATTCCTCTACTCAACCTGTTCTCTTTCATACACTGAAACCCCCAGCTCCTGCAGAAATCTTTCTGTGCTCATTAAGAGGGGGTCCACCCAATTTCCCTACCTGGCTTTAGGAAGGTCCATCCTCGGGCTCAGCTCATATCTATTCACCAACTATGCCCACCTGCTGGATTTACTCCACTTTGCTACTGTATGGTCATATGTCTCCACATTGATTCCAATGTGCACCAGCATCTGAATATGATCAGCAGGCAGGGACCCTCTATTAACACAAACAGAGGAGGAAGAGATAAAAAGCCTGTACAAGTTCACAACCCTGGTCTGACTCCCTGGGGGCAGGGGAGAAGGTCCTGGCTCCCAGCACAGATCTCATGTCCACTCAACCTCAGCCTCAATTCTTGGCTCCTGGGACCTCAGACTTGATCTTTTCCATTCCTCCTTTGCCTTTTCTCTCTTACCTCACTTCTAGAAGCCCCTCTTATCATCTTCCTGCCTCCAGATACATAGCCAATGCCAATCATGATGGTCTTTTGTTTTTCAATTGCAGGATATGTTATATGCACAAAAGAGCACATAAACCACATAGGTGCAGTTTAAAGAATATTTACAAAACAAACACCAGTGTCATCACCTTAAAGATAAAGAAATAGAAATAGAAAACTGTCAAGAACTCAGGATTTCCCATATACCTCTCCCAGATCTCATCTTCATCCATACCCCCAAGAGATAACCACTGACCTTTGTGATAAACATTTCCTTGCTTTTCTTAATAGTTCTATCACCTATGTGTCCATCAATAAAAAAATGTAGTTTAATGTTTCTCTATTAAAAGAAAATTCTTTCTATATTATTCTTTCTAGTCGTTCTATATTTTTTTCCTTGCATACTATTCCAATGCAAGTCAATACTACAGTTTTATCTATTCTATCATTGAGGGTAACTTTGTGTATCAGATAGGGCCTAGTAAGAAAAACAGAAACCATATTATGTATTTCAGATAGAGGAAATTTAATACAGGGAATTGGTTACACAAGAGTTAGAAGACTAAAAGCAAAAAAAGAAAGGGAACACCGAGACACCACGGAACCAGTAATAAATGAAGCAACGAGGGCTCAGGGAACAAAAGAGAAGAGGTGGGATTACTACACCCAAGGAGCCCACAGGGAGGGCCCTACTGAGTTGGGGCTCAGACTCAGGCAGAGTCACCAGCGGGCTGCTGCTTAACCCTCAGAGGAGGCTTCTACAAAGCTGGTTCTTGGCATGCAGAAAGAAACTGAAGGCTGGAGCCAACTTCCAACAGTAGAGCAACTCTGAACAAAACCAGAAAAATGGGGAGATAGTTTCCTCTCCCTTCTTCCTGTGTTCCATCTCTCTCTAGTGTCTCCTATTAACAGAACCTAACAGAAAGCTGGTTAGTAATGGAGTCTGGAAAACAAGTTTGCAGAGTCTTAGTTCCACCCAGCAGCAGACAGCAAAGACGCGAAGAATGGAGTTGGAGCAGAAAGGCAAGAAATGAATAACAGGTACCCGTCTACCTCTTTTCCTGCTCAACATTTACACACGTTTCTATACATATTTGAACAGTAACAAACTTCATGCCTTTGCCTAGCAAGATGTAATTGTCCTCTGTACAAAAGAAGATGCTCTGGCGCCCTCCCCAAAAGTGGAGATGCAAAATCTCTACAGTAACAGTATCCATTTCTGGGTGATGCTAATACCTCTCCTAGTTCAGCCACATTTCCTCTAGAGGATTCTGTAACCTAAAGACTGAAGTATAAAATTCACTACCAACAACAACCCTTATATAAAGTAATAAGGGTAAGAAAGGATGAGGGGAATTAAAATAGAGAGAGGGTATATATAATACAAAACAAGCAAGAAAGAAAATTCCTGGAGGCGCCTGTGTGGTTCAGTCCGTTGAGCATCTGACTTTCGATTTCAGCTCAGGTCATGATCTCAGGGTCCTGGGATAGAGCTCCTGTTCAGTGGGGAGTCTGCTTTTCTCTTTCTTCCTTTGCCCCTCCCCCTACTCATGCTCACTCTCAAATAAATAAAAATAATTTAAAAAAAAGATTTATTTGAGGGGTGCCTGGGTGGCTCAGTCGTTAAGCGTCTGCCTTCGGCTCGGGTCATGGTCCCGGGGTCCTGGGATCAAGCCCCGCATCGGGCTCCCTGCTCAACGGGAAGCCTGCTTCTCCCTCTCCCACTCCCCCAGCTTGTGTTCCCTCTCTCGCTGTGTCTTTCTCTGTCAAATAAATAAAATCTTTAAAAAATAAAAATAAAAATAAATAAAGATTTATTTGAGAGAGAGACAGAAAGTGAGCAGAGGGGCAGAGGGAGAGGGGGAGAAGCAGGCTTCCCGCTGAGCAAGGAGTCTGATTCAGGGCTCGATCCCAGGACCCGGAGATCATGACCTGAGCTGAAGGCAGACGCTTAACGACAGAGCCACCCGGGTGCCCCTCTCAAATAAATCTTAAAAAGAAAGAAAATACCAGTAGCTTCTACAATCCTTATTTCTGTAAGTTGTCTTAAGTTGATCTTTATAACTCTCCTCTTCCATTATTCATTTCATTTTCACTTGCCCTTAGCCAAAATCTCAGTTTGTTGTTACTGTTTTTTGACCAGGTCAGGTGACCAAATCTTCATTCTTGATAAATCTAAATCCTCAGAATTGAGTTCCTATGTTTTTGTTAAGATTTTATTTATTTATTTGAGAGAGAGAGAATGAGAGATAGAGAGCACGAGAGGGAAGAGGGTCAGAGGGAGAAGCAGACTCCCTGCTGAGCAGGGAGCCCGATGTGGGACTCGATCCAGGGACTCCAGGATCATGACCTGAGCCGAAGGCAGTCGCTTAACCACCTGAGCCACCCAGGCTCCCCCTATGTTTTTTCTTTAACTTTTGCTATCAGACATGGAAGAAAGAGCCCTACCAGCAAATCACATGGGTTCTAGACATAGTCCACCCTACCATCATTGTATAGCTGCAATGCAATATCCCTTGGTATTCGGGATAGTCACCGCAGAAAGTAACCTCCTTCTGTGCTCTGAGCCCAGGCGAGCCTTAATCTCCAGCTGAATGGAACCATTGTTACATCTAGTGAAAGGATTCTTCCCTTGATGAAGTCAATGTTGTCCATGCTCCTTCCACATTCCCCAAGTCCTTGGGTACACTGGAAGAACCTCCAACTGCCAGGAAAACTGCAGTTCTTTCCCTGAGGGCTTTCTCTGGCCACTGGAGCCTGCCCTACTAACACTGGGCAGGCTGAAAGTTCTGGGGAATGGTACTCCCATCCAGAGCAACCTTCAGGGAATACTGGATGGGAATTGGTGAATAAATACCTCAGTTCTCTCAGCCCTCACGTGGGATGGTCCTGAGGCTCAATTATTATTATTATTTTTAAAAGATTTTATTTATCTGACAGAGAGAGAACAACAGCAGGAACACAAGCAGGGGGAGTGGGGGAGGGAGAAGCAGGCTTCCCGCCGAGCAGGGAGCCCAAGGTGGGGCTCGATCCCAGGACGCTGAGATCATGACCTGAGCCGAAGGCAGACACTTAACGACTGAGCCACCCAGGCGCCCCCTTTGACAATTTTTTAATTGAGTTGATTGTCTTTGTGCAATTGATCTTTAAGCTGATGCTGATAATTTACTACAAATTTCTATAAGACGAAATAACTGACCTGCAGCTTCTTTTGGATTGTCTTGACACACAATTAGGTCATTTGCAAAAACAGGTTTGTTTTTTCCTTGCCAAATAACAAGCATCCTTGTCCTGTGGCCTCAGAAGGAAAGATTTCGTTATTAAGTGTGATGTTTGCTATAGGTTTTTTTTATAGATATTCCTTCTCAGGCTACAGAAGTTCCCTTCTATTCTTAGTTTGCTCAGTGTTAATCATTAATGGATGGCAAATTTTATCAAATGTGTTTTCTGTTTCTGAGATGAATATATAGTTTTTACTCTTTCTTCATATTCATGTGGAGGTTTACATTAATTGATTTTTCTAATGTTATAAATTCCATTTATATGATAAGCCAATTTGGTCATGGTGTATTATAGTTATATATATATATATATAAAACTGGTTTTAGGTTACTTAATGTTTTATTCATTTAGGATTTAAAAACTTATGTTCATGTGTGAGATTGACCTGTTATTTTCCTTCCTTGTACTATCCATGCCAGGTTTGGGTATTAAGATTATGTTAAATGAGTTAAGACATGCCCTCTTATTTTTTATGCTTTGTGGAATAATTTGTGAATCTTAGAAGCATTTGCTTCTTGAATATGTGGCTGAATTTAGTGATGAAGCTATCTGGTCACGGAACTATCTTTGACTGCTGATCCAATTTCTTTAATAGTTGTGGATTATTTGGGTATTCTGTTTATTCTTAGTTTTTTATTTTGACTTTGTCAATTGGTTTCTCCATTTTTAAAAATCAACATCACTGAGGAATAATTTACACACAATAAATGCACCCATGTTAATTTTACAAGTCAGTGAATTTTGACAAATGTATACACCCACAATAAAGATATGGAATATTTCCATCCCCAAAAAGGTTTCTTTGTGCCTCCTCCCTGTCATTCCTCTGCATCACCCCTCACCTCAGGCAACCATTTATCTACTTTCTGTCACTGTAGACTAGTTTTGTTTTTGTTTTTTTTTTAGAACTTCATTAAGTGAAATCATATAGGAGGTACAATTTTGTGTCTAGCTTCTTTCACTTAGCATAACATTTTGGAAATTCATTCATGTTGTTGCAAGTGTCCTTAATTCATCCCTTATTATTGCTGATGGGGATTGGTGGATAAATATAGTGGATAAAGTGTATTATTCCATTGTATGATGTAACACAATTTATTTGTCCATTCACTTGTTGGTGGACATTGGGATTGTTTTGATTCTTTCTTACTATTTTGGCTAACGCTACTACAAATAGTATTGTATAAATTTTCAATACTTGTAATCAAATATTTTTGTTTCTCTTGGGTATATACCTAGAAATGGAATTGCTAATCATATGGTAAGTATGTGTTTAACTTTGTAAGAAATTTCCAAGTGGTTGTACCATTTTACATCCCTATCATCAATGTATGGGAGGTCCACTTGCTTCATATAGTTGCCAACATTCAGTATTTTTTTTTAAGGATTTTATTTATTTATTTGACAGAGACACAGCGAGAGAGGGAACACAAGCAGGGGGAGTGGGAGAGGGAGAAGCAGGCTTCCCGCTGAGCGGGGAGCCTGATGCAGGGCTCGATCCCAGGACCCCGGGATCATGACCTGAGCAGAAGGCAGACGCTTAACAACTGAGCCACCCAGGCGCCCCAACATTCAGTATTTTTATTCTTTTTAATTTAATTTTTTATGTTTTTTTTTTTTAAGATTTTATTTATTTGAGAGAGAGAGAATGAGAGATAGAGAGCAGGAGAGGGAAGAGGGTCAGAGGGAGAAGCAGACTCCCCGCCGAGCAGGGAGCCCGATGTGGGACTCGATCCCGGGACTCCAGGATCATGACCTGAGCCGAAGGCAGTCACTTAACCAACTGAGCCACCCAGGCGCCCCTGACTTTTTTTTCTTTTTAAAGATTTTATTTTTTTATATGACAGAGAGACACAGCGAGAGAGGGAACACAAGCAGGGGGAGTGGCAGAGGGAGAAGCAGGCTTCCCGCCGAGCAGGGAGCCAGATGCGGGGCTTGATCCCAGGACCCTGGGATCATGACCTGAGCCGAAGGCAGATGCTTAACGACTGAGCCACCCAGGCGCCCCAGCAACTACTGATTTCTAGAACCATAGATTAATTCTGCCTATTCTAGAACTTTATATAAATGGAAACATACAATAAATACTCTTTGGCTCTGGCTGTTTTCATTCAGCATGATGCTTTTGAGATTCACTGATGTTGAAGCATGGGTAAGTAATTGTTTATTTTTATTGATGAGACGTATACCACAGTTTGTCTATTCATTCTCCTGGGTTTTCTTTTTTAAAGATTTTATTTATTTATTTGACAGAGAGAGACACAGCGAGAGAGGGAACACAAGCAGGGGGAGTGGGAGAGGGAGAAGCAGGCTTCCTGCTGAGCAGGGAGGGCTCCATCCCAGGAGCCTGGGATCATGACCTGAGCTGAAGGCAGACGCTTAACGACTGAGCCACCCAGGTGCCCAATTCATTCTCCTGTTGATAGAAGTTTGAACTATTTCTAGTTTTTCGGTGATTATGAAGAAAACTTTGATGAACATTCTCATTCAAGGTTTTTGTGAACAAATATTTCATATCTTCTTGGATCAATATCTAGGAGTGAATAAATGAATCATAAGATAAGTATATGATTAACTTTTAAAGAAACTGCGAAAGCATTTTCCAAAGTGGTTGTACAATTTGTACAATGTGGGGCGCCTGGGTGACTCAGTCGTTAAGCATCTGCCTTCGGCTCAGGTCATGATCCCAGTGTGCTGGGATCAAGCCCTGCATCGGGCTCCCTGCTCTGCGGGAAGCCTGCTTCTCCCTCTCCCACTCTCCCTGCTTTTGTTCCCTCTCTGGCTGTCTCTATGTCAAATAAATAAAATCTTAAAAAAAAAAAACAATTTGTACAATATATAAAAGTGTATGATTCCCAATACTCCACCTCTTTTCCAACACTTGGTGCTGTTGATCTTTTTGCATTTTTTTTTTTTAAGATTTTATTTATTTGGGCGCCTGGGTGGCTCAGTTGGTTAAGCGACTGCCTTCGGCTCAGGTCATGATCCTGGAGTCCCTGGATCGAGTCCTGCATCAGGCTCCCTGCTCAGCAGGGAGTCTGCTTCTCCCTCTGACCCTCGTCCCTCTCGTGCTATCTCTCATTCCCTCTCTCTCAAATAAATAAATAAAATCTTAAAAAAAGATTTTATTTATTTGACAGAGAGAGAGTTAGCGAGAGCAGGAACACAGGCGGGGGGAGTGGGAGAGGGAGAAGCAGGCTTCCTGCAAAGCAGGGAGCCCGATGCGGGGCTCGATCCCAGGACCCTGGGATCATGACCTGAGCCGAAGGCAGAAGCTTAACGACTGAGCCACCCAGGCACCTTGATCTTTTTGCATGTTAACCATTTAGGTGAGTATGTAGTGATATCTCATCGTGGACTTAATTTGCATTTCTCTGATGACTAATGCTGCTGAGCTTTTTCATGAGCTTATTAGCCATTTATTTTTGTAAGTCTGTGATGTGTCTGTTCAAGACTTTTGCCATGTTTTTTATTGAGTTGTTTGCCTTTTTCATTATTGAGTTGTAGGAGCTCTTTATATAGTCTAGATACAAGGCTTTTGTCAGATATGTATGTTGCAAACATTTTCTCTCAGACCATGACTTATTGAGTTACTCAAGGTGCTGGATTTTGTTGTTTTCCAAAATGCTGGACTTGGTTCTAACAGGCAATTAGCTAATTTATTCATGATAAACTTAATTCTTTTATTTTTTTAACTTAATTATTTTAAAGCTTATTTTTTAGATGTTAGGGAAGGTCTAAATTTGCCTTTACTCTAAGGTTAAAATTGCCCTACTAACTAAAGTGTTTGTTACCTTTCTGGAGTCTCTACTGAGTGTCCTGAGTGTTTGTTTTGTTTTTTTTAATATTTTATTTATTCATTTGAGACACAGAGATACAGAGAGAGAGAGAGAGAGCATGAGCAGAGGAAAAGGCAGAGGGAGAGGGAGAAGCAGGCTCCCCACTGAGCCAGGAACCCAACGTGGGGCTCGATCCCAGGACCCTGGGATCATGACATGAGCCGAAGGCAGACACTTAACCATCTGAGCCACCCAAGCGCCCCTGTCTTGAGTGTTTTAACAAGGTTTCTCCACTCTGGATGGCCAACTTAACTATATCCTAGTCTTCTGTAATCTCTGGGAAGTCTTTAGCTTACAGCAGGCCACTGCCTCTCTCAGATGTGTGGAGTTTCACCCCCACATACATGGCTTAGTCTTCAACAGCAGTCTCTAGGACGCTCCGATGCATATTTCTGGAGCTCTTTGCATCCATAGCTCCTTCTTCTTTAGTATTCCATTCTGCAAATTCCAGTTGTTACAGCTTCCCCAAACTCTGATCTCTCAGCTCAACCCAGCAAACCCACTGCTTTAGGAAAACTTCCCAGTACTGTGGTCTAGACAGTGCCTCCAGGCAGAAACTGCGACAATTATAGGGCTCACCTTGTTTCTCCCCTTCTCCTAGAGATCTCGGCCCTGCCCTGCCTGTCATCAGTGTCTAAAACAGTTGTTTCATATATGTTTTCTAGCTTTCTAGTTGTTTACAGCAAGACAGCAAGTCCAATCCTTGTAACTTTGTCAGGATGAGATAGAATTCCCTTTTTTCTTCTTGGTTTAAGTCAATTATTTTAAGTCATAATTTTCTAAGACTTTGTCCATTTTATTGAAAATTTAAAAATTTTGGCATAAATTTATCCATCATATCCTCTTATTTTTTAATGCCCTTAAAATTGGTAGCGAAGTTTACCTTTTCATTTCTTTTTAAAAACATTTTATTTATTTATTTTAAGTAATCTCTACACCTAACATGGGGCTTGAAATTACAACCCCAAGATCAAGAGTTGGATGCTCTTCTAAGTGAGCCAGCCAGGCACTCCATCACCTTTTCACTTCTGATATTTGCAATATGAGATCTTTGTTTTCATGATAAATCCACTGGAGATTTTTAAATTTTATCAATCTTTTTTAAAAAACTAACTTTGGGGGTGCCTGGGTGGCTCAGTCATGAGCGTCTGCCTTCGGCTCAGGTCATGGTCCCAGGGTCCTGGGATCGAGCCCCACATCGGGCTCCCTGCTCTTTGGGAAGCCTGCTTCTCCCTCTCCCGCTCCCCCTGCTTGTGTTCCCTCTCTCGCTGTGTCTCTGTCTGTCAAATAAATAAAATGTTAAAAAAAAGAACAACTAACTTTGTTGTTACTCATTCTATGATATTTTATTTTGGATTTTATGTGTTTTTACTCTTAGTTTTTTTTCTACTTTTAAGGGACTCATCTTGTTCTGCTAAATTATAGAAATGGTACTTAAATTATTTATTATAAACTTATCATCCAATATATACATTTAAGGCCATAATTTTTTTCTCTGAATATTGCTTTGGCCACATCCCACAAATATTTTTTCATTCAGTTCAAAACATTTTATAATTTCCATTTTGGTTTCTTCTTTAACCCATGGGAACCAGTAGAACAGATAGAGACATACAGATAGAGATCTCTCTCTCTCTCTCTCTCTCTCAGTGAACATATATATGTATATATATTTATAAATATATTTTGGATATTTATAGATAAATGTTTATATATTAAAATACATATAGATATTTATATATAAATACATATAAATATTTATATTTGGTACATTTGATTTACTGCTTTATCACAAAGAAATTGGCTTACTCAATTGTGGGGGGCTGGTTAGGCAAGTCCAAAGTCTGTAGGGCAGGGGCTGATGCTGCAGTCCACAGGCATAAATTCTCCTCCATCAGGGAGCCCTTCCTTTTGTTCTCAAGGCCTTCCAACTGATTGGAGAGGACCATCCATATTATGCTTTACTTAAAGTCCACAGACTGTAGGGGTTAATCACATATACAGAATACTTTCACAGCAACACCTAGATCAGTGTTTAACTGAATAATGGAGCACTATAGTCAAGTTGACATGTAGAACTAACCCATCACATTGCTCTGTTGGACTCTGATGCTTCTCTCATGATTAGAGCATGAGTTTTAGGAAGGAAGAGCATGGAGTCCCCTATTCATCCAATCATATCAAGTATACGTACTATCAACATAATTAATGGCTGATGATGTTGACCTTGCTCATGGCTGAGGTAGCATTTGTCAGATTACTACACTGTCAAGTTATGTGCCTCCTCCCCCCTACACACTTCCCAAACTTCTTGAAGGGAGTCACTGTGCACTGCCTACACTTGAAGAGTGGGGAGTTATGTTCCCCCTCCTTGAGGATGGTCCTCCCTCCTACACACTTCCCAAACTTCTTGAAGGGAGTCACTGTGCACTGCCTACACTTGAAGAGTGGGGAGTTATGTTCCCCCTCCTTGAGGATGGAGTATCAATATATATATATATTTTTTTAAATTTTTTTTAAAGATTTTATTTATTTAATTAACAGAGAGAGAGAGAGAAACAGAGAGAGAGGGAACACAAGCAGGGGGAGTGGGAGAGGGAGAAGCAGGCCTCCCGCCAAGCAGGGAGCCCGATGCGGGGCTCGATCCCAGGACCCTGGGACCATGACCCGAGCCGAAGGCAGTCGCTTCACCAACTGAGCCACCCAGGCACCCCTATATATATATTTTAAAGATTTTATTTATTTATTCATAAGAGACAGAGAGAGAGAGGCAGAGGGAGAAGCAGGCTCCCAAGGAGCAGGGAGCCCAATGCGGGACTCGATCCCAGGACTCCAGGATCATGACCTGAGCCGAAGGCAGACGCTTAACCATCTGAGCCACCCAGGCACCCGGAGTATCAATATATATTATCTAGAATTCTTCTGCTTGGGAGATTTATCTCTTCCCTTCCATTTATTAATTTATTCAAACATTTAAATATATCAATACAGACTCATGGATATTTATTTTATACTTTGGGTTATAATTCAATACTACTCTGTTTATTTATTTATTTATTTATTTTTAAGATTTTTATTTATTTATTTAACACAGAGAGAGAGAGAGAGAGAGAGAGAGCACAAGTAGGCACAGCGGCAGACAGAGGGCGAGGGAGAAGCAGACTCTCCGCTGAGCAGGGAGCCCGATGCGGGGCTCTATCCCAGGACCCTGGGACCATGACCCGAGCTGAAGGCAGCCGCTTAACCGACTGAGCCACTCAGGCGCCCCTACTTTGTTTATTTTTTTGCTCCTATTGTTCTAGGCTTGACCATCGGGAACTGCATGGTATGTATTTGCCCATCTTCTGACCTCTATCAGCATCAGCGTGCACATTCAACAAACATTTATTGAGCATCTGTGTGTGCCATGCCCTGTGATACTCAACCACGTTCTACATGTAGTTTCCTGCATAAGTGGAGGAAATGAAGAGGAAGAAGGAAACTGGAAGTTAGAGCTATGACATTTGAACATTAGCAAGGAGTAAAAGGCTCTGATTTGGGCTATAGAAAGGTCATCAGTCACAGGGAAGCCAATGGATAGCTTCTTGATGATTTGGCCAGATACGGTGGAAGTTTTGCAATTACTCCCGGGTTTCTGGCTTGAGCAATGGGTGGCTGGGGATGTCATTGGCTGAGTGAGATAGGGCAACCTGGAAAAGGACCAAGTTACAAGAGCGTGCAGAGTGTAAGGAGAAGACAGCTCAGGAAAGACAAACTTTGGGGAGCACCGACAAGGGCGGAGGTGATAGGAGGAAGATGAGCCAGCCTAGAAGATAGAGAAGAAACCATCAAAGAGATAGGAGGGGAGCTAAAAGCAGACATATCCAAGAAAGGAGAGGCTGCACATGTCAAATGCTACGGAGAAATCCAGTTGGGGAGCTGGGCAGTGTCCATTAGATTTAGCAACTAATTGGTTATTAGTGGAAAGGGGAGATGGGGAGATGCTGGACAGCCTTGGGCAGAGGAGGGAACGAGGGGTGAGGAAGAGGAGGTGAGCTGTGAATGGGAGAGCAACAGGGCAATCGTTGTAGGGTCAAGAGAAGATCGGTTATTTTAATGGGGTAGGCTTAAGTTCATTTCGGGCTGTAGAGAAGGAGCGGGGGCGGGGGGACGACCTTGAGGGAGGAAAACTGTAAGTGGTGGGGGTGGTGTGCTCAGGAGAGGTAGGGAGTCCCAAGGAACAGCCTGAGCCCCCTGGAGGGCGGGCGGTGTCACTACAGACACGTTTACAGGAGTTGCGGGTAGGAGAGGTTATTTATTAAATTCTTTAAAGTCCAAGGGCCTTGGGGCGCCTGCGTGGCTCCGTCGTTAACCGTCTGCCTTCAGCTTGGGTCGTGATCCCAGGGTCCTGGGATCGAGCCCCGCATCGGGCTCCCTGCTCCGCGGGAAGCCTGCTTCTCCCTCTCCCACTCCCCCTGCTTGTGTTCCCTCTCTCGCTGTGTCTCTCTCTGTCAAATAAATAAAATCTTAAAAAATAAAAAAATAAAGTCCAAGGGCCTTTACTGGTGGAGAGAAATCCTCACTAGTATGCAAACTTGGTTTCATGTCCCATTTATTAACCTTCTGAATCTACTGAGGAATTGATATCGCTTTAAGCAATCAACATCTTTCTAATATTCACCCAACAAATTCACCCAAATTAGGAATTTGACAGATTTCTCTAAACATTTTTTTTCTCTAAACATGTTAAGCACGAATTGCCTTTTGGCAATGCCAATAAAACCAGGGAACGCTTACTATTGTGTTTGCTACGTGCCAGGCACTGTTTGACATGCTTTATATGCTGTTATTTCATGGATCCTCACAACCTTGGGAGGAAGGTACTAGATATCACCCGGTTCCAGTTTGGCATCTGAGCAGACTGAAGTCCAGAGAGGTGAAGTAAACTGCCCAAGGTCACACAGTTGGAAAATGCTAGAGTTGGAATATGAACTCAGTCACCTGGGCCATGGTGACTCTACCACAATTAGGCACTGTAATGGAAACATGGCTGATTTTTCGGAAGGCTTTACACACCTTAAACAATTGACAAAACAGACACAAAATTATTTCCAAACATAGTATGTCTGGTTACCAGGCCAACTGAGGATTCTTTGCAATGGTTATTTTCCAATGATCTAAACTCTGTCTTTAAAGTACAAAATGAGGGGCACCTGGGTGGCTCAGTCGTTAAGCATCTGCCTTTGGCTCAGGTCATGATCCCGGAGTCCTGGGATCGAGCCCCGCATCGGGCTCCCTGCTCGGCGGGAAGCCTGCTTCTCCCTCTCCGCTCCCCCTGCTTGTGTTCCCTCTCTTGTATCTCTGTCAAATAAATAAATAAAATCTTTAAAAAAAAAAAGTACAAAATGAGGAGAGGGAACTTAGAACAACCTGGGTGTTGGGCCACATGTGGTCTGAGTCTGAGTGCGGACCTCCAACAGCAGAGTCCTGGATGTGAGAGGACACACCTGTGGTGGGATCATGCAAGGTTTGGGGGCCGCTGGGCAGAGGAGGCAGATGGAGGGGGGTCTACACACCGCAGGGGCTGGCCAACCTTGGCAGCTGCCCTCCAGGTCTTCCCATTTGAGATGGAGACGAGATGGCGGGACCCACCAAGCCGTGGGCCCACTCCTTCATGGACATAGTACCTACAGCGCTTTGAGCACATCCTTTTACCTCTCTGCTACATCATGGTTGGGGGGTGGGAATCCCTGCTCATCCTGAGGTTTATAGGCCAAAACGATGTGTGACTTGGTGCCTGGGAGGCTCACATGGGTTCTGGGCGGCTGCCTTTCTCTGCACAGTCCCAGGACCATGGGGCTTACTCTCTCCCAGACTTGAGGCCCCAGGCCCCTCAGCATGGGTTTGAGGCTTTTGTATCTCCAAGGACTAGTACAGTGCCAGACACATTATAGGGCAAAATAAATGTTATGGATCTACTCCTTGGATGAATAAATGAACTAACTCCCCATCTTGTCAGAGCTGAGGCTTAGCAAACCCCATGTCTTGCAGCTATCCAAAAGACAAACTGAAGCATCAACTGGAAACCCTTCCCCCATCCTCTGCTTCCCACCCATATCAGACCTAGTATTTTTTCTCCAAGGCAAGATGGGTTAATGTCCCCTCCCAAGTCGCCCAGCTGACAGCACTGGATTCTGTGATAGGGGCCTGGGCCCAGCAGGCACCACTCTCTACTCCCCACCCCACCCTACTCCACCCAGTGCCCCCTTCGGCACCACTGGCCAGGCTGAAGTTGAAATTAACCAGCGTGGGGGGCAGGCCCGAGGCTCTGGGTCCTGATTGGCTGCTCCAAGGCTTATTCAAAAAGAAACAAGAAGCAGTGGGGGTGGGTGGGTGGGTGGGGAGGTGAGGTTGGTGAGCTTGGCCTTGTGGGGCTCCCTGCCCTCCTCCAGGCTCTGGGAGGAGCAGCTGCTATTGAACTGAGTCTGTTGGAGCCTCTTGATCTCCCCACCCTGGGACACAGAGGCACATGGGAGGAATAGAGGTTTCTGAAGGTTCCCCCACAAGGTCTCCCCAGAGCTCAATCTTCCTGTTGGGTTTGGGGGTGGGCAGCTCAAGGTCCCCCGATTGGGACAGTCTGCAAAGGAGGAGAAGCTAGGGTCCGGGGTTCTTGGAACCCGGAGGCCTTGCAACTCTCCTTCCCCACCAGCAGGCCTTTGGGCATCCACCCCCACCGGCTGGGAATATCACACCTCAGGGTCCAGCATGTGGAGGGCTCCCTCAAGAGACCCCTGTGCTGACAGGGTTTTCTCCTAACCATGGCACTAGGTCCTAATTATTATTATTATTATTATTATTTTTAAAGATTTTATTTATTTGACAGAGAGAGACACAGCGAGAGAGGGAACACAAGCAGGGGGAGTGGGAGAGGGAGAAGCAGGCTTCCAGCTGAGCAGGGAGCCCGACACGGGGCTTGATCCCAGAACCCTGGGACCATGACTGGAGTCGAAGGCAGATGCCCAACGACTGAGCCACCCAGGCGCCCCAATAGCTACTAATTATCAAACATGACTATGTGCCTAGAGCTCTGTACAGGGCTTCCTGTACAAAATCTCATACTACCTCGTAACCTCTCTGGGAGGCTGAATGTTATGAAGGATCTGAGACTTTAATGATATCTGGGAACTTACTCAAGGTCATACAGCTGGTAAGAGGCATACCACAATGCCCCTGCAAAACACACACACACACACACACACACACACACACACACACACACACACGGACACACCCATAGGCCCAGGCCCTGGGACAGACCCTGCCATCAGCTGTCAGGCAGAGGCGCCAAACATCTGGCTTAGCAGATAGGAGGGACAGAGAGGGGATGGAACTGTTAGAGGCGGGAAGAGCTGTCCCTCACATCAGGCCTGGCCCTTTTCTGGAGGAGCCATTTGTCGCTTCCGCCAGGAGGGACGGTGAGAGAAGGAGGGCTGGGAGGGGAGGCCCAGACAGACGGGGAGGCCTACCTGCCCTGGAGGGGCAGCCACAGAGAGAGACCCCAGGGGACGCATATAAGACACAAGCGAAGGGCAAGACAGGAAAGACAGAGGAGAGACGGAAGAGACCTCCCCCAATCCTGCCCCTGCTCAGGTGCGCCAGCCGCCCTCTCGCCACCGCGACTGAACAGGAGCAAATTCCTGCGCCCCATCCCGATAGCCGCCTCCCCCCTCCCCCAGCCCAGGCCCAGCAAGTGTGGAGCTGCCCTCATTGTTTACTGCGAAGGTTTCCTGTGGCGTCACAACTGCAACGATCCGCATTCTATCAGCACTTTAAAACGAGTGGCACCGAGAGGGTGACTGGGGGAGACCCCTCCTTAATGCCGGGGTTCCTCCCACACAGCAAAAGTTGCCCCGGGGACCACAGATGCAGCCTTCTAGACGTAGCACCCTGCCAGCTTGCCTCCTGGCATCAGGGACCCTCCGAGCCCAGAGGGATACTGCCTGGGGCGGACCCCTCGCTCCCATCCCCCCAGCCAAAGAGGCTGTGGCCTACTTCGCACTTCCGAGTTGACCTGGGAAGGAGGGGGTAGGGACAGCGAGCTTCCCAGCGGAGCCTGATGGTTGGTAGCCCGAGTGAGGCCTAGGCGGACCCCACCCCACCTAGTTCGGAGCTCCTGCTGGGTGCAGGTCAGCCCTGAAAGGGGAACTGAGTCGCAGGGGGGCCATCGTGAAGGGGAGGAAGCGCATAGGTGGGGATCCCTGCAGGAAGACCCAGAGAAGAGCAGCCACAATGGGGAACACGTGGCAAGTCAACTGAAGGGGAGGTGGCTGGCCTGCCTAAGGAGAGGGACGGAGCTCAATTTTAAAAAAACGTTTAGCCAGGGGAAGGGCGAGTGCAGAGACCAGGACTAGTACGGCAGGACCTGGGATCAAGAGCAAGTTCACAGCCAGGAGGCCAGACCAGGATGTCAACAGAAACTGGGTCAGAAGGAAGAATTTGGACTTTATCCTGAGGTCGCCAGAAGCGGCTGGGCGTGGACTACGGAGTGCAGGGTCAGGGGGCCCCTGCTTACTGTGTATGGTTCCCTGTGTGCCCTAGCCCCCTAGCCCTGTGGGAAGGAAGAGGGGACCGCTCTCCACACTTCCTCCACCCAGGCACGGCTCCCATGCATGGAGCCTCCAGGTACGGGGCCTCTCTCCAGCCCACTCACCTGTGGGTTCTCTGCTCCTCCCCAAAGGTCCTTCAGGCGTGGAGCTCCCCACAAACAGGCCTGCATCCCCCCTCCCCCTGCTGTCTGGGCCCTAGGTGGGCAGAGGTTGGGAGGATTCAGGCCTGAATGTGGATTCCACTGGAAGGAAGGGGTTGGCCAACCCGTCCACCCGCCCTCCAGGCCTCGTAAGCCTGTAAGCCTAGTGCGGCCCCACCTGAGCCTGAGGGTCCCGCTTGGGTCTGGCTCCCTGGGGCGGCTTGACCTGGAACTCTCACTGACTGAGAAGAGCCATTTCCTTGAGGGTTTGCCCTCCCTGTCCGCATTCCAATCTCTGTACCCTGGCTGCCCTTGTGGGAATCCCGTTCCAGTTCCACGCTTATGAGCGGTGTGACCTCTGGGAGGTTATTTGAACTCTCTGTGCCCCACTTTATTCAAATATTGGGAGGATTAACAAAGAAGAGCCTGTAGGACAGCTGGCCTTGTTGAGGGTGGTCTTTGCGCCCTGTGATCCAAGTCTTTTCCTATGGCTGAGGAAGCAGAGGGTCAGAGGTTGCTGGTTAATGGGAAAGAGCGAGGTGGGAAGGGTCCGGAGTTTAGCCTCCCCACCCTTGGCTGAGGTTTGGCCCAAGTCTAAACTCTTCCTCATTCCAAAGCCCTTCAGTCTCCGGGGAGCTGTGTGCCATCCCATTGCTTCTCTCTCCCCCTGTGGGCTGTGCTTTACCCCTGGGGACAGAGGCTAGACCACAGGGTCAGTGTTGGATGAGAAGGAACCAAAAAGAATTATTTGGACCAGGACCTGCTGGGCTGGGAAATGGAAGGGGCCAGCACTACAGGGGACGAGACAGCACTGTCAGTGTTCTGCACCAGAGGGTCCCACTTGTCTGGAAAGAAGCCTCCTCCTTGAAGCCTTCCCTGACCACTTTGCAATCTAATCAGAGAACTCCTGGGGCCTGAGCAGTTGCAGCTCAGCCTTGGCGAGCAGGGTGCCCTGTTACTGCATGTGGTAAGGGCCAACCATCTGTGCATCACTGAGGCATTTCTAGAGAGCTTTCCCACGTATTAGCTCATTTAATCCTCCCAAGGGCCCTGGGAGGGAAGGAAGATAACGTTTACAACCTCCAGCCTAAGGTTCAGGGAAGTTTGAAAGTCTTCCTCACCGAGCATCAGCTGAGACACAAGTCCTGGCCCCCTGGTTCCAAGTCACACGGTCTGTCCCCTCCAGCACTTCTCCTGAGGGTGGGGCTACCTCTGGGCACGAAACTTAAACTCCAAATTTCCTAGCAGCCTCCGAGAAAAGAAGATCTGAAAAGATAGGTAGGTAGTTCTCCCTCAGCCGAAACAAAGTGAAACAATACAACCTATTAGTTCCCCTGAAGTTTCAAACCTCTTCCTAGCACTGGGTTCCAGGCCGAACGAATTCATGGCTTCTATGTAACATCCTCACCCCGTGATTTGTGGAAGAGTTACAGAAAACCGTCCAAAACAACCAGCTCTTATGTTGATTCCATTAGAAGCTAAAGGCATGCCATGGTGAGAACTCGAGGTGGGAACTTCCCAGGGAAACAGCACTAATAGAGTCCCCATGATTGTTTGCTGGCTTCTAACTTGATCCAGGGTGGAGGATCTCCTCTCAGGGAAGCGGGTGCGATGGGTAGAAAGCACTGAACCAACGCTGGAGCCACAGAGAGCAGGGTTCATGGCCCTATTACCTGCTATGTCACCTTAGGCAAGTTACTTAATCTCTCAGAGCCTCATTTTCCCCATCTGTTTCCCTGAAACAGTTATTGTGGGGAGTCATTCATTCATTCAGTAAAAATTCAGAGCCTACCTGTGCCAGGCACTGTGCTAGGCTCTGGAGATACAGTGATAGACAAGTCTAGCAAAAAACTTGCCCTCATGGAATTTATTTTCTAGTGGAAAGAGGTAATTAAGCAGGAAACTATCAGCTGGTCAGAAAAAGAAGAGGATTTAGCAGGTGATATGATTCTGGCAGAGAATGACGGGGCGTCCTCTAATTTTCATTCTCCTTTTCTTCCCATGAACTAGAACTCTGGACACAAGACTTCCCAAAATAAAGACTACATTTCCACGCTCCCTTGAAGCTGAACATAGCCATTGACTAAGTCCTGACTAATGGGGTGTAAGCAGAAACAGCCTCCAGGAAATGTCCTTCAAGGGAAGGGGCGCATCGTCCTTTACCCTTTCCTCCTTCCTGTTGACTGGAATGCAGAAGTGATGGCTGAAGCTCAAGCAGCCATCATGAACCATGAAGAGAAAGCCACTTGCCAAAGATGCCACAAAATACAAGGTACCTGGGTGGAGTCCCTGACACTGTAGAGCACCAGGGCAACCTGGGACCTCCTACTCCAGGTTTTACATCAAAGAGGAATAAACTCCTGTTTTGCTTAAACCCCTGAGATTTTGGGTTTTCTATCACACACAGTCCACCCTGATTTTCCTTGACACTGTGATAGAGTGGTGGGGGGTTATCTCTAAATGGTTGGTCGAAGAAGGTTTTTTGCAGGGGTAACTGATCAGAGGCCCGAATGGTGAAAAGGAGCCGCCGGGGAGCATCCAGGCAGGGTGGAGAGAGACAGGCAGGAATAATGCAGGTGCCTAGGGCGCCTGGGTGGCTCAGTGTTGGTTAAGCGTCTGCCTTCGGCTCAGGGCATGATCCCGGGGTCCTGGGATCGAGCCCAGCTTTGGAGGGGGGGAATCCCTGCTCAACGGGGAACCTGCTTCTCCCTCTCCCTCTGCCTTCTGCTCCCCCTGCTTGTGCCTTCTCTCTCTCTCAAATAAATAAATAAAATCTTAAAAAAAAAAAAAAGAATGATGCAGGTGCCTTAGTGGAGCAGGAAAAGGGGGGTGAGCAAAGGGCAGGAGGGGCCTGCAGTAGGGAGTGGGTGTCACCCCACATGGGGGGAAGTCATGAAGGATTTTACACAAGGGAGTGATGTCTTCTGACCTGTTTCTAAAAGGTCACTCTGCAGGGCGCCTGAGTGGCGCAGTCAATTAAGCATCCGAGGACTCTTGGTTCCGGCTCAGGTCCTCATCTCAGGGTCCTGGGATCGAGCCCTGTGTCAGCTCGGTGCTTAGCATGGAGTCGGCTTGAGATTCTCTCTCCCTCTCAGCCCCTCCTCCCCACACACTCTCTCTCTCAAATAGATAAATCAATTTTTAAAAAAAATATACATACATACATACATACATAAATAAAATAAAAGGTCACTCTGAGTGCTGGAGGGCCCCTAGGGGCCCCAAGTGAAGCCAGGTGATCAGATGGGAGGCTCCTGGGGTGGTTGAGGAGTGAGATAGTGGGGGTATAGGATTCCCAGAGAGGAAGGCTGGGCTGGTTCATCCCTGAGCTCCTTTCCACTTCCACTCCCAACCCCCCACCTCCCCTGTCCTCCCACCCCCACACCGCTCACCTGCCCTAATGATGACTGGTCCATTCATAATGTGCAGGGATTACCGCCCATTTCCATTAACCCCCGGCCGGCCCTGCGCCTCCAGCTCACGCTGTACCTTACACCTCTCTGGTCCTTCCATGTGGGAGGCCTTGCTCCCTCTTCTGATGCACTTTTCTAAGACTCAGCTCAGAAGACTCCCTGGGGACATCTCCACTTCCCAAATTACTTGTCATTCAGGCCCACCCATCCTTTGTTCCTACCCGTCATTGCACTCTGTGATTGTTATGTGCTGCCATCCGCACTGGACATGGACTCCTTGAGGAGCGGGTACTGTGTGATTCAGTCCCCATGGCTCCTTCGCCCCCTACATAATCAGTCCCTTACCTGTGTCCAGAACAGGCGATGTTGTCAAGGTCGATCCCGTCTTCATTTCATCTGGTCTTCACAACAGTCCAGAGAGGAAAACCAAGAGTGGAGAGAAGATGTGGCCAGTTCAAGGTCATGTATCCACCTGGGTCACAAAGCCTCCTGCCCCAGCAGTTCCACTGAGCACAGATGTCCCAGCCATGGGGCACTTTCCCATGGTTTGAGTCCCCAGTCCATGAGGGCACAGGAAGTCATATCTTCACCAGGAAATACCCATGGGCCCCTCCATGTCACCTGGCCAGACCCTGTCCCATCTGGCAGCCTCCTGGCTCCCTTCAGTGGGTTACGCCATACCATCTGGACATCCCCTCCTCTTAGCGGCCACTGCAAACCACGGCCCTCTTTGTCCTGAATGTGGGCCCAGATCTTCCCTCCAGTGCCTGCAGGGGGACTGTCCGGCAAGGCTTTGCTGGGGGCTTGGGGAGAGCCGCCAAACTCACCCAATGGGTACCCAAGAGCAGGTGTGAGATTATGAGCTGTGTCTGCCTTCAGTGGTCACAGGCCCAAGCTGCTCCACCTAACACCTCATTGTCAAGTCCATTGCAAGGGATAGCTTGCTGGAATGCCATGAATCCCCCCCCGCCCCCCCGCCCCCCCTTCTCACGTGGAATCTCAGCCTCTCCTCCTTCAGACCAAGAGAGAGAAGGCAGCCTCCTTTCCAAGGCCTGCTGCCGAGTCCTCACCTCTCACCGAGGACTACTACATCCGGGGATGATGGAAAATGAGAAAGTCTCATCCTTCAGGAGAACTGCACTCCCTGCCCAGAAGTTCTCCCTTTGGGGTAATGTGTCCCAGTCCCTGATCTGGGCTGTGTGGTCTGGAATGACATCATACAGAGCGTGCAACCAAGTCACTGCTCAGGGTGGGCTTCCTCAGGCTCAGCCCGGGGATCCACCCCTAGCTTCCCTTGTTCCTGCTGACACTTGGCCTTGGCTCCCAACCTTCCATGAGCACAGGCTTGGATAAGGACACCCATGAACCTTGGAGAGGGGAACCTGGTAGGCTCTTCCCTTAGAACTAGGAAATGGGGGCGGGGTGGGGGACAGGAGGGGGTGGTAAGAGGGACTCCATGGGAGGAGGGAATCAGGGTACACACTCAAGGCATCCTGGGGCCCTGCTTCATTCCCCCAAATGCCAGGCTTTCTGACCATCTCCATCCAGCCCAGGGGCATGGCTAAAGGGAGGTAAGCCCCTCTCTTATTTCCTCAGCGCCTCGCCCAGTGCCAGGCTCGTGGAGCCTTCAGATGAACCGAAGCCCAAGTTGGAATAAAATGAGTGATAGGAGCCATCGCTTCTTCCTGGAAAAGCATAAACAAGCAAAACGGGATGTTGGGCAGATTTGGGGAAACATCGGCATTCAGTCAGGACAACAAGAACGACCCAGAACACGTGGTGTGAGTAGCAAGAACCAGAAGCCAATCCACTCTGCTGCTGCTTGCGTGTCTGGTGGGCTGTCAGGGGAGGGTACCTGCAGAACAGCCCAACAGCTGGGCCGACCGTCCCCCTAAGCCAGACGTTCCCACTGCCAGCCCCCAGCTGCCAGTCCTTTCTGGGCCGGGGAGAGGGGCTCCCGTGCTGCCTCCTGCCTCAGCGACCTCTCGCTCCCGGGGCAGGCAGCAGGGCAGGGTGCCCGGGCCCTCTAGGCTGTGGTGAGAGGGCAGGGTCTGCACCTGGCGTTTGCTGTCGCTGCCGCAGCCCAGTCTGGCTAGGGCTTGAGACAGATCCTCCCAGCCCAGGGTGAGCACCAGTCCTGGAGAAGGAGGAGGCACCCCCCCAGCTGCCTTTAGCCAGGGCCTCCGTTAGTGACTAGCATGGAGGCCGAGGGGGGCAGGAGGGAGCACAGGGCCTAGCGTCAGGCGGGGAGTGGGCCTAAGGCCCTGCTCCCGCTCCCCCAGCTAAGAGGCCCGGGCCAGTAGCCCACCTCTTGGCCCCTGGCTTCCTCATCTGTCAGAGAACAGCAATAAGGACCTGAAGTCTGCAGGGCTGGGCGCAGGGCTGGGCGCAGGGCTGGGCGCAGGGCTGGGCGCAGGGCCTGCACAGAGGCCCCGTCAGTCCATCGGCTCTTCTCTTCACCTGGAAGCCACTGGACTACTCTGTCCCTCCAGGTGCCCTCTGCGGGAACTGAGGGAACTGCAAGGATTAGGTATGCCCTCCAGGTGAAGCCCCAGCCCAGTGCCTAGACGCAGGAGGAATTGGCTGCCCCTTTCCGTCTCCGGCAGGCTCAGCACGGGGCAGGCTTGTGGTCGAGACCCAGGAAAGGGTGGGGAAATTGCTGGATATGCGGGCTCTCTGTCCTGTCTGTCTGAATTGGAAATGGGGACTCTCCAAGCTGGTAGCCACAGAACCGGGCCCTCTCACTTTATAGTAAGGGCACTGAAGCCCAGAGAGGGCAGGCACTTGCCCAGGGTCCCACAGCCAGTGGGTTTTGGTGCTGCGCTAGGATGGTTTCCCCTCTCGGTGCCCAGAGCAGTATCTACAAACCCCCCTTTCTGTCGGCTTTCAAGCCTCTCTTCATTCTTGCCCATCTGAACTCATCTTTCAGTCTCTGCTTCTTTAGCAACCAGAGCCCAGAGACAGGTGACTGGCCCCAGCACCCCCAGGAGCCGAGGCTGCCCTGCTGGGGGGTGTGGGCAGGGGCATGGCGGGGGCGGAGAATGCGGGCTGCGCTGGCCTGGGGGCCTGGGCCAGGCTGCTGACAGAAGAGCCAGTGTGCCCAAACATTGGGGCTTTGTGAGCCCTGAGCTCCGTGTGGGGAAGGTTGTTTGTGTTGACCTGACATTGTTTCAGGTTCATTGGCAGCGTCTTAGTGCCCAGGGACCGGCTCTTTGGAGCCATCCAGGGTCTTGGGGAGAAGGTGGCTAGGGAGCCCTAGTCTGGGGCAAGAAGGGGAGGGGGCTGCCTGGATCCTCTGTGCACTGAGCAGGTCCTCGTGGGCGAGGCTGTAGAGTACGAACGAGTTCAGGGAAGACACTGAGAGAGAGGAGAGAAGGCACCTGTGTCTCTTGGGGCCAGAGCAGAGGAGCCTGGCCAGAGTGAGGACGGACAGAGGCAGGACGGGAGCATCCAGGAGCTGGGGGCACACCTGCCGGGAGGCTGAGAGCTCGAGAACCCAGCCATCGAAACTTAGTCCATGAAGGAAGACCCAGGAGAGTCCTTGGGAGCCAGGAGGGCAGCAGAAGCTCTTGGGGGCAGGCCGGCTGGGGTGGGGTGGGCCAGACGCACAGCTGTCCAGATGTGTGTGAGAGATAACTCTGTTTACTGGGCACCCAGAAGGAGCTGGGCGGGGGGGTGGGAAGGGGCTCCCCGGGATGGTGGGGCGGGCAGATTAGGAGGCGGGGGCATGAGTCAGGGGTTTGGGAGCTGCCCCCGGGGTTTGGGAGCCAGGACTCGGTGTGCTGTTAGAGCAGGTGTGAGCTCAGCTGGTGGCAGAGGACACCCGTGGCTGCAGGAGTTCGCTGAGGGACCCCAAGGCTCGTAAGCAGGTGAGCAGGGCTGGGAAGGGCTGGGGGTGGTCCTGCGGCACCTGTCCTGAGGGTTTCTGCAGGTGCCCAGCCTGAATCCGCGCCCAGGTGGACAGAGGCGCCCGATCTCCAAGGGGGTGCAGGTGAGTGGGATGAGAATGGTAGGATGTGTGTTATTACCCGTAAGGGCACAGGCCCGTTGGCACCTGCAGCTGGGGAGCGCGGGGCTGCAGGTGTTAGGAAAAAAAAAGTGGGCACGTGGCAGCGGAGGTACGTGTGGCTGGTCGGGGGGGCAAATCAGATCCCCCTCCAGGTGTGGGTCCTTGTCAGGCTTCTATTTACCAGCCCCTTGGATCCCACAGACTCAGGTCTTCTCCCCCCAACCCCCTCATTCCTCCGCGCCTGGGGACCCACAGGCCATCCTATCCCCCTCTTGTGAGGACAGTTGTTTGCTGACACTGCTTCCCATTTTGAGACAGTTCCAGGGAGTTGAGCAGGCCGACCCAGCCCTGTCCCCAGCCTAGGGATTGTTTGGAGGGAAAGGAGGAGTCCCCCATCACCCGAGGATCTCAAAGCATTTAGGCTAATTTCATGGGAATTGCAGGAAGATCAGAGAGAGAGGAAGATAGCAAGTCTGACCTTGATCCCCAGTCACAGTGATAATGATGGCCAACATCCACCCGGAGCTCTTTCTGTGTCAGGCAGTGTTCTAAGGGCTTTATGTAGATCAACTTAGCGCTACAACAGGCCTATAAGGTAGGTATCATTACTATTACCCCACTTTGCAGAGGAGAAAACTGAGGTTTTCAGAGAGGTTGAGTCACTTGCCCACGGTCACACAGTAAGTCGCAGGGCTGGCACCTGAACCCAGGCAGGCCGACTGGAGAGTCCATGCTTTCAACCCACTAGCACTCAACCAGCTTAGAGCTGCTTTCTCTTCTGGAAGGCAACTCAGCGTGATGGCGAGAGATGCAGTTGGAGTCAGGTAGGCCAGGGTTTCGTCCTGCCTCTGATACCCACCTGCCAGAGGACCAAGACAAGTTAACCTCTCTGAACCTCAGCTTTCTCATCTGTAAAACGGAGCTAGTGACATTACCCACTTGGCAGAGTGCTCTGAGGATTCTAAGAGATGAAGCAGTACGGCTTTGTGCGGTGTGGGGGCGATTACACAGAGGCTGTGCTACGCCACCAGGGAGCCCTCCGCATCATCTGGTTCCCCCCCCCACCCGCCCGCCAAGCCTCTACCAGCTGTGCTCCACCTCCTGGGCTCCAGATGCCCTGCTCACCCTTATCTGGCCTTGCCCTGGCTGGCGGGCCTGCCAGGTGTTTGATGAGCTTCCAGACGCAGGGCCGTGATCGCGTTCCAAGCTCTTATCAGTGCCAGAGCAAGGCCTGCAGCTGGGGGGTGGGGGGGCCGGGCCTAGTGGGGGCTGCAATCTGAGTCATGGGGGCACCCTCTAAGGCCCCAGCTGAGCTCAAGGCACCTCCATTCTCCCCTCTTCTCTCTCATTGAGGTCTCAGAACCCTGGTGGGAAGGCCCTCCCATTGTACAGATGGGATGACTGAGGCCTAGAGAGAGGCTGGGGGCTGCCCAAGGTTATTCAGCCAGTCAGCAGCGGACAGGCAGCCTCCTCTGGCTCTGGAGGCCCCTCTGACCAATCCACCTCCCAGACAGGAAACAAAGGGCAGAGTCCCAGCCCCCACAGGTGGGACCTTTCACACCTAAGGCCTGAGACTGCTCAGGATTTGAGGCCCAGGCAGAGGAGAGAGCAAGGCCAGAGAAGGAAGAGAGAAAATAGAGGTGGGAGGAAAGGAAAGAGAGGGACAGAAGAAGGAGAGGAAAGGGGGCGTGACTAGGGTCGTCAAGGGGCAAATCCTGTGCGGTAGGGATGGCCCTGTCCTCGGGCTTGGGGACCGTCCCCTGGTCATCACTTCCCCTACCAATGCAGGAACCCCTGCCCTTCTCAGTTTGGTGGGGCTCTGCCATACCCTCTCCCTCTCTCTATCTCTTGGGACTGCAGCACCACCCAGCCCTCAGGAGGAAATGTCCCCGGACCGTTCTGTCTGTACGCCCTCCCTGCCCTGTTTCCCCCCCAACAGCAGCCAGCCCCGTCTGGCATGCGCCTACCTCTGCATGCTCATGCTCACACCTGGACCACCCTTCCCCACCTGCCAGCCCTTCAGATCCCCACCGGTGCTGCTCGGCCCAGCGCCAGGGTCCCCCCCCCCCAGAGACACTCTAATCCCCCCCAGTCTGTTCTACCTTTCATCCTGCGGTATGATCCTTGGCACCCAACACCTTCCGCTCATCTCTCATTTGTCTAGGGGACGTATCGTCTCCTGAAGCACTTTGCCTGTCACATGTTCCCAGCTGCCTCCTCAGGGCTGAGGGCTTTTCGGGAGGAGGGACAGTGTCTTGTTCATCTCAGCTCCCACTGCTCAGCGCCATGTGGGCACAGAATGGGCACGTCTGTCGCCCGACCCCAATCCCTGTTGCTGGATGAGGGGGAAAGGGAGCCCCTCCACACCCAGGCTGGGGCCACCCTAGGGGACTTCCGTGCTCCCCTCGGGCTGGGCCTCACATTCCTGGGGTGAGCGTACCTTCCTCTCTGCCGGAGATACAGCTGAGCAAACCTGAGACACAGGGCTCGGTCTCCTCCTGGCTGGGTCCTAGTCATCCTGAGTCCTCAGTTTCAGAGGCCCAAGCCTGCAAGGGGGAGCCACCCGTACCTTCACCCAACACGTATTTATTGAGCACCCAACTCTGTGGCAACCATTCTGCTAGGAGTAAGGGATGCAGTGGGGACCGAGACATGGATCTTAGCACTCGAGTGGCTTCCCTTCTAGAGGCCTCCTCAGACGATATATACACAAATGAATCAAGAAACCAGAAAATGATAGATTGGGCTAGTGAATGTTAGGGTGGCCAGGAAGGGAATCTGAAGAGCTGAGATGTGAGAAGGGATGAGGTGCGGGGCTCGAGGGTCACTGAGGATGTGGACAACTGTGTGTGCAAAGGTCCTGGGGCAGGAAAGGGCTTGGTAAGGCCAATGGGATAGGTGGGGAGCAAGCAAGAGAGATGGAGTTCACGAGGGGGTGGAGCAGAGAAACAGGGCCACCTCATTCAATGCCTGTGAGCCACTCCCAAGGATGCTACAGCCCCATGCCCAGCAGAAAGTAGCTGTTTCTGGGAGAAGGTATGTTGTGAAGACTCTCAGGGGAATTAAGTTCCCTGAAGAAGGAGCAGGTCATGCCCCTGGAGTTGGCTAAGCCCAGGGGATGGACAGGAAAAGAAGCCAGGTGAGGACTGGTGGATGGAAGAAGGAGTTGAATTTGAAGGACACCCCATCCTCTCAAACACCCTTTGAGTGATGCCAGCCAAGTTTCTTCTTCCTGCCCCGGCTCTCCCGGCCCCTGTACACCTGCCCTCACACCTGCAAATCTAGCTCCTTCCCACCCCCCCAAATTCCTTCCCCTGACCCCACTGCCTCTCAACACCTGGGATCCCCCTTGACTCAAATATAGCCGCCTCTGGGGGAGGATGCCCTAGGCCTCACTCAGCCCGTGCTCGCCGCTGCAGGGACCCGCGGTGCGGGTTATGCTGGGGGCTTGGATCGCCGTGGACAACTGGACGCTCAAGACAGCACCATGGAGGGCTGGCAGGTGAGCCTTTCGTGGTGTCTGCCGGGCTCCTATCTGGGGGCTCTGGGAACCCAACCCTGGACTCCTACCTTCATGGTGGCTCGAAAAGCCCTTCACAGCCCAGCCCTGATGGCCACTTCCTATAGGAGGATCATGAGGAGGGGCTGGAGGACGCTCTGGAACAGGAGGAGTATGAAGACCCAGATGTCCCCGTGCTTCAGGTGGAGGAGCCAGTAGGTGAGCCCCATCTCTCTCTCTTGCTGGGATGAGCTGCTGAGCCCCAGACAGAGACAGTAAGGGACCTTGTCCCTTCTCCGCAAATCCACCCCGCCCCCCAGCCCCAGGGCCAGTTCTCCCACAGTCCTGGCTGATTGAAGGATAAACAGAGTTTTGTTTGAAATGATCACAGGAGGAGACTGGGGGGCGGGGGAAGGACTAGTCACCCATGGCCGGGCCCTTTGGTTTGGGACAGGGCAGCCAGGCCCACCTGCGACAGGGCATGAGCCCACATGCCATCTGTGCCCACCCCATGCTGACTTCTAGGCCAGGCACAGGGCCTGTTCTGGGAACATCATTCTGTTTGGGGGTCTAGGAGTCCTGAGAAATGAGGGGCCATGGGGACCTCCAGGGCAGAGAGACATCGGGAAACCTTCCCAGCCCTGCCAAGGTCTCAGTTGGGGAGCCCCAGGTGGGGACCTGTTTACTGTCAATAGGACTTAAGTGCTGGCAACTGGTACTGAAGATAAGAGGCCCCTCTGGGAAATGAGGGCTGGGAGTGGGGTGGGGAGTGGGGGGGCAATATAAGGCAGACCCCACGCTGGCTCCCAGAGCCCCACTGATAGGAGACAGGGAGAAGTACTGAGCTGGTGGGATTGCTGAGGCAGAGGGGAAGAAGGAAGGGAAGCTGGTCCCAGAAGGTGACAGGAGAGGGAGAAGATCCAAGGAGAATCCAGAGACTTGCCCTTCGGGACTCTCCACCTTGGAGGTGACCCTCTCCGTCACCACTGAAGATGACTCCCAGGGCTCTTCCACAAGGCTCGGATGGGGCATGAAATGGCCAGGCTGGGCCAAGAACAGGCACAGGGAACCACAGACCCTTGAGCAGCAGGGGTGGGGCAGGGTGGGGCGGGGCTCAGGCACCCGGGTCCTAGCCCGCAGCAGCGGGAAGGAGTGGGGCATCATCCGGGGCGGCTCTCGGAGGTTCCCTGTGGGTGGTGCAGGAGGAGCCTAAGGGGGGGGATTATCTGGGGGCAACACTAACCTGCCTCGGGGTTTTCAGCTGACCACGCTGAGCCAACAGCCACAGACTACGACACCAGCCCAGACCCAGACGCCACATCACGCGCAGGCACCCACGCGGTGAGGACCCCCGGCACCGCCCGATTCTCTTTTCTGTGCTGCCTGGGGGCACCCACCCTTGTACCAGGAGAAGGGAGGTGAGGAGGGATAGGCACAGCTTCAGCATGGGGGAACCCCACAAACAGGCAGAGAAGGAGCCGGCAGCCCGGAGAAATAGGCAGAACGGAAGAGGACACCCCTGCTGAGGGGGGAGACCTGGGTCCCTCTTCCACCGAGCAGGGAGCTCCCTGGGCAGACATACAGTGACTGCCAGAGGGCTGCGCTCCCGCGGCCCGCTGGCCCTGGCCGGGCTGTCAGGGGCTCCTTGGGGAAGCACAGAATTAAATACGTGCCCTTCTGCCCAGGCCCTCCAGGCCCCACGCATCCCTGCTGGGCATCAGACTGTCTAGCTGGTTAGGGAATTGGATCTGCCCTCAGCTAGGCCCCTGGGAGCGGCCAGGTGGCCCCGAGGAAACCCAAGTGAATGCTGATCCCACTCAACAGTCTTGGAGGCGGGAGACCCACCCAATGACCCCAAAGGCTTCCTTTTTTTTTTTTTTTTGGCCCCTCCCAAGTGTCCGCCCTAGCACCCCTTTTGGTTGAGAGGTTCTCCAAATGCCTCTGAAATGGGGTAAGGGTCTGGTCAGGGATTTGGGGAATAGAGCCAGAGTTGTGGGCTGTACCCGGCCCCCCACCTCCTACGTCACTCAACACACCCAGGCTGCTTCTCCCGCCGGTCCCCTCTGAGCTCAGGGTCTGCCCTGAGTGCTCCAGGACTCTGGGCCTCCTCCAAACATCTCTCAGAGCCTGCTGAGTGCCCACAAAGCCCTGGACTGCCAGTCTCCACAGGGCGCTGCCCTGGGCCCAAGACACTGATTCAGGCTTGTGGGGCCGCAGGTGTACGTGGAGCTGCAGGAGTTGGTGATGGATGAGAAGAACCAGGAGTTGCGATGGATGGAGGCAGCGCACTGGGTGCGGCTGGAGGAGAACCTGAGGGAGGACGGGGTCTGGAGCCGCCCGCACCTGTCCTACCTCAACTTCTGGAGCCTCTTGGAGCTGCAGAAAGCCTTTGCCAAGGGTGAGCCCTGCCGGGCCCCTCCCCAAGACCTGCACGTACGGTGCGGTGGCGGGCCGGGGGGCCACCGTCCTGCCGTCCAGCTCACCCCGCCACCCCTTGCAGGTACTGTCCTCCTGGATCTGCCAGAGACCTCCCTGGCGGGGGTGGCCAACCAGCTGCTGGACGGGTTTATCTACGAGGAGCAGATCCGGCCTGAGGCCCGAGACCTGCTGCTCCGGGTCCTGCTTCTCCAGCACAGGTGCCCCTGCCCACCAGGACCTGGACTCCACAGCCAAAGGGCCTGCCTCCCTGGCCCACAGGCCCCGAGCTCTCCCTGGAGGCCCAGGTGGCCCCTCCCCCACCAGACCAGGGCCCACGTTTCTTCCACGACGGCTCCTGCCTCTGACACCTCTTGAGGGGAGGCCGTGTCTCTGTGTTCAGATGTGGGGGCTACTGGTCCTCAGGAGGGCAGGCTCTCAAGGCCCTTCCCGCCATCCGTCCTGCCCGCCCCCCCCCCCCCCCCCCCGGGCATTCCAGACGGAGACCACCCACTTGCATCCACAACACCCTTCCAAAGGAGGCTGACTCTCCTTTGGCCCCAGGGTCCCTCCAGTCTGCTCACTGGAAAGCGTTACTTGATCCCTGCCTCCCCCCCCCCCCCCCCCCGCCCCCGCCATGGGTCTCAGAGCTACTAACAGCCCAGCCCGAACAGCTTACTCAGCCTGTGTCCCCTGTGTGTCCCGCAGCCATGCCGGAGACCTGGAGGCCCTGGGGGGTGTGAAGCCCACGGTTCTGACCCGTTCTGGGAACCCCTCACAGCCTCTGCTCCCCCAGCACCCCTCGTTAGAGACGGAGCTCTTCTGTGAACAGGTGAGGCCGTACTAGGGCTGTGGGTAGAGCCAGGAAGCGACCCACCTGAACAGGGTTAGAAACAGAGTGGTTAGGGAAGGAGGGGGCTGGATGCTCAGAGTGGCCAGGGGACTCCCCTCACTGGCCTCCTTCCAACGGGGACAGGAGGGCACAGAAGGGCATTCCCCATCCGGAATTCTAGAGAAGATTCCCCCAGATTCGGAGGCCACCCTGGTGCTCGTGGGTAAGCAGCTGGGGTCTCCACTCCCAACCCCCCCACCCCCACCCCCACCGCCCCGCGCTATACCTCCTGTCCCAGCCCAGCCTCCCTCTCCCCTCTCCCGAAGCATGGGCCTGGCAGCAGCCCCTCAGCCTAGCCCGACCACCTCCCGCCTCCCGCCGCCCCTTCCCCTCGCAGGCCGAGCAGAGTTCCTGGAGCGCCCGGTGCTGGGCTTCGTGCGGCTGCAGGCGCCCACGGAGCTGGAGGCTGTGGGGCTCCCAGTGCTTGTACGCTTCCTCTTTGTGCTGCTGGGACCCGAGGCCCCCAACATCAACTACACCCAGCTCGGTCGGGCGGCGGCCACCCTCATGTCCGAGAGGGTGAGGAGGGGCTGGGGAGGGGTGGGGGGAACCTGGGGGCTGGGTGGCAGCTGAGGTCACTCCCTGGACGGGCCTGGGTCACCGGAGCTGTGCTAGACTGGCACGTTCCGTCTCACCCCGCTGCTTCTAGCCTCTTTGGCCAGGGGCAGGGGGTCTGGCCGGGCCCTGCCTGATCGGGCCTTGTCTAGGGCCACTCTGACCTGGGTCCACCCAGTTAGGTCTGGCCTGGTCTGGCCTACTCCAGTTCCAGCCGGTCCGCTCTAAGCTAGCCCGTTTGCTTTAGTGCTTTCTCCTTTCCCCACTCAAGGCCCTGTCTGCCTCCCCAAAACCCTTTTGTGGTGGGCACAGAAGTGAGGGGGGCAGCAGGGCAAGCAGTTCCCAGCAAGAAGGAGCCAGGAGAGAGGGTTCTGGTTCCTGGAGGCCGTGGATGTGGACTCTTGGGTCCTTTTGTCTAGCGGGTCCCGGCAGCCCTGACCCTCTCTCTGGCCCCCAGGTGTTCCGCACAGATGCCTACCTGGCTCAGAGCAAGGCGGAGCTGGTCCGCAACCTGGAGGGCTTCCTGGACTGCAGCCTGGTGCTGCCTCCCTGTGAAGCCCCCTCTGAGCAGGCCCTGCTCAGTCTGGTGCCCGTGCAGAAGGAGCTGCTGCGGAGACGCTACCTGCTCAGCCCCGCCAAGCCCGAGCCCCGCTTCTACAAGGGTCTGGGTACCTGCCCCGCAGCCCCCACAGACCCTCAGAGACCCCAGCACAGCCCTGCGAGCCCCTGCCTCCCCTCCTCCCCTCCAATGCCCCGGTGTCCCCTCTCTCTGTCCTCATGCCGCCCAGCCTCCATGGCCACCCAGTTCCCATCAGAAGATTCTCCCCGCGATTCCTCTCTTCCCACGCCTCCTCCCGTGACCCCCTGTGACCATGGTCCTGTCCTTGACTACAGATTTGTATGGGGGCCCAGGGGCCCCTGCTGGGCCAGATGACCCTCTGCAGCGGACAGGCCTGCTCTTTGGGGGCCTGGTGCGTGACATCCGGCGCCGCTACCCCCGCTACTTGAGTGACATCACAGATGCGTTCAGCCCCCAGGTCCTGGCTGCTGTCATCTTCATCTACTTTGCTGCCTTGTCACCTGCCATCACCTTCGGCGGCCTCCTGGGTCAGTGCCTCTGCATGACTCCCTAACTCTCGCCTCTGACCCTTTGGCCTCTGTGTCAGCCCTGCCTTCTGACCCAATCGGACAGGCTGGACCCCTACCACAGCCTGCCCATGAAATGCTCTATATTAGAGCCTGGAAATGACCTCTTGACCTTGACCACACTGTAACTTCTACCCACAGGAGAAAAGACCCAAAACCAGATGGGGGTGTCGGAGCTGCTCATCTCCACTGCAGTGCAGGGCATTCTCTTCTCCCTGCTCGGGGCTCAGCCCCTACTTGTGGTTGGCTTCTCAGGACCCCTGCTCGTGTTTGAAGAAGCCTTTTTCTCGGTAGCTCTGTTCTGGCCCCACTCAGACCCTGTAACCGGCTCTGGCCCCACCTGCCTGATGCACGGTGCCTGGGCCCACCCGCCTGACCCAGGCCTCTCTGACCCCCTTGCAGTTCTGCGCTAACTACAACCTGGAGTACATCGTGGGTCGCGTGTGGATCGGCTTCTGGCTGGTCCTGTTCGTGGTGCTCATAGTGGCCTTCGAGGGCAGTTTCCTGGTCCGCTTCATCTCCCGCTATACCCAAGAGATCTTCTCCTTCCTGATCTCCCTCATCTTCATCTATGAGACCTTCGTCAAGCTGATCAAGGTGGGGGCCGCGACAGTGCGGACGCACGTGTGTGTGCGACTCTGTGCACAAACTATGTGGCTGTGTGTGTCATTGCACACGTGTCCCTATGGCACGTGTGTGGCTGTGACCACATTCACGTCGACACCAGCTGCCTCTAGGCCGGTACTCTGGCCATGACCGTGCAGAGCGCCTGCGCCTACCTTGGGGTGGGGGAGTGGCACCTCCATGTGTGCATGTCCGGGTCATAACCTCACCCAGAGTGACTACAGGCAAGTGTGTGTGCAAGACTGAACACGGAAAACTGCATTCATGGAGGGGCAGCAGGGGTCCCAGAGGCTCTGCTGGCCCCCCCCGCCCCCTTTGGCACTCACCCTCAAGAACCACGGGGCCTGCTGGTGGAGCACCCTGCCTCCTCAGCTCCAGCACCTTCATCTATGCCTACCTGTACATCTGCGTTGGATATGGACAGAGGGCGGACACTGCATGTCTGCCTCTGATTCTGTTGGTTGGTGGGGCTTTCTGTTTCCAAGTCTTTGAAGCCCTTTTTAGGACCCTCTTTGGCACTTTTTTTTTTTTTAAAGATTTTCTTTCTTTATTTGACAGAGAGAGACACAGCGAGAGAGGGAACACAAGCAGGGGGAGTGGGAGAGGGAGAAGCAGGCTTTCCTCGGAGCAGGATCCCCCAGGATCATGACCTGAGCCAAAGACAGACGCTTAACGACTGAGCCACCCAGGCGCCCCATCCTTGGCACTTCTTTCCTGCCCACCAGCCTTATGTCTCTGAGACCCTGCGTGCTCACATGCACACGTATCCTCATTGCCACCGTGGCCTGCCCCTCTCAAGCTTGAGCCTGGTCTCCACTCCTGAAAACCAAACTCGTGAATCCCATTGTCCCTCTGTTACCCTGTCAGTTGAGGAAGAAGATAAGAGGATGGATGCATGCATGATGGATGGATGCATAGATAGATAGATAGATAGATAGATAGATAGATAGATAGATGGTGGACAGATTGATGGATGGATGGTGGGTGGTTGGATGATGGATGATGGGTGGATGGATACATAGATGATGGACCGATGGATGAATGGATGGATAGATGACGGACAGATTGACAGTTGGTTGAGAAGAATAGGACGCCTTGGTTTTCTGCTGCAGATCTTCCAAGACCATCCACTTCAGAAGCATTATGAGCACAATGTGACAGTGGTGCCCAAACCTCAGGGTCCCCTGCCCAACACAGCCCTCCTCTCCCTTGTGCTCATGGCTGGCACCTTCTTCTTCGCCATGATGCTGCGAAAGTTCAAGAACAGCTCCTACTTCCCTGGCGTGGTCAGTACATTCTCAACACCCCCCAGCCCTGCTCTTGCCTACACTGTCCCGTCCCCGTCCAAAGCACTCCTCCAGGTTCCTCAATGCCATTAGCTCTCCTTCTTACCCTAGATTCCCATTCCCCATTCCAAGCCTCCCTGATCCCCTCCTCACTTAGACTTTCACTCTTCAGGCAAGCCCATCTCCCTTTCTCAGCCTGCCCAGGCTGAGAACCTAGTGGGGAGCCAGGGACCGTTCTTAGAAAGGGGTGGAGAAGCTGTGGGGCCGGCGGTGGGGCTGGGCCAGGGAAAGAAGAAAGGAGGCAGGTAGCTTGAGGTGCAGGACAAGGCATTAGATGTTGATGGGTCCCCTGGGAAGAGCAAGGCCCCCCTGCATGAAGAGGGGGCAGGAGTGGGGGCAAGTGGGAGGCAGGAGGTGGGGAAGAAACTGGGCGCTGACCGGGTTTTTCCACCTGCCCTTAGCTGCGACGGGTCATCGGGGACTTCGGGGTCCCCATCTCCATTCTGATCATGGTCATGGTGGATTTCTTCATCGAGGACACCTACACCCAGGTGACACTCTCCTCCTACTGTCAGCTGATTCTCCCAGTATGCCCCCTCCCAAGAACAGCTTTCCCAAACCTGAAGCCAACTAGAACTCCCCTTACTCATCCCTGCCTCCCCCGAGAGCCCCAAGTTCTTCCCACAGCCCTACAGCACCCCTCTGGCTGAAGCAAGGGCCTGGGTCAAATTGCCTTTTTACTCCTTAACCCAGGGCAGTAGGAAAGAATCTGCTTTGGAGCCAGGCAGATCTGATTATGTATCTCAGGTCTGCCACCAAATAGCTGTGTGCTGCAAGGCAAACGACACAACCTCTCTGATCCTGTTTCCTCATCTATAAAGTGGGGAATGAGAAGATGTATGTAAAGGGCTTAGTGCAGTGACTGGGTACAAAGTAGTTGCTCAATATAAGTAAGTTCCCAAGTGCCCAGGACCCTGGCTCTCCCTGCCTCCCTTCCCCCATTCCCCTGCCCCAGTGTTCTCACCAGCATCTCCCGTCCCACAGAAACTCAGTGTGCCTAAAGGCCTCTCGGTGTCCAACTCCTCAGCCCGGGGCTGGGTCATCCACCCACTGGGCTTGCGTTCGCATTTCCCCATCTGGATGATGTTTGCCTCCGCGCTGCCTGCCATGCTGGTCTTCATTCTCATCTTCCTTGAGTCTCAGATCACCACGTAAGAGCCAGGGGCAGAGCTGGGCCTGGGAGGGTCTGGTGCGGGGAAAGGGACGGGCTCCAGGCACGCATGACAGCAAGGACTGAGTGCTCGGCTTAGTCGAACCTGGGGCCCTCCGCATGGGCAGGAGTGATGGATGGGCAGGGGCAGGGGCAGGTTCTGTGGGACCTGACAGGGTATAATTTGGGGAGGACTTTTTAAGAAAAAGAATACAAAATGAGAACTGCAAAATGAAGTGGCGTACCTCAGAAGGAAACGTTACCAGCTCAGCTTCATTGGCTTCAGCGTAAATTTACCTGTGGACATTCTAGGGGCTAACTTGAGATCCTTCTACTCTTAGAGTCTGGATTCACCAGAGAGGGTGGGAGGGAGGGGAGCGAGGAATTCCAAGGGAGAGGAACACAGCAGGGTCAACGAAGATACAGAGGGACCCAAGTATGGAGAAGGAGGGAGGGGGCAAAGAGGGTGGGGGCGAGGGAGACCGCTGCTTACCCCTGACCTCCCATACCCCCCAAGGCTGATTATCAGCAAACCAGAGCGCAAGATGGTCAAGGGCTCTGGCTTCCACCTGGACCTGCTGCTGGTCATAGGCATGGGCGGTGTGGCTGCCCTCTTTGGGATGCCCTGGCTCAGTGCCACCACTGTTCGTTCCGTCACCCACGCCAACGCGCTCACTGTCATGGGCAAGGCCAGCGCCCCAGGGGCTGCAGCCCAGATTCAGGAGGTCAAGGAGCAGCGGATCAGTGGGCTCCTGGTCGCTGTGCTCGTGGGTGAGTAAGGGTTGGCCACACTCTCTGCCACCCCCTGGCCTTGCTTCCGGCCCCCAGCCTCTGCCTCTTAGGATCCAGCGCCTTCTGAAGCCCTGCCCACCCTTTCATAGCCGGCTCTCCCCACATACCCCCTGACCATGTCTCCCCAGGGTCCTTTGTTCATATGAGGGAATTCTGGAGGAAATGCCCAAGGCCCAAGCACGGAGATAGACATCTGAGCAGGGGAGGAAGTGGGTGGAGGGAAGGGGGGCTCCACACGGAGGCCTTCTCTAGATAGGACCCGGTATTCGAGCTTTATCCAACAGAAGCTTAGCGAACAGTGGGTTCCAGCCCTGCTGGACTCAGTATCCCTCCTCATCCTGGGCCTCAGTTTCTCTGTGCCATTAGCGGGTTCATTAGATGCCCTTGAAGTCTCTCTAGCTTGGCTGCTCTATAACTGATGCCAAGGGCAGAGCTCCGAGCATAATCTGGGGTGGGAAAGCAGAAGACAGAGGATCACTGGGGTTGATCCAAGTTATGGAGCAGCTGAGAGTCCAGCTGGGCTCAGTGTGGGCTGCGCCATGGTCACTGAGGGAGTTGCCAGGGAAGTTTCTTAAAGGAGGCGAAGTTGGTGTTAGCTGGAGGAGGGTTAGGGTTTGGATAGGTGGAGGGGGACGGGGGCCCTCTGGGCTGGGGTGTTAGAAAAGTTGGGCTTCTCTGACCTCTGTGAACCCCCGAGGCTAAACGAATAGGCTTTGATGTCCTGCAGGCAGGAGTTTGACTCCCTGATCTGCCACTTAGTAGCTATGTGGCCTTAGGCAAGTTGCTTAACCTCTCTGAATCTGCAAAATGGGGTAATACCTATTAAGAGGATCCACAGAAGGGGCTTCATATGGTACCTGTGGTTTCATTCCCCAGCCCCTGATGCTGTCAGCCCTCTGGGCCCCCGCCCCCACCCCCGGCCCCAGGGGCTAAGAGTCCGTGGTTCTCCCTGCAGGCCTGTCCATCCTCATGGGGCCCATACTGTCCCTCATCCCCCTGGCTGTGCTGTTTGGCATCTTCCTCTACATGGGGGTCACGTCCCTCAGCGGCATCCAGCTCTTTGACCGCGTCTTGCTTCTGTTCAAGCCGTCCAAGTACCACCCAGATGTGCCCTACGTCAAGCGGGTACAGAGTCCTCCTGGCTGCCCAGCCCCGAGTGGGAGGGGGGGGTTGCCAGGCCCCAGGGCGGGGCAGGCAGTAACCCCCACCTCCACCTGCAGGTGAACACCTGGCGCATGCACTTGTTCACAATCATCCAGATCATCTGCCTGGCAGGGCTGTGGACGGTGAAGACCTTTCCCACCACCTCGCTGGTCCTGCCCTTCGTGCTCATTCTCACGGTGCCTCTGCGCCGCCTTCTGCTGCCGCTCATCTTCAGGACGCTGGAGCTCCAGTGTGTGCGTGGCTGCTCCCCACCCCTACCCTGCGGACCTGGGGCAGGAGGGAGGGCAAAGAAAGGGCAGAGGCAGGAGGCCCGGACCCCAGAGCTTGGGGGCAGGGAGGGGTTAAGAAGCGCGCAGGGTGTGTTCCCCCTGTGAGCTGTCCTGACCGTGGAGCAGCTCAACCTGTGGTTTTCTGAGTCATTTTGGAATTCTCCCACGGTGTGAGAGTTGCCGTGGGGCTACCCTGGTGAAGGGGTGTCCTGCCCACCCTCTGTAGGCTCTCCCCTGCCGGGGCGCCACATCCCCAGGGGCCCCTCACCCTTTGGAAACAACTCATCCAGACCAAACCTAGGGGTTGAGAGGGCAGGACATGACTTATCCAAGGTCCAGTGAGAGCCAGTCCCTCTCCTCATTCCAGAAGTGCTCTCGGCACTGGGGGGAGGGCTCATCTGCCCCAGCCCTCCCCAGAAGCTCACCCTCTCTCTCCTTCCTACTCTGCCTTCCAGCTGGATGCTGACGATGCCAAGCCGACCTTCGATGAAGAGGAAGGTCGGGATGAATACAACGAGGTGACCATGCCCGTGTGAAGGGAAGGCATGGGCCTCCTCCCTCCCTCCTGCCTCCCACTTCCCCGCTCTCCCAGGAAAAGCAGAACTTCATGGGTATCTCATGGACTCTCAGATCCCGCCTGGGGTCGCAACTGGAACCCCAGGGTCGTGGGTGGGGAATGGAAGGGGTGTCTAGAAACCCTTCCATGAGGGGTAAACCAGCTTTTATGGCTGGAGATGGTCAGTAGGGTCTACGTCGGGGAATTCACTGTGCAGTCTCTCCTGCCACCCCGCTGCCACGTGGGGCTCCCAAGCTGGAGGACTTAGATCTGAGCCAACCTCTTCACAGCACAGGCAGGGGCCGTAGCAAGGGAGGTAGAGGGGGTGGGGTTCAAGTTCCTGCATGCTGTGTGACCTTGTCAAGTCCCTTGACTTCTCCCAGCCTCTGCTTCCTCTTCTGTAAAATGGGTATATTTATAATAATATCCATATTACAGGATGGTTACTGAGGACCAAAGATAAATGTGAAAAAGGGGCCTTGTCAGCTCTGAAAGGACTATCATATGGTAGTCATCATTCTTCTTCCCGCCTGCCCAGGGTCACACAGCTCCTGAGCCTTACAGCTGGGACCTGAACCAGGTCTCCTGACTCCGAGGCCAGAGCCCTATGCTCTACCTCAGTCACCTACCTTCCCATGCTTAGAGATATCCCTGCTGACTCCCCACCTCCCCCTCTCTGTTCCTAGCCCCATCCCGGGGACCCTCTTTTCTGGGACAGAGGGAGGTGTCCTGGTGAGGGCAAAGTGCAGGTGAGGATACAATCAGGGCTGCGACTCAGGACTCCAGCGTGCTCACTCCCTCCTCCCACTCACACATTCATTCATTCCACAAACATTTATGGAGGGCCCCGGACCCCGCAGATACAGAAGCAACTTGAGACGAGATGCTGCCACGGGGCAGGGTTGGGGGGGTGGGGGGCAATGCACAGTCTGTTCTAGATTTGGATGGGGGGGGTGGGAGGAAACGGGGTGGGGGAAGGGAGGGAGGTTTGTAATTTATTGATTGTATTTTCTAAGAGCTCTCATTGTACTCTGGCTTCACACAAACACCCAGGCCTCTAGTTTGAGACGTGCTGTCCACGGTCTCACCCCAGCTGAATCTTGGGGAGAACCCAGATTTGGTCAACTGGGGTGAAGGTCAGTGGGCTCTGCAGAGTATGGGCATAATCTATTTTTTTTTTACAAAACAAAAATATAAAAAAGAGCTGAAAGAACTGGAAGTGGTGAGAATTGGTTGAAACAGAGAACCAGGGGCTGGGGGCCCCTGACGGGAGGCTGTCAGGTGCAGCCCTGAAGGCTGACAGCCGCCTCTCACCACTTCATTGTCCTATGTCTCAGATTCCTCATCAGGAAAGTGGGGACGATAATGGTACCTACCTTGTAGGATTGCTGTAAGGATAAAATGAGACAGTAAAGCGCATGCTTAGCACAGCCTGACCTCAGGCCTCAGAGGAAGCGCTCTGTAAACGTTAGCTGCTGGTGTGGTTATCCTCCCTGGGATGCCGCGGCCCCCCCGCCCCCGCTCCTTGAACACCGCTAAGGAAAGTGGAAAGACCACTCTGCTATCACCCTTCCCCTTGATGCTTGGTTATAGGTTTTGCCAATAAACACGTCTGTGGTGGAGTGATTGCCTTGCTGGCCTTTCCCTCCCAGAGCAAGAGGCGGGGAGCTAAGGGGTCTTGGTTGGACCGGGTGGACGTGGCATGCATGGTGGGGAGCTGGTGCCAGAGTTGTGACCCGGGGTGGGGGCAGGGCGAGCCAGGCTGTGGGGGGGTGGCAGTGGCTCTGGGGGCTGGGCCAGAACTGGGGGCCCGGAGTCCTGGGGTGGAGAGGGCCAGCCGCCAGCGAGAGGGTGGGAGAGCAAGGGAAGACACTTTTACGCTCCGGACATCCTTCTTCAGAATAAGCAAGACCCCTGCACTGTGGGCCCCATGTCCCTTTGGGCTGGTCAGCACCTTCGCCTGCACTCATCACGCTGAGCAGCGCCTCTGAAGGGGACCACCAGGGAGGGAATGCGGTTTGCCCTCTGTTAGAAAGGAGCAGCACCTCTCCACCAGGCTTTCTATGAGCCCTCACTCTGGTCCCCATGGAGGACCAGCTGCTTCCAGCAATTCTAGGGGGCTGCTGAGCCGGGGGTCATTCAGCCCTGAAGAGGAGGCTGCCAGAACCTAACCCCTCCCCACCCTTCTCAGCCTTCCAGCAAGAGGTCAGTGCAGGCCTGGGCCGCCTGGTTCCTTCCCTGCATCTATATTTACTTGCTGCCTATCCCCAGCTGACCCCTCCCGGGCTGCCCAGGGCAGCTGCCCAAGGGCCAGAGAGCCACCTTGGGCCCAGGGAGAGCAGTCCCGGCTGTCCACTCCTACGTGCGGCAGCTTCATGTCCCCGCAGCAGGTGGCCTGTCCCCAGGGCTTGCCAGAACCTCATTGGCCACCTTGAGCCGGGAAGGCATTAGGGAAGTGTGAAGGCTGCAGAATTCAATCTCATCGACCTCCTGCCTGTCCTGAGGCCTTCCTCCCCTTGCATTTCCTGCCCGCCCCCACAGATGCCCTGACCCACTCTCTCCACCCCCCTGCATTTCCTCTGAGAGCTGTCCTTCTGACCCACTCCCACCCCCCAAAATATAATGCTCCCTCAAAATCTCTGCAGTTTTAAATCCTGCTCACCAATTCAACCCCATTTTTTTAAAAGATATATTTAGGGGCGCCTGGGTGGCTCAGGTGGTTAGGCGTCTGCCTTCGGCTCAGGTCATGGTCCCGGAGTCCTGGGATCGAGCCCCACATCGGGCTCCTGGCTCAGCGTGGAGCCCGCTTCCCCCTCTCCCTCTCCCTCTCCCCCTGCTCATGCTCTCTCTCTCTCTCTCTGTATCTCTGTGTCTGAAATGAATAAATAAAATCTTTAAAAAAATATAAATAAATAAATAAAAGATGTATTTATTTGAGAGAGAAAGAGAGACGAGGCAAGCACACACGAGCCAGGGAAAGGTCAGAGGTAGAATGAGAGAATCTCAAGCAGACTCCCCACTGAGCACGGAGGAGCCAACAAGGGGTTTGATCCCAAGACCCTGAGATCATGACCTGAGCTGAAATCAAGAGTCCAGATGCTTAACTGACTGAGCCACCCAGGTACCCCTTGTTCAACCCCTTCTTGAAGACTACATCACTGTGAACTGGTTGCTGGAATGAGGTCCACACTTTTGTGTGAGCACAAAGTATAACCCCACTCCAGGTAAGGGAATAATTCAACGGAATCTAAAAGCTCTATACCTGAAGATATTCTTTTTTATATCTTTTTTTTTTTTTTTTAAGTAAACCCTACTCCACACATGGGGCTCGAACTCAGGACCTGAGATCAAGAGTTGCATGCTCCACCAACTGAGCTGACCCCTATACCTGAAGATATTCTTTACAGGACTGTCTGCGGAAGCAAAAAACTAGGAAGAGGCCAAACAGTAACAGGAGAGTGGTAAATTACAGTAAATCACTCTACCTCAATATAATAGACCACTAGGGTGGGTCCTACAAATAATAATGATGAGGGTCACCTGGCTGGCTCAGTCAGTAGAGCATTCGACTGTGGATCTTGGGGTTGTTGGTTGGAGCCCCACATTGGGCATAGAGATTACTTAGAAAACAAACAAATAATAATGATGATGAAGAAGCTGTTGTATCAGCTTGGTGTAATCACATGATCTTGGGCCTCCGAGGTCAATGAGTTTGGAATTCCAGCTTTGTGATTTAGTAGGAGATGGACAGACAACCCATTTCTGAGCTCAGTTTTCTGCATCTGTAAGATGGAGGTAATGATACTTCACAGTGTTACTGAGAGAATAAATCGAAATCATACACCTCGAGGTCCTAGCCCAGGGCTAGCATTTAGTAAGCAAAATGTCTATTCTTGTTTCTTAAGCAAGGCATGAAGTACTGTGACCCTCAAGGTGACAGCCATGCAGAAGAGGGTAGTGTGCACAGGAATGAAGCTTAGAGGCTTAGACAGGAGAAATGAAAATGCCGCGGTGGTAGAGTTATAGGGGATATCGATTTTTCCCCTCCTGCATCTGGACCCCTGGTGCGAAGGGTTAAATCCATCATCCTCAATTCAGGGTAGATCACCATTGACCATTCTTCTTTCTTTCTTTTTTAAGATTTATTTATTTATTTGAGAGAGAGAAAGAGAGCGGGGCGGGGGGAGGGGGAGAGGGAGAGAGAGAATCCTACGCCGACTCCACACTGAGCGCTGAGCCCGACAGGGGACTCGATCTCACGACACTGACATCGTGATCTGAGCCAAAGCCACGGGCCAGACGCCGTACCACCCAGGCACTCCTGACAACTCTCCTTTCTTTCCTTCTTTCCTTCCTTCCCCTTTGTCTCCATCCCCTGCTCCTCTTTTACTCTCCCTCCATAGCCAACTACTCTAAAAAGTTGAACACGTATCTTTTTGTGCGGGCACGTTCTTGAAAAGATGTCATTGATATTGTTTTACATTTTATTATGGAATTTTTAATACATACACAATAGTAAACATAAGACTTAGCAAATCCACTCCTGGATTTGTTTATCTCCCAGACTCAAAAATTACAAGACTTTGTCTTGAGGGCGCCTGGGTGGCTCAGTCGGTTAAGCGTCTGCCTTCAGCTCAGGTTATGATCCCAGGGTCCTGGGATCGAGTCCCACATTGGGGTCCCTGCTCAGTGGGGAGCCGGCTTCTCCCTCTGCCCCCGCCCCCACTCATGCTCACTCACTCTCTCAAAAATAAATAAGTAAAATCTTTTTTTAAAAAGACTTTATCTTGAAATCTTGCCTACATCTTTGCCTAAAGTACATTTGTTTCATCTTTCTCTTTTTTTTCCTTTTGCTGAACTTAATACTTTAAAATGAACCTCAAACATCATGCCATTTCACCCGATACCCTTCAGCTATGCATCCTCCCACCAGCATTGAACATTTTCTTATCAACTGCAGCACCACTCTCACAAGAAAATGAGCAATAATATCTTGGTATTATCTAATATCCAATCTGTAATAAATTTCTCAAGATGTCTCTTTGCAATTGGTTGGTCTTATGCGTGTGTGTGTTTCTATACATTATCATCATCGTGTTCTAGTCTTGGCTCTGTTGGTCCTCTTTCCCACCCTGCACTATGGTTTTAAGATCCAGAAGTTGCTCTGTGAACGCTGAGTTGCTTTAGCTCTTGTGTGGTGCTCCATGGGGCACCGCTGTCTTTGGCCTCTTTACTCTCCCAGGGAGGTACACCCAGTTGCACACTACTCCCTTCCCACAAAGGACTTGAAGAGCGAGTAAGGGCATGTCCCCTTAAGGTTCTGGTGAGAATCTCTTTGGGTTATGAACCCAGGGGCCAGGAGTGGATTTGCTAAGTCTCGGGTATAGACCGTCTCGACCTGACTAAATATGGCTATATTTCTCTCCACATTGTCTGCACCAGTCCACACTCCCACAGGCAGCCCAGGAGTTTCCTATAACCCCATATTAGTGACATTATTCAGCCTTTTTGATTTTTGTTAGTCTGACTGAGGTATTTATTACCTCACTGGGTTGTTTTTTTGTTTTGGTATGGTTCTTGCATCTCTCTGATCACTAAAGACCTCGAGCATCTCTGCATTTGCTGATTAGTCTTTAAGATTTCCTATTATGCAAACTGTTTCCTCATATCATTTGGTCATATTTCTATTGAGGTTGATGCCTTTTTGGATGTTGATTTGCAAGAGGTTCTGGAAGACCCTACCCTTTGGTGGTTTTAGACCTTGCTAAAATATTCTCCCATCTTGTCATCTCTCTCTTAATTTTGTTCACCTCATTGATCAGAAATCTTTAATTTTGACATTATTAAATACACCCAAGAAGAAGAGTCTGGACTTGAATTAGTACATACCAGCGAGTCATTGCAGGTTCTTGAGCTGGGGAGTGACATGATTAAAGTGATTCACCTGGGAGCTACATACAGGAGGGATTGGCTACGAGGAGGCAAATTGGGAATCTGCAGGTCAGTGAGTGAATAGCAGAGGCAAGCCGACATAGCCCCCGCCCCCACAGGACCTCCAGTCAGCGCGGAAGCCCGGCATTCAACAAGAGTGATGAGTATCGGGACACCTGGGTGGCTCAGTCGGTTAAGCGGCTGCCTTCCGTCCGGGTCATGAGTCCCACATCGGGCTCCTTGCTCAGCAGGGAGCCTACTTCTCCCTCTCTCTCCTTCTGCTTGTGCTCTCTCTGCCAAATAAATAAAATTAAAAAAAAAAAAAGAGTGATGAGTATCTGCACGGAGTGAGGGGAGCAGAGGGGGCGGGGGCTAGATTAGGCATGCCTCCTGGAGGCAGAGATATTTGTTCTGATCCCTAAGGGAAAAGTAAGAGGTGGCCCAGTGATGAGAGAGGGGGAATGGCTTGAGGGAACAAGGGTCTAGAAAATGAATATATTCACAGGCACCTGGCTGACTCAGTCTGTAGAACATGCGACTCTTGATCTCGGGGTTGTGTTTGAGCCCCATGTTGCGTGTAGAGATCAGTTAGGAAAAAAAAAAAGGAAAGAAAATGAATATATTCAAGAAATACCCCGAAGATAAAGTGGGTGAATTTGCTCGGCAAAGTCAAATGACATGGTGGAAAGCCTGCTGGGTTGGCAGGCCACATGGTGATCTCAGAAAGGTGTTTCTTTCCTGGGTACCTGGGCGCAAAGCCAGATGACAGGAGGTGAGGAAGTGCTGGTAAGGAAGCAGAAGCAGGAGGTGTGGGCCACAGTCGGGGAGCTTGGCAGGAATGGGTCAGGCAGAGAGCGCCCAGCTGACTCTTCTTCACAGTGGTCCAGAGACTGCTTTGCAGGACACATTCATAGGCAGGCAACTATCTCTCTTTTTACTTTAAACCACAACTTCATGTTTCAATTATTAAAAATTTGTATGTAAAACACTTAAAATTATAGACCTATCTAACACAGAGAATAAAAGCCTCCAAAAAAACAAAACAAAACAAAACAAAACAAAACCCCAGTAATCACTGTTAATCATTTAGATATTCCTGCAGGTTGATTTATGTGAACACTAATTTACTTATTTTTAAAAAACAGGTCATACATAATTGTTAACACAAATCCAAATGCATGAAACAAAAACTGATGGAACGGAAAGGAAAAATAGATAAATCCACAATTATGGTAGGAAACTACAATCACTCTCTCAATAAGCCAAAGAATAAGTAGACAAAAATTACTAAGGCTTATAGAACACCTGAGGAGCACTAACACCCTAGTTGACCTGAGTTATGTTTGTAGAACATTCCAACTAACAATAGCAAAATACACATTCTCTTCAACTGCACATGGATCATTCACCAAAACAAACTATATTCTGGGCCATAAAACAAACCTTAACAAATGTAAAAGAACTGAAATCATAGGAAGTATAATCTATGCCCGTAACAGAATTAAATTAGAAATCAATAACAGAAAAGACATCTGGAAAAAAACTCTAAATATTTGAAAACCAAGCAAGTCACTTGTAAATAACCCATGGATCAAAGATAAGTCATAAGGGAAATTAGAAAATATTTTAAAGTGAATGCAGATGATAACATCAAAATTTGTGGGTTGCAATTAAGCAGTGTCTCAAGGGAAACAGTACTAAATACTTAGGTCAGAAAATAAGAAAGATCTTGGGGCGCCTGGGTGGCTCAGTCGTTGAGCATCTGCCTTCAGCTCAGGTCATGATCCCAGGGTCCTGAGATCGGGCCCCGCATGGGGCTCCCCACTCAGCGGGAAGCCTGCTTCTCCCTCTCCACTCCCGCTGCTTGTGTTCCCTCTCTCACTGTCTCTCTCTCTGTCAGATAAATAAATAAAATCTTTAAAAAAAAAGAAAATAAGAAAGATCTCAACTCAGTAATTTAAGCTTCTACCTTAAAAAACTAGAGAGGGGTACCTCGCTGGCTCAGTGGGTAGAGCATGCGACTCTTGATCTCAGGGTTGTGAGTTTGAGCCCCATGTTGGGCATAGAGTTTACTTAAAAAAAAAAAAAACCTAGGAAAAGAAGAGCAAATTAGAACTAAGTCAGGCAGAAAGAAAGAAAGATTGAACAGAAATCAATGAAACCAAGAACAAACAATAGAGAAAAATCAGTGAAACCAAAAATTAGTTCTTTGGGAAAAAAATTAATAAAATTGATAAACTTCTAGCCATACTGACCAAGAAAAAAGGAGAACTGTAAATTATAAATAATAGCAATTAGAGGACATCACTACAGGCTCTAAGACATTAAAAAAAAAGCAAGGAATACTACAAACATAAATATCCATAAATTTCACAACTTAGATGAAATTAACAAATTCCTTGAAAAACACCAACTGTGGGCGCCTGGGTGGCTCAGTTGGTTAAGCGACTGCCTTCGGCTCAGGTCATGATCCTGGAGTCCCAGGATCGAGTCCCGCATCGGGCTCCCTGCTTAGCAGGGAGTCTGCTTCTCCCTCTGACCCTCCCCCCTCTCATGTGCTCTCTTTCTCTCATTCTCTCTCTCAAATAAATAAATAAAATCTTAAAAAAAAAGACAAACACCAACCGTTAAAGCTCATTCAAAAAGAAATGGGTACAACAATAGTGACAACCCAATTCAAAAATGAGTAAAGAACTTGAATAGACATTTCACCAGAAAAGATCTACCAGTGGCCAATAAACATGTGAAAACATGATCAACATCACTAATCATTAGGGAAATACACATCAAAACTACAATGTGATACCACCTCACATTCATTAGGATGGAGAAAAAAAGAAAGAAAGAAAGAAAGAAAAAGAAAGAAAGAAAGAAAGAAAGAAAGAAAGAAAGAAAGAAAGAAAGAAAGAAAGAAAGAAAGAAAGAAAGAAAGAAAGAAAGAAAGAACGGAGGGAGGGAGGGAGGGAAGGAAGGAAGGAAGGAGGGAAGAAGAAACAGAAAATGACAAGTGTTGGCGAGGATGTGGAGAAATTGGAACCCCTGTGCAGTGTTGGTAGGAATTGAAAATGGTGCAGTTGCTGTGGAAAACAGTATGGTGCTTCCTCAAAAAATTGAAAATAATATTACAATATAATCCAGCAATTCCACTTCTGGGTATATACTCAAAAGAATTGAAAGCAGGGTCATATATAAATATATACATGTATATGTATATGTATATACCTACATTCATAGCAGCATCATTCATAATAGCTAAAACCTGGAAGCAATCCAAGTGTCCATTGACAGATGAACGGATAAGCAAAATGTGTTATATACATACAGTGGAATATTACTTAGCTTTAAAAAGGAATGAAAGGGGTGCCTAGGTGGCTCAGTTGTTAAGCATCTGCCTTTGGCTCAGGTAGTGATCCCGGGGTCCTGAGATGGAGCCCTGCCTCGGGCTCCCTGCTCCGCGGGAAGCCTGCTTCTCCCTCTCCCACTCCCTGTGCTTGTGTTCCCTCTCTCGTTGTGTCTCTCTGTCAAATAGGTAAAATCTTTAAAAAAATAAAATAAAAATAAAAAGGAAGGAAATTCTGACACATGCAACAACGTGGATGAACCTTAAGGACATTACACTAGGTAAAATAAGCCACTCACAATAAGACAGTGTGTGAGTCCACTTATAGGAATTACTTAAAGTAGTCAAAATCATAAAGACAGAAAGTGGAATGGCGATTGCTAGGGGCTGGGGAGGAGGAATGGGAAGTTATTGTTTAACAGGGGCAGAGTTTCAGTTCTACAAGATGAAGGGAGTTCTGGAGGGACGCCTGGGTGGCTCAGTTGGTTAAGCATCTGCTTTGGCTCAGGTCATGATCCCGGGGTCGGGCTCCTTGCTCAGCAGGGAGTCTGCTTCTCCCTCTCCTTCTGCTCCTCCCTGCTTGTGCGCCCTCTCTCTCTGACAAATAAATAAATAAAATCTTTATTTTAATTTTATTTTTTAAAAAGATTTTATTTATTTGTCAGAGACAGACAGCGAGAGAGGGAACACAAACAGGGGGAGTGGGTGAGGGAGAGGCAGGCTTCCCGCTGAGCAGGGAGCCCGAAGCGGGGCTCGATCCCAGGACCCTGGGATCATGACCTGAACCGAAGGCAGACGCCCAACGACTGAGCCACCCAGGTGCCCCAATAAATAAAATCTTTAAAAAAAAAGAGTTCTGGAGACAGATGGTGTTTACGGTTGCACAACATTATGAAGGTACTTCACACCATTGAACTGTAGACTTAAAAATAGTAAATATGGTAAATTTTATGTTAAATGTTTTTTACCACAATTTTTAAAAACGGGAAAAATAATACATTAAATTAAATAGTATAACAAAGAGGAAAAAACAAAACAAAACAAAAACAATAACAACAACAACAACAAAGTAATAAAGACTTCTGGATTCCGGTCCAGCATATAAGAAGCCTGGAAATCTTCACTCTATCCTAACAACAAGTAAAAAGCTGAAGAAACTGAAAGATCAACAACTCTTCTTAGATCTGTCAGAGAAGTGAGGTCACGGGGCAAACTGTCCCTGCCCAAACGGAAGAGACAGACGGGTAGATGCAGAGAATCACAACTTACCTGACCAAAAACCTCCACAGGGAGCAGTGCCAGAGTAGGAAAACCTGAGCTATAATTGACGAATTTCTGGATGCTTCCTGTAGACATAACTGAGAGGTAAAAACTCCAGGGAGACCCAGTTGTAGGGGGACCCCAAGCCTCTGTGAGTTTTATCTCCAGGGGCTCCACCAGTCCTCACAGTGAACATCAGAGAAAAATCCCCTCATGCAGGGGGAGAGGAAACGGAGCCATTTTGAAATATGCCAGAGCATTTTGTTCTTTATTTAAAATTGTTTATTATTTTAATTTTTTTATTAACATAATGTATTATTGGTTTCAGGGGTACAGGTCTGTGATTCAAAAAACATGGAACGCTTCACAAAGTTGCGTGTCATCCTTGCGCAGGGGCCATGCTAATCTTCTCTGTATCGTTCCAATTTTAGTATATGTGCTGCCGAAGTGAGCACGCATTTTGTTCTTTACTAGGTTTGCCCTCAGGAGAAACTATTTTCTTTTTAAAGATTTTATTTATTTATTTGAGAGAGAGAGAATGAGAGATAGCACGAGAGGGAAGAGGGTCAGAGGGAGAAGCAGACTCCCTGCTGAGCAGGGAGCCCGTTGCGGGACTCGATCCCGCGACTCCGGGATCATGACCCGAGCCGAAGGCAGTCGCTTAACCAACTGAGCCACCCAGGTGCCCCAGGAGAAACTATTTTACCAGAGCCTAACCTGCTGGGGTTTTATCAGAGCCTAACCTAACTGGGAAGGGAAATATTCAACTCCAGCCCCCTGTAGCCATCCTGTCCCACCCAAGGGGAGAAAATAAATCAGGAGCATGGTGAAGTTCACTTATGTATGCCTCTGTATAAGTGACATGGATGGCAGCAATGATACAAGGGATAGGTGGGAGGAATTAGGAATATTTTGTTATTACAAGGTACTTGCAGTACCCATGAAGAGGTAGAGTGTTATTTGAAAGTAGACTTGGATTAGTTGTAAATATGTATTGTAAACTCGAGGGCAACCCCTAAAAAAAAGTAGACAAAAAATGACACGATAAAAAAGGAGAGAAAATGGATTCATATAAAATAGTTAAAATCACAAAAAGCAGAAAAGTGTGGAAGACAAAATAGAAACAAATGGAAAATGGTAAAAATGTGGTATATATTAATCCAAGTATATCAATGATCAGCTTAAATGTCAATGGTCTAAATACACCAACTAAACAACAAAGATTATCAGAGTGGATCAAAAAACAAGATCCAACATACAGTATCTATAAGAAATGCACTTCAGACTGAATCAACTTCAGAAACAAGGAAAATTGTCAAGGATGGAGAAGGGCAAGAAAACATAATAACACTTAATGTGTATGAGCCTGACAACCGAGCATCAAACTATATAAGGCAAAAACAAATAGATCCACAAGGAGAAAGAGATCAGTCTAGTATTATATCTGGAGACTTTAATATCCTTCTATCAGAAATAGACAGGTCCAGCAGGCAGAGCATCAGTAAGGAGATAATTGAACTCAACAGCACAATAAATAAACTGTATATAATTAACATCCATACACTACTCATCCAACAAGAGCAGATAACACATTCTTCTCAAACTCATGTAGAATATTCACCAAGATATATCATATTCTGGGCCATAAACCACACTTCAGCAAATTTAAAAGAATAGAAATCGTGCAGTGTCTACTCTCAGCCCATGATGGAACTGAACTAGAAATCAACAGAAAAATAGCTGGGGGGGAAAAAAAGCTTTCAAGATTAAGCAACATACTTTTAAATAACACATGGGTCAAAGAAGAAATCTCAAGAGAGGTTTTTAAATATTTTGAACTAAATGAAAATGAAAATACAACTTATCAAAATTTGTAGAATGCAGCAAAAGCATTGCTTAGAGAAAAATTTATAGTATCAAATTCAAATATTAGAGAAGAAGAAATATCTGCAGCACCTGGGTATCTCAGTTGGCTAAGCATCAGATTCTTGACCTCAAGGTGGTGAGTTAAAGCCCCAAGCTGCATTCCATGTTGGGCATGGAGTCTACTTAAAGAAGAAGGAGAAGGAGAAGGAGAAGGAGAAGAAGGAGAAGGAGGAGGAGGAGGAAGAAGAGGAGGATTAGGAGGAGGAGGAGGAGGAGGAGAAGGAGAAGGAGAAGGAGATCTAAAATCAATAATCTAAGCTTCCACCTTAGGAAACAAGAAAGAGAAGAGACATTTAAATCCAAATTAAGCAGAAGAAAATAAATAATAAAAATCAGGGCACCTGGGTGGCTCAGTTAGTTAAGCGACTGCCTTCGGCTCAGGTCATGATCCTGGAGTCACAGGATCGAGTCCCGCATCGGGCTCCCTGCTCGGCAGGGAGTCTGCTTCTCCCTCTGACCATCTTCCCTCTCGTGCTCTCTATCTCTCATTCTCTCTCTCTCAAATAAATAAATAAAATCTTAAAAAAAAAATCAGAGCTGAGGGGTGCCCAGGTGACTCAGTCAGATGAGTGACTGACTCTTGGTTTCAGCTCAGGTTCTGATCTCAGGGTCCTGAGGTCAAGCCCCCACCTTGGGCTCAAGGGGTAGTGTGCCTGAGATTCTCTCCCTCTCCCTCTGCCCCTCCCTCCCAATAAATAAATAAATAAATCTTTAAAAAAGAATAAAAATCAGAGCTGAAATCAATGAAATTAAGAACAAGAAATCAATAGAGAAAATCAACAAAACCAAAAGTTGTGTTTTGTTTTGTTTTTTAATCAGTAAATCTCTAGGTAGGCTAACTAAAAAAAAAAAGAAGACACAGATGGCTAATATCAGAAATGAAAGAGAGGACATCACTACAGATCTCATGGTCATTGAAAGGATATACAGGAATATTATAAACAACTCCACAAATTTGATAAATGGATGAAATGAACTAATTCTTTGAAAGGATACAATCTGCCAAAATTCACACAAGAAGAAATGGACAACCTGAATAAGCCTATCTCCATTAAAGAAATTGAATCAATAATTAATAACCTTTCAAAACAAGAAGTACTAGGCCCAGATGTGTTCACTGCTGATTTCTACCAAACATTTAAGGAAGAAATTATACCAATTCTCTACAATTTCTTCCAGAAGATAGAAGCAGAGGGGATACTTCCTAATGTATTCTGTGAAGCCAGAATTACCCTAATACCCAAATCAAAGATTATAAGAAAACCATAGATCAATATCTCTCATAAATAAAGGTGCAAAAATTGTCAACAAAATATTAGCTAATTGAATTCCACAATGTATTAAAAAGAATTATACACCACAACCAAGTAGGATTTATTTCAGGTATGTAAGCCTGGTTCAACATTCAAAAATCAATTAATATAATCTGTCACATCAATAGGCCAAAGAAGAAAATTATATAATCATATTAATGGAATGGATGAGAGAAATCATTTGACAAAATTTAATACCCATTCATGATAAAAACTCTCAGCATACTAGGAATAGAGAGGAATTCCCTCTATCTGATAAAGAACATCCACAAAAAATGTACAGTTAACATCATACTTAATGGTGAGAAACTTGGGCACCTGGGTGGCTCAGGTGGTTAAGCAACCAACTCATGATTTTGGCTCAGGTCGCGATCTCAGGGTTGTGAGATTGAACCCCTTGTTGTCGGACTCCATGATCAGTGGGGAGTCTGTTTGGGATTTTCTCTCTCCTTCTCCCTCTGTTCCTTCCCCCCACCCCCACCCCACTCTCTCTCTCTCTAAATAAATAAATAAAATCTTTTTTAAAAAAATGGTGAGAAATTCACTTTCCCACTAAGATCTGGAACAAGGCAGGATGTAACTACTTGTCAGAGCTTTTCTTCCTTCCTTCCTTCCTTCCTTCCTTTCTTTCTTTCTTTCTTTCTTTCTTTCTTTCTTTCTTTCTTTCTTTCTTTCTTTCTTTCTTTTTTAGATTTTATTTATTTATTTATTTGAGAGAGAGAGAGAGCAAGAAAGGGGAGGGGCAGAGGGAGAGAATCTCAAGCAAACTCCATGCTGAGCCTGGAGCAGATGCAGGGATCTATCTCAGGACCCTGAGATCATGACCTGAGCAGAAACCAAGATTCGGATGTTCAACCAACTGAGTCACCCAGGCGCCCTGCCACTGCCTTTCAACATCATACTGGAGGGGCACTGGGTGGCTCAGTCGTTAAGTGTCTGCCTTCGGCTCAGGTCATGATCCCAGGGTCCTGGGATTGAGTCCCGTGTAAGGCTCCCTGCTCAGCAAGAAGCCCGCTTCCCCCTCTCCCACTCCCCCTGCTTGTGTTCCCTCTCTTGCTGTGTCTCTCTCTCTCTGTCAAATCAATAAATAAAATCTTAAAAAAACATAAACAAACAAACAAACAAAAAACACATCATACTGGAAATCCTAGCTAATATAATAAGAGGAGAAGAGAAACAAAGGAAAAGGTACACAAATTGGGAAGGAAGAAATAAAATGTCTTTGTTTGCAGATGACATGATCATCCATGTAGAAAATCTGAAAGAACTAACAATAACAACAATAAAAAACCTCCTGTAACTAATAAATGATTATAACAAGGTTGTAGTACCAAGTTAATATACAAAAGTCAATCACGTTCCTATATACCAGCAATAAACAAGAGGAATTTAAAATTTAAAATGTATTCTCATTTATATTAACACTCAAATAAAGTGAAATACTTAAATATAAATCTAACAAAATATGTATAAGAACATATGAGGAGAACTACAAAACTCTGAGAAAAGATATCAAAGAACTACCTAAATGGAGAGATTTCCATGTTCATGGATAGGAAAGCTCAATATTGTTTTGGGTTTTTTAAAAAGATTTTATGTATGTATGTAGGTATGTATGTATTTGAGAGAGAAGCAGAGAGACAGAGCATGAATGGGGGAAGGGGCAGAAGGAGAGGGAGAGACAAGCAGACTCCCCACTGAGCGAGGAGCCCAACACAAGTCCCAATCCCAGGACCCTGAGATCACGACCTGAGCTAAAGTCAGACATTTAACTCACTGAGCCACCCAGGCACCCCAGAGAGCTCAATATAGTTAAGATGTCATTCTTGCCATTTTGATCTATAAATTCAAAGCAATCCCAATCAAAATCCCATCAAGTTATTCTGTGGTTATTGACAAACTGGTTCTAAGGTTTATATGGAGAGGAAAAAGACCTAGAATAGCCAATACAATATTGAAGGAGAAGAACAAAACTGGAAAGCTGATACTACTCGACTTCAAGACATACTATAAAGCTACAGTAATCAAGACAGTGTGGTATTGGCAAAAGAATAGACAAACAGATCAATGAAACATAATAGAGAGCCCAGAAATAGAGCCACATAAATATAGTCAACTGTCTGACAAAGGAGCAAAAGCAATACATTGGAGGAAAGATAGTCTTTTCAACAAATGGTGCTGGACATCCACATGCAAAAAAAAAAAAAATTAATCTAATTAGACCTGATATCTGTCACCAAAAAATTAACTCAAAGTGGATCATAGCTCTAAATGTAAATCACAAAAGTATAAAACTCCAGAAGATAACATAAGAGAAAACCTAGATGACCTTGGAAGTGGTAATCATTTTTTAGATACAATACCAAAGGCATGAAAGACATAATTGATAAACTGCATTTTATTTAAAAAAAAAAAAGTTCTGCTCTACAAAAGACAATGTCAAGAGAATGAGAAGACAAGCCACAGACTGGGAGAAAATACTTGCAAAAGATATATCTGATAACAGATTATTATTGAAAATACACAAAGAAGTCTTAAAAGTCAACAATAAGAACATGCACAACCTGATCGAAAAATGGGCAAAAGGTTAAAAAAAAAGAAAAAAAAAGAAAAATGGGCAAAAGGTCTGAACAGACATCTCACCAAAAGAGATCTGCAGAGAGCAACTAAGCATATGAAGATATTTGACATCATATGCCATTAAGGAATTGCAAATTAAAATAATGAGCTATCACTACACATCTATTAGAAGGGCTAAAATCCAAAAATATTGACAACACCATTTGGAAATATTATTAATGTCCAATATATTTATATTCTATGATACAGGAATTCCACTCCTAGAAATATACCCAGGAGGAATGAATACATACATCCACCAAAAGATATGCACAAGAATGTTTGAAGCAGCTTTATTCTTAATAATAAAACACTGGATACATCCCAAATGACCATGGAAACTAGAAAGGATAAAGTGTGACATATTCATACAATGGAATACTACATAGCGATGAAAATTAAGGAACCACAGCTACATGCAATATCACAAATTAATCTCTGACATAACATTGAATGAAAGAGGCTAGGTGTAAAGGAATTACATACGTACGATTCCACATATATGAACTCCAGAAACAGGCTAAATTTCTCTCTCTATGGCAATGGAGCTCAGAATACTGGTGACATTTGGAGGGGAATACTGACTTTGAGTAAGTTTGCTAGATGCTAGAAACATTCCATACCTTGATCTGGGTGGCCATTACATTATATATATATATAATGATATGCTATGTATACATGTACAAAAATCAAACAGTAAACTTATAACGTGGGCACTTTATTATCTGTAAAAAAAGGAAAAATTTATTATTTCTTATTTTTTATCTATAAAAAAAGAAAAAATAGGGGCGCCTGGGTGGCTCAGTTGGTTAAGCATCTGCCTTTGGCTCAAATCATGATCCCAGGGTCCTGAGGTCCTGGGATCAAGCCCCGCATCAGGCTCCCTGCTCAGTGGGGAGTCTGCTTCTCCCTCCCCCTCTGCCCCTCCCCCCTGCTAGTGCACAAGTGCTGTCTCCGCCTCTCTCAAATAAATAAAATCTTTAAGAGAAAAGTAAAAAAGAAATAAGGGACAGCAGCTCAGGAAAAAAAGGAAGAAGTCTATGTCATCATCTTGAATAAACATTAAAAAACAGAACATTTCCAATACACGTGAAAATACATAACTGAAAATCATATTCATCTGTATACCCTCAAATAAATAAATAAATAAATAAATAAATAAATAAATAAATAAATAAATTGCTCCGCGTTCACTAGGAATTCAAGCACCACACTTTGGTTAATGCATTCCAGGCACACTTCAGGGTTTGATGTGAGCTGGTGCTGGGATACTGGCAACCCAGGGAAGGGCTGGGCCCAAGTGGAGAGTGTGTAGCTAGGATTATGCCTTGTCACCAGCCTGGGCTGGGCTTGTGGAATGCTGAGACTCTGCTTCAAGGTACACGGCAGAAAACTGGAACGGAGGGAGGGTAAATTGGGAGAGGGGGCAAAGAAAAAGGACCAAGGGCAGATTCCCTCCTGCTCTGGCCCATAGCCCAAGTCCTAGACTCCCGACCTCACCAGAGACGCAATAGATGTAAAACAAGGCAGTTGGTTTCCAAGTGGGAAGAGCGCCAGCCATGACTTTTGCTGCCCAAGGAATGAAAAATCAATAATAATCATTTTTATGATTCATGTTCATCCTGTTTTATTCCAGAGCACTTTACCGAAAGGCCCCTTGGCCCAGCCAAGAAGCTCAGGGCCAGGATCCAGGACACCTGGACTCCAGATCTCTGTGTGGAAGACTTGGAACTTTCTTGGGATCTAAGTTTCTCAATTGTGGCAACTGACATTGTGGAGCATTCTACAGTTTCTATACATCCTCTCAGTTGACCCTCCAACCCCTGGGAGGAAAGCAGAGAACACAGGATTGCTATTCTCATTCTATAGACAAGGAAACAGGATCAGATGAAGTTAAGAGACTTGATCAAACACACACTGTTTAAAAAGGTAGGGAAGCCGGGCGCCTGGGTGGCTGGCTCAGTTGGTTAAGCGACTGCCTTGGGCTCAGGTCATGATCCTGGAGTCCCGGGATCGAGTCCCACATCGGGCTCCCTGCTCAGCGCGGAGTCTGCTTCTCCCTCTGACCCTCTTCCCTCTTGTGCTCTCTGTCTCTCAAATAAATAAATAAAATCTTAAAAAAAAAAAAAAAAGGTGGGGAAGCTAAGAAGCTGGGAGCTGTGACTTCTGACTCCAAACACTTTGCTCTTTCCCAGTCAAAATAAGAAAGTCAGTCCCTGCCTTCTCTAAGTACAGTCTGAGATGGATTGATCCCTACGCAAAATGCCCTGGGTATGTTCCAAGGGCAGAGCTGGATTTGTGGAGACTTAACTTGTACAATGAAGGGGGGTCTTTAACAAAAATAATACCAAACGATGAAATAAAATTACGAACAGGGCATTGCACGGGGTCCGCAAATGAGGGGCCATTAGCTCAAGCATCATTAGCAACAAGGTAAATCGGCCTCTCCCACGTGCCCAGCCCTCTCAAAAATCCGGTCACACCAGATCTTGACCGGGGTTTCCTCCCTGTTTGTAAAACGTGGCAGATGTGGGCTGTGGAAGTCCTGGGAAAGGAATCCCATTTCTCCCAGGAGACGAGAGGAATTACAGCAGCAGCGGGGCCGTTGAGTGAGGATGGAAAAGGCCGTGTGCCCGGGGAGAGTCCAAAGGGGCTGGTGACCCAGCTGGCCGCGCTGTGGGCAGTACGCAGTGTGGGGCGGGAGGCCGGCAGCCTGCGAGCCCCCGGCGCCCGGAGCAATGGCGCTGCCCGGGGAGCGACGGCCCAGACCGCAGGCGAGCCTGTGGGAAGCAGGCGCTCTTCAGTCTTCTGGCTGCCTGCGTTCCTGACAACCCTTCCTCCGAGGAGGGGAGGCAGAGACGGACGACCGCAGCCCTCGGCAGTGGGAGGGTGGATGGTGGTCCCCGCCCGGGCCTTTCGACCCCCGGTCCGCAGGATGGTGGGGTGCGGGAGGCCTACGCGAAGGCTGCCCCGCGGCGGCTCGGGCGGCCAGGCCCGGGTGCCGGGCTCCCCTCGCGGCTCCCCGCCGCCGCCGCCGGGGGGAGAAACGGGGGGGGGAGCAGCGCCCGCGGCCTGCTTTCCCAGGGCTGGCCGAGCCTTTTTGACAAGCTGATTGCATGGCGGGGATTGGCTGGTCCGGGCGTGACGCCGGTAACAACAAAGGTGGAGTTGGAAGAAATTAGATTAAAGGAGAGGGGAGAAAAAAAAAATTAAAGGGGGAGCTGGCTGGGGACAGGAGGCAGCGACCGAGGGGGCCATGCACGAAGCGCGGTCTCCCGGCTCCCACTTCGCCTCGGAAGCCCCTTCGCGCAGACCCACCCGGATTAGGCTCTCTATCCCAACCCCGGCCCAACTACCGAAACCGGGGAGGGGGGGATGGCTGCTGCTTCTTGAGAAATCCCCCTAACTCCCACCCTGACACCCCATGCTACGGCCCAGGGGGAGAACTTTTTGCTCGGACACCTCGGATCCTAAACCCGGCGGAGGTGAGGGGCTTTGAGAACAACGAGAGGCTCGCTCTAAAACCCGGAAGGCCCTCGCGGGGAGCCGAGATCCGGCGAGGCGGGGTGCTCCCCCGGTTTTTCAATGTGTTGCAAATCTAAGAGCTTCTTTCTTGCCTTTTTTTTTTGTAACACCCCCCTCCTTTATCCCCCACCCCCTCGCTTTGGCTTCAGGGTTGCAAAAGCAAAGAGCAATAAAAAAAAAAAAAAACCGCGCACACACTCAGACACACACCAGTGGCGACAGGGGAGAGTTGGAAAGACGCAGGAGAGAAGCAGGAGGCAGAAGGCAGCGGGGAGGGAGCAATGGGAGCGGGAAGCAGGCAGGTTCCCTCGCAAATCCCCCTCCGGCCCCACGTCGCTTCGCCGGCCCCGGCAGGGGAGCAAGGAGCCGGGCTAGCAGATGGAGGAGTGGAGCTCGCTCTAGGCAGCGGGCTTGGCCGGAGAATGGAGGAGCCGCCAAGCGACCGGCTGATTGGAAGAGAAACGCAGAGCGATGGAGGCGGGGGTAGGAGGACGATTTCTCTGCGGGGACTGGCGGCGGCGGCGTCTACGCCCGGGTCGGGCGCTGCAGAGCTTGGCTAGCTTTCAACCCGCGCTCGCCGGCTCCAGCCCCGCGCGCCCCCACCCCCAGCCCTCCCGGCGGCTCCGCAGGTGAGTGCGAGCTGGGGGCAAAAACCCCAAAAGTCTCAACACACCCGCCCTGCCCCCCCACCAGAAAAAAAAGAAAGAAAAGCATTTTTTCTTTTTCTTTTTTTTTATTTTCGTGCAGCCCCCATCGCGGTGGGAGGGAAGGGGGTGAGGCTGAGTGGCCCGGAGGAGGCGGAGGGGCCAGGCGAGGCCGGGGTGGCCCCGGAGGCGGCGGCGCCGAGGCGGCTCTGACGGGCGAGCGCTCGGAGCGGCGCTGCGCTGCGCCGAGGCGGGCGGGCGGGCGGGCGGAGCGGGGCGGGCGGAGCGCCGCGCGTGGGGCTCGCCATTAGCCGTCGCTCCGCTTCGCCATCTCGGGCTTTGTCTGGCGACTCGCTGCCCCGGCGTCGGCTGCGGCGGAGCTGCGGCTCCGCTCTTCGGCCCGCCGCACCCCTCGGTGCCCCTGGCCCGCGCTCCCATTCACACGCTCGGTAAGTGAGCCCGGGCTCCGCGGATTTCGGGGGAGAGGGGTTGCTGCGAGTGGCGGCGGCGCCGATCTCCATGCGCCCGGACAGGCCTGGGGAGCCATGCCGGGCTGGATTGAACCGGCTCCCAGCGCGGCTCCTCCGCCGAAGCCCGTCGCTCCCTCGCCGTTTCCGGGGTGTAAGGAGCAAAAGGGATTTTTTTTTTTTTTAAATTTGCAGGGAGGGCATTTTGTACGTTTTTTTTTTTTTTTTTTTTTTAAGTTTCGTGTGTTTTCTGTTCGGCAGCAAGGGGACCGCGAGGTGGGCGCCGAAGGCTGGCGCCGCGATGGGCGTGCGTGCGTCCCAAGCCGGTGGCCACGCTCCGGGGAAGAGGGTGGGCGCGGAGCGCCCGCTCCAGGAGGCGGGAGAGGGGAGCGAAGTGAGGACTGCCGTGAAGCCCGAATCTCAGCTGGGAGGACTTGGGGGAGAGCTCCGAAGCAGAGCTGCGGGCACCCCTCAGCCTCCCCGACCGCCGGGGGGCCCTCCGGGCACCCCCTCTGCGGCCGCGCCTCGCGCCCTCCCTCCCGCGCCGGCCAACCTTGCTAGTTCACCCGCGGGTCTGGCGAGGTCGCTCTCGGCGCCCGCCCGCCCGCCTCGGCTCCGAGCCCCGCCGCCATCCGGGCGGCTGCGTGTCTCCCTGCCCCGGCCCCCCCCTCCCCGGCGGCGGCGGCGGCGGCAGCAGCAGCAGCAGCAGCAGCAGCAACAGCCGCCGCCGCCGCCACCACCACCACCACCACCACTACCACCACCACCCCCCTCCCCTCCTTCCTTCCCTCCGCCTCGGCCGCCCGGGTCCCCCCAGCTCCCGCCCCTCCTCCCAGCTGCCCCCCGCGGAGCCCGCCCGGGCAGGCTGTGGGAGGGAGCGGAGCCGGCGAGGCGGGCGGGCTGGCGCTCGCTCCCCGGGGGTCGGTGTGCGCTCTACGGGGAAGGACGCGCTCGCTGCCCCCGCTTCTCCCGCCCCCCCCTCCCGCTCCTCCTCCTCCCTTCTCCCTCCTCCTCCCCGCTCCGGCGGCGGAGGCTGCGGCGGCGGCGGGGGGTGTGCGAGCTGAGGCCGGGGCCGGCGGGCGGGCGGCGGGCGGGCTGCCTGCAGGCGGAGGGCGCTGTGCTTTGTGCTTTTCGCCGCGAGGAGCAGCAGGCAGCAGCAGCCACAGCCGCCGCCGCCGCCACAGCAGCAGCCGCCGCCCCAGCGCCGCCGCCGCGCCCGGAGGAGGAGCCGCTGCCGCCGCGGGAGGGAGCTGCGGCTGTGCCCGGCCGAGCGGGGGAGGGCGCCGCCGCTCAGAGCCGGGGAGGGAGCCGCCGGAGCGGGAAGCCCGGAGGCCGCGCTGCGCCGGGTAACCGAGGCGGCTGAGAGGACGCGCGCCGGGGTCGGGGCCAGGCGGCGGGGAGCGAACCGCGGGTGCCGTAGACACCGGGGGGGAACCCGGGACGCCCTCCAGGCAGGGGACTGGACGGAGGAGGACCAGGGCACTGGAGAGGACGCTGAGAGCCGGGGGAGGGGAGGGCAGGAAGCGAGGCCCGAGCCGAGCCCCGGCCGCGGGCACAGGAGCCCGCGCTTCTCCGAGCCGGCAGGCGCAGTTCTCGCCGGCCGCCGGAGGGGGCGGCGGGGCCGGTGAGCGCTGCGCCCCCGCCTCGCGGCCGCCGTCCTCCCGCCCTCTCCTTGGCTCGGCTCCCCGGAGGCCGGGGCGGGGGCGCCGGCGGGGCTGGGCCGCAAGCTCGGGGGGGGAGGCGGTGGTTCCCGCCGCGGTCGCGCCTCTGCGCCGGGCTCCTCCGTGCGCGTCGGGGTGGCTGGGCGGTGGCGGCGCCTCTGACCGGGGTGGGTGGCTCGGGGGCGGGGGGGCAGGCTAGGCCGCTTCTCTCCGGCTGCTCGCCCGCCGAGGCGGGCGGGGACGGCGTCGGGAGCCCGAGAGGGGGGGCGGCGGGAATCCGGATCCGGTCCCCGGGGGCGGTGCGGCCGCTGCGCTCCGGGGCTGGCGGCGGCTGCGCTGCGTCCGGGTCCCCGCCGGGTTGCGGAGGCGGGGGGAACCGGCCGGGGGGAGGCGGGAGGAGGAGACTGCAGCGCGTGCCCGCTTCCGCGGTCGCGCGCGCCCTTTACCCGCCCTTCCTCCTCCCCCGCCCTCCAGCCTGGGGCCTCCCCGGGGCGGGCGCACAGAGGAGGAGGAGATTTTTTTTTTTTTTTTTTTTTTTTTTTTGGCCGGGGTGGGGGAAGGAGGGCGGAGGGCGGGCGCTAGCTGCACGCGGGAGCTGGGAGCAGTCTCTCGCGTGGGCAGGGGAGGGCGCACGCGGTGGAGCCGGGCTGCGGGGGGGGGGGGGTGGCGCACTCCCACACCCACCGACCCATTAGGTCTGCTAGGGTCTTGGCAGGGCCTCCGCGAGAGTGTGGACTTGTGCCCCCCTCCCCTTTGGGGGAGGGAGGAATAGAAAGTCCCTCACCTCGCATCCCGCCTGAGTGGGGACTGGTGTTTCTCCTTAAGGGTGAGGTGGTTTTACCGCGGGTTGCCCGGCCAGCACGACCCGAGGAGGTGGCTGGAGGAGGTGGCTGGACGGCTAAAGAATGAACGGAGAAGCTGACTGCCCCACAGACCTGGAAATGGCCGCCCCCAAAGGCCAAGGTAGGAGCTCTTTAACTTATGTCCTCTTTTCCCACATGGCTGTCTGCAGGGCCCACTCCCCTTGGAAAAGCGTCGCCTGCATTCTCTGAATTGAGATGAGGGGGGATATCTTCAGTTTTATGAGTCAAGTTTGGCTAAACCCAAATTATTTGGCCTTGAGGCTATAAGCTGTATTTTTCACACTCCATTCTTTGGTTAGAGAGGGAGAAGGAGGCCTGTGCAAGCCTGCTTTCTGGGGTTCCCAGTCAGGCCAGAGTGTGTCCTCTCCTCACCCAGTGTCCTGGAATGGGAGGAAGGATGAGGAATGTGGGGGAAGGGGGGAGAAGAAAGGGATTGGGAAGGCTTTTCAGGTGTCTTATTGTTATTCAGAGGACAAGGTTTTTGGTCAGGCAGGTGGAGGGAGAGGATATTTTGGGGGTTTGAGACTCCAAGCTATAGGAGGTCCATAACTAGACCCTACCCCATCCAGTAGGGATCCTGTGTGTATGCGGGCATGGGGTAGGATGAAGCTGAGCATCTGGCCATGACTGGGGGACACTGAGAGGAGAGAGGATTATTGGCCCATGTGACCCACCCTGTGGAAACTCTGACCCAGGTTACCAGATGCAAATGCAAATGAAGAGCCCTTTTGACTCCCAGCCCTGGATATCTGTTCTCCCAGCTTACTTTCCAGGGTTGCTACCCTCCAGAGAGGCCTATTGGAGCTGTATTTCAGTGGCTGGAAATAGCTGGTTCAGACCCCTTTTTTGGCCTCCATGGGGAGTTGGACCCAGAAGACAACTCAGAATTCTGGGGGTTCTCCCTGGAGCCAGGGCCCTGAGAGCCTTTGCCCACCTGTCTGTCTTGCCTCCCAGCTGTCCTGTATGGTTCTTCCATTTCCATTCCATTTTCCTTACTTGCCCCAAATTACTCACATCTTTGATACTAGTTTACAGTTGTGCAGGAGAGAGACGTCTGCACAGGTCTGCTTCCCACACTCCATCCTCAGTCCTTGCACATCTATGGGATCCACCTAGAGCTTAAACTTGGCAACACATTTAGATGTGTTCTGTCTCCTTTCTTCTCTCCCCTCTCCCATTAAGTTCCCTGCTGGCCCACCAGGCCCCAAATCACTGTAGCTTCATTTCTTTCTCTTCCCCACAATAAATAGTAGCCTGCGGCAGTCTGGCATGTTAGAAATGATCATAGTTTTGAAGTAAGCCAGACCTGACTTCAAGTCTGGCTTTCTAGGTATGATGCCGTCTGGACTGGAATTCCTGTTCTAATCCATATGGTCACAGTTTTCCCTTATGACTAGGTCATGTCGTGTCTTTGCCTTCAGATCGGAGGTAACCAGGGATTTGGGATGCTCTGGGAAAGAAGGATTGAGCACTTAAGGACGGGGGAACAGATGAGGGGAAAGCATGAGCTGGGTATGATTGCCTTTCTTACCCCTCCCCAGACCGCTGGTCTCAGGAAGACATGTTGACTTTGCTGGAATGTATGAAGAACAACCTTCCATCCAATGACAGCTCCAAGTTCAAAACCACCGAGTCACATATGGACTGGGAAAAAGTAGCATTTAAAGACTTTTCTGGAGACATGTGCAAGCTCAAATGGGTGGAGATTTCTAACGAGGTAACTGAACCCCCCCCCTTTCCTGACACATCTACACGAACCCCTGCCTCAACCTTCCTGGTGGGGGAGAGGAAACAGAAGTCTATAAACAGGAAGGAAAGAGACCAGGCGAGGTGCTCATGTGGTTGCCTTTGTGCATTTGGGAGGCGGCACGGTTGACAGCGCCAGCCTAGAGTTCTCAGTTCTGCCACTTTCTAGCTGTGTGGCCTTGAATACTTACCGTCTTGGAGCTTCTGTCGCCTGAGCTGTTCTGGGGATTGAATGAGGTGCTGGCATGGACAACACATCGAGGTCAGGTGGTCACCTTGTTGCTGTCCTTTGGTGTGTATGGACTGCCTGGTCCTCTGCCAGAGGCATGGGCCAGCGCCTCGGTGTCAGGGGCTGAGTGGTGGCTGTTGGCCTCTGCCCTTCCCCCTTTGATAAATTCAGTCTAGTGGAAAACAGAGGAGACCCGTTGGAAAAGGGGGGTATGCTCTGGGGTGGTGTTTCCCTTTCTGAACTTCCCTTTGCACTCACCTCCTGTCTTCCTCCAGGTGAGGAAGTTCCGAACATTGACAGAATTGATCCTTGATGCTCAGGAACATGTTAAAAATCCTTACAAAGGCAAAAAACTCAAGGTGAGTTTCCAGGAAGAGGAGCATGACATGTAGGAGAGGAATGGGCCAAAGAACGGATACTGTCTGACTTTTACCGTGTCCTTGACCCTCCTTCCAGAAACACCCGGACTTCCCAAAGAAGCCCCTGACCCCTTATTTCCGCTTTTTCATGGAGAAGCGGGCCAAGTACGCGAAGCTCCACCCTGAGATGAGCAACCTGGACCTGACCAAGATTCTGTCCAAGAAATACAAGGAGCTGCCGGAGAAGAAGAAGGTGGGGGGAGGGGGGTGAAACGGGGAGGAGGGAAAAGGCAGGGAGCAGCTGGTGCAGTGTAGGTCAACTGTGGGGGGAGGCTTAGAGGGACTTGGCATCAGGGGTGGGGGTGGGTCAGCAGAGCAGAGTGTAGGGCCTCGGGCAGCCACATTCGATCTCCTCCTCCCAGTCCCACACATGGTCAGGTACAGGCACTGTGGAAGGCGTAACGCGGACTGCAGCAGGTGCTCAGTCCGGCCTTTTACCCCACAGACAGTCCACGGTGTTCTCTCATACAGCTCGGCTTCTGTGCTCACATGCTCTGTCAGGCTGGCCCAGCGGTTCATCGTCTGACGTTTCCCACTGTGGTCTCATCTGATGCACGCAGTGTCCCCATACAGGGAACCCCTGGAGAAGGGGTTATTCTGATTGTGTGGGCGCAGAACTGAGGCTCAGGAGGGACTCGTGTCCTGGGTCCCCCACTAGTGGCAGTGGAGTAGGACTCGGGAGCGCTTCTCGCTGCCACGTCCACACATGAAGTGGGCTTCCTTCCTCCACGCACACGTTTGCCCGAGGATGCCCCGTGTCCCTTGTGGCCTCCTGCTGTCCCGGGCCGTCAGAGATCATTGACCTTGGGCAGAGGTTACCCCAGTCTCCCAGGCAGGGTTGGAGCCAGTCCCACACGGTGAGGTCAAATGGACCCTCCCTGAGGTTTGCAGCCGGGCCCTGAGCGAGATTGGGGGGGGGGGGGACGGAGAAGGACAGCAAGGGTGCCGGGCTGCGAGGCGGAGCCACGGAGAGGGGGCAGCGAGGGGCAGCAGGAGAGAGAAGCGGGCACACTTGCGGGAAGAAGAGACCAAGCCGCACACAGCCAGCTCTCAGGAGGCGGCAGTGGCCGCCACCTCGTGTGTAGCCCTCCGTCTTCCCGGTTCGTGCACTCTGGCTGCAGGCTCACATGCCCCCTTGGTTCTGTACCCGAAAAGGAGCCAGCTTGGCGGGGTGAAACCCCTGTCTACCACTGCCGCCCAGGCCCAGCCGGGGTAGGAAGTGGTGGAGTTCTCCTTGGCTCCTCTGATGGGGGGGGTCGCAGAGCAGACTGTACACACGACACCCAGACACTCAGGGTGTGGGAGGCAGAGGCCGAGGGTCGCAGGACCAGGGAGGGCTAAGACACTGCGCGGTAGAGTGGACAGGGTGCTGGCCTGGGGGACCCAAGACTTGGGCCCGTTCTCGTGACTACCCCTCAATCGCTCTGTGTGTGACCTGCGGTAAGTTCCTTCGTTTCTCTGGACCTGGTCTTTATCTGAGGTGCGGAGGGTAAGCCCAACCCTGTGCGTGAACCCTGTGCGTGACTTCCTGTTCTGTGTGAGGAGGACTGAGACGGGCGCAGTGGACTGGGCTCTGTTCCCCGTTTTCTGCAGGAATCACAGGGGAAAGTAAGGCTGTCTCTTCCTGTGCTTGGTGCCTCTTCTGGGAGAGGCAGGGGTTGAGCTCAGTTGCTGTGAGCCCCTGGACCCTTCCAAGGCTGACTCTTGTGACTCAGGGGGGAAAGGGAGAAAGGAGAGCTGGATGTTGAGTGGTAGTCAGTCGAGGAGGAGAGGAAAGGGACCAGTGGGAAAGGAAGGGTGAAGAATGGAGAGGCAGGAACAAAACAGGGAAGTAATCGGGTGATGGCGGGAGCGGAGGCCAGCCCTACAGAAGGAGGTGGAGGAGAACGAAGAGAAGCCAAGGCAGAGGAGCGCCAGTGGGGGGCGGGGGGGGAGGGCTGGAGGAGCCCGCCGGCTAGGAGCCAGGACGAAGGTGACAGGAGGGGGTTCAGAATGGGGAAGGCACGTGAAGGATAGCCAGGGGACCGGAGGTACCACTCAGTGGATTGGGAAGAAAATCCAATTCAGGAGACCAGTCTATTATATGTCATTTACGTTGCAAGAATTCACCCTGGGTGCCTTCAACACCGTCTCCCCTCAGGCCTTGAAAGCAGGACTCAGCCTGCCCCCCGGCCCTGTGGGCCACCTTGGAGGCAGAGACCAGTACCAGCTGGCGCAGACATGGGAGGAGGGAATGATAGGGGCAAGGCCTGTACCACCTCCTGACTCATCGTGGGGAGTTTTGCGGTGTCGGGGAAACTGGGGGAGGTAGGGTTGGTAGGGTCCGGGGGAGTCCCAGCCCTGTCACTGCTCACTGGGACTGGGTGAGGCCGGGTCCCGCTTCTGGGACTCTCCCTCTCAACAGGAGGGAGTAGGATGTAGAGTGTGTTCTGGGAGACCCCAGTAGCTCCCACTGTTTGGTTCTAAGCCAACAGTCTGGGCTACGGTTGAGTCTCCCCAGCCCACTGGAAGGCAGGCCACCATCCCCTGCCAGCTCACGCCACCCTCGGTTTGTCCACGTCACCGCTGGGAGGCAAAATAGCAAAGACTCAGTGGCTTTTATAGCTCAGGCTTTGGGTCGTGGATGACCCCATCCCCTCCTCCCCCAGATGAAATATATTCAGGACTTCCAGAGAGAGAAACAGGAGTTCGAGCGAAACCTGGCCCGGTTCAGGTAAGGCAGTGGAGCCCAGAGGAGGGCCACAGGGCACTGGGTGTGGCAGGATAGGGTAACCCTGACCAGAGCCTCGGGCTTGCCATCTGTGAGGCATGGAAGACGGATGGGTCACGTGTAGACCCTAGTGGCTCATGCTCTACGGCAGGGACAGGCAGGTAGCCACCATCCCACTCGGCCCCAGTTGATAGGCCGGCAAGCCTCGGTGGGTGGGGCAGCTAGCCGGGGTCTCCCTGGCAGGACCCCCCCAGCCCCCGCTGACTGTCGCTCCCCACACCCTGGCTAGGGAGGATCACCCTGACCTAATCCAGAATGCCAAGAAGTCGGACATCCCCGAGAAGCCCAAAACCCCCCAGCAGCTGTGGTACACCCACGAGAAGAAGGTGTACCTCAAAGTGCGGCCCGACGTGAGTGTCCGGCCGGGGGGGGGGGACGGGGAGGGCGCGTGGTGGTGGCCAGGGGGGAGCCGCGCCAGGTCGGCCGCGCACGGTGCAGGGGAGCAGGAGAGGAGGCCCCTCCCCAGGGCTGGGCTGCATGGACAGGGCCTGGGCCAGCTGGCGTGCGAGTGCGTGCGTGCGTGCGTGCGTGAGCCTGTCCCCTTGCACCTAGGCGGGACCCCCGCCTCTCCACTTTTCCCCTCCTGGCCTGTGGGGGACACTCATGTGACCTCCTGTGGCCTGAGGGGGCGGGGGCCTCTGTGCCCCCCTCCCCCCGCCCCTCTCCCTGCCCCTGGCTGCCTGTGTGTGTCTGACGGCTTTTGGTTTGCAGGCCACTACGAAGGAGGTGAAGGACTCCCTGGGGAAGCAGTGGTCTCAGCTCTCGGACAAAAAGAGGCTGAAATGGATTCATAAGGCCCTGGAGCAGCGGAAGGAGTACGAGGTTAGGCTTCCGCTGCGCTCCTCCCCATCCGGCTCTTCAAGAGCCTCTGCCCTCTGACTCTGGCCTCCGCACTCTGCGGGAGGCGGTCACTCCCTGTCCCTCCATTGAGGGAGGGGCCTTCTGGGCCCCTCACCTCTGCCCCTACCTTCCCTGCCCCCCCCCATGAGATCTCAGGCTAGGGCAGGGCAGGGCGCCGTATCTCGTGTGACATAGCAGACACACGGCCACCCCCCAGCTTTTGCTCCCTGCCTCCCCTCCCCAGCGGCTCTCCCCGCCCCACCCTGGCCCCGGCTAACCCCACACCCCGTTGCCCTCCATCCCCCCACCTCACTCTGCAGGAGATTATGCGTGACTATATCCAGAAGCACCCTGAGCTGAACATCAGTGAGGAGGGCATCACCAAGTCCACCCTCACGAAGGCCGAACGCCAGCTCAAGGACAAGTTTGATGGGCGACCCACCAAGCCACCTCCGTGAGCGCTGCCCTGGGGTGGGGGTGGGGGGGTGAGTGGGCCAGTGGGCATCTAGGGAGCTCGGCCAGGCTCTGAAGTTGAGGAAGCCAGCTGCCCTGGTCACTCGGGGAGGCCACATCTCCTTTCCTGCCGGTTCTGACAGGAACAGCTACTCGCTGTACTGCGCCGAGCTGATGGCCAACATGAAGGACGTGCCCAGCACCGAACGTATGGTCCTGTGCAGCCAGCAGTGGAAGCTGCTTTCCCAGAAGGAGAAAGATGCCTACCACAAGAAGTGTGACCAGGTAAGTTGTGCTAAGGAGGCCTTCCGGAGACGCGTAGGCTTGGCCTTGGGAGTTGAAGCAGGAGATCTGACCCCAGCTAGGGTCTGTTGGTTATTGGGCAAACGGATCTCGGGCCCCTGCTCCAAACTTGGTGGTGTGCTGGGTCTAGCCCCTGGGCTGCTCAAGGCGGATGGCCTCAGGCCTCGTGTCTACGGCCTGTAGAGGGAGTGGAGGCTCTGTTCAGGCTCTGGACATCTTGATTGTGCTGTGAGAACCAGCGGGTCCACCCCCAGACTGACCCTGACTCCCCCTCTTTTTCCAGAAAAAGAAAGACTATGAGGTGGAACTGCTCCGTTTCCTAGAGGTGAGTGTTCCTGTAGGTGGGGCATCGGGCAGTCACGGGCCTTGGGATTAAGGCCCTTTGGACCCCCTGGGAGCAAGCTGGCAACCAGGAGCGCAGCCCCATGCCACCTCTTGTCTCCGGACCAGAGCCTGCCTGAGGAGGAACAGCAGCGGGTCCTCGGGGAGGAGAAGATGTTAAGCATCAACAAGAAGCAAGCCACCAGCCCAGCCTCCAAGAAGCCCTCGCAGGAAGGGGGCAAGGTGCGCAGGGGGCACAACTGACTGGGGGTGGGGGGGAAGGTGGGGCTCCCCGCCAGCACCCCCAGGACCCAGACCTTCTTTGTCCACCTACAGGGCGGCTCTGAGAAGCCCAAACGGCCGGTGTCAGCCATGTTCATCTTCTCTGAGGAGAAGCGGCGGCAGCTGCAAGAGGAGCGGCCCGAGCTCTCGGAGAGCGAGCTGACCCGGCTTCTGGCCCGCATGTGGAATGACTTGTCGGAGAAGAAGAAGGTCAGGCTCCCTCGGCCCACAGGGGCTGCCAGGGCCGGGTCCCGGCTGCTCCTCCCCCAGGGGCTAGCTGCCACTTCCTCAGCCTTGGCCTGCATGAGCCGCCCGTCTGCCTGGGCTCAGATGCTGAGGCTGGGAGCTCCGCGAGCCGGAAGGCGGGAAGCTGTCAGCGGAGGGCCCGGGCTCCCCAGGGAGCAGAGCTGGTCGGCGCGCTGAGCCCCAGGCTGGAGACATCTGCACCAGCCCACGCCTCGGAGCCGCCCCGCCCTGGCCAAGGGGTTGGGGGGGGGCAGGGAGGGAGCCTTGCGGTGCTGGACAGGGAGCGTGCGCCCTCTGGGGGCGGCCGGAAGCCTGACGCCCCTGCCATCCCTCCGCAGGCCAAGTACAAGGCCCGGGAGGCGGCGCTGAAGGCCCAGTCGGAGAGGAAGCCGGGCGGGGACCGTGAGGAACGGGGCAAGCTGCCGGAGTCACCCAAGAGAGCTGAGGAGATCTGGCAGCAGAGCGTCATCGGGGACTACCTGGCCCGCTTCAAGGTGGCAGGGAGCCTGAGAGGGGCTGTTCCACAGCCTGCCCGCGCAGGCCGCCTCCAGCCCCAGGTGACCCCTCCCATAGCTGACACCCCTGTTTGTCTCCAGAATGACCGGGTGAAAGCCTTGAAAGCCATGGAGATGACCTGGAACAACATGGAGAAGAAAGAGAAGCTGATGTGGATTAAGAAGGCAGCCGAAGACCAAAAGCGATATGAGGTGGGAAGAAGGGGCTCGGTGGGGCCGGCCGGTGGGGCCGGTGGGCCTGCTCGGTGGGCTCGGGGCGCTCAGTGGGCTCGGCGGCCCTGCTCGGTGGGCTCGGCGGGGCCGGGCCGCCTCCTGGCGCTTCAGGGGTCAGAGCACCCTTTCCTCGGTGGGTGGGCCGTGGAGCCAGGAGCCCCAGCCTTGGTTGTGTGACCCTGAGCAAATGTCCCGCCTGCCTCCTCAGAACCGCAGTTACACGTCCGTAGGTGGGGGCGGTGGCACTTCGGAGCGGCGGCGCCTGACCCAGGTGTGAGCTCCCCGGCTCTGCCTCGGTTTCTAAGGCACTGAGGGCATGGGGCAGGAGGTAGAAGTACTTCCGGGTGGAGGAGTGGAGCGAGCGTGACCCGGGTGTCCCCACAGAGAGAGCTGAGTGAGATGCGGGCGCCCCCCGCTGCTGCAAACTCGTCCAAGAAGATGAAGTTCCAAGGAGAACCGAAGAAGCCTCCCATGTGAGTCAGAGGGCCGGAACCCACCCGGGCCGTGGGGAGGGTCACGGCCGGAGGGTTGCTGGGTTGGCGTCTTAACCCTCCCTGCGCCGCCCCACCTCGTAGGAACGGTTACCAGAAGTTCTCCCAGGAGCTGCTGTCCAATGGGGAGCTGAACCACCTGCCGCTGAAAGAGCGCATGGTGGAGATAGGCAGCCGCTGGCAGCGCATCTCCCAGAGCCAGAAGGAGCACTACAAAAAACTGGCAGAGGAACAGCAGAAGCAGTACAAAGTACACCTGGACCTCTGGGTCAAGGTGAGAGGGCTGGGGATCCTTGGAAGGAGGAGGCATCGTCTGGCTGGTCTGCATTCATGATTTCATTCAGCGTCCGAGCAGGCCTATAGGGTAATGACTGCTATCAAAGAAACCAAGGTTCAGAGAGATTAAGTAATCTACCTAAGGTCATGCAGCTAGTAAGTAGAATAATCCAGATCAGACTGCCTTTTCCTACCTCCAGCTGGGACGGGAGGTCTGGCCCTAAGCCTCTTGAGCTCCCCTTCTGCGCCCTGGTTGAGCAGTCAGATCTGTAACATGGGGAGAGTCACCTCTGTGTTCCCCAGCTATCCAGGCAGGTTAACTGGGGGCCCTGGGAGATAGCAGGGTGTAAGGGTCCAGAGATTTGGGGAGCCACAGACCCCCTCATTTGTGGCTCCAGGTTTGCGGGGTGGGAGTGTTGATAACCCAGCTGTGGTGATGGTTGTGGGGGCTTCTCTGAGCTGAGGAAGGACTAACTCTGGAGCCTCCACTTGGGTAGAACAACAGGAGGCACACGGAAACCAATAGTCCTAGGGCGGGGGTAGTAGCCTAGAAAAGGGTTCAGGGCGTCTCCAGCAGTAGTATTGGAGCTGCGTTCTCGGATCCTGGGGGGGCTGTCTGCAGAGACCCAAGGTGCGGGGAGAGCAGCAGGGGTAAGATGGGGTCGTGGTATGTAAGCGCGTGGCCCGCTGCCTGGCGCTCGGTCGGCTGCGGCTGGGGTGGCGTCGCAACGTTTACCTCCCCTTCTGTCTCCCGCAGAGTCTGTCTCCGCAGGACCGGGCAGCATATAAAGAGTACATCTCCAACGTGAGTCTGGGAGCAGGGCGGCGCCAGGGAAAGGGAGGGTCTGGGGGGGCCGGGCGGGGGGCCCGATGTGTGGAACTCACGGCTGCTCCCTTCGTCTGTGTCCCCCTCCTTCCCCCCCCAGAAACGTAAGAGCATGACCAAGCTGCGAGGCCCAAACCCCAAGTCCAGCCGGACTGCCCTGCAGTCCAAGTCGGTGAGGAGCCCCTCCCACACGGGGTCGGGGTGGGGGCGTCCTCCGTGCGTGGGGGGGGGTGCGGCCGAGACCACTGACGTGCCCCCGCCGCTCCCAGGAGTCTGAGGAGGAGGACGAGGAGGACGAGGAGGACGAGGACGAGGAGGACGAGGAGGAGGACGAGGAGAACGGGGACTCCTCTGAGGACGGCGGGGACTCCTCCGAGTCGAGCAGCGAGGACGAGAGTGAGGACGGAGATGAGGTCAGGTGGCGGCGCGGGGCGGGGGGGGGGGGGAGAGACCCCGGTGGGGGGGAGACGGGGGAGAGGTGGGGCGGGGCGGGGGGGGGGAGGGAGAGACGGGGGGCGGGGCGGGGCGGGGGGGGGGAGACCCGGGGGGGGGGCCTTGCCCGGACGGCCACCTGGTGACCGCGTTCCTTGCCCCCCCAGAACGAGGAGGACGACGAGGACGAAGACGACGACGAGGAGGACGACGACGACGAGGACAATGAGTCTGAAGGCAGCAGCTCCAGCTCCTCTTCCTCCGGGGACTCCTCGGACTCTGATTCCAACTGAGGCTCGGTCCCACCCAGGGCTCCCCTCCCCAGCTGACCACCTTTGTTTCTCCCCCATGTTCTGTCCCCTGCTCCACCCCCCCACCCCCCCCCACCCCGGCCCCGGCCTCCCCCACTTTCTTTTCTTTTTCTTTTTGTTTTTTTGTTTTTTTTTTTTTTTTTTTGAATCTGGCGGGGGAGGGGCTGGAGGAGCCCAGGCCAGGACTCTGCAGCCTCAGAGACACCAGCCCTGGGGGGCCCTCCAGGGAGCGCACCCATCAGACTGAGCCACCACTGGACCGGCCCGGCCCAGCCCTCTTCTGCACTTGCGGTTCCGTCATGGACAATGGACCTGGGAGTGGGGTGGGGGGGGTGTCCCAGAGAGTTCGGTGAGGCCCTCCGTGCCTGCTGCCTGACCCACGGGAGGGTGGAAGCTTGGGGAAGAGCCCTCCCTTCCCAGAGGGGCTTGCCGACTGGACCCCTACATTGGAACTGGAGGCAGGGAACGTGGGGGGGAGGAGGGCAGGAGCCTCAGAGAAAAACGGGCGCTGCCCCGTAGCCCTCTCCCCTACCCTCTGCAGGAAGGAGCTGCCTGGACCCACTCACGGGGGGAGGGGGCAGAAGTGTTTTTTATATATGTGTATATATTTTTTTTTTTAAGCTCTGAGCTGTCAACGAGACGTTTCCTACCGATCTCGGCTGCCGTCTCTGTTGTCATTTCTGGGAGAGGGAGGGTTTAGGGGGTAGGTTTGGAACTTTTTTAAAGTGGTCTCGATGCGAATGGAAAAGTGTGCGCGTGTGTGTCGCCTGTACATAGCGTGGATGCACCTGTGGATGTGTGCATAGGCGTGTGTGTGTGTGTGTGTGTGCGTGCGCGCGTGTGTGTAAGAGAAGGGGGAGCCCACCTCAGTCTGTGAATCTGGTGAATGGGTTGGTGAGGGCCAGGGAGATGTTAATCCTGGTGGGAACAGGCTGGGGCAGCCCCTTTCTCCACATTCTCTGCTTTGCCTAATCTCTGATTCAGTTGGGGGGGGGGGCGGGTAACTGATTCAGTTGGGGGGGGTACTGAAACCACTCTAATGCTTCCTGTAGCTGCTTCCCTCGGCCAGGGCCACGCAACTCTGAGCCCGCTGGTCTCCAGCAGGGCATTGTTGGGAGGGGGCCAGACTGGGTGAACCTAAGAGCCTTTTATTTAGTGGGAAAGGCCTTCCCAGTTCACCTGAGAGGTTGCCTGGCCACCTTAGGCTCAGAAACTGGGCTTCAAGAAATGTATTGGAAGCTTTTAACATACACCCCCTCCTGCCTTTCCCTATATCCTCCAGAACCCCCCACCCCCATTCCCTTTGATTTCTCAGGTCTGCTCCCTTCCCCACCCCTCCAAACCCCCAGCTGGGGAAGGGGTCTGCAAAGGCTGCTTTTGCAGCTGTCCCTCTAACCCTTCCTGGCCATCTCAAAATTTCTGGTACCCTAATTCCTTGGACCCTTAATAAGCCAAGCCACCTTATCTCTGTGGATTGAAATTTTTACTTTTTGATTAAATTTTGGCGCTTCCCCCCCCTTACAATCATGTCAATGATCTATTTAGTTGGGGCTTTGTGCTTTTCCACCTTCCCCCTCTGAATGAAAGCCAAGGGGTGGAGGAAGAGTGGGAATCCACCCAGGGAGTGGGATGGGAAAGGTGGGTCCCACTCCCAAAGGAAAGCAGACAATCTGCTTTGCCTTGGACGTGGTGCTGGGGGTGGGGGAATTAGGGGAGGATACTCCCCACTCCCACTCCCCTTCCTTTGTCCTGACCCTGATATAGGGGTTCATAGGTTCTATTTCTTCCCAAGAGCCCCTGCAAAGAACCCCATTTTCCTGTTTGAATGCCCCTGTGCTGTTGTGTTTTAGTGGAATGTGTTTTCATTTAAAAACTACTTCGAATGGGGCACTTCTTTTTTTCCCCGTTTTAAAAATCGAAAATTCTTACAGTACGAACAGGGCTGTGGGGATGGGGGTGTTGGTGCTGTAAGAGGTCACTCTGAGTGCATTTTGGCACTGGGATGGGATGGTCGGAGTGGGAGGACCCCCCCCCACTCTCTCCCCTTTTTTTCTAATATTTAAGGAGTGTTTTTGTAGGTTTCAACAACAACCACAACTTGAATTTGTATCATGGGAGGTGGGAGGGAGTGTCTTAGAGGTGTCTGCCTAAGCTTAAGGCCAACTGTAGAAGTTTTGTTTTCCCTCTTTTTGTACAATAAAGTGAAAAACAAAGGTTTGACTTGCTGTCTGCTCACTGGAAATCAATGAAGGGCGGGGTGCAGGGGGGATGCACGAAGTTCAGTGGGGAAAGACTCTCGAAGCCAGCTTGTTTGCCCCTTCTCTCTAGAACCATCTTTCTCTTCCTAAAAGATTCCATCTTTCTCTTCATAAAGATTCCTTCACGTTGTTCTGTGCTGCTATTGCACTTCCGTTTCAGTTTGTTCACCTTGTGTTGTCAGACCACTAAAGACAGAAATTTGGGGAACAGATACATTATTTTCTCCCAGAGTGCACTGCCTTGGGAAATTGGGGGCAACGAACTATTAGGGTCAGGGGTTCACCCTGGTCATGTAAGGATTTATCATTGGGAGTTGGGGTGACCCTCCCATCTTGAGCCTTCAGCCTCACCCAGGGTTAGAGATGACTTTCCTAACTCCACCCAGGGCTCTTATGGGAAGTGGGCTGGGCCAAGATGACTCGCCCTCGGAGGTTAAGGAAGGTAGATAGGCTTCCCTGCACAGGCCTTGGCCAGGTTCCCGGAACCACCAAGGGCTGGAGACCTAGTCCCCATCCAGCTCTCCCTTGGCCCCACACCCTGGTGTTCTTGGCCAAATTGCTGGAAAGCTCACTGCCCTTCATGGTCTCCCATTTCCTCACCTCCCACTCACCACTCTCCTGGGGTGACTCTAAATTCACCGGCATGTTCATCATTCCATCCAGTGGGCACTTGTCCGTCTCTTGACTTCTTGGTCTATTCTGCTAGCATTGGGCTCTTCATTCTATCCTAGGTGTTCATGTCACCTTATGAACCTCCAACTATCACCCATAGGTAACTAATCCAAAAGGTGGTATCTACAGAGTCCGCTCTTCCAAACTGCAAACCTGTGTAGATTTCTGTGTATCCTCTGGGATATGTTGCAGGCACCTCATCCCTCAAGGCCCAAAATGATCACCAAACTCTAGTTATTCAAACTAGAAACTAGGGTATCAGCCTTGACTTCTCTCTCCCTCTTCAAACCTCCATATGTATTTGCTCACCCAGACCTGTCCATTCCACTTCCTGTGTCTCTTCCAAATCTGTGCACCCTTCCCCATTGCTGTCATCCCCATCCTATTCAAGGCCATCATCATTGCTCAACTTTCGCAAAGACTTCCTAAAACTAGTCTTCCTGCTTACACTCTTGCCCCCTACAGTCCATTCTGCACACAGCAACCAAAGTTATTTTTTTAAAAAGAAATCTGGGGGCATCCCACTGGCTCCGTTCGAAGAGTGTGCGACTCGGGATCTCTGGGTCATGAGTTTGAGCCCCACATTGGGTGTAGAGCTTACTTAAATGAATAAAAAATTTTAAAGAAATAAAATGAAAAATCTGAGGGGCGCCTGGGTGGCTCAGTCGTTAAGCATCTGCCTTTGACTCAGGTCATGATCCTGGGGTGCTGGGATCGAGCCCCGCATCGGGCTCCCTGCTCGGCGGGAAGCCTGCTTCTCTCTCTCCCGCTCCCCCTGCGTGTGTTCCCTCTCTCGCTGTGTCTCTCTGTGTCAAATAAATAAATAAAAATCTTAAAAAAAAAAAAAAAAGAAATCTGGTTACTTCCGTACTAACAACTTACATGACTCCACAAGGCCTGGCCCCGGCTTCCCATCTCCCGCCTTCTCTCACCCTGCTCTTCCTAATCACAACGATCCAGCCAAGTGATCTCTTTTGTTCTTCAAACATGCCTACCACAGGGCCTTTGTACTTTCTGCCCCAAATGCTAATCTCTCAATTCTACACACAGCTGGTTTTCTCATCCTGCAGGCTTCAGCTCAAATGTCACCTCATAGACAGACCTTCCCTAACAACGCTTTCTAGTGAGGCCTCCTCCTACATCTTTGTTTCTATATTTGTTTACCTGTTTATTGGCTATCTCCCCAGGTAGAAGACACCTTATCTGCTTGTCTACTACAGTAACCCCAGCACCTAAAATTGCCTGGTATACATTTGACACTCAAGAAACAATTGTTGAATGAGTGACTAAGTACGGCTGACAAGGTCCTGGGGGATCCGTTGCCCCTGCTGGCCTCTGTACCAACTCAGCTCTACCAGCCATCCATGTCTCAAAACATACCACACTCTCTTCCAGGGCCACATTCTGCCTATACACATCACCATTCCCTCTGCCTCGAATGTTCCTCTTCACCTCACTGTCTAGTTAATTCAGGGCTCCCCTTAAAAGATCACTTCTTCCGGGTGGGGGGGATCTTCTCTGACCCCTTGACAAAAAAATCATGCCATTTGTTTCTTCAGCAGCCCGGATGCCTTCACACTCAGTCTTGCTTCCTCCATACCAGGCTTTGCTGGGGTGTAAATTCCACTAGGACAAAGTCTGTGTGTCTCTCTGGCTCGCCACTTACACCCTGGGGCTCGCCCAAAGCCCAGACCAGCGCAGTCCTTAGTGTTTATTGACTGATGCTAACTGTGGAGACCGAGCACGTTCCCAAAGAGGTCACCACCACTGAGCAGCCCAGGCCAAGGGCCGGATGAATAGAAATGATCCACTTGTAAAGGAGTTTGGTGTGAGGATGGCCACGGGTGGGAAAGTGAGGAAGGATTTAGGTAAACAGAGAGGAGACAGGAAGGCTTCCTGGGCATGTGTAAATTCCTCAGGGCAGATATACTGGGCTTATTTGGAGACTGAGAAACAGATCAGCATTGTCGGAGTTGAGAGTTCCTGATTCACATTTTGGAGGTTCCTGAAGGCCTGGCCTCACTTCAGTGATCTTCAGAGAGCCTCCACCAGCTGGTCTCACAGTCCCTACAACACACACCAAACCGAACTTGTCCTCCTTCCATCCTCGTATCTCCTCCTCAGAGTTCCCCATCTTGGTTAAAGGTGTTTTCAGGGCTGTCCTTTACCTCACACACCTCAATCGATAACAAAAATCTACAGACTCGGGGCACCTGGGTGCCTCAGTTGATTAAGCGTCTGCCTTCAGCTCAGGTCATGATCCCAGAGTCCTGGGATCAAGCCCTGCATCGGGCTCCCTGCTCAGCCAGGAGCCTGCTTCTCCCTCTCCCTCTGTTGCAACCCCTGCTCGTGTTCCCTCTCTCCCCCCAAATAAATGAATGAATGAATAAAGAAAGAAAGAAATACAATCGAGACTCAGCATGCCAGAATGATCTACTTAAAATTCAAGTCTGATCAAATGGTTCCCCTTGAGGACTCCTCATGGTCTATAGGGCTAAAGCCCATATTACTCAGCACACCTTTCATCCTGTATGGTCTGACCTGCTCACCTCCTGCTGCTTCCCCACCTATTCCTATGCTCCAGCCAGGCCCCAAACTGAACCATACTCCTGAAGCTTGCTGTTTGGGATGTCTAGTGCCCTCCTGGCCTGCCCTGACCTAGTTCATCTCCCACTATAAGAAGCCGTTACTGACCAACTCTCTTGCATAATTTTAACTGCCCTCCTGGCCACCCCATCCCCTGTGCATCTCTCTTGTTTTTGTTTGTTTTTTAAAGATTTTATTTATTTGAAAGAGAGAGAGAGCGGGAGAGGGGGAGGGGCAGAGGGAGAAGGAGACGCAGACTCTCCACGGAGCAGGGAGCCCTACGGGGCTCAATCCCAGGACCCCAGGATCATGACCTGAGCCAAAGTCAGACACTTAACTGACTGAGCCACCCGGGTACCCTCTTGCTTGTTTTTAATCACAGTGTTTGGCAATTATTTTCCTACAGTTCTGTCTACCCGACAAATTGTCAACTTCTTGAGGAAGCACAATTGTCTTATTTCATCTTTGTATCCCAGCACAGGGCACTGTAAGATTCTTAGAGCACGTGAGAATAGCAGCTAAAATTTATAAACCACTTACAGTGAGCTAAGAGTTTCACATGCACTGACTTGTCAGTGCTCACAACAACCTAATGAGATACGTACTATCATTATACCCGGTGACAACAGAGTAAACTGAGGCAACAGAGAGCTCACTTGCCCAAGTTTATTTGCCAGGTCCATAGATTTAAATTCAAATCTGGTCTTAACCACTTAGGACTATTGCCTCAATACATGTTTGCTGAAGACCAAACAGCCAGTGATGGTCCCCAAGTGTATGATTTAGGACTTTCCTCGTTTAATCCCCTCTTCTAAGGGGGAGGGGGCTGTCAGACCCCCATTCCAACACTCCAGACCCAGAGAATAACCGAGATAGAAGCGCCAGTCTGGGCATTGGTTGCGGCTAGGAAAGGCCCTTTCCTTCAGAAGGTAAAGCGGGACTGTGAGAGCGCGCGGATCCGGGCACACCCAGGGGAGTAGCGCGGGGTCGGGGGAAGGGTCTGGCTAGTGCCGGGCAGGCTGTCCGAGAGGTGGGGGGTCCAGCGTGGGTTCCGGAAGCCCGAAAGCCGAGCAGGTGTGGGATCTATATTAGGCTGAGGGCGGGGAGGGCGCTCCGCTCAGAAGGGCACAGCTCGGCCTCCGCCCTCAGCGGAGGACCCTCATCTCGGGCGTTCGTTGGCTCGCAGGCCTGGAGTGGGCTGAGACCCGCCCAGAAACAGGGGAACAGAGGCTCGGACGAGCCCCTTTTGCTCCATAGGTTTTCTGCTCTGAGGTGCTCCCAGAGCCCCACTTCAACTCCGGCCTCTTCAGAGAAGTGGCTGCACGCTACGGGGTAAATGCCGGCGTGGGGGCGCCCGGAGGCGGGGTGGGGGGGGGGGAAGAGCTGGGAGCCCCGAGGGAAGGGCGGGGGATCCTGGGCCGGAAGGCGTCCCAGGCTCGGCTGGGAGCCGGCGCTCTCTTTCGACGCCACCCGCTGCCCCCGCCCCGGAGCCGGCCGGGACGGCACAACGTCTCCGCCCCCAGCGCACCGCGCACCTCACCTTGAACGTCGCTCCACCCACCGCCATCCTATTGGGCCGGCCGGACCGAGGCGAGACGGCGATTGGCCGAGGTTGCTCCCGAAGGCCCCGCCCATCTCCCCGCCCCCGTCCCCGTCCGCCGGTACTTTGGACGGCGGCGTGGCGCCCCTCCTCCCCGCCCGGTCCCCGCCCCCTGGAGCAAATGCTGCCGAGCTGCGGCCGCGGGGCAGATGCACGCGCTCGGGCCCTTCTAGCAGGCGCGAGCAGTCGCTGGGCGCGCGAAAGCGAAAGAAGGAAGAGGAAGGGAGGGCGGGGGCGGGGTGTTGAAGAGGGGCGGGAGGAGGAAGAGGAGGAGGTTGGAGCGCGCTCGCGCTTGGCCTCGCGCCCGCGCGGAGGGAGGGGGAGAGGGGCGCGCGCGCGCACGCTCGCGTTCTCGCTCGCTCCATCCATCCATCCTCCGGTCGCGGCACGCGCGCGCGCTCCGGGCTCGCGCCGCACCCCCCGCCCGGGAGAGGCGGGCTGGAGTGGGGGGCGGGGGGAGGGGCGCGCGGACGGCGCGCGGACTGCGCGCGGGCGGGGTGAGGTGAGGAGGAGGAGGCGGCGACGGGACGAGAAGGGAGGGGAAGGGGCCATGGCCGCCCGGTGAGGCGGCGAGGCGGGGGGGCGGCCCGACCCCCCGGCCCCGGGCCCTGGGCCCCGGGGAGAGGCGAGGACGGACCGACGGACATGGGGCTCCGGAGCAGCCGCCGCCGCCGCCGCCGCCGGAGGACGCGGCCCTGAGAGGCCGCCGGGCCCCGGCGCGGCCCCCCGGGCGGGGTGAGTACGGGACGGAGACGGGGACGGGGGAGGGGCCTGCGGGGGGCGGGGGGCGGGGCCCGAGGCGGGGCTTGGGCCCCCTCCCCCCAGGTCTGGGTCAGCGCCCCTTCCCCTCCCCCCGGGCCGACGCGGAAACGCCCGGCTTCCCCCGGCTTCCCGGCCCGGCCCGGGCCCCCAGCTCTCCCCCTGTCTGGGTCCCCCCCTGGGCGGGGCAGGGCCGGCCGGGGAGGGGGCGAGGGGCCTTTGTTAGGGAGCCAGGCCCCAGCCCCCGGGACAATAGAGACACCCTCCCGGACTCCTCTCCCCGGCCGGCTGGGGCTGTCGGCGGGCGGGGAAGGAGAGGGGCCGGGACGCGTCCCACTCTGCCCACTCTCTGGGGGTCGGTCTGTCCCGGACCGGCGCCGGCCTCGGGCGGCTCGGCTCTCCTCCCCCCAGTCGGTATGATGCAGCAGCAGTGCCGCAGGGACGGGGGAAGAGCCGAGGCCCGGCCTCCTACCCTCCCCAGTGCCCCTGGCTCATTTGTCAGTCCCCACCCCACTCTAGGCCGGCAGCTCCTTAAACTCGTACCCACCGTTCAGAGGGGCCCCGGACTGTGGGCGCTGTTTCTGAATCCTTTGGTGGGGATTCCTGGACTTTGGGGCTCTTGGAGAGACTTCCGGGCTGGTCCTGAGGGAGGGAGGGTGGTTATCTAAAAGGAGAACAGGTAAGGGGAGTGCCCACTCCCGGCATGCCATCCCAACCGGGCTCTATCCCCTCTTCTTGCTCATGGTGGCTAGAAATGCTCCTTCAGCTCTAGGTTTCTGTGGGTTCTGCTCCCCTTCTGTAGTCACAGGCTTATTTCCAGGGAAGACAGAGTGGGGTGAAGGTTGTAGGGTTCTTAGGGCCATTCCTACTTCTGGTAGCAGTACCCCCCCAAGTGGACATCCTGGCTGAAAGCAGAGGTGACTCTGAGGAGAGCCTAGAGAAGGGGGGGGTGTATTTAGGAGTCTGTGCAGTTCTTTGCCACACCCTGTGGGTTTGCTTTGAGGCCTTAGAGTTCCTTCTCCTCCCCCTGCTGCATTGCACCATGGGTATCAAAGAGGGGTTTGAGTTTGGGGGACCTGGGGTGAGCTGCTGCCTCCTATAGACCCAGACTTTGACTGGTAGCAGAGTCCAGGGCCCGAGTTCAGTCCTGGGAAGGACTAGGCCGCCTCTGGGTTTCAGGCCCTGAAGGACCATCCAGACTTAGTGAGCCTAGGCCTTGGGGAGGTGTATATCCTGATGCCAGGATTAAGCTCTGGGCAGTGAGGTGCAGAGGGAAGGTGGCAGTCTTCAGAGGTGCCTTGGACTCACACCAACACCCCCCCACCCCCATGTGTGCAGCCGTGTTGCCGCCCGCTGTGCTATGAGCAGTCAGAGCGCCGTCTCCACAAGAGTTTACAAATGAAAATGGAGGAAATGTCTTTGTCTGGCCTGGATAACAGCAAACTAGAGGTGAGGGCTCCCCCACGTGTGCCTCTAGTTCTTTCTCTTGATGTCTCTACGTCGCTATATCTGGCATTCACACCAAAGAGGAATTTGGGTAGTCAGCCTGGTTCCTTAAAGGGAATAGCCAGCTGAAAAGGCCCAAGGATCCGGAAGAAGAAAGGACGCGAAGTCAAGATGGGGAAAATGGCAAAGAAAGCATTGTCTTTGGCCAGGGCGAATTGACAGGTTTGGTTGGTGAGAGTTGCTCTCAGTCCAGGGGGCCATGACTCTCCTGACCACGGATGTTCTCCCCTGGGCCCAGGCCATAGCTCAGGAGATATACGCGGACCTGGTCGAGGATTCTTGTTTGGGATTCTGCTTCGAGGTACACCGGGCCGTCAAGTGTGGCTACTTCTTCCTGGACGACACGGACCCTGATAGCATGAAGGATTTTGGTGAGCTTCAGGGTTGAAGGAGAGCCGTCCGGCCCCTGCCCCGGGGATCCTTGGAAGTTCCTCCTCTGGAAACTGCACCAGATATAGTGCCTGGAGCTCCCGTGAGCCTAGGCAGGGGGTTTCAAGAGGCCACGGGCGGGGAAACAAGAGGTGAGGGTCCCCTGCCCGCCCTGATCGCCACGCCTCTCCTGTCCCCAGAGATCGTGGACCAGCCGGGGTTGGACATCTTTGGACAGGTTTTCAACCAGTGGAAGAGCAAGGAGTGTGTCTGCCCCAATTGCAGCCGCAGTATTGCTGCCTCCCGCTTCGCTCCCCATCTGGAGAAGTGCCTGGGAATGGGCCGGAACAGCAGCCGCATCGCCAACCGCCGGTGAGGGCTTCGGGCTTCTGCCGCTGCTAGACCCAGAGCTGCTGGGCTCGTCTCTCGTACCCTGTGCCGCGGCGTTGGGGCCTTGGTAGGGCACAGAGGGTGGCACATGCTTGGCCTCTGTGGCCGGGAGCAGAGAGAGGTGGCCGCCTTGACCCTTTGTCTTCACTCCCGTTGGCAGGATTGCCAATAGCAACAATATGAACAAGTCCGAGAGTGACCAAGAGGATAACGATGACATCAATGACAACGACTGGTCCTATGGCTCAGAGAAGAAAGGTGTTTGGGGATCTGGGGAAGCTGGGGTGGGTGGGCATCGGGGTGAGGTGAGCAAGTGGGAATTGGGTACATAAGGGTCACAAGCTGTTATGTTGAATGAGAAGGGGAGAATGTAGCTTTGTGCGTTTCCATTGGGGGGGGGTCCTTAGATCGAGAACTGAAAGTGACCCTGCCCTCTTGTTTTTGTCCTCTTCAGCCAAGAAGAGAAAATCAGACAAGGTGAGAGCCGGGGCGAGCATGAGGGAAATTTGGGCGAAGGACAGATACCCTCCCCTTTGGGCAGGGAGTCCTCTGGTATCTTGACTCAAGTCTGAGGTCCATGGGGTGCCTCTCTGGGTTTTGGGATGAGGGTGTCTGTGGTGGGCAGGAGGGCAGCGGAGGCCTTGGGGGAGTAGGGGAGGAGGGAATATGGGTAGGTGGGCCTCTTACTGGGGAGGAAGAGTAGGAATTTGAGGATGTTTCTTTGTCAAATCTTTTTTCCTTCCCTGGGTTCTCGGCTCCCCTTTATCGTTACCCTTTCCCCAAAGCTGTGGTATCTCCCATTCCAGAACCCCAATTCCCCTCGAAGATCCAAGTCTTTAAAACACAAAAATGGTAAGTGGGGCTTGAATGATGGGGGTGGTTCTAGCTGCGCCTGCTGGGACTCGTTGCTGGCGGGTGGAGGTGGGGGGCTAAGGGGGACGGGTATTGAGGGAGGGCCTGTGATCCTTCTGTCACCCCCACTTCCTCTCTGGTTATTTTCAGGGTTCTCTGTCTGTACCTCTGCATCAAACACCCTTCCCCTTCTTTTTTCTTCTTCAGGGGAACTTAGCAATTCGGATCCTTTTAAGGTGAGTAGGTGCTGCCCCTCTCAGGTTTTCTTTTGTTTTCCTTGCTGTGAGCTGGGTGGGATTTGGACAGGTAGGGATCAGAATGCCGATGCCGATGCCGGAAGCACTAGATGGGGTATTCCGGTCTTGCATACTTATGTTCTTGCTGGGTCCCAGCCCCTCCCCGACGTGCCGGTGGGATGGGCAGAATCGCTGGAAAACCGCTGGGCCGGTCGTAGGCCCTCCCACGTAGAGACAGATGAGAGAGACTGGTTCCCCCCACCCATCCGGCCCTTCCCCCCCCCTCCCTCTGGGGCTGCCTCTTGTCTGACCTGTACCTTTGGTTTTCCCCCAGTATAACAACTCAACTGGGATCAGCTACGAGACCCTGGGGCCGGACGAGCTGCGGAACCTGCTCACCACGGTGAGAGACCAGGGAAGGGGAGGCCCTTGGGAGTGGGCTGGAGCCACAGGCAGTGGTCACATCCCCGGAGGGGGCTGGTGACAGCAGTCAGGGCCACGTAGCTCGCTCTCTTTGGAATCAGGCTTCCTGGCCAGTGGTGGTCTGGGACTGTCCTGGACACCGTGGGGCCACTTCTGTTTGTGCGATGCAGCATTTGTACAGAAGAGAATATCTAGTGTTTAGAGTAGGCTCCCTCCGTCCCTCCTTTCAGCTTCTATTCCTCTTCCAGCAATGTGGGGTGATTTCTGAACACACCAAGAAGATGTGCACAAGGTGAGCTCACAACCTAGAAAGGGGGCCGGGGGCCCTGCTGCACACTCACCCTGGGCATGGGTCGGGAGTACCCTTGGACTTGGGCAGTGGGGCTCCCACCCTTCCCCTCCCTCCTCTGAGGGTCAGGCCTTGGGCCACAATCTCGGGGCCCTCTGTTTATCCCTTCCCTGTCTGAGTCCATTCCTCCCGCCTCTGCTGAGGAAAAGAGGCTTCACCTGAGGTCCTCAGACCCTTTCTTGCCTTGTCAGGCTCTGATTAATTCTCTCCCCACCAGGTCCCTGCGCTGCCCCCAGCACACAGATGAGCAGCGGCGAGCCGTGCGGATTTACTTCCTCGGACCCTCGGTGTAAGGGACCCTCCAAGGAGGGCGGTGGGTTGTGGAAGATTAGGATGATGTTGGTATCCCTAAAGCCCTTCTTTGACCCCTCCCCTTTCCAGCGTCCTTCCAGAGGTCGAGAGTTCCCTGGATAATGACAGCTTTGACATGACTGACAGCCAGGCCCTGATCAGCCGGCTTCAGTGGGACGGCTCCTCTGATCTCTCACCCTCTGATTCAGGCTCCTCCAAGACGAGTGAGAATCAGGGATGGGGTCTAGGTAGGTGATACATCTGGGCCCCACGGGCTCTCTGCCCGAAGCCAGGGTTGTGGGGACACCTGTGTTCTCCTGACACAGCCCAACTCTCATCCCTGGTGCCTCTTTCTGTTCAGGTACCAACAGCTCTGAGTCACGGAAAACCAAGAAAAAGAAATCCCATCTGAGCCTGGTAGGGACTGCCTCCAGCCTAGGCTCCAACAAGAAGAAGAAGCCAAAGCCACCGGCACCCCCGACGCCCAGCATCTACGATGACATCAACTGACTTGGGTGCAAGGGATAGCCTTTGGCTGAGCAGAGCCCTCTCTCCCAACCCCCACCCAGGTGGCAAAGCCTGGCAAATGGACGGCTGCTGGGGGTTTGGGCTTGGGAGGCTTGGTGGGCCAGGCAGGCAGAGGATCCAATTATGCACCCCTGGGGGGTGTCAGGGTCCTCTGCAATGGAGCACGACCCCTTGGCATGCAGGACTCAGACCTGGACATATTATGCCTTGGACATAAGTTTGGTGGGGAGGCGGTTTTCCTATTTATTCTGTGAGTTACTGGATGTCCAGCTAGGCCAGGGGCCTGACCTGGGCACTGTGCCAGGGCACTGCCTGCCCCCCACCCCAGGAACTGGACTAAGCCCTGCCGAGAAGCATCGTGGCTACCCGGGAGGCTGTGGGTTGGAAGCTGAGCCTGGAGGGGGCCTCCCCCAGCTGCCCTCAGCAATGTGAATGGGTCCGGTGCTTGGAGCTGAGGGGCAGGGCTGGGCGTGTCCTGTCTGTGTGCAGAATCCTATCAAATGCCCCCAATCCCAGGGGTAGGCAGGCACAGCAAACTGTCTGCTGAGGTGGGAGTCCAGAGCTGCCACCGCCTTCCCTGCCCCCCGATAGGGGCAGCCCTTTCCCCTCAGTCCCCATGGGCCTCCTTGGCAGCAGGAGCTGTCCTTTTGTTGTTGGGTGCCAGGAAAGGGCCTCCAGCCTCTGCAGCTTCAAGGAAGGGGCAAGGGGAGGGTAGGAAGAGGGAGCTGTGTATCAAAATGACTCCCCCCCTACCTTTCCTCCCTGACCCAGGGCTGGTGAGGAGTGGGGCCCCAAGGTGAGAGGGAACGGTGCTGCTTTATTTGAAATGTTTTCTTACCTCATTCCCTGCCCCAGGAAGGGGCCCAGCCTCACCCTCCTGGGGTGGCCCCATGTTCCTCCCGCCTACCCTGCCCCGCTGCCCTAGCAGGGCAGTCCAAGTTCCCAACTGCTGCTTGCTACCCCCCTCCTTCACCTTGACCAGCTTCAGTTCCTCTCTCGATGCTCCTGCCTCTGAAGCCTGCCCTGTTTCCCCTTCCTTAGCCGCTTTTAAGTTATTTATTCTGTACTTGTGGTTTGGGGCTCTGAGGAAAATCCTGATCTTTTACCTCTCCCCCTTTGCTAGGAGTTGGGGTGGGTAGAGGCTAGTCTCTGTGCTCTGGGTTGTCAGTAGAGGGGTGTCGTGCCTAGGCATTGCCCCTCTGTGGGACTCTCACGCCAGTGTGCCCACCTGCCTGGTCTACATCCCGAAGAGATGTACCGTCCCACCTCCACGTGGGCACCATCGCTCCCAGGAGCCGAGCTGGAGGACTACAGTCTGGGCTAGGAGCAGAGCTGACTGACACAGGGATGGAGTTGACCCTGAGCCATGTTCTCTGGCATTTGCTGGATGTGAACCCTGCCCTCTTCCCAGGAGGAGCCATCCCACATTTGGGTAGCTAGTACCCAGGACTGGTTGGACTGATTTGGGTTAGGGACCCTAGAGGGTTAAGGGAACAACGAGAGATAGGGCTGCAGTACCCTGTCTGTAACCCCAATCTCCCCCTGGGGTGGTTGTTGATTGTGGCTGATGCCTGGTTACAAATTGGTTTTTAACCCAAGAATTGTGATTATTTTTTAAAAAGCCAAACAGATTTTGGCAGGAGTTAGAATAAATCCTGGGGCCTGGGCTCCTCTGTTCTTGACCCTCCAATGTCTTCTCCCTCTAAGGGGAAGCCAGAGGGAAAGGAGGATTTCAGCCAGCCTCCAGCCTGCTTCCAAATGAAGTCTTGGGAGTGGGTTGAAGGTGAAGGGAGGAAGGCCATGGGCCATTCTCCCTTCTGAGAGGCAGCTGCAGCTCAGGCCCTACCATACCCTTTCCCCTCTGGCCTCTCCCTTTCCCCCCCTCTGGTTAGAGGAGGGAGAAGTGGGAAGTAGTTTGGGAACTGGTTTGTCCACATCCACTTCCCCATTGTTCCTTGGCCCGCCCTCAGGGCAGAGCCCCCTGCCCAAGCTGGGTAAGAGATGGGCTTGGTCCAGCAGGGACCCTGAGGGAGCAAACCCCTTTCCTTCTGGGGAGAGTGTGCCCCCCCTACCATGTAGTTGAACAGGGGCTAGGAGCTCCCCACTCCCCTCCCTCGAACAGCAGGCTGTGTGGGTTTCAATCCCATCCTTCCCACCCCGGCTAGGTGTCGTCCACCCTGTATCCTATCATGTGTCTGAGTGTGTGTGGGGGGGGTTCTGTACTAATTTCCATGGCCGGTGGCTTTTCCTTCCATGCATCACTCCCCCCCGCATGCCCAGGGGCCACCCGCCTGGCATTACCGCATGCTGGGGTCATTGGGGGAGGGGGGAGGGGCTCACGCTGTCCTGTGGTCTTGAGATTTTTATTTTTGCATATGTAATCCATCCTGTACAGGTAGCTAACTTTGTAAACGCTGTGTATTTCCCCTGCCCCCATGGCTGCTGGTGTAAATAAACTGCATCTCCCGTTGGTAGCCCGGCCTACCCACCCTCATTACCATGTTGATGGGGGGGGGCGGGCAGAGCAAAGCCATTCTCTTAATGTCACAGAAGGAGGCTCCACAGCCACAAAATGGAACTTTATTTAGTCACAGACACTGACCCTCCATCCAAGAACCCCAGAGGCAAGGGCCTGGGGCCCAGGGCTCCATACCCAGAGCTCGTCCTTGGAGCTGGGCAGGGCAGGACACTGGCTGAGGGCCAGAGCTGTCTCTCGCTTACAGCCTTAGGCCTAGGGTAGCAGCAGCTGTGGCTTGGCCTCTCCCAATGCTGGGGGCTTGGCTTTGTGCCCCAATCCCCTTTCTGACTGAGCTCTATAAAGGACTATTAAAAAAAGAAAAAAAAAGCAAAGTGCTTTCAAAAAAGGGGAGAACACTGGAAACTATCCAGAACACAGAGAACATCCTATTCCTGCTACAGGGGTGGAGGGAGAAGGTAGAGGTGGCTAGGTGCCTATATAGAAAGCAGACACGACCTTCATTCCTGCTGCGTGACTTCTAGTCTCAAAAGATGGATATTCCCTTAAGAAACAGAAAAATACTCCAGGCTCCCTCCAGAAGTATGCTGGGGCCATGCTGAGCTGCCCTGGCAGGCGGCCCTGGGTACTGAGGAGCAGACATGCAGGACAATGGAAAGAGCTAGGGCCACAGCTGGGAGGGAATCCTCGGAGCCCAGGCTCCCCCAGCGAGCTGGGCTACCAGCTCAGCTCTGAACTTTAGGACCCTAAAAGGGAAAGAAGATGACATCCTCGTTTCTACCTGAGTTGTGCTTGCACAGAGATGGGATGTCTGTACCCTTGTGGACGTGAAGTGGAGGCCCTGTACCTGCCTCCTGTGTCCTATGGAGGAGGACCTGCCACATCCTTTCCACCCCTCCCTCCCAAGCCCTTGGGCCCAGCTCTGGCCAGGAAAGGAGGGAGGCCATAAAGGAGGAAGACCATGCCTTTCATTTTCCCCCTATGTCCTTATCGTCCATACATCCCAAATACTAGGAAGCTGAAGAAGACAGTGACCCCCACCAGGGAGACCGTGGCAGGTGCTGTAAAGAACTGGCGGTAATTGATACGGAAGTACCAGACCACACCCAACAGCACCACAAACACAGGCACCATGAGGCTGCCCACACTGACGCCGAGGCTGGGGGGTTCGGTGGCTGAAGAGGGGGCCAGGGAGGCTGACGGGCCTGGAACAGCTGACCCTGGGGGTGAGCGGTGGCAGTGAATCACACAGTTGTCAGTAATGTTCAGGGAACGCAGTGTGCGGGCCGGATCCTGCAGCAGACGGCCCTGGTAGATCAGTTTCATCTGGCTTTCTTGTCCAGGGAAGTATTTACTGGAAGGATGAAAGGAAAGAAGGAAAGACAGAAGGCAAGGAATGAGAAGGCAAACAGGCCTGGACCAACAAAACAGGGCAATGAGGGAAGAACTGAAGGGTGAGTTTCTAAGAAGTATCCCACCCACCCCTAGTGGGGGCTGGACCTGATACATCCCTACTGCTCCCAGGTGGATACCAGCCTCCTCTCAGGTGACCAGGGGCTGAGGGCAAGGGGTATGAGCAGCCTCCCACTCTCCAGTCCACTCACCTCTTCAGGGCACCCACAGTATCCTCCGGCCTGGCCACAGCCAGCTCCTCGGTGTCATTGAGGAATTTGAGCCGCACACTGATGAGGCCAGGGCTGGGAGGGAGGCAGCTGCTATCCTCAGATCTCAGAGGGGCCTCTGGACTGCTGCTTTCTGGGCCCGCTTGTCTCTTGGGAAGGCCTTGGATGTCAAGCAGATGCTCAAGGCTCGGCTCAATACCACCCCCAGCTCCAGGCTCCCCTGTGGAGTCTCCCCCACCTTCGCCAGCCTCTTCAGCCTTCTCATCATTACCCTCGGATGGATGGGGGAGTTCGCTTGGCTCTGGGGTGCCTTGGCCTGCTACTAGATGGTCCACATGCCCCAGGTGGAGGACGGATGTGTCTCCAGCTGACACAATGGTGCCCAGGAGCTGGTTGCTACCGCTGTCTGCTACGTAGGTAGAGAGCCAAGCTAGGACCAAGGCTAGAATCAGCACCACCACACCTGCCACCACAGTCACCTCATTACCCACACCCTCAATGAGGGTGACATCAGAGAGCTCCATGGCCTGGCTGCTGACTGGGTCGACACTGCAGGAACAAAGGGGGATAGCATCAGCAGGGTACGTGGGGTTGCAACCGGGTTCCTAGTTTGTTTCAGTCCTAACTGACTCAGCCCTGAAAGAAAATGGAGTTCAGTGTCCTATGGAAGGGGGAACAAACTTTCCTACCTCTGGACCCCGAACCTAAAGCTAAGGACTTACCCTTTGCCTCTATTGTGAAACACTAGCTTTCAGGTTCCACATCTTTCCTCTCTCACATTTCGAGCTCCCAAAGAGCATGGATCATCAGGAAAATCTCATGGCCTTGTTGGGGCGACTGCTGCTGCCACTGGCTGTTGCTTTTTTGGTAGGTGGGAAAACATTTGCTTCTTTGAGCCCTGAGTTTCTCTAGGATTTCTATCACTTGCTTTAGCAACTGTGCCCCCTGAGAAGGCTCCAAGGTGGCTTCAGAGAGACCAAAAAGCCTGAAATATTTTATTTTAGGGTCTTCTGGATGCATAGTGCAGCCACTCTTGCCAGACTGTCCCGTTTGAACCCTACCTTATTCATGGTCACGTTTTCAGGTTCAGATGTCAAGAACCAAAGAATTAATTTCTCATCAGAAGCACAGTCAGACCACCCCAAAGGAACACATCTGTAGGAGCCATCAGCAGACATTATGCAGCAGGCCCCGTGTCTGCCACCTCTGAAACTCTTCTGACAAGTCCCAGGGAGCGAAGGAGGACAGACACCAGAAACACCGCCCTCCTGGGTCACCAGAGGCTCGCAACTGCAAAACCACTAAGTGGAAAGATTTGGAAAAGATTCCAAAATAGCTCTCATAATCCATATCCCTATCTCTCTTTGTGTACTGTGTAGTTTCTCCCTTGGCAGTTTCTTAGAAAGGCAGGAAGGACCTTAGAGTACCCACTCTTTCCCTCAGAGAATGTGCAGCTTTCACAGCTGTCCCCGGGCAAATCCAATCTGATGATGATTATCATTAACAGACTACTCTCACAATACCTATAAAACTTCATTATACTCTTCTACCTGTCCATCTCTCTCTACGAGACTTCTGGCAGACAAGGATCATGTGTATTTTTCTATGTACCCTAGTGCCCAGCATAATGCCATAGTAGCTGCTCAAAGAATATTTGTGGAACATATCAACATCTGAATAGCTTCCACATCCTTATTTAGAACATGGGTCCTGGAGTAAAAAACAAAAAACCTAATTATAATCCTGGTCTTGCCCCTTGCTAGCTCTGTAACCTCGGACAACTTTCTCAGAGCCTCAGCTTTCTCATCAGTAAAATGGGGTTAAAAATAGTACCTACCTCATAAGGTTGTTTTGACGGTGACGGGAAATCATCGAAGCAAAATATTTAGCACAGTGTCTGGCACACTGCAATGGTTCAATAAATAAATGGCAGCAATTACTTATCGCTCCCACAACTAGCCCCTAATGGTAAGGATGGTTAATGTCACCAACCCTGATTTACAGAAAAGGAAACTGCGGCGAACAGAAGCGAAAACGACTGGCACAGACACAGGGCACTTTCGTGGGCAGGGGCCGGGCAGGACCCCTGGTCTCCCGCCCCAGAGGCCTTTGGCGTCTCCTCAGTCTGTGGGCGACCCTGACGCGCGGTGAGGAGGGGTCCCGACCCTGCCCTTTCTGAGGCGAAGGCTCCGCGTGGGGCGGCCCTATTCCCGCGGCGCTGGAGAGGAGTCGGTGGACCCACCCGAGACGAAAGGCTACCTGGTCCCTGGCGGCCAAGCTCAGTTCTCCCAGCCCACAGGGGTAGAGTCCGGTGAGGGGGTCACAAACCATCCACACCCCTCAAACTTCGGGGCGGGGCTGGGGACGTGGGGGCGGGGCTTGCGTACGCGGGGAGTCATGGGAAATTAAGGGGGATTGGCCCGGTACTGTGCCTGGATAGGGAAGGAGGTCCTCACCTGAAACGGCCAGACTAAGTATTTTGACTTCGCCAGGACGGCCCATGGACTCACCTTTCCGTAGGGGCCGGGGGAGGGGCTGGCTATCCCCGATTCTGTGCAGGGTCCCGTCTCTTCCGGCTTCTCCCGGAAGCTGGTTGAATCAGAGATAGGAAGTCCCGCCTCCGCGCTCTGCACTGATGACGTTAGTCTACGTAAGGCGGGCTGACGTAAACGTATTCTTTAAAAAGGGACAGGTTTCTCCGCGGAAGGAGAGGCGGAGTTATTGTTGGCGGGATTGTCGCCCTCCGCGGGCGGGGCCACGCTCACTGGGCGGGGCCTAAGCAGCCCATGGGTGAGGGGCGGGACTGTATGGGGTTGGGGGAGGTGCTTGGGAGAAGGAAGGCGTGGCTTCGCCTCTGGAAGACCGGCGTGCGGGGCAAGCTGGGCAGTATGAGAGCGGCGCTTCCCTCGTTATCTGCTTGTTCTTCCGGCCTCGCTCCCAGCCTCCAGGGCTGATTGGATTTATTACTGCTCTGTAACGTGCATTGAGCGGAATCAGTAGGCACTGGTCTCTGTGACCTCCAAAAGTTCAACTCAGGGCTAGTCAGGAGACAGGAGGCAATTTAGTTACCGTCCGGGTGCTCCCGAGAATGCGGCCCCAGGTAGTGTGGGACCTTGGTAGGCCAGAAAGCCTTTCAAAGAAGGCACGGATTCAGTGCAGGCTTAAGGCACAAGAAGAGGAGCCCAGAAGAAAACAGGAAAAAAAGTTCAGCTCTCAAAAACTTAGCCGGATTTTTGCAACTAAAATTCTTTCAGGGGGCCTAGCTGGCCCAGTCCGGGTGGTGAGTTCGAGCCCCACGCTCGTCCTAGAGATTACTTAAAAGATTTTGGGGGGGGGTCCGCCCCTGTGTGGCTCAGTCCGTTAAGCATCGGGCTCTTGATTTCAGCTCACGTGGTGATCTCAGGGTTAGGGTTAGTGGGATCGAGCCTCCCCACCCAGGGGCTCCACGCTTAGCGGGGAGTCTGCTTGGTACTCTCCCTCTCCCTCTGCCTCTACCCGCTGCGCTCTCTCTCTCTAAAATAAATAAATAAATCTTTAAAAAAATATTTTTTTCAAAAGATATGTTAGGATTTTTGTTGTTTTCTGGTGAACTTTTGATTGAAACAAAAAAGGCAGACGAGGCAAACACAAGTGAAGGGTTCAGTTGTTTTCACCAACCGAACATATCAATGGAACCAGCCCTCAGATAAAGAAATAGAAAATGGCCCCAAAGTCCCCCTTCATGTTCTCTTCCAGCCACTAACTTACAAAGAGTAGACGCTATTATGACTTCTGTTACCATAGATTAGTTTTCTGTTTTTGTTTGTTTGTTTTTAAAGATTTTATTTATTTATTTGACAGAGAGAGACACAGTGAGAGAGGGAACACAAGCAGGGGTTGTGGGAGAGGGAGAAGCAGGCCTCCCAAGGAGCAGGGAGCCCGATGCGAGGCTCGACCCCAGGACCCTGGGACCACGACCCGAGCCGAAGGCAGACGCCCAACGACCGAGCCACCCAGGCGCCCAGTTTTCTCTGTTTTTGTACTTTGTATAAACGGAATCAAGCCGTCTGGCTTCTTATTCTTCTTTTTTCCAAGTCTTATTGTGAAATACACATAAATTTACTGTTTTAACCATTTTAAGTGGCTAATTCAGTGGCATTAAGTACATTCATGGGCACCTGAGTGGCTCAGTGGCATCTGCCTTCAACTCGGATCATGATCTCAAGGTCCTGGGATCAAGCCTCACATTGGGCTCCCTGCTCAGCGGGGAGTCTGCTTCTCCTTCTCCCTCTGCTTCTGCCCCTCCCCTCTGCTCGTGTGCTCTCTTTCTCTCTCTCAAATAAATATTTAAAAAAAAAATACATTAGTAATTTTGTGCACCCATCACGGCTATCCATTTCCTATACCCATGCCTTGTTCCCACCTCCATTCTACTTTCTATGAATTTTCCGATTCCAGGTATCTCATATAAGTGGAATCATACAATAATTGCCTTCTTTGTATCTGGCTTATTTCACTTAATGATGTTTTCTTTTTTTTTTTAAGATTTTATTTATTTATTTGACAGAGAGAGACACAGCGAGAGCAGGAACACAAGCAGGGGGAGTGGGAGAGGGAGAAGCAGGCTTTCCCCCCGAGGAGGGAGCCCGATGCGGGGCTCGATCCAGGACCCCGGGATCATGACCTGAGCCGAAGGCAGACGTTTAATGACTGAGCCACCCAGGCGCCCCACTTAATGATGTTTTCAAGGATCATCCATGTTGTTGACCCTATCAAAATTTTATTCCTTTTTTTAGGCTGAATAATATTCCATTGTATGTTTATAGCACATTTTCTTCATCCACTCATCTATTAATGGACATTTGTGTTGTTTCCATCTCGTGGCTATTCTGAATAGTACTGCTGTGAACGCTGATGTGCGAGTATCTGAGTCCCTGCTTCCAATTCTTTTGTCTGGCTTCTTTTGATCAACTGTATATTTGTGAAATGAAAGGTATTGTTTTAATTTCTGCATACGTGTATTTTGGGGGTCTAAAATTTAGTGTTTTTATTTTGAAAAATGCAGGAGGGGTAGGGCATCACAGTACAGTTAAACAGAATTCTGAAGAATGAATAGAGGTTTACCAAGCAAAGTTCCAGAGAGAGTAGCAAGTTCAAGGGCTCTCAATAAATACTTGAGGGAATGAATAAACCAATGAGCTAAACCACTGTTAAAGCTTTTGAAAGTTTATTATGTGCCAGGTACTGTGCTAAGTGCCTCATATACATTATCTTATGGAGCCCTGTCAAGTAGCTCTTAAAATACCCATTTTATAGGTTTGGAAACTGAAGCTCACAGAGGATAAATAATTGTCCAAATTATGCCGTTAGTGCTGTAGCTAAAGTCATCTAGTGCTTGCGCTTGAGTTCGCTCTCTCATTCCCTCTCTCTGTTTATATATGATCTTATTGTCAATATTTGGCCCCCTCCTTTCTTCACTCAACTATATACCATGAAGCTTTTCCTGTGTCACTGAATATTTTTATAACATCATAGCATAGCTTTAAATAGCTGCTCAACAGTATCATCTTTGGTGGTGCACCATAATTTTTCAGCTAATTATCTCATTTGGATGGACATTGAGATTGTTTTCAGTACTTTCTTTTTAAATAGTGTTTGCATAAACATCTTTGTGCATCTCTGATGACAGATTTTTGTACACATCCATGATGTTTTCCCTAGGATAAATTCCTGAAAATGGGATTGCTGGATCCAAGGGTGTTCACATTGTTCAGGTTTTGACACACCATCCTCCAGAAGGGTGTGCCTATTCCTATTCCCACGGCAGCATGAGTTGGGACCTACTACTGTTTCTCTTCCAAAAAACAGGCTGGAGGCGAGAGAGAACAGGGAATAAATGGAGGGAGGTCCTAAAGATGTTCATAAGATGTAGGGGCGCCTGGGTGGCTCAGTCGGTTGGGTGACTGCCTTCGGCTCAGGTCATGATCCTGGAGTCCCGGGATCGAGTCCTGCATCGGGCTCCCTGCTCAGCGGGGAACCTGCTTCTCCCTCTAATCCTCCCCCCTCTCATGTACTCTCTTTCTCTCTCATTCTCCCTCTCTCAAATAAATAAATAAATCTTTAAAAAAAAAGATGTTCATAAGATGTTATAAGGAGAAAAGAGCAGAGGAAAAGGGGGGGAAGTGAAATCTGAGAAGGGAATAAATGACTGAGCAGTGACCTCTGAAGCCCAGGACGTGGAGCCCATGGCCAGGCCTGCCCTGTCCAGGAGCCGGCAAATCTGGCTTTTTCACTGCTCCGGGTACCTAATCCATCTGTCTGGGGTTCGGTACCTACAGTCTTGTGTTTCCCAAGCTGCATGGACTGACTTCTGCTAGAACACTTAGCAAACTGCATTGTGGTGTTTGTTTTGCTTTGTTTTTAAAGATTTATTTATTTATTTAAGGGGGTGGGGAGGGGCAGAGGAAGAGGGAGAGAGAGAATCCCAAGCCGACTCCCCGCTGAGTGCGGAGCCCAGCGTGGAGCTCGATCTCACGATGGAAGATCACGACCTGAGCCAAAGCCTAACCAGACCCTTGACCGACTGAGCCACCCAGGTGCCCCATAACAGTGTATTTGAATGGATCTGAACTCCTTGGGCATTTTTCATGATAGAGTTCTTCAGATGTTTGCTTTTCTTACGCTATGGAACTTCGATGTTTTTATACTTTTATGTGCAATTAAGATGCCTCTCGAATGGTGAATGTATTTGTGAATCCTGGAATGCTGTCTTAACCCAATGTGTGTATAGTAAATCTGTTGTACTAAAACTGCTCCTTCCCTAACCACTCTCTGTCATTCATGCCATGTTTGCCAATCTAATAGACAAAAGCGTGTCTGTTCCTTTGATTTCATTCACTGGATCACTAGTGAGGTTTTCAGTTTTTCTTGTTTCATCCACCACTTTGTAAATTAAATTGTTGGGCCTTTTGTGTTTTCTTCCCTTAAAAAAATGCTTACCCAGGGCACCTGGGTGGCTCAGATGGTTGAGCGTCTGCCTTCGGCTCAGGTCATGATCCCGGGATCCTGGGATCGGGTCCCACATTGAGCTCCCTGCTCCTTGGGAGCCTGCTTCTCCCTCTCTCTCATGAATAAATAAATAAAATCTTTAAAAGAAAAATGCTTACCCCGTCCACTCCCAGGGCGGGGGAGGGCCGCCACTTAGAAACTCCTGCTGTCTGAGGGTGGTGATTAAATTTACTTCCCATCTTCAAAAAAAAAAAAATAATTTCACAAGAATCCATGGGTATCTCTTTGTAAAAAAATTTAAATATGGAGAAATAAAAACTTAAAACAACCCAACACAGTAGGGTTGAAATTTTTTTAAAATTTCAAATACAGACCACAAAACGCCCCCCTGACACAGTCGTTCTCCCCTCGCCGGAGCACAATTCTTGGGCACCTGCCTCTGGGCCTTTTTCTCTTCATCTACAATCATGGGATTTGGCCTTATTGGCTGTACATACTGTATTCCAACCTGTTTCTTCTCTTCAACAACAGTCTTGGCAATCTGTCCAAGGCCATGCCTACAACGCTCACTTGGCATGCCTCCCCAGTTCCTTCCCGTTGCAGGGACTACCCTTTGTAAGGGCTGCATTGTATTCCAGAGTAAGGATTTGTCCACCGCCTCCCACATGTTGCGTCGTTGCACGCAGTGCTGGGGTGAATGTTCCATGTGTACCAGCATTTTATGTAACGGGGGAGCAGTGTTTAAGGGTGCTGCCAAATTGCCTACCAAAAAAGCAATTTCCTTTCCCATCAATAGGATGAGCAAGAATTTATTTACATCTTCAGATCTTCATGGGTAATGCCTATTATTGATCTTTACAATTTCCCTGTATCTGGTGGGGGAACAGTACCTGATGATTGCTTTGATTTGCATTTCCCTGATGGCTGGTGAGGTTGATTCGTTGATTCCACAGATATTTGAGTGTCCACTCTCTGCAAAGCACCAAGTCACCAGTGGCGAATAAAACAGATGAAGGAAATGAAATTTTATTTTTTTAAAAGATTTTATTTCTTTATTTGAGAGAGTGAGAGAGAAAGCATGAGAGGGGAGAGGGTCAGAGGGAGAAGCAGACTCCCCGCTGAGCACAGGGAGCCCGATGCGGGGCTTGATCCCGGGACTCCTGGATCACAACCCGAGCCGAAGGCAGTCGCTTAACCAATGAGCCACCCAGGTGTCCGGAAATGAAATCCCCCAATACTTTGTCTGTCACTTGTGTTTATGATTTGGTGCTTTTATAACCAAATTTAAATTGTTTCTGTATCCAGATCTATTCATTTTTTCTTTTATGCTTTCACCCTGGAAAATCTCCTACCCCAAAATAATACATATAATCTCATGTATCTTTGGGGGTTTTTTTCCTAAGTGGGTTTTTTTGTCATAGGTGTAAATGCAACAGAAAAAGCTGAGCTCGCTGGGGTTTGCCTCCTGTAAAGGGGTGGACAGCTCAGCATCCTCCCCTGAGAGTGAGGCTGTCAGCTTGGGCCCAGGAGTACAGCGGATCTCCTTCTCTTCCCTCCCGCCTTTTGGCTCTATGAAATGAAAGCCAACATGTCTTCCAGAAAGGAGAGGTTGCTGCTCTGCATAACAAGGTACAAAATTGTCTTCGTGTTGGTGAAAGGGAATCTCCGCAGATACAACTCTCCACAGCGGCGAGGAGGCTGGCAACAGCTGCAGGAGGCCGACCCTGGGACTTCTGACCCGTCACTACTGTGTGACTCCAAATGGTAATGGCAGTCGACAGCCCAGGGTCCCTCAGCAAAAGGACCCTCCTGCAGTGGGTACTACAAGCTTGGGGTCTGGCAAGGGCCTTCTGTTGTTCTTATACCCTTTTTCCTATCACAAGAGTTAACAGTTGCTCTGTGGAGGGGCGATAAACATGGAGTGAGGGGTATCTCAGCCACATGCCAACCTGACACATACACGCTTGGGTTCTGGGCACACATCATTTATTTGCATTCACAAAAAGTGGCTTGGCGTAAAAGGTTCTTAAAGATGAAGGATGGTACTTTTGACTCTGGGACCAGAGGAGGAAGTGAGAGAGAGGGGGGACAGCTAGTGGCTTGTCCTCCTGTCACAGACCCTTAGAGACCACAAGTGTAGTGACCCATTGTTTAAGACATCATGCATCACTGGTGGGTGGACCAGGCAGAGGGAACAGCACATGCAGAACACCTAGAAGCAAAGTGGAGCAGGTCATATCCAGCAAGCCGCAAGTCTGCCCAGTTTGATGAGGCTGGATTACAGGAACCTCAGAGGGGGAAGGGGGAATCAGAAGACCAGAGAGCTTGGCGGAGGCAGGGGTAGAAGATCTGTCTACTTACTGAATTCAGATTTTAGCCTGAAGGTGGTAAGGAGCCCCCGAAGGGCATGATCAGAGTTGTGATTCTCGAACGGGCTCTGGCATCCTTGTGGGGCGTGTGTTTCAAGACCAAGCAGGGAGGTCCTCCCTTCAAGCAACAAAGGCAGTTTGGGCAGAGGCAGTGCAGGTATAGACGGAGTCGGTCACTCCTTAGGAGGCCAAACAGGTACATAGGTGGCAGGGGACGGAGGAGCAACAAGGATCACCCCCACGTGGCTTGGGCTGGAGGGGCCATCCACTTAAGCAAAGGAGACGGAGGTGGGTGAAGGCTGAGTCTGCAGACCTTCCCATTGGAAGCTGGAGCTTGGGTTGGGCAGGAGGTCAGCGAGTAGCTCAAGAAGCCAGTGAAGAGGGGAGCAGGCTGGGGAGGGCACGCGGAGTGTGGACAAGAGAGCCAGGGACTGGTCCTCCAGGGTTGTAGGGAGACGACTGATGGAGGGGACAGAAACAGCTCCGGGAGCACCCTGGCATGGGGCTCACTGGATCCGCCCCTCCACACGCAGCAGTAGGTAGTCCCTGAGGACCGGGGGCAGCGGGAGGTGAGCGGCGGCCTGTCGGCAGCGGCTACCCAGCTGATCACGCACAGCCAGCCGAGCCAGGTGCTGCAGCCGCCTCGGCTGGTTCACCATGCTCAGGGCCGAGATGTAGAAGGCTTCGTGCTCCTAAGCCAGGAGTGGAACAGGATCAGATGGCCCAGCACCCTTGATCCTGCCCTTCCATCTGGCAATGACCTAGCACTGGGGGCCCCAGGGAATTTGCAATATGCACCCACCGGGGTGTCTGGTGCAGCTTGAAAGACTCCGATTCAGAACCCAGAGGCCCTGCAGGGGTCATGGGAGATGGGACCACAATGTAGGGCAGGGTCTCGGCCATGTCTGCACCCACCACTCTAAAGATGCTGGCACAGTGCCCGCTGAGTCCGAGATACCTGTTTAACGTCCACGCTGGTACCAGTGAGAGAGGCTGGAGGGGTGTGTGGGATTAGAGGGTGTTCTGAGCTGCTAGGCGGCAGGAGACCCCAGGGGAGGGAGGGGAGCCCATCCTGGAGGGATAAGGCCTGGGGCTCATCCTTTCTCTCCATGTCCCCCAGAGCCCAGGAAGGAGCTGTGCCCCTGTGGTGGACATACCTGCCACAGCTCTGGGAGTACTGCCTCCACCCAGGTATCACACGAGGGGACACAAGGGTAGGCATTAAGCAGGACTTCCAGGGCCCGAGGGAAATTGGCACAGTGTTTCAGCATCTAGGAATCAAAAGAGGGTGTTAGGGTCACCACGGCTCTCCCAACCAAGGGCAGAACCAAGTCCAGCCTAAGCCAAAGCCCCACTCACACCCAAAGTTGGGAGGCTAAGGTCTGAGTCTCCTTTTTCCTATGCCTCAGTTTACCCCAACTTCTGTGGGCTGCAACCTCTTGGCCCTGGCCAATTTCCTTTGGAGCTCTTTTGTCCTTCCACACGCTTCCCTATAGCCTTCAGTGGTCCTTCCCAAGGTGAGGACAGACCTTTGGCTACAGGACCGGGCTTTTAGTCTCTTGCCCCCATCCCCTACCCCCACCTTCCCCGGCGGCAGGGCAATTCCAGCCTCAGGCTCCCCCCTCAACTGGGGCCTCCTTTCGCAGGCCCTCCCCGCGCACCTCAGGGCGCACAGGCTGGGCCCCGTAGTCCAGCAGCGCTGCCAAGAGGCCCTCGGGCTCCCCGCTGGGGGCGTCCTGGACCGCCTGCAGCGCGCAGTCCAGGGGGGTGTGGCCCGCCGCGTTGGGCACTCCAGCGCAGGCGCCGTGGCGCAGCAGCAGCTCGGCCAGGGCCCCGCAGCCGTTGGCACAGGCGTTGTGCAGCGGCGTGTGGCGCTTGCGGCCGGCAGCGCGGGCATCAGCCCCGGCCGCTAGGAGCCGGCGCGCTGCCTCCTGGTGCCGCCGGCCACTGCCCGGGCCCTCGGCCCCCGCGCACGCCGCGTTCAGGGCCGTCTCGCCCTGGCTGGTGCGCAGGTGCACGTTGGCTCCGTGCTCCAGGTAGAGAGCCACGTGCTCCTCCAGGCCGCGAGCCGCCGCCACATGCAGGGGTGTCACCTCGCTATCCTGCGCCGCCACGTTCACGGTCGCTCCCGACTCCAGCAGCAGCTTGGCGCACCTGGAGGGCAAGGCGCATGGCCCAGAGACAGATCCTAAGGGACCACGGCCTGGCCTGCTGTCATCCCCTTCCCCGTTTCTTCCCACCCTGCACGCCATCGAGGCGAGCCTGGTGTCCACCATCAGACTCACAGAAGCCCCATGACCGACAGCAGAGTTGCAAGGCCCATGATGTCCCCAGGAGCATCTTCAGTCTTCAGATGGAAAACTCGGCCGAGGAGGGCCGCCATACAGCCAAGGACACACAGCAAGTTAGAGGCTGCGTCAGAATGAGTACTCACTGCCTCAGACGGTCCCTCCCAGAATCTGTTTATTTCCTCGGTAAGTTCCAATCATGGGCTAATTTTTTGTTTCCAAAACCTGACTCCCAGAGTGGATTGGGACTCCAAGGCCTAGTTCTGAATCACTTGCCAGTGGTCTCTTAACATTTTGATAATGCAAAAAATTTGAAAATCCACTACT